>NC_044992.1:31270906-31897855 GCF_008728515.1 Papio anubis
CCATAACAAATTGCCATGAACTTGGGAGCCTAAAATATCAAAATTTTATTCTCTTACAGTTTTGGAGGGCAAAAATATAAAATCAAAATGTAAGCAAGGCTGCACTTCCTTTGGAAATTCTGAGGAAGAATTTGTTCTTTGTCTTTTCTAGCCTCTGGTGGCCTTTAGCATTCTTTTGAGTTATAGCCACATCACTCAGTCTCTGTGTCTCTGATTGTATTACATCCTCCTCATTTCTGAGTCTGCTCCTCTTCTGTATTTCTTGTAAACATACATGTGATTGTTTTAAGTACCAACCTGGATAACCCAGGATAAGCCCCTTCTTTTAGGATCTATAACCTAATCATTTACTTTGCCAAAGAGTAACTCTTTGATCTTTTGAGGGATGTGGACATGTCTTTTGGGGGCTATAATTCACTTCTCTGTATTCCATCCTCTGCCCCCCAGTATTCATGTTCATGCCATATGCTAAGTATTACCTCTTTTCCCTGCCAACATCCCCCAAAGTCACAACCCATTACAGCATGAACTCTAAGTCTAAATTATTATCAGCTCAAAGGTCCAATCTTATCATCTCAGTCATCTGACTCTGGTATGGTTGAGACTCTGGAGTTCATCCTGGGGGGAAATTCCTGTGCCTCTGTGGAGCTATGAAACTACAATAAAACTTACCTTCTGCCAAAATACAGTAGTAGGATGTGCATAGGATAGACATTTCAAAAGGGAGAAGTGGAAAAGAATAAAGGAGTCACTGGTTTCAAACATGTTTAAAATCTAGCAGGGCAAATTCCATTGTGTTTCAAGGCCAGAGTTTCCCATCTGGCTTGAGGCGCTGCCCTCCTGGACTGTGGCTTCATTTTCTGGGCCTATGGCTCTGCCCATTCCTGCCTTTGTACACACAGCTTAGGCCTTCTAAGCGCACATCTCTGCCCTTGGAGTCATTCATACATTTTATTGGGTAGCACAGGTTTGCACCTAGGTAGCTCTATCAGCCTGTTTCCTGCTTGTAGAGTTTTGTAAGTGCAGCACCCACTGCTGCCGCCTTCTCCTCCTCCTCCTCCTCCCCCCTCCTCCTCCCCCTCCTCCTCCTTCTTCTTCTTCCTTTCTTCTGCTTCCTCTTCCTCTCCTTCTCCTTCTCCTTCTCCTCCTCCTCCTTCTTCTTCTTCCTCCTCCTCCTTCTCCTCTTTTAAATCATGCCTTTGTGCCTTTCAGTCCAAGATGGCAGTGTTGTTTCTGCAGATAACTACATTCTCAAAAACCTTGTGTATCTCCTGTGTATGTCATGGGAATCCATGCCATCAGACAAGAGGACACTCCACAGATCTTTCTTGGATTTCCCTGTCTATTCCTGGCTTCTGCTGATTGAGTGGATCCATGAAACACATGCCTAATGTCTTCAGCAGAATGTTGTCAAGCTATACTCTTGGCTTTCAGAGCACATTTTCCTAGCCATGAAACTTCTCATAGTAGCATCTTTTTCTCTTTGGTAGGATATTCAAATACCAGAAGATCCAAAGGAAGTATTATTTAATGGTAAAATTAGAAGCACTCTGAATGGCAGTAAGGGAGATATTTGAGGTCAGGGAGAAATTTTGAAAAACTTTATCATAAATTTTGAAATCATTTGAAATCATTTCCACCATTTAGCCATGATGGAATGATAGGAATTGAATTAAACCTCTGTGTCAGTTAAGATTCGACCAGAGAAACAGAATCAGTAGGGCATTAAAGAGGTTTACATGATTACATCGGCATACATGATTCTGGGGGCTGGCTAGGCTACTCTGAAATCAGTAGGGCTGGCCAGAAGGAATGTCCAGGAGGAAACTCTCAGGCAGGAGCTCTTGCTTCAATCTATAGGATCACAATAGTCGCATTAGCAGAATGAACCCCAAGATTACCCAGAGGTAGTAAATTATAAAAATTATTGTATTTATAAAATAAATTTTCAATTTTGGAATCATTTTAGGGTTACAGAAAATTTGGGAAGATAATATAGAAAGTTTCTATATATTCCATATCAATTTTCTCCTTTTTTATACTTCAAAAAATTGAGATTAAAATATACATATAAAATTTACCATCTTTACCATTTTTAAGTGTACAGTTCAGTGGTAATAAATACATTTATATTCATTTTCTTCCCCTTCATTGCCCCCTGCCCCACACTTCCTGGCCTCTGATAACTGCCATTCTACTTTCTTTTTTTTTTTTTTTTTTTTTTTTTGAGATGGAGTCTCGCTCTGTCGCCCAGGCTGGAGTGCAGTGGCCGGATCTCAGCTCGCTGCAAGCTCCGCCTCCCAGGTTTACGCCATTCTCCTGCCTCAGCCTCCCAAGTAGCTGGGATTACAGGCACCCACTACCGCGCCCAGCAAATTTTTTGTATTTTTTAGTAGAGACGGGGTTTCACCATGTTAGCCAGGATGGTCCCGATCTCCTGACCTCGTGATCCACCCGTCTTGGCCTCCCAAAGTGCTGGGCCATTCTACTTTCTATCTTCATGAGACCCACTGTTTTTGTTTTTGTTTTTCACATCAGATGGGTAATGTGCTGACATTGTTCATCATGCTTATGAACTGCAAAGGGATCAAAGATCCACTTTTGTAGTTCCCACCTAGGAGTGAGATCATGCAACATTTCACTGTGCCTGGCTTATTTCTCTTAACATAGTGGCCTCCAGTTTCAGCTATGTTGCTGCAAATGACAGGATTTCATTCTTTTTTTAATAGCTGAATATTTCATTGCTGTATATACCATATATGCTTTATTCTTTCATCTGTTGATGAACACTTAGAGTGATTCCATATTTTGGCTGTTGTGAACAGTGCTGCAGCTAACATGGAAGTACAGATATCCCTTAGATGCATTGATTTTCTTTCTTTTGGCTATATACATGGTAGTAGAATTGCTGGATCATATGGTAATTCTATTTTTAGTTTTCTGAGGAACCTCCATACTGTGCTCCATAAGTGGCTGCACTAGTTTACGTTTCCACCAGCAGTGTGCAAGGGTCTCTTTTCTCCACATTCTCACCAGCATCTTTTATTGATTGTCCTTTTGACACAAGCCATTTTTACTAGGGTGAGATGGTATCTCATTGTGGTTTTGATTTGTGTTTCTCTGATGACTAGTGATGTTGAGCATTTTTTTCATATACCTATTGGCTATTTGTATGTCTTCTTTTGAGAAATATGTGTTCAGACCTTTGCCTATTTTAAATTTTCTTATTTTTTCTTTTGTTTCTAATTGGGTTGGATTTTTCCCATTTTAAAATCAGATTATTTGGGGGTTTTTGCTGTTGAGTTACTTGAGCTCTTTATATATTGCAGTTACAAATTCTTTGTCAGATGAATAGTTTGCAAATATTTCCTCCCATTTTGTGGGTTGTTTCTTCACTTTGTTGATTATTTCTTTTGCTGTGTAGAAGCTTGTTCACTTCAGGTAATCTCATTTGTCTATTTTGCTTTGGTTGTCTATGTTTTGAGGTTTTACACAAAAAGGCGTTGCCCAGACCAGTGTCCTGGACTGTTTCCCCAAAATTTTCTTTTAGTAGTTTCATAGTTTGAAGTCTTAGATTTATGTTTTTAATCCATTTTTGTTTGATTTTTGTTGTGGTGAGAGATAGAGGTCTAGTTTCATTATTCTGCATAACTATCCAGTTATTACAGCACCACTTATTGAAAAGACTGTTCTTTCACCTTTTTATGTTCTTGGCATCTTTGTCAAAGATGAATTGGCTGTAAATGTATGGATTTATGTTTAGTTTCTCTAGACCGTTCCATTGGTCTATGTATCTATTTTTATGCCAGCACCATGCTGTTTTGATTATTATAGACGTGTAGTAAATTTTGAAGTCAGGAAGTGTGATGCCTTCAGTTCCTTTGGCTCAGGATTGCTTTGGCTATTTGTGGTCTTTTGTGGTTCCATATAAATGTTAAGTTTTTTTTTCCTATTTCTGTAAAGAATGTCATTGGAATTTTGATAGGGATTGCATTGAATCTGTAAACCACTTTGGATAGTATTGTGGTTTTAACAGTATTCTTCTGATCCATAAGCATGGAATATCTTTCCATTTTTTGTGCCTTCTTCAATTTCTTTCATATTTCATAGTTTTTATAGATCTTTCACTTCTTTAGTTAGATTGAGACCTAGGAGTTTTATATTTTTGTAGCTGTTACAAATGGGATTGATTGCTTTCTGGATTTTTCAGATTGTTCTCTGTTGATGTATATAAATGCTAATGATTTTTATACGTTCATTTTGTAACTTGCAACTTGACTGAATTCACTGATCAGCTCTAACAATTTTTTGGTGAGTTCTGTAAACCTTTTCTGGGTTAAGATCATGTTGTATGCAAACAAGGCTAATTTGAATTCTTCCTTTCCAATTTGGTTGCCCTTTATTTCTTTCTCTTGCCTAATTACTCTGGCCAGGACTGGCAGTATTACACTGAGTAACAGTAGTGAGACTGGGCATCCTTGTCTTGTTCTAGTCTTCAGAGGAAAAACCTTCATTTTTTTCCCTGTTCAGTATGATGGTAGCTGTGGATTTGTCATAAATGGTTTTATTATTTTGAAGTATGTTGCTTCTATACCCGTTTTGATGAGGGGTTTTTTCCTATCATAAAGGATGTTGAATTTTGTAAAATACTTTTTCAGTATCTATTGAAATATGTGGTTTTTGTTCTTGATTCTGTTAATATGCTATATCATATTTATTCATTTGCTTATGCTGAACCATCCTTGCATCCCTGGAATGAATCCCATTTGATCATTATAAATGATCTTTTTAGTGTGTTGTTGAATTCTGTTCACTAGTATTTTGTTGAGGATTTTCACATGTATGTTCATCAGGGATATTGGCCTGTAGTTTTCTTTTCTTGTTGTCGTGTCCTTATCTGATTTTAGTATCAAGGTAATGCTGGCCTTGTAGGATGAGTTTGGAAGTATGTCCTCCTCTTCAATTTTTTGAAGAGTTTAAGTACAATTGGTATTAATTCTTCTTTACATGTTTGGTAGAATTCGGCAGTGAAGTTGTCAAGTCCTGGGTTTTTTTGCTTTTTATGGAGGTTTTTTATTATAGCTTCAGTTTTGTTACTTTTTATTGGTTTGTTGAGGTTTTCTATTTCTTCGTGATTCAATCTTGGAGGTTGTATGTTTCCAGAAATTTATCCATTTCATCTAGGTTTTCCAATTTGTTGGAGTATGATTGTTCACAGTAGTCTCTGATGATTTTTTTGTGTTTCTGAGGTCTCAGTTGTTATGTGTCCTTTCTTTGTTTCTGATTTTATTTATTTAGGTCTTCTCTCTTTTTTCTTAGTCTAGCTCAAGACTTGTTGATTTTGTTTATATTTTAGAAACCAATGTTTTGTTCTATTGATCTGTATTTCTTTTTAGCTTCAATTTCATTAGTTTCTCCTCTGATCTTTATTATTTCTGTCCTTCTACTATTTTTGGCTTTGGTTTGTTCTTGCTTCTAGTTCCTTGAGGTATATTCGTTAGGTTGTTTATTTGAAGCTTTTCATTTTTCTCATGTAGGCATTTATTGCTATAAACTTGCCTCTTAGTACTGCTTTTGCTGTATTCCATAGGTTTTGGTATATTGGATTTTTTTTTTTTTTTTGAAATCGAGTCTCGCTCTCTTGCCCAGACTGGAGTGCAATGGCACAATCTTGAGTCACTGCAGGCTCTATCTCCTGAGTTCAAGTGATTCTCCTGCCTCAGCCTCCAGAGTAACTGGGAGTACAGGTACCCGCCACCACTCCTGGCTAATTTTTGTATTTTTAGTAGAGACGGAATTTCACCATGTTGGCCAGGCTGGTCTCGAACTTCTGACCGCAAGTGATCTGCCCCCTCAGCCTCCCAAAGTGCTGGGATTACAGGCATGAGCCACCACGCCTGGCCTGTATATTGCATTTCCATTTTTCCATTTTCATTTGTTTCAAGACATTTTAAAATTTCTTTCTTTATTTCTTCATTGACCCATTGGTCACTCAGGAGCATGTTTTTTAATTTCTATGTGTTTATATATTTTCCCCAGTTCTTCTTGTTAAGTTCTAGTTTTAGTCCATTGTGGCCAGAAAAGATACTTGATATGATTTTTATTTTAAAAGTTTTGTTCAGATTTGTTTTATGACCTCAGATATGGTCTCTTCTAGAGAATGTCCCATGTGCTGGTAAAGAAAATGTGTGCTGCGGCAGTTGGATAAAATGTTCTCTAAACATCAGTTAGGCTTGTTGGATCTAGTGTGTAGTTTAACTCTGCTGTTTCATTGTTGATTTTATGTTTGAATGATCTGTGCGTTACTGGAATAGGGTCTCCTTCTTTTATTGTATTACAGTCCATCTCTGTTTTAGTTCTATTAATATTTTCTTTATAGACTTGAGATATCCAGTATTGGTTGAATATTTATAATTGTTACATATGCTTGCTTAATTGGCCCCTTTATCATTGTATAGTGCCCTTCTCTGCTCTTTTTATAATCTTAGATTGTCTGTTTTCTCATATAAGTATAGCTATTCCTGCTCTGTTTTGGTTTCCAGATACGTGGAGTATCTTTTCTCACCCCTTCACTTTCAGTCTATGTGTGTCTTTATGGGTGAAGTGGATTTCTTGAAGGCAACATAAAATTTGGTCTTGTTTCTTTATCCATTCAGCCTAGTCTGTACCTTTTAGTTGGATAATTGAGACCATTTACATTCAGTGTTATTATTGATAAGTAAGAAGTTACTACTGCCATTCTTTTGCTTGTTTTCTGGTTGTTTCTTTCTTAGTGCCTTCCTTTGTGGATAAGTTATTTTCTCTGGTAGTATGCTGTTAATTTGTTGCTATTTCTTTTTAGTGAGTCTGTTACAGGATTTTGTGTTACAAGTTTTTGTGTTGTGGTTACCAAGAGGCTTACAGAAACATCTTATAATAGATATAAAAAGTTATTTTAAAGAGACTACAACTTATCTTAGATCACAAATAGAAGAGTAGAAACAAAGGCAGGCAAAAGAACATGTAAAAAGAATTTATACTTTTACTCGATCACCCAGCGTCTTTTTTTTTGTTTTGTTTTTGAGAAAAGTCTTACTCTGTTACCCAGTGGCACGATCTCGGCTCATTGCAACCTCCATCTCCTGGGTTCAAATGATTCTCCTGCCTCAGCCTCCTGAGTAGCTGGGATTACAGACATGTGCCACCATGCCTAGAGACAGGGTTTTACCACGTTAGCCACGCTGGTCTTGATGTCCTGACCTCAAATGATCTGCCCTCCAAAAGTGCTGGGATTACAGGTGTGAGATACCATGCCTGGTACCCCCAGCATCTTGACTTTGGTTGTATCAGTTTATGTTTTTTGTATCATCTATGTCTTAACAGGTTGCTAATAGCGATTTTTTTTGATAGATTTATCTTTTGGGTTTCATACTAGAGT
This sequence comes from Papio anubis, assembly GCF_008728515.1. Classification (NCBI taxonomy): domain Eukaryota; kingdom Metazoa; phylum Chordata; class Mammalia; order Primates; family Cercopithecidae; genus Papio; species Papio anubis. Next base: position 31,278,324 of record NC_044992.1, read on the forward strand.
TATGAGCAGATTGCACACCACCATTTCAGTTATAGAGTAGTTTGTGTTTCACCACGTACTTTTTACCAGTGAGTTTTATACCTTGAAAAGCTTTCTTTTTGCACATCAGAGTTTTCTTGGTTCAGATTGAATTATTCTTGTTAGCATTTCTTGTTAGGTGGGTCTGGTGGTGGCAAGTTATCTGTTTTTGTTTGTCTCAGAAATATTTTATTTCCCTTTCACATTTCAATATAATTTTGCTGAATACAGTATTCTTGAATGGCAGTGTTTTCTCCTTGAGCACTTTGTTGTTATGCTCCCTCCTGGCTTATATGATTTACATTGGGAAGTCTGTTGCCAGACAAATTGGAGATACAGTATTTGCTTCTCTTCTCATGCTGCTTTTAGGATCTTCTCTTTGTCCTTGACCTTTGAGTGTTTTATTATTATATGTGTTAGAGTATTTTTTTTTTGGGTTGAGTGTTGTTCTCAGTCCTTCCCATAACTGGATATTTATATCATTCTTAAGTTTTGGAAAGTTTTCCATTATTATTTCTTTGGCTGCATTTTCTACCCTTTACTCTTACCTCCCTCTTGAACACCAATAATTCTTAGATTTGGTCCTTTGAGGTAATTGTCTGCATCCTGTTGGTGGTATTCATTCCTTTTTGTTCTCCCCGCCCCCACCCCACACCGATTGTATGTTCAAATAGCCAGTATTTTAGGTCACTGATTGTTTCCTTCACTTGGTCCATTGCACTGTTGAGAGTCTCTAATGACTTCTTCAGTTCAGCAAGTAAGTTTCTCAGTTCTAAAATTTCCACATTTTTTTCCCAATCTCTTTGTTAAATTTCTCTGATAAATTTCTGAATGATTTTCTGTGTTTTCTTTGGAGATCACTCAGTTTCCTTAAAACTGATATTTTGAATTCTTGGTCAGAGGGCTCACAGATCACTCTCTCATTAGGGTCTGTCACTGGAGTTTTGCTTTGTCCATTGGGGAGGTCATAATTCCCTACTTGCTGTTGTTTTTTTCATGTGTATGTCTGTATCTTTGCATTGATACTTTATTTCAGTTTTATCTGTCTACCTTATTTTGTTTTTATTGGGTACATTTTGGTTAGTGCATTTTTTTAAATCCTTTTAGAGTCAGGGCACATTTTGTTGCCCAGGCTGGAGTACAGTGGTGCAGTCATTGCTCACTGTAATCTTGAACTCCAGCTGGAGCAATCCTCTAACCTCAGCCTCCTGAGTAGCTAGGATTACAGGCACATGACACCATACCTGGCTACTTTAAAAAGAATTTTTTTTTAAAGAGACAGACTCTCATTGTGTTGCCCTGGCCTGTCACAAACTCCTGGCCTCAAGTGATCCTCTCACCTGCCTTGGCCTTTCAAAGCACTGGAATTACAAGCATGAGGCAGCATGTCTGGCCTGTTAGTGAATCTTTACAGCTAAGTTGTTGCCCTTTTTTTGGGATGTAGGTGGTACCTAAAGCCCAGGTTCACCTTGGCTCTGCTAAATTATTGCAGTGCTGCCTATTCTGTTTTGGGAGCATCCCAAAGTGGTTATCCCCATAGTGTGTCAAGTCTGGCTGAGAGTTTATGCCCAGGGACCTTTGTAATGTAGCTCCTACTGCATGGTGCTGCTGAATAGTCACTCTAATTTGGTGTCTCCTTTGGCCAAGTAACGGAATAGAGTTTCCAGGGCTAGGGATGGTAGTCTAGCCTCCCCACTTTGTCTTTGCCTGTCCTCAGGGTTGTTTCTCCCATCAGGCAGCCACGGTACTTCCCAGTTAAGGCAAGGACAGTTTTCCTGCCAGAGCATCCAAGATGGTGGGGAACCTGGTTTACCACCTCAATCTCACTTTTTCCAGTATAGTGACCATGAGTTGGGGGGAGATTTTCTGTGCTCTTGATGCCAGGCAGAATCAGGGGAGGGGCATCACAGATCTGGAAGTCTGAATCTCTCACCATTCACTCTGAGGTTTTTTTTCTCTTCTCTGTGGCCTCAGGAATTGTCTCATCCTCATATTTGAGTTCTGAGTGTTGCTGTTAAAATCTGGATACTGTATATTTGTTTTTGGTTTTCTGCAGGGGTAGTGAATCCAGGTAGCTTCTATACCACCATTTTGGAACTGGAAGTCTCCATCTTCTAGTAGAAATTATTTTAAAGCATCTCTTATTACTATGCTCAGTGATATGAAGGAAAATATGCTTCTTTTAAATAAAAGGGTAGGAAATGTCAGCAGAGAAAGAGAAAATACAGGAAATTACCTAGTGAAAAGTCTATAACTTAAAAATACAATATGAAAAATAAAAATGAAATGGGTGTGTTAACAGCAGAATTTGATTGAGTAAATGAATTTGAAGATAGATCACTAGAAATTTCCAAACTGAATGAGTGAAAAAATAGAAAATAAGTAGAGCCTTAGCAACATGTGGTACAATATCAGAGGCATCATATCTGTAGTTATTGCAGAAGGTGAGGAGAGTAAGGGAGGAAAAAAAAAGTCTAAAAGTGGAAAACTTTCCACTTTTGTCAAAAGACATACATTTACAACTTCAAAAAGATAAGCAAACAACACATCAGATTAAATACAACAAAAACCATGTCAAAGGACATCATAGTCATTTTTCTGAAAACCAAAGTAAGGAGGAAATCTTGAAAGTAGGCAGATGAAAGTAACGCATTGCACACAGAGAAAGTACATTTTAACACACTGTTGACTTCTCATTGGAAACCATGGAAGTCAGAAGACAGTGGAATAACATGTCTGAAGGACTCCAAGAATAAAATATTGGCCACCTGAAGTTTTCCATCAAACAACATCATCTCTGAAGGATGAAGGAACAGTAAAGCCAGGACATCCACACTAGAAATTATGCTAATGGCACATAATACCAGAAGCAAACTAACATATTTAAGAAATAATGAAAAATGTGGTCATTTGTTGTTGAATAGAAAGGATAATTTTTCCCTTTTAAAAATTTTTGTCTAATATATGGGTATGATTGAATTAGTGTGGGGGTGTTGTATATACATGTAATGCATATGACAACTATAGCACAAAGATGGAGGATGCTAGGGTGGAGGCAGGTATATAGAGCTGTACTATTGCAAGATTCAATGTTGCTATACATAAAAAATCAGTACTTCAATGAAAATGGCATACTAAAAATTGTTCAGTTAATGCAAAAGACAGGAAAGGAAATGCAGAAGCACAAGAAAAAGAGGGTTAAACAGAAAACAAATATTAAGTGGTATATCAAAATTCAACCATATAGAAATTAAATATTAATGTACTCCAATATAAAGGAAGAAATTGCCTATAAGATAATGTTGAATATAGAGACATTAATATGATAGTAAATGTATGTTAAAAGATACATCATGCAAATAAGAAACATAAGAATACTGGAAATTCAACTATATTAGTATCAAGTAAAATAGAATTTAAGACAAAGCCTATTACCAGAGATATTTTGTACTGTTCAAAAGTCAAATTATCAGGAACATTTAAGTGTATGCACCTAAGCTCAGTTTTAAATGCACGTAATTTAAATGCACCTTGACATTTTGGGCTGGGTGATAAAAGAGAAAACAAATATATGCATCCAAAACTGAGTTTTAAAATACATTAAATAAAATCAGAATTAATAGGATGAATAATTCTACAATCAGCATTGTTGATTTTAATACCACTTTATTGATGTTTGATAGAATAGAGAAAAAAGACATAAATTATTAGAATAACACTGTTAGCTACATTGGCCTAATAGATAACCAAACGCAACAACTGCAGAATACATATTATTTTCAATTATGACATCATGCATAGTTTGAATGGATATGAAACAGTGGATAATAGATGGTACTTAAGCCAGAGGCAAAATATTTATTATTGATGGATTTGGATGGCAATCACAGTGCAGTGCAGGGTACCGTAGGCTTGATAAGCAGCTTGATTCCAGTCATTTCCATCAGTGAATAGAACCTTACCTTGGCCATGAGTGATCCAGATTGTTCAATTAGCAGCCATGATTTGTTTGCAGAACTCATGTCCCCAAAGAGGTGCATCTGTAATCTGCGAGTGTTTAGTCTTCCTTCCGGCAGATGAGACCACTGGCCAGGCCATTGCCAACTGAGGAAAAGTCAGTAAAAATAAAACTTCTAGAGGGTTTTCAGAATTAGGAGTCAGCAAACTTTTTCTTTAAAGGACCAGATAATAAGTATCTTTGACTCTACATTCCATGCGGTCTCTATACTCAGCTCTCCTGCTGTCATACAAAAGCATCCATAGACAGTACATAAATGAATGGGCATGGTTGGCCCACCATCATAGTTTTTGCCTACTCCTGAATTAAAGCTGGGGTGATGGCTTTGCATTGTTCTGCCATGCTATTTGCTCCTTATTTCAATCAGTCTTCCAGCGTTTTTGGGGTTATCCAGCTGTCAAGGCCCAGTGGGCATCATCAGATTTCATCTTAGCTGAGCCATCAGTGAATCAGGCCCAGGTATTTAAAGGAAGCTCTGTGAGTCCAGTGCCTCTTGAGCCAGTGGCATGCTTCAGACAGTGGAGTAAAAGATAAAGTGACTGTAATACCCAAGGTTCTGCTCAACCAGGCTGGCTGTACTCTGGAATATACCATTTCTATTTGAATAGCGGTCCCTGTTGGTTGGGCTCTTCCCACCTTGTTCATTTTCAAGTTTGAGTTGACCCATCCGCAATGGGTCTAGAAAGTCAGGAGGCCTCCGTGGGTCAATTGTCAATTACAGTTAGAACTTTGTAGCTGGTTAATAGCTGCCTTCTAAAAAAGGGAGTGTACTTGGTGGCTGCATCAGGCAGGTGGCGATGTTGTACTGAGATAACACCTCTGAGTACTTCAGCAGCCATTAAGTCTTTACCTAAACATTTTACTCTTGGAATCCTATGTTGTTTCTGGTGTATAATATGGGAAGGAACTGGAAGTCTAGTAAGTGGTCTGTTGTGCAGTTGTCCCACTATCACCTCAGTGTACATGTTTGATGGTATCCTCTGACACAAGCATTTAAGTACAGTCATGTAAGCCATTAATACCAGTTATATATTCATCAGCATAAGTCACAATGATAGTACATTGAATCGGACTAAAGGGTCCCACCATTTTGCATCCCATTCCAGTGTATCTTTCCCCAATGAAAAGCATGGACTAGTGTGTTTAATGTGCACATGCCAGTTGCTCCAGTGACAATTGCCCTTTGGTAATGTATCCCCTGTGTGCATGGCAGGGGAAGCTGCCCTTTGGATAAGGTGGGACCGCTAGGATGTTGGGCTTTTATCTCACTTGGCCTTTTTTTTTTTTCCCTTCTTCTTTTTTTTTTTTTTTTTTTTTTTTTGAGACAGAGTGTTGCTTGCTCTGTCACACAGGCTAGAATGTGATCCAGATTGTTCTACTGTAGTGGTGCCATCATTGCTCACTGCAGCCTTGAACTCCTGGGCTCAAGCGATCCTCCACTTCAGCCTCCCGAGTAGCTGGGACTACATACAGGTGCATACCACCATGCCCAGCTAATTTTTATAAAAGTGTTTTAGAGAGGGTGTTGCTGTGTTGCCCAGGCTGGTCTTGAATCCCTGGCCTCAAGAGATCCTCCCACTTTGGCCTCCCAAAGCTCTGAGATTCCAGGCATGAGCCACTGTGCCCAGCCTGAAAGTGCAAGTGTTTTTATCAGTTCCGACGGATAAAAAATGGTGAAGTGCATGGCTGGGAATGTCTCTAGAACTTGTATTTTAATTCCATTTTTTATATTTGTATGTGTTTTCATTAAACATAACCTCATCAAATGGCTTGGACTTTGGCAAGGTGGTTGTTGCTATATGCAGTTATCTTTATGATTTGAATGCCATTTTCGTAGGCAACTGAAAGTTTAGTACTCTTGGTCTTGAGACTTTTTATCCAAGCACTCTCTGCTCTTGGGTTTTCTTTCTTTTCTAGTAGGGTTAGAAAAGGCGTTGTTATTTGAATCATTAGGCATACTTTTGGCCATAGAAAGAAAACCACATTTAACAATGGTTTTTTAAAACCAGAGTTTATTTTTATCACATTATAAAAAGTTTGCTGCTGGTCGTGGCTCAATGATGTCTTTGTGACTTTTTTTGCTCTTTCCCTCGTGATTCCGTTATAAATATCACTTCCCTGGGCACCATTTCAGACTTCAAGGGAATAAGATGGGGAGAAGGGGCAGCATCAGTCATGTTAATTTCCTCTATCAGGAAAGCGGATACTGTTTCAGAATCCTGCAATAGCCACCTGCCTTTGCGTGATCATAACTGTGTCACCACTTGTTATAAAAGAGGCTAGGTAATCACATATTAAGTGTCTGTGGTGGCATCCAGTGAAGGAGTGAATGTTGGAGATGGATGTTGGATTTGCCTCTCAGCAGTTAAATCTGTATAATCATCACCACAATTAAGATACAGAATATTTTTCTTGTCTCAGAAACAACTTTCCTCCTGCCCTTTTTGGTCAGTGCTCTCTGCCCTGCTGCTGCCCTAGACAACCATTGCTATTCCCTCATTATTAAAAAAAAAAAAGTGTGTATGTGTGTGCGCGCGCGTATATATATATATATGTATATATATATGTATTTTTTTTTAGAAGGAGTTTTGCTGTGTTCCCCCAGGCTGGAAGGCAGTGGTGTAATTTCAGCTCCCTGCAACCTCCACCTCCTGGGTTCAAGCTATTCTCCTGCCTCAGCCTCCTGAGTGGCTGGGATTACAGGTGCATGCCACCATGCCTGGCTAATTTTTGTGTTTCTAGTAGGGTCAGGGTTTCACCATGTTGACCAGGCTGGTCTCGAACTCCTGACCTCAAGTGATCCGCCTGCCTTGGCCTCCCATAGTGCTAGGATTACAGGCGTGAGCTACTGCACCCAGCCTAAAAATATTTTTCTATAATTTCCAAGGTTTGATATGGGGTTGGAGGGAATGCTATTGTTGGTCACTTTATTTTCTAGCCTGGTATTGCTGATCAATACCAGAGTTATTATTTAAGTATTCTGAAAATGCATATTTCTTGGTCATCCCCCCTCCTGCCCAAATACCTACTGAATCATAATTCCGAAGGTGGGACCACAGGATCTGCATTTTGTACAGATAATCTAAGTGTTTCTTATCACACTAAAGTATAACAATCTCTGCTTTAGATTTTAGGATGTTAAATAATCCCAAAATGTTATCACTCTTATAAATTGAGGTTGTTATTGAGTTTTTGGTGGTGAATTCACAGCCTTATAAAATGCTGATTTCTACGTCTTAGATGCTGAAATGTAGTAACATTTAGTTCTAGTACCCAGTCCTCTTGTTTCATATGTGCTTTGACTTCAACCCATTTTGTGAATTAATTTTTTTAAGTTTTGATAAAATGTTGAACATAATTGAAAAACCCCCTTGAGAAATTTTATGTTCCATGTGAGTATATCTACTGCATTAGATATTGGTTGCCCCAAATACTACAGTTTTGAATTCTCAAATCAATGAAATATTTTAAAATGAATAACTCACATTACTCAAAGTATTTGTATAAATCAGAATTACTGGACTATGACTATAGTACATTTTAAAGAGCAAATATATTAGCTTTTTAGAGGCCTAATTGGTTTCTGATTAGCCAAATTTTATATCATTATAATGAGAAATAAATGTGAGATATTATGCTAAATAATACAGGAAACATTTAATGAATGGCAAATTACATAACCTAACATAAATTTGCAAAACATTTAATTAAACACTGTAATACTGTATTTGTATCTCATTAGTTAAGAACTGATATTTGTATACTTAAAAACTCCAAATTGGTAATAATGAGTGCCCTAATGAAGATTCCCAGATTAAGTTAGGTGCTGTTTGCTTGAGTTTTTCTTCTCATGGCATACTTTTATGCTGAATGGAAGGAAACTTAACAAGAACATCTGGTTATACCTTTTACCCATATTATATTCAAGCCGCTTGTTTAACCCAACCCCAGATGTGAAATGAGCCAAGATAGGCTCAGATAAAAATGCTAGTTTAGGCTTCTCAGCAGCTGCTTATCTTCCTTTGAGCATAGGACAGCAATGGCATCTCTAAGAACTAAGAGGCCTATTAAGTGAAACCACAAACTATAAAAAGAGGCTATAGAACTTCACTTTCAGCAAACTAGTTAGTGAGTGTTCCTTTCATTTTTTTGTGACCGATTTATTGAGGTATAATTCACATACATAAAGTTCACCATTTTATAACATACAATTCAGTGTCTTTTTAGTATATTCGCAGAGTTATACGTTGATCACTATCATTCAATTCAAGAACATTTTTCATCACCCCAAAATGAACCTAGTATCTATCAAGTCACTCTCCATCCACTTCTCCCTGATCCTTGGCAATTATTGATCTATTTTCTGTGTCTGTGGATTTGCTTTTTTTATACATTTCATATAAAATGGAATCATACAATATGTGGACTTTTATGTCTGGTTTCTTTCACTTTGCATAATGCTTCAAAGTTCATCCATTTTTAAATATGCATCAGAAACTTCATTCCTATTCATGAATGAATACTATTTCATTATATGGATATATCACATTTTGTTTATTCATTTATCAATTGATAGACATTTAAGTTATTTGCATGTTTGGGCTTAGGAATCCAGCTGTGAACATTTGTATGTAGTTTTTTTTTTTCTTTTTTTTTGAGACAGAGTCTTGCTCTGTCACCCAGGCTGGAGTGCAGTGGCGCAATCTCGGCTCACTGCAAGCTCCACCTCCCAGGTTCATGCCATTCTCCTGCCTCAACCTCCCAAGTAACTGGGACTACAGGCGCCCGCCGCCATGCCCAGCTAATTTTTTGTATTTTTAGTAGATATGGGGTTTCACTGAGTTAGCCAGGATGGTCTCGATTTCCTGACCTCATGATCCGCTGGACTTGGCCTCCCAAAGTGCTGGGATTACAGGCATGAGCCACCACGCCCAGCCTGTATATAGGTTTTTGTATGAACATATGTTTCGATATCTAGGAGTGAAAATGCTGGGTCATATGGTAACTTTATGTTAAAGTTTTGGAAACAATTTTTTTTAAGCTTTTATTTTTTAGAGATGGAGTCCTCTGTTGCACAGGCTGGAGTGCAGTGGCTCAATCATAGCTCACTGCAGCCTCGAATTCCTGGGCACCAGCGATCCTCCCGTCTCAGCCTCCCAAGTGATTGGGACTACAAGCACATGCCACCACACCTGGCTATTTTTCTTTTTTCTTTTTGTAGACACAAAGTTCCACTGTATTGCCCAGGCTTATCTCTCTGGCTTCAGGTGCTTTCCACTTCAGGCTGCCAAAGTACTGGGATTACAGGTGTGAGCCATTGCACTTGGTGGAAGCACTTTCTAAGTGGCTACACCATTTATATTTCCCCTATGGAAATTTGAGGGTTTCAGTTTCTACACATCCTCACCAAAACTTGTTTTCATCTATTTTAGCCATTCTTTTGGGTATGAAGTGGTATCTCGTTGTGTTTTTTATTTGCATTTCCTTAATGACTAATAATGTTGAGAGTCTTTTCATATGCTATTGGCCATTTGTTTATCTTCTTTGGAGAAATATTTGTCCCAGTCTTTTGCTTACTTTTAATTGGGTTGTCTTTATGCTGTTGAATTAAGTTATTTATGTATTCTAGATACTAGATCTTTATCGGAAGTATTATTTGCAGATACTTTCTCCCATTCATTTTATGGCTTTTTTTACTTTCTTAATGGTATTCTTTTTTTTTTTTTTTTTAAACAGGGTCTTACTCTGTTGCCCAGGGTAAAATATAGTGGTGTGCTCACAGCCCACACCAGCCTTGACCTCCCTGGGCTCAAGCAATACTCCCACCTCAACCTCCTGAGTAGCTGGGACTACAGGTAGCTGGGACGACAGGCGCACACCACTATGCCCAGCTAATTTTTCTATTTTTTTTTGTAGAGGCGGGGTTTTACCATGTTGCCCAGTCTAGTCTTGAACTTGTGGGGTCAAGTGATCTGCCCACCTCAGCCTCCCAAAATGTTGGGATTATAGACAGGAGCAACCGTACCTGACTTTTGTTGTTGTTGTTGTTCTTTTGAGACGGGTTTTCACACTGCTGGCATGCAGTGACACCAGTATGGCCCACTGCAGCTTCACGCTCCTGGGCTGAAGTGATTCTCCCACCCCAGCCTCTTGAGTAGCTGGAACTACAGGCATGTGCCACCATGCCAGGCTAATTTGTTATTTTTTGTAGAGACAGGTCCTTGCTATGTTGCACAGGCTAGCCTTGAACTCCTGGCCTCCAGCAGTCCTCCCACTTCCACCTCCCAAGGCACTGGGATTATAGGCATGAGCTACCATGCCCAGCCAATGTATTCTTTGTACACAAAAAGTTTTTAATGTTGAAGAGGTATGATTTGTTTACTTTGACTTGGGTTGCTTATAGGTGATCTCGATTAAGAGTCCAAGTAAGAGACTAATACAGTAACCTGGTAGATGATAGTGTTTTAAGTGGTTTTTTTTTGTTGTGTTTTTTTTTTTCTTGAGATGGAGTCTCGGTCTGTCACCCAGGCTGGAGTGCAGTGGCATGATCTCAGCTCACTGCAGCCTCTGCCTCTCAGTTTCAAGCAATTCTCCTGCCTCAGCCTCCCAAGTAGCTGGGATTACAGGTGTGTGCCACCACACCCAGCTAATTTTTGTATTTTTAGTAGAGACAGGGTTTCACCATGTTGGCCAGGCTGGTCTGGAACCCCTTACCTCAAGTGATCTGCCTGCCTTGGCTTTCCAAAGTGCTAGGATTACAGGTGTGAGCCACTATGCCTGGCCACAAGAGTGATAGTAGTATGTTGATAGCAGTGAAAACAGACATTTGGACAGAGTTGGAATATATTTTTATGATGACAATAATAATAGCAAACATCTTTGTATAGTGCTTATTAAGTGCTAGACACTCTTCTAAGTGCTGTATGTAATAACTCATACCCAACAACCCTATGGAACTGGCATAATTATTCCTATTTTGCAAATGAAGAATCTCAAGGCACAGAGCTGGTAATTAACTTTCATATGGCCATATAGCTTGTAAGTGGTAAATATATTTACTATGATATATTGCCTCTAGGTAAAGCTTAAAATATATATGGCTTTATATTTCTAGTACTGTTTCCATGTGTTTTCGTAATCTTCTATAATATCAAACTTTGTAGATTATTTTTCATTTCAAATTGGTATTTTAAATCTAATCTGAAAAGAAATTGTATGTGTATGCACAAACGTGTATATATAGTTATGTGATATATATAAATGGATAGATATACTGTATTTTTGCATTAACAGTTGCCTGAAAGAAGGATGTGTTCCAAGATAATGAAAAATAGTTGTGGGATTTATGTGTGTGTGATTTTTTTTTAAATACTAAAGTGATTTTCTGTGTTCATGTTTTATTATTTTATTATATATAGCTATATTCTACCTTGAAAACAAACAAAATGTCTGCTTGCTATTGAATGTCATTTTTCTTCAAGCAGATAATCCATATTTTTTAAAATTAATTATTTTATTTTACAAATTGGGGTCTCACTCTGTTGCCCAAGCTAGAGTGCAGTGGCACAATCATAGCTCACTGCAGCCACATAACTCCTGGGCTTAAGCGATCCTTCTACCTTAGCCTGAGTAGCTGGGGCTACAGGTGCACCACTGCACCTGGCTTGCTATTGAATGTTTTAAAGTACCTTAAAAATAAAGTACCTTAATTTCATTGGTCTCATGTTCTTAATTCATGTCTTGTATGGATTTTTCTTAAGGGAAGACTTTCTTTAGTTTTTCCTCTCTGTATTGTGGAGAATCTAATAACACTAACTTTGAATTTCAACTGAGCAAAAGATTATTCCAATAAAAAGAATGCCATTCTTCTCATTGTAGATCTATATTACAAAAAATCTATATTGAAATATTATATTTTGAATTGCATCAACCAAAATTTTTGTCAAAATTTGGTTTTTCTCTTGTTATAAACAACTACATAGTACTCTTGATTTTGCTTTCTTGTCTTCAAGGCCTAAAATTTATTATCTGGTCCTTTACAGAAAAAGTTTACTGACCCCAGTTCTAAAAGAAACCTCCACTTCTCTTATGTCCACAAACATTTTCTGTGTTGGTTTTATAGGATTTTAAAATGTGGCCAACCAGGAGTACAAATAGTTTATCTCTTGCTCTTCACAGCTGCTTAGTACCTGAGTTCAAAATACTGACTAGTGAGTGTCTTAAAGAAATAATCATATAAATATGTTTGTGTCCTAAATTTCAGAGCAGGGGTTTGGATAGTGAGTGGTACCTGGACTTGTTTAATATTTGTTATCACAGTTGCCTAATCTGTACATAGTAAATATTATTTGTCATGATATTCATGATATTTAGTGCTATAGAATTCAATCAGTAATGTGACTCGACTCCTATCTAGCTCTTCTTTTTATAACGAGAAAATGTTAATTAGAAATAACGTTCCGTAATTGAGGTCCAAAAATCATGCAGATAATGTCATCATCTTATTACTAGTTTTCCATTTTTACAGGATTTTTCCATTTTTAATAATGTCTGAAAAACCATCCAGCTAGTTAACTAATAGCAACAGTTACATTATTTTACATTTCGTGGATAGGCAACTTGTTATCCTCTGTAATGTTATTGAAAGGATTACACTTTCCCTACTTATTTTGACAGCTAGTATCTTTAGCAGTCCTTCTCTGCTCATTTATATATGCTGATATGTCTTCAAGGTCATAGAGCAGAATCACTTCTCTAATAGCAGTTTTCTAAAAAAGCATTAGATGGAATTCTGTCTTCCTGCCTTGATACTGATTGTTAACACCACCTCTATATCCTGAGTATTCTTAAAATGAAAGAAAGAAACTCCTTTTTATTGATAGACCAGGAAGTGGTCTTGATTATAAGTGTTTTGGAAAAAGATGTTAGATAACGTAGTTCAGTTCACTGTGGCTGGAACATAAATTGCTCAATGATAAATCTCAAGATGCCTTTCTTTATATAGTTGACTCTGTGATGTGAAAATGCATTTCATATTATGATATTAATTTATTCGGGTACTGTATTTCTCTTCTCTTGCTTCTTCTGTTTACACCTTACTTTGTCCTGCTTTTTCCTTTCTCTTGCTTTTCTACTACTTTCATTCTTTCTTTTAATAGGATCCCTGATCTATTCAGAAAAGTCAGTTAAGCTGAACATAATCGTAGGCAAGCTACAGAGGTTAAACACTTCTGAAACAACTATTTATCCGAAATACTGGAATTATTGGCAGTTAAATTTCTCAGCTTTCAGGACAGTCTTTAATTATATCATTAAGGTGTCATTTGGATGTGTCACAGTAGTCGAGATTAGTAGGCATGTGGTTGAATTTTGAGTTTGTTCATGTATTGATAATGTTTGTCTAGCAGCTTTCTAGCAATGAAGTATCTTGTCTTGATACGTAAGACTAAAATTTCTTTTTTATTTATAAGATTCCAGGCTCTATTAGAAACTTGTACTTTAATGGCTACCTATAGCTTTTGTTCATGGTGCATTTCTGAAATATGTAGTCTTATTTGAAGATCTAGTACATTGAAAAGTGCTTCTCTGACCACTTGGGGACTTTTACCTAATTCTTGTTATTACAATGAAGCGAATATGCCGCATACACATAGATATGTATATATACAGCTATTTTTTAATTTTTAATTTTTGTGGGTACATAGTAGATACGTATATTTATGGGGTACTTGAGATATTTTGATACAGGCATATAGTACATGGTAATCACATCAGGGTAATTGGGGTATCCATCACCTCAAGCATGTGTCCTCTGTGTTACAAACAATCCAGTTATACTCTCTTAGTTATTTTAAAAATATTTTTTAACTATTTAAAAAAATTTTTATGAGTACATAGTAGGTAGGTGTATATATTTATAGAGTACATGAAATGTTTTGTTTTATCCAGGTGCTGTGACTCACGCCTGTAATCCCAGCATTTTGGGAGTCCAGAGTGGGCGGATTACCTGAGGTCAGGAGTTCGAGACCAGCCTGGCCAACATGGTGAAACCCTTTCTCTACTGAGAATACAAAAATTAGATGGGCGTGGTGGTCCATGCCTGTAATCCCAGCTATTTGGGAGGCTGAGGCAGGAGAATCACTTGAACCCAGGAGACAGAAGTTGCAGTGAGCCGAGATTGCACCACTGCACTCTAGCCTGGGTGACAGAGTGAGACTCCATCTAAAAAAAAAAAAAAAAAAAATGTTTTGTTTTAATACAGGCATACAAAGTCGAATAAGTGCATAGTGAAGAATGGGGTACTCATCCCCTCAAGCATTTATCCTTTGAGTTATAAACAATTCAATACATATATATATTTTTTTCTTTTTGAGACAGAGTTTCACTCTTGCCACCCAGGCGGGGGTGTAGTGGCATAATCTCAGTTCACTGCAACCTCCGCCTCCAGAGTTCAAGTGATTCTCCTGCCTCAGCCTTCCCAGTAGCTGGAAGTACAGGCGTGCGCCACCATGCCCGGCTAATTTTTTGTATTTTTAGTAGAGACGGGGTTTCACCACATTGGCCAGGCTGGTCTCAAACTCCTGATCTTGGCCTCCCAAAGTTCTGGGATTATAGGTGTGAGCTACCACACCTGGCCCCAATTATATTCTTTAAGTTATTTAAAAATATATGATTAAGTTATTATTGACTGTAGTCACCCTATTGTGCTATCAAATAGTAGGTCTTATTCATTCTATTTATTTAAAAATGTAAAATTAAATTATTGACTCCAGTCACCCTGTTGTACTATCAAATACCAGATATCCATTTTTTTTCTATTTTTTGTACCCATTAGCCATCCCCAGTCCCCCCTCCTCCCTCCACTACCCTTTCCAGCCTCTGGTAAACATCCTTCTACTCTCTATCTCCATGAGTTCATTATTTTGTTTTATTGATTGATTGATTGAGAGGGAGTTTCGCTCTGTTACCTAGCCTGGAGTGCAATGGCGTGATCTCAGCTCACTGCAACCTCCACCTCCTGGGTTCAACAGTTTCTCCCACCTCAGTCTCCGGAGTAGCTGGAATTACAGGCGCACGCCACCATACCAGGCTAATTTTTGTATTTTTAGTAGAAACGAGGTTTCACCATGTTGACCAGGCTGGTCTTAAACTCCTGACCTCAAGTGATCTGCCTGCCTCGGCCTCCCAAAGTGTTGGGATTACAGGCATGAGCCACCGTGCCTGGCTGAGTTCATTGTTTTAAGTTTTAAATCCCACAAATAAGTGAGAACATGCAAAGTTTGTCTTTCTGCAAGTGGCTTATTTCACTTAACATAATAACCTCCAGTTCTGTCCATGTTGTTGCAAGTGACAGGATATTATTCTTTCTTTTTATGGCAAATAGTACTCCATTGTGTATATATACCACATTTTCTTTATCCGTTCATCTGTTGATGGGTCCTTGGGTTGCTTCCACATCTTGGCTATTGTGAATAATGCTGCAATAAACATGAGAGTGCAGATATCTCTTTGATATACTGATTTCCTTTCTTTGGGGTATATACCTAGCAGGGGGATTGCTGGATCATACAGTAGCTCTAGTTGTAGTTTTTTCAGGAACCTCCAAATTGTTCTCCATGTGGGTTGTATTAATTTACATTCCCACCAATAGCGTATGAGGGTTCCCTTTTCTCCACATCCTTGCCATCATTTGCTATTACCTGTTTTTTGGATAAAAGCCCTTTTGTGTATGGCGACAGATAGGGATCTATTTTTATTCTTCTGCATATGTATATCCAGTTTGCCCAGCACTAATTATTGAAGAGACTGTGTTTTCCCCAATATATGTTCTTGACATCTTTGTTGAAAGTAAGTTCACTGTAGTATGTAGATTTGTTTTTTGGTTCTCTGTTTTGTTCCATTGGTCTATGTGTCTGCTTTTATGCCAGTACCATGCTGTTTCAGTTACTATAGCTCTGTAGTATAATTTAAAGTCAGGTAATGTGATTCCTCCAGTTTTTTTTTTGTTTTGTTTTGTTTTTTTTTCTTTTTGCTCAGGATCACTTTGGTTATTCCGAGTCCTTTGTGGCTCTGTATACATTTTAGGATTGTTTTTTCTGTTTCTGTAAAGAATGTCATTGGCATTTTGATAGGGATTGCATTCAATCTGTAGATTGCTTAGGGTAGTATGGACATTTTAACAATATTGATTCTACCAATCCATAAACATGGAATATCTTTCCATTTTCTTGTGTCCTCTTCAGTTACTTTTTATCAGTGTTTTGCAGTTTGCATTGTAGAGAACTTTCACTTCTTTGGTTAATTGCTAGTTATTTATTTGTAGCTATTGTAAGTGGGATTACTTTGTAAATTTCTTTTTCAGATTGTTCACATTTGGCCCATAGAAATGCTACTGATTGTTGTATGTTGATTTTGTATCCTGCAACCTGGCTGAATTTGTTTATCAGTTCTGATAGTTTTTTTGGTGGAGTCTTTAGGTTTTTCTGAATATAAGATCATATGTTCTGCAAACAAGGCTCATTTGACTTTTTCTTTTCCAATGTGGATACCTTTTATTTCCTGTCTGATTGCTCTGGCTAGGACTTCCAGTACTTTGTTGAATAAGAGTGATAAAAGTAGGCATCCTTGTCTTGTTCCAAATCTTGGCAGAAAGGCTTTCTGTTTTTCCCTGTTCTGTAAGATGCTAGCTGTGGGTCTATTGTACATGGCTTTTCTTGTGTGGAGGTATTTTCCTTCTATACTCAGTTTTTTGAGAGTTTTTATTATGAAGTAATGTTGAATTTTTATCAAATGTATTTCCAGCATCAATTGAAATGATTATATGGTTTTTATCCATTATTCTCTTGATATAGCATGTCACATTGATTTGTATATGTTGAGCTGTCCTTGCATACCTGGGATAAATTCCACTTGGTCGTGATAAATGATTTTTTTTAATGTGTTGTTGAATTTGGTTTACTGGTATTTTGTTGAGGATTTTTACATTAGTGTTCACCTGGGATATTGGCCTGTAGGTTTCTTTCCCTTCCCTCCCCTCCCCTTCTCTCCCCTTCCCTCCCCTCCCCTTCCTTCCCTCTTTCTTGTTTTTTTCCTTTCTTTTCTTTTTTCTTTTCTTTCTTTCTTTCTTTTCTTTCTTTCTTTCTTTCTTTCTTTCTTTCTTTCTTTCTTTCTTTCTTTCTTTCTTTCTTTTCTTTTCTTTTCTTTTCTTTTCTTTTCTTTCTTTTTGATGTATGTGTGTGGTTTTGGTATCAGAGTAGTACTAGCTTTGTAGAATGAGGTTGAAAGTATTCCTTCCTCCTCTATTCTTCTCAATAGTTGGAGTAGGATTGATATTAGTTCTTCTTTAGATGTTTGGTAAAACATCTAAAATTAAGCAGTGAAGCCATTGGTCCTGGGTTTTTCTTTACTGGGAGACTTATTACATCTTCAGTCTCATTGCTTGTTACTGGTTTGTTCAGGTTTTGGATTTTTTCATCGTTCAATCTTGTTAGGTTGTATGTGTCTGGGAATTTATCCATTTCTTCAAGATTTTCCAACATATTGGCATATAATTGCTCATAGTAGCCTCTAATGATCCTTTGAATTTCTGTAGTATCAGTCATAATGTCTCCTTTTTCATCTCTGATTTTATTTATTTGAATCTTCTCTTTTTTTTTCTTAGTTCAGCTAAAGATTTGTCAATTTTGTTTATTTTTCCAAAAAACCAACTTATCGTTTTGTTAATCTTTTGTATTCTTCATTTCAATTTTATTTATTTCTGCTTTGATCTTTATTATTTATCTTCTACTAATTTTGGGTTTGGGTTCCTCTTGCTTTTCTAGTTCTTTAAGATGCATTGTTAGATTGTTTATTTGAAGTTTTCCTTTTTTTTTATTTAGGTGCTTATAACTATAAACTTCCCTCTTGGTACTGCTTTCACTGTATCCATATATTTTTTCATGTTAAGTTTCATTCACAAATATCTTTATTCTACTGTGCTTTTTCTCTTGTCTGGATTTTTAAAAACACTATTTGACAATTGTTTTAGGTGGTGGAAAATTAATTTAGTCAGTGTAGAAAACTTAAGTATCTGTGACCTGCTTTCCTGTTAGAGGCTATGCTTAAAAATGCTTATAACAGTATCAAATTTTCCTTAGCGTTCTTTAATTTTTTCTCAAATAAGTAAATGGAGATATTTTTGCTCAAGTTGTCACCAGTTGACTGATATTGAGATAAAGGTAGTAAATTCAATTTGCTAATTCAAAAATACTGGAGATTCTTTATTCACTGTATGATGTGTCTTACCAATTAACTTTCCCTGGCTTAGGTCTGTGGCTCACCACTTGTTTTTGTAAATAAAGTTTTGTGTGTGTTTTTTTTTTAACATAACTGCACTCATTCATTTACATATGTTCTATGATTGCTTTGACAGTCCAAGAGTAGAGTTGAGTAATTGCAACAGACAGTAGAGCTTTTACATCCTATAAGGCCATATGGCCTCTTATAGAAAAAGCTTGCAAATACATGAGCCACTGCAGATACATGAGTTATTATTGTTATCAGTTATGTGTGTGTGTTGGGGGGCAAAGGGCACTGAGTGTTTTAAGATCCTAATTTCTTTGCATTTCACCTCTCTTCAAGATCCTGTATCCCTGACTATTGAAATAACATTCTACCTAATGGAGTTTTGGTCAGCCGTCATTGTGAAACTCATCTGTAGAATAAATTTTTATTTATTACCTGATGTTAGGTACATTTGATAATGAGGCAATCATTTATATTCATATTTGGTGATGTGCGATACTCTTAGATAAATCCAAGTAGTTTGAGACATTTTTGTATCTTTTCTTATCTCATTTCTAGGTACAAGACATCTGCTTCAGCCATGACTGTCGCTGGGTTGTGGTCAGTACTCTCCGGGGTACTTCCCACGTTTTCCCCATCAACCCTTATGGTGGCCAGCCTTGTGTTCGTACACATATGTCACCACGAGTAGTGAATCGCATGAGCCGTTTCCAGAAAAGTGCTGGACTGGAAGAGATTGAACAAGAACTGACGTCTAAGCAAGGAGGTCGCTGTAGCCCTATTCCAGGTCTATCAAGCAGCCCTTCTGGGTCACCCTTGCATGGTAATTTTCTGTCTCCACTGTTGTCTTGAATCTTCCTTCCCTTTGTCCTTATTTTTACAGATCTGGGGTAAAACTAAACTTGTTATAGTCTGTTCATGTAAAAAGAAGATCTTAGGCTTATATGAAATTCTTAATTATTAAATCATTTAATAAATTGGAGCCAATATAGTAATGATGATCTTTACCATGCTATTTTAACTCCCTGTTTCAATATATAAGGGATATTTGGTATCATATTTATGGAATATAAAACTTGGAACTATTTTTATAACTTCAGGGAACTGAACGTCCTTTTTACTTATCTCTTTCAGAACATTGTGTTCAATGGGACACTGTAGTTTATTAAGAAGTATTTATTGTTGGAAAGAAATAGTCATGGGTAATGTGTATTTTAGATAGAGCACCATTTGCTTTTTTTTTTTTTTTGAAATGGTGTCTTGCACTGTAGCCTGGGCTGGAATGCAATGGCGCAATCTCAGCTAACTGCAACCTCTGCCTCCCAGGTTCAAGTGATTCTCCTGCCTCAGCCTCCTGAGTAGCTGGGATTACAGGTGCCTGCCACCACGACTGGCTGATTTTCTGTATTTTTAGTAGAGATGGGGTTTCACTATGTTGGCGAGGCTGGTCTTGAACTCCTGACCTTGTGATCCGCCCACCTCGGCCTCCCAAAGTTCTGGGGTTACAGGCGTGAGCCCGGCTGCATTTTATTTTAAAATGGGATTGGCGGGATTTCTGCTAGTGTGTCACAGGAAAAACAAACAAAAAATAGTGTATCTCAGTAATTTTTCTTAGAGCAAGTAGCTGTGTAACCATCATCCCAATCAATAAATGGAACATTATTGGAATCTCTCTTTTGCATACCTTCTGCATAACATTAAACCACAATTCTCATTTTTATGGTAACCACTTCTTTACTTTTTAAAATAGTTCTACTCCTAAGCAAGTGTCCTTAAACACTGTTGTTCCCATTTTATGTAAATGAAATTATAGAGTATGTATATTTTGATATCTTTGGCTTCTTTAACATATTTGTGAGATTAAGTTTTGTTGTTGCAGGTAGGTTTAGTTCATTTATTTACAGCTCTCATTTATTCCATTGTACTTCTATTTATTTATCCTTTCTACTACTGCTGATGTACATTGCATGGTTTCAGGTTTGGGGATAATATGCATACTAATTTTTGAGTGGAAATTCTTGATCATAACGTAGATGAATCTTAACCTTGATAAATAACACTGGAGTGGTTGTACCATTTCATTCTCACTAGAACGATAGAAAACGTTGACTTTTCTGGAGCATTGCAGATTTCCCTTGATGGGTGACCATATTAGGTTTTCAAGATTGGGGAATCTTATATAGAGAGATTATGGTTACCACAGAAAGTCATTGTTATTTTATTAATTGACCTGAAATTTACATAACATAATGTTTGCCATGTAAACGTGATGGTACATTCATAATGTTGTGCCACCACAACCTCTGTTTACAAAGCATTTTCCTCACTCCAAGAGGAAACCACATATTCTTTAAGCACTTACTCTTCATTCTTCTTTCCCCTAAACCCCTAGCAAACACCACTCTCTGCTTTGTAGATTGTTAAATTTACTTGTTCTGTGTATTTTATATAAATTTAATTATAGAATATATGACCTTTTGTTTCTGCCTTCTTTCATTTAGTATAATGTTTTTGAAGTTCATCCACATTGTAGTATATATTAACACCTCATTCCTTTTTGTGGGTAAATTATATTCCATTGTAGGAATATAACACAATTGATCCATTCATCCACTGATGTACATTTGGGTTGTTTCTACCTTTTGGTTATTGTGAATAGTGCTGTTATGAATATGTGTGTTCACGTATTTGAGTACTTCTTTGTAATTCTTTTGAGTATGTACCTTTCTTAATTTGTTTCAGCTTCTATACTGACCACATTACACATTCTTTTGTAGTATCTGATGAATTCCAGATGTGTGTGTGTGTATATACACACACATACATACTGTAGGAAGCTTTAAGATAGACTGAAAAAATATAGGTAAATGTTATCCTCGGGACTTTTGTAACTCAAAATAATGGGACCTCTCTGCTCCTGAGATCATACTTTATGCTTTCGTTCTATTATTTTTAATGGGAATGATTGTTATTCATGTGTATTTAACTTAACTAGTGACCCATGATATTTAAGGTTGAAAGTTTTTAGAATCAGTCCTAGATGCAAAAGGTCATTGGGAACTAAACATTGAGTATACATGGACATAAAGATGGGAATAGTAGACGCTGGGGACTCCTGGAGGAGGAGAGTGGGAGGGGGTGAAGGTTGAAAAACTACCTGTTGGGTACTATGCTCACTACCTGTGTGACAAGATCATTTGTACACCAAACCTCAGCGACATGCCGTTTTACCCATGTAACAAACTTGCACATGTGCCCCCTAAACATAAAATAAAAATTGAAAAAACAATGCTTATATTTAAAAAAAATAGAATTTTTATAAAATAAAATTTAGAAAGCTGTGAGATATTGATATTTTCAGCTATTTGTAAAACGTTTTGTTTCAGACTTAACTAGTTACATGTTTTGGTGTTAGTGTTAAAATTGTGTTCTCTATGTAGATGTGTAGTATAGGTTCTTTGGGGGCTTTTCTTTTTGTGTTAAATGTTTTTCTTAACATAAAATTTTACCAAAATCTTTTGGCAAAGCGATTCACTGTACACATGGGGCAGCTAGGTCAATAAGAGAAACCACAGATGTATTAGTAAATTAAGAAGAATTTGTGATCCCTACATTTATATGTCTTCAGAAAATATTCCCTTGAGCTTCTTTTTTGTTCTTATTCTTGCTTCTTTATTTGGCAAACCACATAAGAGGTTTCTGTGTTAGGCTTCGAGCATAATATGCACAAAAGATTATGGTCATTCCTACCCTCATGGATCTTCTATTCCATGGGAAAAGACAGATATTAAATGACTGCGAACAAATATCTTTCAATATACTTTTGCTGAAGGTTGCAAAGTTCCAATGAAGGATTTTGTCATTTGTAAAAGGACAGTAGTTAAAGAGCAGTACTAGATTTCCAAGTCAAAATATACTGTTTTCGCTGAGCTTTATTGCTTTCATGTCTCTCCTCATGTTTTTTGCAGAAATCTCAGAGAGGAGAATCTACACTGTTTGACTATGCTGCTGTACTTAAGATTTCCTTTGGAAAGCAAGGAATTTCAGACAACCTATTCCTCCTGATAGATAACACGTGTTAAAATTTTATTTCCCTCTATTTCTCTGTGTAGTTTTTCTCATTTTTGAAGCATGGACCTTACAGTGATGGTCATTTTTCTTCATGTTTTTTTGTATCTTACATGTCATAACAAAATGGGCATTGTTGTTGGTTAGTTCTAAAAATGATGTATTTACAGTTTGTGTGGGTAAACAGTCTGATGCTGGTCAAAAACAATGTAAACCATTGAACAGGGAGGGATTCATCTTGAAAATGAATCATGTTTTGGCGGTATTACCGTTGTTTGTCTGTGCTCTTTTTAGCCAAGTAAAGGAAACTGTTAAATAACAGTTGATATAGGGGTATTTCCTTTTTACTCTTTGGACCCAATCCAGTTTAGGTTAGGATTATTTTATCTATTTGCCAATTTTTTTTAACTTTCCAGAGGATGTTTATTTATTTGAAATATATTCTTTATAAATATCTCTTCCATTTCCTATCTTGTTGCCCGAACATCCACTTTGTCTAGTTGAGGAGTTCTTGTGATCCATGAACAGGATAGGAAGAAAATTTACATCTTTATATTCACTATCCTTTAACCAAAAGTAAGCATTTCCTTTTTATTATGAACATGGAAAATACATGACAAAAATATTAACCATGCTTGTGAGACTGTTACCAATAGAAAATGCAGAGATACTCATATCACTTTATATATGAAATATATATCTTGAAGTGTCTTGCATTATTGAATATATTTTAAAATATTGTTTTTACTCATCACTACTGAAATTATTATGATTATATAATATTTTAGTATTAATTGATTATATACATTACTATAACACTTTATTTTTAGTATATTGATACTATACTTTAATATAGTTCATTTTCTTTGTAATTATATATCTTTTCCCCATGCCTTGTAAGTATTATTCTGGGAAATATTCCTCAGGCTTCCCCAGATGGTCCAAAGAGTTTGTGGCACAAAAATGGTTAAGAATCCCTGATCATCACTTTTTCCCTCATCTATATCAGTAATCTCTAACAAATTTTTACTATCATAAGCACTTCCTTTGTTAACCATAAATATGATCTGCCAATTTTCTGCTTAAGATCTTTGTGTCTCACCATATTCCTAGAAGGTTAGAAAATGTCCTATCTTATTTCCAGCTTCTTGTCTAACCATACCTAGATGTCTGTACCCTTCCTTGAATATGCCACATGTATTTATTTTTTGATAACTTTCCTATTTGCAGCTTTTCTTTATTTGACACTATTATTACCTCTTTGAATGCCTACTAAGCAAGCTAAAATATTACTGCCTCTCTTAAGCCTTCTTTTGCTTTTTGTAGTCTTTGTCAACCTTGATATTGGTATGTTCTGCATACTTCTATCATATTATAATATGCAGGTTATTCATTGACATGTCTAGGCTTCCTATTAGATTGACCTCCATGAGCACAAAGTCTTTTTGGTGTTTCTATTTGTATCTTGGCAATTGATATAGATTCTAAGGCTTTATTTATTTTTTTGAGATGGGGTCTTGCTCTGTCACCCAGGCTGGAGTGCAGTGGTGCCATCTCAGCTCACTACATTCTCCGCCTCCTGGGTTCAAGCAATTCCCCTGCTCAGCCTCCTGAGTAGCTGGGATTATAGGTGCATGCCACCATGCCCAGCTATTTTTTTTCTTTTCTTTTCTTTTTTCTTTGCTTTGAGACAGAGTCTTGCTCTGTCTCCCAGGCTGGAGTGCAGTGGCACGATCTTGGCTCACTGCAACCTCAACCTCCCAGGTTCAAGCGATTCTTCTGCTTGAGTCTCCTGAGTGGCTGGGATTATAGGCGCCCACCACCACGCCTGGCTAATTTTTGTACATTTAGTAGAGACAGGGTATCACTATGTTGGCCAGGCTGGTCTCGGACTCCTGACCTCAAGTGATCTGCCCACTTTGGCCTCCCGAAGTGCTGGGATGAGACATGAGCCACCACGCCCAGCCGAATTTTTGTATTTTTAGTAGAGACTGCGTTTTGCCATGTTGACTAGGCTAATCTCAAACTCCTGACCTCAAGTGATCCACCTGCCTTGGCCTCCCAGTGTGCTGGGATTACAAGCGTGAGCCACCGCGCCTGACCAGATTCTAAGGCTTTAAACCAGAGTTTTAAAACATCTTTAGAAGTTGTTCTAAGAAGAACAATTTAGATTTAAATAATTACTTGCTAGAATGAAGAGCTTTTTTTTCATAGTAACAACTTAAAAAAATCAGCATCTCTAAGATGTAGTCATTTGATCAACAGCATTAATTAGTGTTTATTGTGTCCAGGCACTGTTCTGAGTTACAGGAATTTAGCATTGAACAAGAGAGAAACATGTCCGTGTTCCCATGGAGCTACAGAGAAAAGTGAGGGAAGAAGAATAGGGAATGCCTAGGGAGGATTGCAATTTGAAATTAGTATGCTTCCCATAGGCCTTACTGAGATGATAACATCTGAGCAAAGATCTGATGGAAGTAAGAGAGAAATTCATGTAAAACAGCCTGTGTAAAATCCTGAGGTGGGAGTGTGCCTGGAATGTTCAAGGAATGATAAAGAGACCAGTGTGGCTGAAGCACATGGTGTAAGGTGTATAATAGGTGATGAGATCAGAGAGGTAACGAGGGCAGATCATTGTCAGCCTTTCACACAGCATGAGATGTGGGGCGGGGCGGATCGGGGCTCTGGAGGGCATTGAGAATAAGAGTGACATGATAATACTGTGTTTTGGCAAGACTAGATTGGAGATCTGTGTTGAGAACACACAGTCTGTACGTGGACATGGGTGGACACTTAGTTGAGACCAGTTAGGAGAGTATTGCAAAAATTCTGGCAAGAAAAGATGAGGTTTGGAGTAAGTTGTTTATAGTGAAGATTGTGAGAAGTCATTGGATTATTGATATATTTTTTATGGTATGGCCATCAGAATTTCTGGTACATTTTATGTCAAGTATGAAAGAAGAGATGAGTCAAGATAATGAGTAAGACTTTTAACCTAAATGTCGAGAAGGATAGGGTTGGTGTCAGTTGAAATGGAGAATGCTGTGGATAAAGCAGGTTTTGGGATGGGGACAGGATCAGGAATTTTGGACATGTTAAGTTTAATATGATGTCTCTTTGACCTCCTACTGATGTTAAGTAGGTAGTTGGTTATATGAGTCTGGAGTTCAGTGGAAAGCAGTCATTTATATAGGGATAAATGTTTGCAACACATAGATGATAGCTGAAACAAAAATGAGATGAAATTACCTTGTAGGTAAGTGAGTATAAAAAAGAGATGTCCCAGGACTGAGCCCTGGGGCCCTCCGACATTAAGTAGCCAGTGACATACAAAGGAAAACTATATATGAGAAATCCTAGAGGCCAAGTGAATTAATTTTTTTAGAAAGAAGGAAATGATTAATGTGTTAAATTCTACTGATAGATCAATGAAGACAAGAACTGAGAAAAAGACAGAAGGCCATTAAAATTAGTAATGTAGAAGTGTGGCTCCCAACCTTTTTGGCACCAAGGACTCGTTTCGTGGAAGACGGTTTTTCCCATGGGCCAGTGCAGGGAGGGATGGGAGGTTTGGGGATGAAATGGTTGCATCTGAGATCAACAGGCATTAGTTAGATTCTCATAAGGAGTGTGCAACCTAGATCCTTGCATGTGCAGTTCACAATTGGGTTTGTGCTCCGATGAGAATCTAATGCTGCTGCTGATCTGATAGGAGGTGAGCTCAGGTGGTAATGCCCACTTGCTAGCCACTTACCTCCTGCTCTGCAGCCCGGTTCCTTACAGGCCACAGACCGGTACCAGTCCACCGCCTAGGAGTTGGGAACCCCTTGTGTAAAAGACATGTATCTTTGATAAGAACACTTTTGGTGGGATGGTAGGTACCTGGTCCCAGTGGATTTTAGTAAGAATAGGAAAAGACAGTGTTGACAAGTGTTTCAGAGAGCATTGATGTAAGGGGAAGCAGGAAAATGAGGAAAATGTAGAGGGGACAGAGGATGTTGCTTCCTTTTTCATAGGGAAATGGAAGTGACTATTTCTTACCTTTGCCTTTCTCCTCAAAGCTCCGATACCTGCACCCATCCTCACTATGGGTGAGGAGCTTTGAGGAGAAAGGCAAAGGTAAGAAATAGTCCTCTAGGAGAATAGGCATTCCTTTCACCTGTTAGTAAATTTTTTTTTTGAATGAGTAAAGCATATCTTCCATCATTATTTGTGCCCTAAGTAAATTTAATTACATGTCTTTGCTTTCCAGCTTCAATACCGTGTTTCTACACCTGAATTACTTTCTCCCTACTTCTTCAGGTACACATTCAACCCCATCTTTCAAGGCCAGCTTGTGATGTACTTTCTCCCTCTAAAAGTAGTGTTGAATTTCATATATTTACTCCTTCTGTAAACCCTTTATCTGTACTGATTGTTTTCCACTTTCTACCTATTATTATTTTTAAATTTTTAGATTAAGGGTGTACATGTGCAGATTTGTTACATGGGTATATTGCTTGATGCTGAGGTTTGGACTTCTATTGATTCCATCACCCAAATAGTGAACATAGTACCCAATAGGTAGTTTTTCAACTCCCCACCCTTTTCCTCTCTCTTTTTGAATCCCTAGTGTCTATTGTTCCAATCTTTGTGTCTGTATGCACCCAATGTTTAGCTCTCCCTTATCAGTGAAAACATGACATATTTGGTTTTCTGTTTCTATGTTAATTCACTTAGGATAATGACCTCCAGCAGCACCTATGTTGCTGCAAAGGAGACGATTTTATTCTTTTTTTTTTTTTATGGCTGCATAGTATTCCGTGGTACATATGTAGCACTTTTAAAAAATCTAATCCACCATTGATGGGCACTTTGGTTGATTGCATGTCTTTGCTATTGTGAATAGAACTGTGATGAACATATAAGTGCATTTTTTTTTTTTTTTTTTTTAAGAATGATTTATTTTCTTTTGGGTGTATACCCAGTAGTGGGATTTCTAGCTCAAATGGTAATTCTATTTTTAGTTCTTTGTGGAATCTCCAAATTGCTTTCCACAGGGACTGAACTAGTTTACATTCCCACCAACAGTATGTAAGTGTTCTATTTTCTCTGCAGCCTCACCAACATCTGTTGTTTTGACTTTTTACTAATAGCCATTCTGACTGGTGTGAGATGGTACCTCATTGTGGCATCTCTCTGATGATTAATGATAAGCATTTTTATATGTTTCTTGGCCATTGTATGTCTTCTTTTGAGAAGTGTCTGTTCGTGTCTAAATGCCCCTTTCAATGGGGTCATTTGTTTTTTGCTTGTTGATTTAAGTTTCTTATAGATTCTGGATATTAGTCCTTTGTTCACATACATAGTTTGTAGTATTTTTTCCCATTCTGTAGGTTGTCTGTTTACTCTGTTGATAGTCAGAAGCTCTTTAGTTTAATTAGGTCCCAATTGTCAATTTTTTTGTTGCATTTGCTTTTGAGGGCTTAGTCATAAATTATTTCCCCAAGCCAGTGTCCAGAAGAGTTTTTCCTGGGTTTTCTTCTAGAATTTTTATAGTTTCAGGTCTTACATTTAGGTCTCTAATCCATCTTGCATTAATTTTTGTATGTAGTGAGAGGTAGGAGCCCAGCTTAATTCTTCTGTATGTATGTAGTTAGCCGGTTTCTCCACATAATTTATTGAATAGTTATATCTTTTCCCCGTTGTTTATTTTTGTCAACTTTGTTGAAGATTATCAGGTGATTTTAGGAGTGCAGCTTTATTTCAGAGTTCTGTGTTCTTTTTCATTGGTCTATGTGTCTTATTTTTGCACCAGTACTGTCCTGTTTTCGTTACCATAGCCTTGTAGTACAGTTTGAAATGTGATGTCTCAGGTCAGGCGCAATGGCTCACACCTGTAATCCCAGCACTTTGGGAGGTCAAGACGGATGGATCATGAGGTCAGAAGTTCGAGACCATCCTGGCCAACATGGTGAAACCCCGTCTCTACTAAAGATACAAAAAAAATTAGCTGGGCATGGTGGCGTGCACCTGTAATCTCAGCTACTTGGGAGGCTAAGGCAGGAGAATCACTTGAACCCAGAGCTGAAGGTTGCAGTGAGCCGAGATCACACCATTGTACTCTAGCCTGGGTGACAGGGCAAGACTGTCTCAGAAAAAAGAAAAAAAAAAGAAATGCGATGTCTCAGGCTTTGTTCTTTTGGCTTAGGATTGCTTTGGCTATTTGGGCTCTTTTTTGGTTCCACATGAGTTTTAGAATAGTTTTTTCTAATTCTGTGACATTCTGTAATTTGATAGGAATAGTATTGAATATTTAGATTACTTTGGGTGATAATGAACATTTTAACACTATTGATTCTTCCAATCCATGGGCATGGAATACTTTTCCATTTGTTTGTGTCATGTGTGATTTCTTTCAGCAGTGTTTTGTAGTTGTCCTTGTAGAGGTCTTTCACCTTCTTGCTTAGATGTATTTCTAGGTATTTTATGGGATTTTTTTGTGGCCTTTCTTAAAGGGATTGCATTCTTTATTTGGTTTTCAGCTTGAATATTATTGTTGTATAGAAATGCTTCTGATTTTTGTATGCTGAAACTTTACTGAAGTAATTTATCAGGTTAAGGAGTCTTTGGCAGAATCTTTAGAGTTTTCTAGGTATAGAATCATATTGTTGGTGAAGAGAGATAATTTGATTTCCTCTTTTCCCATTTTGTTGCCTTCTGTTTCTTTCTCTTACCTAATCACTTTAGCTATGACTTCCAGTACTGTGTTGAATAGGAGTGGTGAGAGTAGACATCTTTGTCTTGTTCCAGTTCTTAAGGAGGAATACTTCCAGCTTCTGCCCATTCAGTATGATGTTGGCTATGGGTTTGTTATAGATGGCTGTTACTATTTTGAGTCTACTTTTATTTTTGATGCTGTTGATGACTAAGTTAAAACTTCCTTGGTCAGGAAATTAGAGGACCTGGAATCAGACTCCCTGGTGGTAGAATCTATGTTCCATGGTTTCCTAACTCTGTAACCATAGACAAATTATTGATTCTATCTGCACCTTACTTTTCTTTCTGTAAAATTGGAATAATAATATTACCAATCTTATAGAGTAACTATGAGAATCAGAGCCCTTTAAATAGTGTTTGGCACATATCAAATATTCAGTGGAGGATTACTATAGTTGCTATCATTAGTATCATTATTGATACTGCTATTAATGTGAGAGTCTATAGCACTGATTCATTTTTCATATTTTTGGTATAGTACCTGTTATCCAGAAAACAGAATAAATAAGTAATTCACTAAATAATGAGTAAATTAAATATAATAATTTTGGACTTATTCTTTAAAGGCTTTTAGAATAATATGGGGCTCAATATTGATAAGTTGAGTTGCTACATTGCTACACCAATATAAAACCAAAAGTGATGGCAGTATTATCATTTTAATTGGTTTTTGCTCATTTTAATTGTATACATCAGGATATATGGTTTTATAAATTAATACACCTATTCTTGAGCCTTTGCCATTTCTTTATTTTGCAAATTAGTTTTCCATTTTAGGTTCAGAAATATAGAGCTCACTGTGTCATGGGACTTTTAAGGAATTTGTTTTCTTCCTGCAATTTCCATTGAGTTAACAAACAGATCTTGGATTCACTTCTGCAGTTCTCTAGAGTTCCTGGAAGTGTCTCCTTTCCTATTAACTTGTTCATCCTCAGAGGGGTAGTCATCTTTGAGTCATAGATTTTGGCATCTGAATTCTAGATTCTGCTTTTTCTAAATGGAAGTGGTTGATGAGACTCGGAGACCTTTGTACAAAGCCTCTCATTTCTTGGACTTGGAGCCTCCATATTTCAGTAAAGTGCTTTTACAAAACTGGAAGTATCACTTTTCTTTTTAGCATCTGTATGAGGCATTCCTTTTACCACTCAGAGACTCTGTTTATAGCTTTCATTTGATGGTTTATTGTAATTTTAACTTTTGTTGATCAGTAGTTTTCTTGATACAGACCACATCACAATTGTAAATACAAAGCAACCGCACATGTCAGCCTTATATAGTTTCACCTACTTAAGAGAATCAATGATAATGTGATGTTTCTTGACTTTTCTTTCCACATCACTGTTTACTTGTGGATTGAAGTTTCCATGTGCATGTTTTAATTTTTGCCAAGAAAAATCAATCAAGTGCACTGTAGCTCTGCTTTAAATTTTATGCCTCATATGACATAGAGTATATAAATAGTATAAACATGTTAAATGGAGAAAAATCTTGTGGTGGTATATCTTAGTTTAGTACCTGGGTTTTTACTGATTACGTGTACTTTATTGTTTTAACTCAAATGCAGTTTTGTTTTTCATTTGTTGTTTTCAAATTTAAAGTAATCCTGGTGAATTTGTTTTCTCAAGTTCTTTTATCATCTTTTTAAAAAAAATGTTGCCATAACACTATGCTAGTTTTGACATTTACTATTTTCTCAAGACAGAGCAGATGAGTTTGTTAGGGAAAGTGGATAGAAAAGAGTGACCTCGTAATACCTTCCTAAAAACAAGATGCTTTCATTTCAGAATCATTAATGGGAGAAGCTATGAAATGAAGATTGTACAGTTGTTGTTTTTAAATAGGGTTTTAAAGAGAAGTTTTAGGTTCTCAGTAAAATTGAGAGAAAGGTATAGATAGCTTAGTTTTTGAGGGAAATAAAATTGCCAGTGGGATATCTTTTAAAGGAAACCCGATATTATATTGCCTCTAAATTATACTTTAAAATTTAGTGCTATGAAAATTAATTTAAAAATAGTTTAAAACCAAATAAACTCTATTTAGACATTTTATCTTTTTGTGTATTTCATTTTGGATATAACACATTTCTTTTCTCTGTAAGTTTGCCTTTAAATAAATGCCAGATAATGTAGTTATCCCTTGAAATTAATCCAGAATTTCTTCTTTGCTTTTTACTGCTTGTGGAAATATTTTTACTTTTCTATGTATTTTTTACATGGGCAAATCATAACTCC
This sequence comes from Papio anubis, assembly GCF_008728515.1. Lineage (NCBI taxonomy): Eukaryota > Metazoa > Chordata > Mammalia > Primates > Cercopithecidae > Papio > Papio anubis. The sequence continues at coordinate 31,309,701 of NC_044992.1, forward strand.
AGATTTCAAAATAGTTTTATTTTTAAATGGTTAATGAGACATGCCTCTAGAGGGCAATATTTTCTCAACTTTTCTAATTGTAATCAAGGCAACCCTGGCACGAACCCTAAGGTACTAGGGATGTTCATGTCTTATCAGATCTTAAATAGTCTCTCTTCCTTTTTATTATGTTTTCTGTGATTTATTCTTCAACGTCTTCTTAGAAAATTCGACTTTGGCAATATATTACTATCAATTAATGTCTTTTCTGAGTACTACATGCAGATACCCAGTTCCTCTGAGTGAATACCATTGATTGAATAGAGGCAAATTTTTTAGTTATATCATTTGAGTATGTGGGGTCATTATGCTAAATTTTTTAATTCTCTATGTGTTGCTATTCAGGGACTTGTTATCTGTATACTTTATAATATCAGAGTGATTAAACTTCATTTTTGAGGCATTGAGGCATTATAAGGCCTAATAGTTATCTACTCTTTTCTATTAACATTGATTGGACACTTACTGTTGTTGTTTACTCTTTAAATATAATTTTTGTTTTTTATCAAAGAAATACATGCATTTATTATAAAAGTCAAAAATATAATTTTATAATGAAAGAAGGCACTTTTTGTCCTATCCTCCCCACTCTCGCGTGTCATTCCCCAGAGGCCTCTTCTTTCAACTCTTCAGTTTTTTTCTCAGTTGGTTTTTTTTGGCCCTTTCCTGGAAATCCTATTACTTGAATAATGTATCTCCTACATTGAGCCCCTAACTGTCTTGTCTATTTTCTATGTTTTTTTTTTTTTAACTTTATGAGAATTTCCCCAACGTATCTTCCAGCTTCTTGTTGCATTTTTATTTCTGCAATCTTTTTAATATGATTTTCTTTGAACATTTCTTTTATTATCATAGCCTCTTTAAGAGATAGTTATAAATTTTGAAGCTTTTTTTGTGCTCCTTTTATTATCTCCATTTCCTCTGAGTTCCTTTTTCAATTTTTTTTGTTTTCTTTATCTTTAATGTCGAAGCAGTAATTTTCTTTCTTTTCCTACTTTCTTTTTTCCTTTCCTTTCCTTCCTTTTTCTTCTTTCCTTTCCTTTCCTTTCTTTTCCTTCCTTTTTCTTCTTTCCTTTCTTTTCTTTCTTGTCTTCTTTTCTGTCTGTTTTTAAATAGAGACAAGGTTTTGCCATTTTGCACAGTCTGGTCTTGATCTCCTGGGCTCAAGCAATGTGCCTGCCTCAGCCTCCCAAAGTGCTGGGCATTACAGGTGTGAGCCACCAAGCCCATCTGCAGTAGTGGTTTTCAACCCTTAACTGTCCATTATACTTCAGCTGGATAGATTTGAGAAATACTGAGGCCTAGACTCCATCAGACTGATTGAACCAAAACACTGACCTCAGTGATGGGGAATCCTTGATGGATCATTAACTGATTATTTTTATTTTTAAATTTTATTTTTTAATAATTAATTTTTAATTAATTATTTAATTTTTATTCAGCTAATCAACAAATCAATACAGGAACTGATTGGAAGCTTTTTGAATGTGGGAAGGGCATACCACCTTACAGGTATCAGTGGTCTATCAGATAGGAATGCCATTTTATTATCATACCTCAAATAGTCACTATCCATAGGTCTTTTCACGTACACTGGTCAGTTCTCCCACAGAGAAATTCTTCTATCCCCTGTTCAGGGTGGGGTTCGGGTAATGACGAGTTTCTGGCAATAAACTTAGAAGTTAGCTTTCAAGGAGTTGAAGGAGTTAACATTATTTTTATCTAGTGATTAGAATAACAAAAAGAGGATTTGGAGAACCTGTTTACATTTGATTATTGTCTTACTTCCCTAGTTAGGAGGACAGTTAAGTCAGAAATTCTGGTCTGTTTCCACTGAAATAAAAATATTTCTATGGAAATCTGGAGATGGAATTTTTAGTTGCTGAAGTGAATAAATGTAAAAACTACTTATTCAGATAAAGAAGTGCAAATGGGTAGAACAACAAATTTTGGGAAAAGAAGTGAATGTTCATTTCCTTAGGTACTCATCAAAAGGAAGACCTGAAATGTGTGTGTGTGTGTGTGTGTGTTTTTTTTAATTTGGAGAAAAATTGGAGAGGGAGAAGAGAATGAGTAGGCTTCTTAGGATTTGTAATAGCCAGAGTTTGAATGAATGACCCATACGAACAGATTTAGAAATTATCAGACTTGAGAGTAACAGACATGAATAGTCCTGAGGTTGAAATCTGAGCAGGAACTAGAAATCTGCTAGTTGATAGTTGTAAACTACAAAAGGACAACAAGACTGGGATCAGGGCTATACCAGGATTATGCATAGAAATAGAAATTATGATGGTTCTTACCATGATAAGGTAAATGACATTTTGAATTTGGAGGAGGATGAGAAAAGGAAAAGGATTTAAGGTTCATTGAAAGAGTTATTAACATTGGATGATGTGTTTTTGCAGGTGAGAATATTGAAGCTAGAATGAGGCACAAGAGGGAAATTACTATTTCAGAATGGACCAAGGTGGAATTAACGTGGGCACTGTTGTTGTTGGCTTCAGAAGAAATAGAGCATTCCATTTTCTGTATTAAGAGCCATCTCTAGTAAAGAATGCTTAATTAATGTTCAATAGTGTTTCACTCTGGTCTAGTTTTGGAGCAGATTGAAATGTGTCTATATTTGATAAAACCATAGATGAGGGAAAAAATAGCATGACAGTACTGATAAATGAATATAGTTTTCCGGCAGTGCTCCAGCTGATTAAGAAAGTGTTTCGGCTTCACAGGGAATTACAGGGAAAGAAGAGTCATTATTTCTCAACTGAGGATTGTGGTGGTATCACTCCTCTTTGTGATTCTTACTGTCAAGGATCTTTTGTAAAAGTAGGTTTTATGTACATAGGTAAAGTCATAGGCATACTTTTGGAAAAGTAAATTTAGAAGAGAAGGGCTTGAACTAGTAGTATTCGTGTGGTGTGCTTAGTTTGATTTTTTTTCTTTCTTTTTCTTTTTTTTTGGTAAACTGTTCCACAAGTTGTTGATAATTTAGGCAGCTAAATGGAGTATTGGTTTCCTGTTTTCATCTTGAGTAAAATATGTAAGCATATTTTGTTAGATATTTAAATGTTTTAAAACTGGAAATAAAGTATATGTGAATAGAAAAGGTTTTATCTGCCCTGTTGTCAAAACTGCTGATTTGGCCCTTTCGTACTGTACTCCCATCTTTGTATGGTTGTTATAATCTGTTGCTCTTTCCCATCTGAAGGAAATGCATCTTTGACACTTCTCATGACCTGAGTCATGATGCTGAAATAGAGCCAGAAAATATCCTTAACAGTCATGGGTAAAAAGAAGGAAGGCGTCTGTAGGATGGGGCGGGAGAATAGGGGACTGTGGAGAGAAGAGAGTCTTTGCTCTTTCAGTTTACATCGTTTTAATTGTTAGGAAAGTTACTTACATTTTGTGGCTATACTTTTTATTCAAGAGGAAATACTTTGATTTTATATTAAATTGTTCCTTAAGTGTACATTCTTTAATGTATAGGTATACAAAGTATATAAAGATAAGTTCTGCAAATGTAAAATTAAATAGTTTTGAGTTCTCCAGATCTAAGAAAATACACTTTAAATCTTGCAACTAATTCTATATTTCATCTTATTACAAAGTGTTTATCTCAGAACCAACTTCTGATACTTCTACATCTTGTATGTTTAGCAGTTTAAGTAATAAAGTCACATTTGTTGAAACAAGAAGATAGGATTCCATATTTTTTCCATCTACAGTAAAGAATATCTATTTACTCTGTTGATACTGAAAATTCATTGTGAGATAAAGATGGGAGAGTTGAGTATAGAGTATTTTCAAGAAACAATTTAATGAGGTCTTATACTTTGGGGAGCACATTTCACCTCAGACTTGTTCTAAGGGATGTTAGATTATGGAGTTTTAATTCCGGGGATTTTTCATTAGGCTAAAACTCTTCACTTTTGAGAACTTAGTTTCAGTACTATATTCGAACTTGATTTAGAGGAGTGGGAAATTTTGAGGGTGCTTTAATATGATACATTTAGAAATAGGTTGAGGCTTAAGGTCAAAGATCTGTTTTTTTAAATTTTTATTTATACATATGAAGAATTTACTTTCCTCCCTCTCATGTTAAATATAGTCTTTTTACTGTTTTGTTTGATTTTTCATTGTTGAAAGAGTGTCAAATTACAATCCTAATACTTAAAATGAATTAAAAATTGCTAACCCTTCTTAAATATTAAGAGCACCAACTCTTAATAAATTTTCTTCATTCTAAAATCTTGGGCCGGGCGCGGTGGCTCAAGCCTGTAATCCCAGCACTTTGGGAGGCCGAGACGGGCGGATCATAAGGTCAGGAGATCGAGACCATCCTGGCTAACACGGCGAAACCCCGTCTCTACTAAAAACACAAAAAATTAGCCGAGCGAGGTGGCGGCGCCTGTGGTCCCAGCTACTCGGGAGGCTGAGGCAGGAGAATAGCGGGAACCCAGGAGGCGGAGCTTGCAGTGAGCTGAGATCTGGCCGCTGCACTCCAGCCTGGGCGACAGAGCGAGACTCCGTCTCAAAAAATAAATAAATAAATAAATAAATAAATAAATAAATAAATAAATAAAATCTTGGAGTGCTCTAAGAATAATAAGTAATGAACTTACCACTTTGAGGGAGGATATTTTGTTCATTTAACTTACAAGTTTGGGTTGACTCTGTGATTGAGACTTAATTGCATGAAACTTTTCAGACAGATTTTTTATATTTCAGTAGATTTCCTCACAGCTAGTTCTATTATTTTTCCTTCTGTGTTCTTGCATTTTATAAACATTGTTTCTAACTGTTGATTTCATCTCCTTTTCTAGGGTAATTTTTTGCCTAAGTTTTCCATATTCCTTGTTCTAGGCTCACCTTGTTACCTTTTGGAGTAGTGTCGACTATACTTGCTCTACTTAGAAGTTTAGCAACAGTAATTATTTCTTTATGACTTTTAATTTTTAGGCATCAAATTTCTAAATTTATTGGGTTTAGTTTAGCTTTAAGAGAAGAAAAATACTTAAATTTGTATGTTATAGTAACCAGCACATTCAGATAATAATTAACAGGTGATAATGGATTCACAATAGAAAAGGAAAACTACCTAGCAAATTATTTATTGGAGTATTCATACATAAATATATACAGTTTCAGTTCTCCTGAAAGTACACTTTTAATTCTAGTGACATTTAATAAGCCCTAGGCAAAGCTCCATGCAGGCTACTTTGTATGTAGTGGGGAGAAGTGATGACAATATCATTAATAATCTCAATCCCCATCCTGTTAAAAAAGAAAAAAAGATTGGATTCTTGTTTCCAAGTCCATTTTGTGGGAGATTTCTCTCATCTTCCTACCTTCCCACCCTTTCTCAAAGTACCTACAGTAATGTCTATGATGACATGAACTTTTTACTCAAAGAAAGCAACAAGTGTTTTTGCTTGAAATGCATCAAAAATTGCAGTGTTTTTACTTCACCATCGATTGCCTCCAAAAAAAAAGTTATAGGCAAAATAAATCAGTGCCCAGACAGGATTGTCTTTCAGCATTTTCTGTCTTTAATTGTCACCTAAACTGTTGTGTTTATGTTCACACACACACACACACACACACACACACACACACAATTCATTTTCTTTTAGTTGTGCGTTCTACTCTCCTTGGCTCCTGTGAACAAGCATTGCTTCCGCCCAGTTTGGTATGTGGGTCAGAAGGCACTGTTTCTCACCAGGGTGCTGCTGTTTCCTTTTCCGACTTGAGTAGATTACAGATTATACTGGAACATGCCTGAGAAAAGGTCATAAAGGAGGGTGAAAGTCCTGGAACTGCAGCTGGGAAGCTTGACATTCTCATCTAGGAGAGGGGAGAAGAGAGAGATGGAGAGAGAGACACACACTCCCATCCCAACCAAAATTAACCTACCTGCAGGAAATTCTCGTTTACACAGGGTATTTTTTTATTAAATAATTGAGAGTTTGGTTGAAAAAGCTTTAATGTTAGATTGGATGGCAAGCAAGAACTAAGCAGTGTTTTTAACTTTTCAGAGCCCAGATTTCCAGTGACTATTTCAAAACAAGCTACCATTGTATTCTTTGACAGAGTCAAGAAGTCAGAGCTTTTCAACTACAGAATTAACTTAGTTAAACTCCTTGGTATATTTTAGATTTTTATCCCTGTCAATTCCACAGCAGGATATTAAAAACAGACCAAAAGCTTTGCTCTTCTGTAGAAGACAAAAGTTTACCAAAAAAAAAAAAAAAAAAAAAAAAAAATGCCCAGTAGAACTCATCTTCTAGTTTTTATTTTTGAAACATATGATATAGGGAATAGAACATCTACATGATGTCTTAGAATAGGTAAAGTGTTGCAAAGAGGGCAAAAATAAAGGAGATATTTGGGACTAGGGTTGTTTCATAGAATTGTCTTCTGAGGAGTGCCAGAGAGTCACATTGACCTTGGCCTTCAGTGTGGCTCAGTAATCCGATTTCAAAATGCGAGAGTTCAAAATAGGAGACCAAAGACACTAGGTGAGGAGCTTATATCCTAGAACCATAGTGGGTCTTGTAGATAAGTGTATGGAGAGGTGATGAGAACAGAATTTAATATAGTCGTAGGAGTCTAGAGTACTGAGTTGTAGGAAGATGTCTATTGTAAACCTTCAGAAAAGTGGAGTGCCTAAAGTGAATAAGGTCTGTGTCTGTGATAAGAATAAGTGAAATGATATGTGGATCTCCTAATAACACTGCTCTTTCATAGGGCACCATTGCTTAGTGTCCTTTAGCTCTTTTTGCAAATGAAGTTTTGCCATTTCTATACTTGTTTACCTCATATCTCTAATGACAACAAAAGCACAGTGCTCTTTTTATCCTCCAAATGTTTCACTTGACCCACTTTATTCCATTGTAGGTCTTAGTTTCTTGTACCTTCTATTCCTGAAGAATCTTTCTTTGTCCTCCATTAACAATAACTTTTAGAAACCTGTAACAAAAATTTCTCTATCTCCCTGGCATGACACTCCTTTAAGGTACTTTCTGATCTACAACTATTATCATTTGATTCCTTAATGATTTTTTAACCGATTTTATGTCCTTTTGTTCACAGTATGGTAAGATATGGAAATTTTTTAAAGGTAGAAAGGATGCATATACATTCATTCTTTATTTCCCCTCTTCTTGTTTGCATTTCAGAAGAAAGACAACTATACATATGTACACACAGATACATTGATAGTAACTTTAATATTTAACATAATCTGAAATGTTCAACAATTTCAGTTTTTCTAGCTTTAGAGAGTTCTTGGAGTTGGCAGTTTGCCACATTCACATGTTCTCACATCACTGCATTCAGAAGCTAAGAATACCAACCTGGCAGCTTCTGCACAGAGGGTAAAGATAAAACAGAAAGGAGTCTAACTTTGCAGCTACATTACCTGGGAGTTGCTGCTGATGTCTTTTCCACAAATGTCCAAGTTTGTCAAAGCCCAGTAAATCTTAGAAAGTTTATTTTCCTTGTAGCATCTGTGTTTTATAATGGGTCTTTTAATTTGTTTTTACTTTGTCTGCAGGGATTTCTTTTGTCCGGAGTTTTCAGACTCTGTCTTTTTTTTTTTTCCTGTGGAAGTGAGTCTGTTAATGATGACTGGTTTGGGAATATGCCTCTCTGCAAAGCTGACCTGACAAGCTGTTCCTCCAGCGCGGCAACAAAGCCCATTGTTATTTTCTCTGTTCACTTTTATCCTCAACTTAATCCATTTTTCCTCTGTGTTTTTATAGTGTAAAATGTCTGGGAAAACATAATATAGGACAAAGCATAAGTAAGGTGGCATTTTGAAGTTAGCAAAACTTTTAGTAAACAGATCACACCACGTCATTCTCATATATGCAGACAGTGGAACTATGTGTTAGTATTGAGATGGAGAGTTTGTGTTCCCCAAAGTACAACGTGCCTATAGATATCCTTTATCCAAAAGATAACAGAAAAAAAAAAGAGCACAAGAAGTTGTTTTCATAATTCCTTTTTTTTTTTAATTGCAAACTTTTAGAAGATAAACACAGAAAGTCAGTGGTTGAATCCCAAAGTGAATGGTTCTGGTTTAATGGCTTTGTATTATAACATTAAAAACAATAATAGCAGTAAACAAAAAACTGAAAACAGAACAAAACAAGACATTATAGCTTTAAACATCAAGGGATGTTTTAAAAATTCTGATTTTTAAATAATTTTATGTCCCCAAATAGAATTCCTGCTTTAACTTATGAGAAACCATTTTATTGGAACTTGGAATTTCTTCCCCCCAAGAGAACTCTATCTATCGTGGGGACTGGTAAACCTCTAAAGGATCAAAGCTCTAGTGGATTTGGATAAAGACCCAAAAGCCTGAGGCTTATGCAAGTTTATCTATATAGAGTAAGCCCAAAAAACTGGGATGAGAGTCTTAGATGAGCTTATTTTCTCATGAGATTTTTGGGACTTCCTCTGTCTGCTTGTGCCAGAAATACTGTGAGAATATTCATTCTCATGGCATTTGTCACTTACAGGTCTCCTCTTAGCTGGAATTTGAAAGTATAATGGTGTGTGAAATATTTTATATATCTCAAGACTTCATGCAGTCCACTACCAAAACTGCACTTAAATAACCTCTGTTCTTTTTCATTGTACTCATGCAATAAAGGAAAAAATAGAAGAGTATAGTAAAGAAGGGTTAGTGAAGGTGATACCTTGTAACTCTCTTCATAGATCTCAGAAATATTATTTGTATCTTATGTATTTCTGAGAGGTGGAGCAAAGAAAAAGAATAGCGATAGACTTCATCCAGGTCCAAGGCCGACACTGCAGGATTCTTCCTGCTGAACTTCTTTATACTAAGAGACTTGAGATTTAATGAAGAATTCTGGCTTGAAAATTTAGGCTTGATATAACCACATGGAAATGTCTAAAGATCTATTTTTAAAGTTATCAAGTCTAACCTCCTAGTCCAGTGAACATGAGACTGAGCAGAATAGTGAAAGCTGCAGACTTAAATCATCTGGCAACCTTCTGAAGTACTGAGTCCCCTCCAGAATTATTTTTTCTATAGATCATAGGGCCATATTTTTCTCTATGTCCTGGATATGGAAATAAATACATTTCCTTCATTCGGCAAACATTTATTGAGCTATTTGCTATTGATAACTTGTAAGACACTATCCTCAGGAGTCCAGGCATCTTGGTGGAGTCTTCAGTATTGTGAAGGATAAATCTGGAGGTTTGTTAGATTCTAGCTGCATTTTCAAAGAAAATCCAAGACAGAATAAATAGTGTAAAATCATTTATAACCAAAGATTTTAACAATAGGTCCTGGAATAAAGGATTGTTAGGCTGTTTTGTGTAGTTATTTCATTTGTTTCTTTAATGTGTATTATTTATATGTCTGTGTCAGCTATTGAGATTTCTTGTCTAAGCTAGCTCTTTGATTTTACTAACTTCTGATGTTATTTATACATCTCTCCTCCCTTATTTTCTACTAGAAAAGCAAAATAAGAAGATAGAGATTCTCTCCTTTATGCTCAAAATTTGTATACCTTTTCTCCCTTTTTAAGTTGTCCTTTAAAACAGTAATAAAAGTGACTCCTTCCTTTTTGTTCCTGAGTCATTTTTCAGATGTATTTATTAGCATGGTTTTCTCCCATTTTTCATTTTTTGTTAATATGTCTTTCTGTACCATTATATTATGACCTCTTTGAAAGTCCCTTGGACTTACTTCTTCAGAATCTAGAACAGGGCCTGATACCAATAAGCCTCCAAAAGTGTGAAGTGACAGAGCGAAGGTTGAATGAAACTTTTGCTTGGCGCAGTATGTCATCTTTGTTAATGTCTTCTTTTCAGTGTCAGTCTTTAAATCTTTGTTTTCTGTCTGTTACCTTGATTTTTATCCTATCAACAGTCCCTTTGCTTATTCCTTAAACTCTGACTTTTCCACCTCACTACTGAAACTACTCTATTGAAGACTATTAGAGTTAGTAGCTTTTTCTCTGAGTTTTGTGTTCTTAGATCTTGGCCTTACTGACCATTTTATTAATATACCCATTGTTTCATTAAAGCTGTGTTTATAAGTTGCTAGCCATATCCATTAATATGTAAGACAGACACCACCCCTGTGAACATGAACATGAATGTAAAACCTATACAACTTATTTTACCCTCTCAGATGTGCTGGTTTCAAATGGACTCTGCAGCATAAACACAGGTTGAGAAGGATAGATCTGAAGCTCTTTGTTTGCTATCCTGAGGTTGTCCTTTATCCTGGTGAGAGAGTGAAACATTTTAAGTCGTGCCTAGCTAAACCACAGATTTGGAACTTCTTAATGAATCACTTCATTTTCCTAGACCACTCCTTTTATCTGTCAAATTCAATGACTTCAACATCTATACTGTTCCCTTTCTGAAGAACTTAACCTAAGTTCCTACTCCTCTGGCTCAGTTGAGAGGTCCTCCTAAAACTGAAGTATTTTATCTGCGATCGTTAGAGATTCCTCACTACTCCCCCCATAATGGCATCCCTTTAGACCACGCTTCCCTCATACTATCCTTGATGCCCAGAATATTCCTTCTCTCCTGCCCTCATCCATATTTTGTCCGATTTTCAAAGTCTAGATCATATCCCATTTGCCCTTTTCCTTTAGCCCTTTTCCAAATAAAGGTGTTCCCACGTCTCCTTATCTTTAGTTCTAGGCAATTAGCACTTAATAATTCCTGTTGGTGCCTGTTAGACTGTAAGCTTCACGGTAACAAGGAAAACAGTCCCTTACAGTGTTATCTTAGGCTATGGCACTCAACAAATATTTGTTTACTAGTTGTGAAATATATGTGATATACCTTAATTTTCACCAGCTTGTGACATAAAGTTGCAGTCTGATTTCAAATTCAAATTAATATTAGCATAGTTGTCTAATAGCAATTTTATAATTATCTACATCAATTTTGGCCTTGAGAGTGTGATAATAAATTACTTTGAATGGCTTGACTATAAAGCAGTTATTCTCATATTCTTCCACAAATATGGTATTTTAATGTGATTTCCCTCTTCATATTTTCTACAAAATTCTATGTTGTAGCCTAAATCATCTTGTATGTATTGTGAATTCTGTCTTTTGTTATTCCTGCAACAGGTATAGATGGCTTCTGTTAACTTTAATGTGTATTCTGAATTGGAAATTGAGGAGATAGAGAACGATTTATTTTATTTGCATGAATTTCTTATCTTTCCCTGTGTTTTACAAAAGAGACATTTATCAGAGTTTAACTTGATAATTCTATAGAGTAATATAAAAAGATAGATTTGTGTCCAAGGAAGAAGTAACATTTGGTTAAACCATTATCCTAATTCTGAAGCCACCGTCATCTTGTTATGATTTTTTAGAAAGGCACTTTTGACTTTTTACTACCTCTCAGGCTACCATTAGATTCTGTGTGGTAGTTCTCCCTCTATCCTGAATCCATGCTATTTTTAAAGCAGATGTCTTTTAGGATGTGTTTCAGAAATAAGATATTAATTAGGACTTTTGGGGGGGATTCTTTTGTTGTGTGCGTAAATTTGTCAACTTAATTCGAATTAGTAAAAACAATTATATGTGTATTTACTGTGGTTATCATTTTTTAAATGCTTTATCTATTGCTAACCACATAAATGGAGTTGATAATTTTTATCAACAGTCAAGAACAGTGATATAAAATGAACATTAGATCAATAAGAAGTTTTTTGCATGAAAGAGTTGTTGGCTTACAGGCACTGGCTTACTCCGTAACACAGAAAATGAGGTAATTTTTATACTTTCTCTATAAACCCATCAATTAATAAGACTCACTAGAAAACTACAGTAATTGAGAAAATGTGGTATTACTGAAAGGCTACATAGATCAATGAAACACATAGATCAATCCAGAAATAGACCCACACGTATATGGTCAGTTGGTTTTTGACAAACATGGAAAGGCAATTAAAGGAGAAAGGATAATCTTTTTAGCAAATGGTGATGGAACAATTACACATCTATGTTTTAAAAAAAGAACACAATGAACCTCAACTCTCACTACATACACAAAAATGAGCGAAAAATAAATCAAAGTTTGCTTTTCCCCTGTCAAATCAACATTGCACTGAAAGTTCTAGGTAGGTCAGTGAGGCGCAAAAAAAAAAAAAGTCATCTAGACTGGAAAGGAAGAAGTAAAACTACTCTTTTTTGAGGATGACGTAATTATGTGTTTAGAAAATCCTCAGGAATCCAGAAGAAATTACTAGAACTAAGAAATGAGTTCAGCAAAGTTGTAGGATGCAAGATCAGTATACAAAAGTTACCTATATTTCTATACATTAGCAATGAATAATCTGAAACATGAAATTAAGAAAACAATTCCATTTTCAAATTGCATGAAAAAGAATGAAATAATTAGTAGTAAGTTAACCAAAGAAGTATAAAACTTGTACCCTGGCCGGGTGTGGTGGCTCAAGCCTGTAATCCCAGCACTTTGGGAGGCCGAGACGGGTGGATCACGAGGTCAGGAGATCGAGACCATCCTGGCTAACACGGTGAAACCCCGTCTCTACTAAAAAATACAAAAAACTAGGCGGGCGAGGTGGCGGACGCCTGTAGTCCCAGCTACTTGGGAGGCTGAGGCAGGAGAATGGCGTGAACCCGGGAGGCGGAGCTTGCAGTGAGCTGAGATCCAGCCACTGCACTCCAGCCTGGGCTACAGAGCGAGACTCCGTCTCAAAAAAAAAACAAAAAACAAAAAACTTGTACCCTGAAAACTACAGAGCAACATTGAAAGAAATTTGAGAATACCTAGGTAAATGGAAAGGCATCCTAAGTTCTTGGATTAAAAGACATACTATTGTTAAAATGGCAGTATTCCCCAAATTGATCTTCAGATTAAATGTAATCCCTATGAAAAGCCCAGCTGGCTTTTGTTTAGAAATTGACAAGGTATGGGGGAACTAGCAGATTGTGTTGGATGTGAGGACCTAAGCAGGGCAACAAACCACCTTAACTGTCTTTAGAAAGATAAGGAATTCAGCCCTAATTCCCAAAGACTGAAATATGTTAATAATTAAGTCACACTTGGTATTACCAGAATACTTCTTTTTTGTTTGTTTGTTTAGAGACAGGGTCTCTGTATGCCACCTGGGCTTGGAGTGCAGGGGTGCTGTCATATTTCACTGTAACCTTGAATTTCTGGACTCAAGTAATCCTCTTGCCTCAGTCTTGAGCAGCTAGGATGACAGGCGTGTACCACAATACTCAGCTAATTTTTGATATTTTTTGTAGAGATGGGGTCTCACTATGTTGCCCAGGCTGGCGTCAAACTCGTGGCCTCCTGCCTTGGCCTCCCAAAGTGCTGGGATTGCAGGCATGAGCCATCCAGCTCTCCAAGAATAGTTTGGTTTCTTCTCATCCACATAATTGTAATTCTCTTGGCATCAATTCTACCTTTGATGCCTTTTTTTTTTTTTTTTCTTTTGAGACGGAGTCTCGCTGTGTCGACCAGGCTGGAGTGCAGTGGTGCGATCTCCACTCACTGCAAGCTCCGCCTCCTGGGTTCACACCATTCTCCTGCCTCAGCCTCCCGAGTAGCTGGGACTACAGGCGCCCGCCACCGTGCCCGGCTAAGTTTTGTATTTTTAGTAGAGACGGGGTTTCACCATGTTAACCAGGATGGTGTTGATCTCCTGACCTCGTGATCTGCCCGTCTCGGCCTCCCAAAGTGCTGGGATTACAGACGTGAGCCACTGCACCCGGCCCCTTTGATGCCTTTCTTAAATGATTACTGGAGTCAGTGAAAACCCTATCAGAGATAGGAAACTTCCCTCGGTGATGCTTTTCTTTATTTTTCTCTTTGTAGGAAAACTGAACAGCCAAGACTCCTATAACAATTTTACCAACAACAACCCTGGCAACCCTCGACTGTCTCCTCTCCCCAGCTTGATGGTAGTGATGCCTCTTGCACAAATCAAGCAGCCAATGACATTGGGAACCATCACCAAACGAACAGGGTAAGGCTTCAGGCTTGGTGCTTTCTTAACAGCTGTTTTATAGGGTTGAATGAATAAAAATAAAACATACTTTTTCTTTGTGTGGTTTTTATTATGTTCTTCATTTCCAGCTCAAATGAAACTTAATGGCATCAGATTAAGTACAAAGCATAAAACTTGCACAAACATACTTGCACACAACCATGTATACACACATCCATCGAGAAAAAGCAGTGACAAGCTGTGAAAACTAGTATTGGCTAATGAAAAACAGATCCATCTACTTCGTCTTACCCTTACTGCCTTGTGGCTTTGCCTGCAAGTACAGTTTCATTTTCCTGGCTCTTTCGGGATTTGAAATGACTCCCAAATTTTGACAGATACAAATACAGAGAGAACCTTAGATGACAACCATCTTTTTAATACTTTGAAAAAAATCATCTCTATTGAGATATAATTTACATATAATAATCTGTCGTTAGTGTTAGGACAATGTGATGTTATTGGTAGTTTTCAAAGCCAGTGCACTAAGATTTTGGCTTTATTAAGATTGGTCATTAACTTCCTTAAAGACTTTTGATGACTCACTTGATTTATTTGTGCTTATTTTAGCAATTTGCTACCCCTTAGGAATATAAGATTATCACTTCATTAGGTTCCTGAAAATAAACTGCTAGGTCTAAGATATTATTAGATATTCAATTGTATGTTAACACTGGAAATCCATTTTATATCAGAAAATGTGTATGTTTATAGGCAAATTACTTGTTTTCCATAGTGAGCAATGCTGAAGTTTAACCTAATTTGAAATGGAACAATGTTTTTACATTTCTGTATTAAAGTAGTCAGGCAAAAACCCTGTCTGGCCTCAAACAGTCCTCAAGTTCTTTCCAATGAAAGGAATATATTAAATTATTTGGCTGCTATGTCAATATATCTTAATTTTGTTGTGTTCAGTATTAATGTGTTTACAGAGGTCACTTTTGTGAGAAGAAATACTCAGTAGTCTCAGGGATAAGGCCTTTGAGCTCCAGGTATCACCATAACATAGAAACTGACCCTGTAGCTAGGTGGAGTGGTGTTTGTATATAGGGAGATCTTGTTGCTGCATGCAGACATAAAATTGAGTCTGTGGCATTTGCTGTATTTTTTAGCAAAACTTCTTCCCAAATCAGATATGTTAAGGCACCAATAATATGGCCTGTATATCTTTTTAATTTTTTTCAACTTTTTAACTCCTTGGGTCTAGCAAAAGTATAATCTTAAGTTGGATTTCAACTTTCTCTTCCTCTGTTAGTTTATTTTAAAATAAGTTAAGAATAATGGCTGTGAATAGTAAAGAGGTTATGTCCTTTATATTGACAATTAGGTTATTTTTTCATTGTGTATTACATTCCTGTGATGTAGAATAAAAAATGGGACTAAATCTGGAATCATAACTTTAAAGTTTCTTTTTTACTTACTGAAGTTAGTCAGTACATAACTGTATCATCTTGATTCACTCCAGCATTGTACAGTTCTCCAAAGTACTTACAGATTTTAGCCTGTCTTTCCTGAATCTAAGTGAAACCATCCTCAAAATTGTTTCTCTGTATTTTAATTTTATATTCAGAGTGAGGGAAATTTAAGAAGGTTCAAAAGGCTCCTGGAGTCATAAAAGCATATTCTAGTGCTTTGTTTCTGGCATGTGTTTATTTAATTTTAACATAAGAGCTGTCCTGTTTTATAATGCAAAGAATTAGCTCTCTTTTTCTAATGAGCTTCTCCAAATATATCTCTGAAATAGTAACTGAAGTTTAGTGCATAAAATGATACGATGTTAGAATTTAATTCATAATATTTATGGAGAGGGATAGGAAGTGAGTCTACTTTTTTATGTAGTATTTGAAATTTTCCATAAGGAGATAAAATCTCTTGCTCTCTTTCTCTCTGTCTCCCTCTTACTACTGCATTTCTCTGTACACTAAGATGAATAGAAACTGTTAGTCATTTGGTGTCCTCCTGTGTTACCACACATTATGAATTTAGATAAAATTCTTATGTTTCCTTTTCTTATAAAAATTTGCTCTCTGTTCTCAGATTTTTGGAGCATTCTGTTGTATTATGAACAATTTAATTATTAATAAGGGAAGTGTTATCAATTTGAGTTATTTTATATGCTTTGAAACAAATGTT
Organism: Papio anubis; assembly: GCF_008728515.1. Classification (NCBI taxonomy): domain Eukaryota; kingdom Metazoa; phylum Chordata; class Mammalia; order Primates; family Cercopithecidae; genus Papio; species Papio anubis. Next base: position 31,325,917 of record NC_044992.1, read on the forward strand.
AGTTAAGATACTTGTATCATATTATTTACTAGGCTTTGTATCTCAATTCATACCATTTCATTTCTGCCATGGTTTCAAATTCTTTTTAGCATGCCTTGTATTGAAGTGTTCAGAGAGAATAATTGATACTTGTCACACAATGAGTACTAGGTTTTAATTTATTTGTGACATAGTTTCAGACTTACAGAAATGTTCCAAGACTATCCAAAGGAATTCTTGTATACCCAAATTCCCCATTTTTTTTTTTTTTTTTTTTTTTTGACATAGTCTTGCTCTGTCTCCCAGGCTGGAGTGCAGTAGTGTGATCTCAGCTCACTGCAACCTCCTCTGCTTCCCGGGTTCAAGCAATTCTCCTGCTTCAGCCTCCCTAGTAGCTGGGATTACAGGTGTGCACCACCACACCCAGCTCATTTTGCCATGTTGGCCAGGCTGGTCTCGAATTCCTGACCTCAAGTGATCCACCTGCCTTGGCCTCCCAAAGTGCTAGTTTTACAGGCATGAGCCACCACGCCTGGTCCCAAATGTTAATAGATCAACTTATTTGCTTTATCATTCATATTCTCTCCCTCTGCCTGAATATACACTAACACGCCATTCACGTTCTCTCCCTCTGCCTGTGTATACACTAACATGTTACATTTTTCCTAATTGTCTTACAATAAGTTGCAGACTTAGTATACCCTTAATCCCTACATACTTCAATGTGTAATTTCTAAAGGCATGGACATTCTCTTATATAACTGTAGTACATTTATCAGAAGAAGTGATCTTGAACGTATTTGATTAGTTTTTTTAATTCCACATAATTGTTGTCTACAATGAATTTTCTACTTGTAGCATAGCTTTAGTGTACTACAAATTACCCAACCTACTATTCCTTTTTTGTCTCGCCATCTACTATTTTTTATCCCTTCCTATTAATATAGAGTGCAGTAACTGATAAGACTTTGATGATAGTGGTCAATCATAACTTATACTTGACTGTTGCTAGATGACAAGATTCAATATCCTTAAGCCAGAGGTCCCCAACCCCTGGGCCACAGACTGGTACCAGTCCCTGGCCTGTTAGGAACTGAGCCGCACAGCAGGGGGTGAACAACAGATGAGTGAGCATCACCGCCTGAGCTCTGCCTCCTGTCAGATCAGTGGCAGCTTTAGATTCTCGTAAGAGTGCAGACCCTATTGTTGTGAACTACACATGCGAGGGACCTAGGTTGCACGCTCCTTATGAGAATCTAATGCCTCATGATCTGAGGTGACACTTCCATGAAACCTGTTCCTGGTGTCACAAAGGTTGAGGAACGCTCCTTTAGCCACTCTCTGAAGAGTTTGTTGATTATACTTGGAAACTACTATTGACTTTTCTGATCATTCTTTTACTATAAGTTATCCAAACATTTAATCATAAAGTTTTCAGAATATAATATATGATTTTATTATCTTAAAATTTAACATTTTCACTAAAATACATGTATTTTGCCTTGTTAAAAGTAATATTTGATTTGTGAGAACCAAATATATTCTGTGAATTTTCATTTTTACCATATGCTGAGTTTTGAAGCAGATCTCAGACAATGTTTCATCCCATTAGCTTTTATCGTATTAGATTTTAAAGGCTATATTTATTTTATAAAATTTTTTTTTACTATGACAAATTCTTAAGACTGGAGTTAGCTAATTTCCATTAATTATTGACATTAAATTTTATTGTATTTGCTGAGAAATCTGATGGCTCCATTAACGTCACCAGTGTGATGAGCACATGAGAGTTTTCATTTTCCGTGTCTCTTTTTATTCTGTAAATTCTCATTTCCTCAAGCTTTGATTTTATAAAATTCTTTTCCCAGTATTTTTAAAATAAAATCAACAAGAAGTATGTGACATGGCTTATGTAGAAAGAGAACCCAGAGTGACCCACTTATAGACAGGTAAATTATATTCTGTTTTCAATATACCTGACAATGTAGTTGGTAAAATTATGTACTTAGGTTGGGTAAGTTTCCACTTGGTCTATGTCCGAGGTATTTTGCACATAGTCATAAAATAACCATAAAGTGTTATATTTCTAAAGTAGAGATTTCTAAAGATTTCTAGGATCCAGTAATTAAATATCCAAATTGAGATAGAAGCCTCTACTTAAACCTTAAGGGGACAAATCGTGTGTTTACCATATTCAACATCTGCCTTCTTATGTTTGCAAATACATATGCCTGAAAGCCTGTGCAGTGTCAGGGACCATCTGTCTCACTGCAAGACGTACATGAGGCCAGTAGAGCTACAAATAGCAGAAGACAGATGTATTTACACCTTCTTGTTCAGTACCTTGAAGCAGCACTTGGAGGTAATAAGGCCTGTTTTGGCAACAGCTGCTGCTTAACTCTATGACAGTATACATTGATGGAGGTAAAAGAAGTGTTGGAAATTATTTGGTTCCAATAATCACCCATTCAAACAGACTCTGTTTTCTTTCAGTTTAAGACTGGAGGTTTAAAAAGACCAGGTTATCACATCCATCATGTTCTTATCATATATAAGTAAGAATAGTTCTCCTAATCTTTTACAAGTGAAATTAGGTGCTAAGAGGTTGCTCCATATCTTGGATGTTAGGTTTTTGTAGTAGGGATTTATTAGCAGCATTTCATAGATGTTTGGCATTATCAAGTGAGTGATCAAGTTTTAAAAAATATTTTCTATGTAACGATTCACAAAAAAAGTTCATCAATGAGCTTACTTTTATCTGCTTAGATCTAAAATTATTTATATATACAAATTATTTTATGGACACAGGCAAAGAACAGTAAATTTCAAAAGGAAGTCATGATAGGTAGTTCCATGGGAATAAAAAATACTAAAATTGAAAATGAAGTTACTTCCTTGCTCATACTAGGTAGACCACTTTTTGTGAAGTAAACATGGGATGATTTGCTCTCTCGTGGGTTTCCTTTTCCTTAAATGGAAGTAGCTCCTAATTTCTTTCCCCTCCCCATCTTTATATTTACTTATTTCTTTTCTTTTTTTTTTTTTTGAGACAAAGTCTTGCTCTGTCAGCCAGGCTGGAGTGCAGTGGTGTGTGATCTCCGCCCACTGCAACCTCTGCCTCCTGGGCTCAAGTGATTCTCTTGCCTCAGCCTCCCAGGTAGCTGGGACTACAGGTGGGTGTGCACCACCATGCCTGGCTAATTTTTGTATTTTTTGTAGAGATTGGGTTTCTCTATGTTGCCCAAGCTGGTCTTGAACTCCTGGTCTCAAGTGATCCAACTGCCTCACTCTTCCAAAGTGCTGGGATTATAGGCATGAACCACCACGCCCGGCCATGTATATTCATTTCTTTGTGACGATTTAGGTGGTTATTAGGAACTTTGAGATGCACCCTGTAGAAGGAGGTTAAGTAATTTAGTGGAAAAAATATTGAATTAGGAGTCTGAGGCCCTGGCTTCTTCTCATCTGGGTTCTACCACCTATTTGCTAGTGTGTCCTAGGTAAATTTCTTCACCTGAAAAAAAAGTTTATATATATGGATTATAATCTTTTATTCTTATCATGTATGAGTTTCTACCAGTTCTTCGATCCCATTTCTGAGTCTCAGGACTGTTGAGCAGCTGTAAGCCAGTGCTGATGAGCACAGGCCCCACTTAGAAAGCATAGATGCTTTTAAATGACATTAAATGGAAGCATTAAATAGCATTTAATCAGACACATCCAATTGATATTTGTAGACCAAATCTACCATCAGACTTGGCTATGCAAGTAAATGATATTGGCATATACTAGGCCTTGCAGAAGTTCTATTCCTTATTTTAATTCAATTAGGTACACCTTGGCTTATTTACACAGTTTGGCCTGAGCCCTAAACTTTATAGGCAAAGTTTGGAGAATTAAATTGGAAATATTTGGAGAAAGACCCACCAGATAGAGATATAATAGCTTGGGTAATTCCCCACCTCATGTCTCTGCCTTATGTAACTACCAGTTCTTCATAACTAAGCAATGTATGTTCGGTTCCAGATATTAAATAATGGACAACGTATTTTCATTGGAATATATATGGATGTGACTACATATGCAGTATATTTAACATAGTTTGAGCTCCAATTTTTCTGCTAAATCAGTGGAGTACTTAAACCACACCATAGTTCATTGCATGTTATCATAAATCTGGGAATGTTTTTTGGATGATGTCTACTATATACTATATATGTGTGTGTGTGTATCTCTCTCTCTATCTCTCTCTCTCTCTCTCTTTTTTTTTTTTTTTTTTTTTTGATATGGAGTTTCCTTGCTCTGTAGCCCAGGCTGGAGAGCAGTAGCATGATCTCAGCTCACTGCAAGCTCCACCTCCCAGGTTCACGCCATTCTCCTGCCTCAGCCTCCCAAGTAGCTGGGACTACAGGCACCCGCCACCACACCCGACTAATTTTTTTGTATTTTTAGTAGAGATGGGGTTTCACCATGTTAGCCAGGATGGTCTTGATCTCTTGACCTCGTGATACACCTGCCTCAGCCTCCCAAAGTGTTGGGATTACAGGCGTGAGCCACCATACCCGGCCTATACCATAGTTTTAAAAGTCAGCAGGCATAAATTTCTACAGAAGTTTGACATTATTTATGTTATGTTAATCTCTTTTTTTGCCACATATAACAGAATTTTAACATTATCAATGTTTTTTTTCCTAATGAAAAGTCACCCAGGCTCAAGTGTAGTAGTGTGATTGTAGTTTGCTGTATCTTCAAACTCCTGGGCTCAAGTGATCATCCTGCTTCAACCTCCTGAGTAGCTGGCACTACAGGCAAATGTCACCACACCCGGCTAATTTTTTTAAATGTTTTGTAGAGATGAGGTCTTGCTATATTGCCCAGGCTAGTCTTGAACTCCTACCCTCAATCAGTCCTGCCTTAGCCTCCCAAAGTGCTGGAATTATAGGCATGAGCTACCATGCCCAGACTGCTAATGAAAATTTTCTAAATCTTGAGTTTGTCATTTAAAATTGGGTATCATGTGTATCTCAAATTAGACACTTGTCTGTTTTAGCTTCGGTTTCCCCTGCAGATCAATAGTTGACTACCAATAATACCATAGGTCTCTTTGGTAGGGAGCAATTAAAATTAATGAAAAATTCACAGTAGAACTTAAAAATGATATTAGGAATAATTTACTGAGATGCACGTGGGAAATGCGAGTTTACTTCAGTTGTTTTAACAAAGGGCACACAGAATTTAGAAGTCATTAGCGTCCCTAGAATTTATTTTTAGAGAAATATGGCTCTGTTTCAATATTTGACAATGTTGTATAGCTTTTTCTCTGCTTCATCTCTGTTTATTACTTTTAATATTTATATAGGCTCATTCTGATGTCTGTTCTGTGGCAGTGCCTGAATTGTCTTAGGACATGATTAATTGAAATTGAACAGATTATAGAGGATTGGAGGATTTCAAATCAAATCTAGTTTTACTTTTTTCTCATATTAAAAAAATTATTCATATCTGCCTTGTTTTCAGCTAGTAAGATTGAAGACTTTGTGGTACCATGTGGCATTCAACAAAATGAGTCAGTTGAATGACTTACATGGTGTTATGGTATATTATAAAACATAATTCTTTCCTATCTTCTGGGAGTCTCCTGAAGAAACCCTTTGAGAACTAATGGCTAGGTCATTTCACGGTGGCCTATACATAAGTCTATAATATTTCTGGATTTTTAGTCTCTTTACCACATTTTCCTGAGATTTAAAAATCAGAATTCAGCTCAGAAGGGGTGTAATTATGACAAATTGAGTAGGTTTTATATGGCAGGATTGTTAAGCCTGCTAAAATTTAGTGGTGATTGGAAAACACCAATTATTCAGATTTGAATATAGTGATTTGGGTTGCCTGTGTTAATACAGAGAATATTTCATTCAGTATACACTCCCACTCATATTATCTTTTTTCTTTCCACCCTCATCTCGCTTTAATACAATACTACAGCTGTGAACTTTTGGGAGGGGAGAGGGAAGTCATAGGTGAAGACAGCTGGGTCATGGATTTGTACTTCGTGACTTTATATTTTCATTCCTTTGCTGCTGAGGAAAGATGAAGCAGGCACATTTCAAAAGAACAGCTGACACTACCCTTACAAAGATAGTAATTACATCAGTCACTATAATTCTTTGGAGTTTGTGGATCTTCTTTTACGTGTATATGGCAGAGGTCTAGCTTGTAGGACTAGGCCAGAGGTGGGTGAGTATAGATTTTATACATGCCAAGTGTATATGCTAAACCAGGTTCTCACCTTGTCTCTCCAGCCCCCTTTCTCCTTGAGTTCTGTTAGCCAGTGAATCCTAGTTTGATTGAAGTAGGATAACTTTAAAGTAATACAAATGGGTCAAATTGTGAATAGTGAACCTTATTGTCTTCAAACTTAACAATGATGTTATTTATTTAGTACAGGCCTGCAAACTACAGTGTCTGGAGTTTTACGGTGCATTTTAGGGTCATGGGACAAGGAAGTCACTGGAGAAATCTTGTTGGCAACATGTTACTGCCTGGAAAGGGAAATCTAGAGTTTTTTTGTTTTTTTTTTAAAGTTTCTGTATTTTTCTTTGGCTAACATATATTTCCTTTTTACATAAAAGGAAACCTAAACCTGGAAGAAAGGTATTTACTGACGCTATAGGTAGGGAATATCAGATGGTCTTTTGAGTATTTCAACACTTGAAGTTTTTGTTTCATTTTTGCTTGTTTGGTTTTTGCAATCAGTGGAGAAACCTTTTAAGTAATAAGGATTAAGGTAAACTTCTAAATTCTTTATGATAAATCAGTATGCTGATGTTATGGATGAGATGGGAGACTACCCTGAGTAGGTACAATATACACTAAAGAGCAACGTAAGCCTGGATGTTCCAGCTTACAGTCACTTTTGTCAGAATCGTTTGGACAATTTGGTTATTTCAGGTGTCTTTCCTAATTAGGTAAAATTAAGAGAAGTTGTATACTGTGTGACAACAAAAACCTCTTCGTTTTGAGGTATTTGTAGGCATATAGGAATAGCTTGAACCATTCCTTTTCCTGTCGTTTCAGAAGGGGCTCACTGTTCAGTTGAGAGATTGTACTCTTCAAGTAGTTTTAGTTATTTAAATCTGTGTTTGTCAAACTGCAAGCTGAGCTCTAGTAACATTTTGGTTTGGAGGTAATTAGTCATGAAATCATATAAGAAGATTATGGCCAACATTTTTTTTTTCTTTAATGAAGTAGAATAGAATAAAATGCAATTCTGCCACTGGTTCTGCGGACCAGCAGCATTACTGTTACCTAGGAGCTTACTGGAAATACAGAATCTCAGATCCCAGCCAGATGCACTGTGTTAGAATATGCCTTTATCTGCATTGTAACATAATCCCAACATTAATGTTTATAAAACACTGAAATAAAAAATAGTAATGTTTATTACAAATAATGCATTCATTAAATTATTTATTAAGTAATAGTGTTTATTACAAATAACACACTCATTAAATTATTGCTTCAGTCTTGTTTATGTGTACTCATGCACATACCAGCTTATATCTTAAAATGTATTTCTGTGGGTTCACAGTCAAAAAAGTTTAAAATCTAGTATTTTAAATGTGGATGCTGCCATCGTATTGCTGGGTATGTTCTTATTACTAACTGAGAGAGAGCTATCCTTGCTTGGCACTAGCATCATCTCTAAAATTTTGTTTTATGTTTTATCTGTCCCATTTTTCCTTCTACCTCAGTTTCTTCTGTCTGTATTCCTTTCTTTGTATACAATGCGCTTCAGGCCTCAAAATTGTACTCACTGTTGTGAAAACATTTTTCTCAAGTTTTGCTTTCTGGTCAAATATACTCAGTTTACTAGGAAAAAGTTAAGGCTAATCAGCAGGATTTTTTTTTTTTTTTTTTTTTAAATTCTAGAACCAATTTTGAAGAAGGAAATACCCACATTTTACCAATGCGCTTTTCTCCTCCGTTTGTTATGGCTTCCAAATGTCAAATGTTACAGTGCCTTTTGGTTTGGATGTCATTAAATCACTCAGTTTTCTTTATGTGCAGATATGCATGGCATATCTTAAATGCTGGGAACAGAATTTTGAGAATAAATATGTATAACATTGAAGTCTTACTTTATATCCCAGTTGTATTTAAAACACGTGATTGTAGCTTTAGTTTACTGTGTACTAACCTAACCTAGTGCAGACCAGGTAAAGGAAGCTAACCTCTTATACCACTATTAAGAGACATCCTAATTTCCTGGATTATTATCAAAAATAGAGAAAAATTATACTAGTTGTACTTAGTGTTTTTTCCTTTGACCAACAATATACAATTCAACATATAATAAATAAGCAACTTGAAAAATATGTGCCTCTTTCTGTGGTTCTGGGACTGGAACCAGTGAAAAGTGGACAATGTCATGTCAAATTTTTTATCCAGTCTTTTTTAGCTAATTTTAACCATTTTGTGTCACACAGCCACACATTGGTTGCTATTGATCTCACTCTTCTCCATCTGGTTATCCCATTTAACTTATGCTTTGTTTTAAAGGGCTTCAGCAGTGAATTTTATTTTATTTTGACTTGGAAATACTACAGTGGTGCTCCAGAAAAGGGGGAGAAATAGAAAATTTTGAATCCCTAACTCTGAAAATTAAGGGCCTTGTTACTACACATCATTTTGTTCATTGGTTATATCAGACAGTATGTACAGCAGAATTGTAAATGATTACTAATTTTTTAGTTATTTTTATCCATACTCTATAACAGTATGATATACATGTATTTGCTAATGTTAAATGAGTTTTTCTCTAATTTTTTTGCATTTTTCCCCCTTTTCCATGAAGGCCTTATCTCTTTGGAGCGGGGTGTTTTTCCATAAAAGCTCCATGGTGAGTTCCAGTTCAGTCCCGCATGCCTCATTCATTTGCTGTACTCTCAAAAAGTAATTTGTTTTGTAGTTTTATTTCCAGTTGCATGGCCTGATCACAGATAGATGCACCAACTTACTGAATAATTTGTAGACGGAACATGAATGTTGATATTTAAGCTTTAGAAAAGTGGTTTTCTTGGTTTCACTTCATTCTTTAAAAAGTAAAAAAAAAAAAAAACAGTTGAATTGTTTTTAAATAGAAGAATTCTCTCATAATGCTCATAAATATTACAAGACAAGGCTAATACCCAAGTTTAAGTATTATGGCGTTAGAAGTTCCCTACGTATCATGCATAGCATTTGAGAACATGACTTATTTTGAAATATAAATATATTTAAGGTATACCAAAAGCGCCTTATAAAGTTTTTGTTGCATTTTGTTTTGTGTTTTTGAATAGTTTAGGTATTTAAGAAGCTACGTAATGACAAAATATATATTTTACATAAAACCTCCTAAATAATTTATTATTTTGAATTATTAGCCCATACTCATCATAGCTTAATTATTTAATAAATTATTTCATACCAATGCATAGAATACAGCTTTGTCAGTCTTAGACAGGAAGGTCATAGAAAAGAATTAGAATATGTTTAATACTTTCATGTAAAGATGGGAAGTAGAATTTGTTAAGAATGGTATAAATTGTTTAATGGTTAAGAGTCAGACCGCATGGGTCTTAGATCCCAATTCACACACTTACCAGCTATATGATTTAGGGGGAATTTTCTAAAACCTTTCTATTTTTTATTTCCTTATGTATTAAATGTACCTACGTAATGGACTCACTATGAGTATTAAATAAACTGATACATATCTCAGTATGTGTTAGTATATAACAGTGCCTGGCACATAGTAAATGTGCAGTAAATATTAGCTGCTACCACTGTTTCTTTTCCAGTTTCAGGGAAAAATACCACGTTTCAAAAGAAGCTTCTTTAAATTAGATTATGTTTTTCACTTTTAAGGATATGTTAACCAGTGTGAAGTTTTGAGAAATGTAAGCTATATTAATTTTATCAATTTAGTCAGAATACTGAAAAGAGTTCTGCACATAATATGTGTAGTTCTCATAACTGTTGTCTGGGGATTGTTCATACTGTTCTATTACACTAGAAAAAAACATTCATTGTTGATATGTTCCTATTTATTTGTAATATTGAAAGCAAAATTCAGATTCAAAAATTCACACTGGAATTATTTATCCTAAACTCCTATGTTAAAAAAAGTATTCTTTTATATTATTTTATATAGTCATCCAAACTCAACTATCCAATATTTTTTTCTCTTGGACAGAAAATAGCTTAAATAGTTCTTTAAGGTTAATTATTATTTGACACAAACTTATTTCAATGTTTATATGCCATAGGAAAATCGGAAAATTTTGTTATCACTTAAGAATAGGTGACATAAAACAAATCAACATAAAATTTTCCTCCTTGAAAACTATAATTAGGCACAGTTTTCAAAACTATTCTAAACAAATTCAGGATATATATGAATATAAATCTCATGAAAGTCAATCTTTATTCATTTTGTTAACCAGATGTCTTCTAAAAACAAACAAGATACACAGATCTTACTTATGAGCCTTCCAGTGATCAGTGAATTTTAAATGCCACATTCAACATATGACAGAATTTCTTTGTAGAGTAAACTTAGAATTAAATTCCATTTTAGGATAAATTCTTCTAAGTACAAAGCAAGGAGTTTTAGTATGTTAATAAAGATTGAAGTTTTGCATAGAAGTAAAAGATGGAATAACAACTGTTGTATGTTAAGTAAGTAAAGCTCATTCCTCCAACAGCTTGTGTGCTCCTCACATTTAAGCAAAAGCACTTGTCAACCAGAAATGATTTGAGGTTGAAACAAGATTAAAAGAGCCAGATTAAAGAAAGGGATATATGAAATATAGTAGACTTTTAAATCATTGCCTGTCTTTTAGAAGACTGCTTTGTGGTTTGTTTGATGCCATCGTTAGCTCACAAGAAACTCATTTTTAGTCACTTATACTAGACTAAAAGGTCCTTCTTTAAAATGTTACTTTCTCAGTGGTGCATGTTTTTTCCATTAAGATCTTAATGAAACCTCAAATTAAGGCAGCAAATGAATATAAATTTGACAACTTCTTCCATGTTGTTTATAAGAGCTCCTTTGTTTTAATAGTTTTTGCTATTTTTCCATGTTATTTAGCATTCAATCTGAGAATGTTTTTATTTACTGTTCTGAAATAAAACATTATGCTAAATAAATATGTTTTTAGTATATCCAGTTATAGGGTAATATAGGTATTTTGGATGAAAAATGAGATTTTAAAATGAAATGTAAATTTTCTACAAACTTTTTATTAGTTTCAAGTTGCAATGTTAACACTTAGCTAAGAACTTGCTTTGGTATATCCCCATTTCTGCCAGTTCTTTATTCTCCATTAAACAGGTTTAGTCCTTTAAATTCATGTACTTTCAGATGAGTCAGTTATAAAATAAAGTCGTTCCCTTTGGTAACAACATAAGCTTGTTCAAAAGTAAACTATGCGTCTTCAACATTTTAGTCACTTTGGACTTCCCTGGTATTATGTGTCGTCTAGGTTAGTTTAACTAGGATATTTGAGTTTGGATGACTATATAAAATAATACAAAAGAATTATACATGTAACATACTTTTTTTAACGTAGGAATTTAAGATAAATAATTCCAGTGTGAATTTTTGAATCTGAATTTTGCTTTCAATATTACAAATAAATAGGAATGTATCAAGCTCCGAATCTGCATGCAGTATTTAAGCTACTGTTATTTTTGAATTGCTTATCAAAAAATATACATGACAGGTAGACAATGGGTAGTCCATATGAGTATATTTCTTCCTCCTAAAATGTCTTCATATTTTATAGGGGTAAATTTTAAAGAATTACAATTTTCATATTATTTTATAAAGTTTTAACTAGCATTTTCTAAGAGTTTTGATCAAGATATAAACAGTTCATGTAAAACTAATCTTCTTCTCTTAATTATTTTAAAATTTTATGATTTTATTTTTTGAAAGGTACAATTTGTATGGAGAGGAGAATTTATTCTTACCTGCCACATTTACACAAGCTTTTTGAAGCTTGTTGGTACACAAATCTGTTAGACCTTTAAGAAAAATTTATGAAAGAATAGAATAATTTTAGACAGATTATTAATCTTTAGTTCTTTGAAATAAAATGCTTCCAGTTTTCCCATTTAGGTCTTATTTTAGAAACTAAGATTGAGAATGAGAGAAAACTTCTAAAAGAATATAAAGAATATTTTTTCTTCTTTTATAGAAAGCTGTTATACCACTTGTAATACTTAGATCAATATTGGGTCTTACATTTAAACTGAAACATTGGCTATTCTTTTATGTTTTAAAAATGAAAAGAAACGGTGCTTCTGTCTCATGTTAGCTCCTTCCATGCTTGTGTCCTTCTACACAAGGCACTGGAGCACATTGCTGCTTATCATGCTGTCCACAGATACTTCACATCTGTCCTATTCAGATGGAGATCATTGTCCTGTAGTTTTTAAGCAGATATCGTTAGAATTTTGTACTCTTTTTTTTTTTTCTCTTTGCAGTTGAATGTGGAGAAAAAATAGGCCAGAGAAATTCAATATGTTGACCTGGCTGGATTACGTATAAAGCCCAAGGGAAGAAAAATGGGGAACTTCAGTAGCCTTTGCAAATATTTTTGAAGTCCTAGTAATGTTAATATCCCTACAACTTCTTCTGATTGCAGTGAAAATGATTCTCGTTCTATGGTTAGACAGTTAAGCATTTCCTCACAAGAAATGACAAAGAGTTACACCCCTGATTTTTAATTTAGCATCTTATTTGTTAATTTGGTTATTTGGTTTTTTTTGTTTGCTTGTGTGTTTGTTTTTCTTTTGATTACATTGATTCGTATCAGGCTTAGTAAATATGATGTTTTATGATTGTCATTTTTTCTGAGATGCAGAAAGTTGGATTCATTCCGTTTTTCTTTTATTTTTTGCTCAGAAGTTAAGTCAAATTTTTAAAAATTATTGAACATGGGGTTATGTATGAAAAGCTAAAGGTAGTTAAAGGAGCAGGAATTATCAGTAGAAAGGAGTCCATCAGGAGTATGTCTTGTTGTCATGTATAACCATTTTTAAAAAATGGATGAGTCCACATAATCAATACAGTTAAACTTTTGGGCACCAATATAAATTTAAATATTTTTATATAATTGTATTATTAACTTAATAAATAAATAAATGAGAGAAGGCATCCAGACACCCAGAGAAATTCTTTCTGAACTTGCAAATGTTCTGTAATGAGATTTTTTAAAGACCCCTTTTGGAGGAGAAAGGGAGATGTTGAGAATAAGACAGAAAAAAAGGTTAGCATTGGAGTTCTTTCCTATGAGGATTGGGTCACCTATCTGTAAATTTACGTAATATACAAAGCTAGCACTTTTCTAATACATTCACATATGTATCATTTTTCAATGTTTTATCTTTCCATCAACAAAAGGTTATTTTGTGATAGAAATATTCTAGGTCATTGTGGAAAAGTTCATACGTGGTATGTCACTGGCATATTGCTAGAAAAGCCCTTCTACTTCTGCCAAGCTTTCTTGGACTTTTAAAAACTTAGGATGAAGGGCAGATTGAACCCAAGTTAAAATTTCTAACTTTGAATGTATCCCATAGAAGATATTTTATTCATAACGCTCTTTTTATTTGATTATTTCTCCTTTTTATTCCTCTGCAAATCTTAAAGACATGCACATATTTTTATGCTTTTATTTTGCTGAAATACCACAATCATTCCAGATTATAGATTGATGATAGAAATAACTTGATATGAATGTGTTTACCCAATATGCTTCATACCCGAGACACAACACTATGTTATGTAGCAGATAGCAAGTTATTTTCAGGGTGAAAACTCCTTTGATGCCTTAATAAACACAGACTTTTACTAATGGAATTTAAGGCCCTATGAGAGGAAAAAAGAAATGATGAAATATAAGAATAAAAATGATAATTCTTTACTGAAATTAAGCATAGTTTTACTATAAAATACTTATTCTCTTTAGGAGATACTGAGCTTATGTAAAAATAACACTGTGTTGATTCTTTTTACTTGTGTGTTCCAAAACAGAATTATATGTAACTTATAGATGTATAAGAGATTTTAGCTTTTGACATGAGCTGATTAGACTGTAAGCTAGTAAACATACAAAGAATATTGTTTGTATGTCAAGAAACTAAATTGATGTCCTCTCTTTTTTTTTTTTTTGAGACGGAGTCTCGCTCTGTTGCCCAGGCTGGAGTGCAGTGGCGCGATCTCGGCTCACTGCAAGCTCCGCTTCCAGGGTTCACGCCATTCTCCTGCCTCAGCCTCCCGAGTAGCTGGGACTACAGGTGCCCGCCACCATGCCTGGCTAATTTTTTTTTTTTTTTTTGTATTTTTAGTAAAGACGGGGTTTCACCGTGTTAGCCAGGATGGTCTCGATCTCCTGACCTTGTGATCCGCCTGCCTCGGCCTCCCAAAGTGCTGGGATTACAGGCATGAGCCACCGTGCCCAGCCTATTTTTCTACTTTTTATTATCATGTTAGAAAGTTTGCCATCTGGCCTGGAAGCAACTATTTTTAAGTCTGTTTAGGATGCATACTTCAGAGGGACCATATTTTCTCTTAAGAAGAGGCATGCTCACTTGTTACCACATGATTTAAAAACAACAACAATGACATCCAGTAATTTGCAAAGAGCTTTGAGTTTGTCCCATTGAAGCTTGTTGGTACATTGTAGTAGCTTTGTTCTCTGATGGTGATTCTAGTAAAAGCACATAGTCGCACAATTGCAGACTGCTTTCAAAAAAATTCTACAATACTTTTCTCTCTCCCATTCCCCTAGCCCCATTCTCCCAAAACTCCTGAGTTAAGAAATAACCAGTGGTACCTCTAAGATACCAGTTAGAGGAATTTGTCAGTTCAATGATAGTAGTTTAGTGATGGAAATAAAAACTTTGAAAGAAACCTTGTATTCTCAGGTAATGCAACAGAGAACATCATAACCAGAAAGAACAATTCTGATGTCCGTGACCCAGATATCACGGGAAGGTGCATATTTGTTCAGGTATAGGGCAGAGGAGAGTCTTCCTTTCTGGAGGCAGCTTATTGCAGTTGTGACAGATGCAAGTATGAAGAGGTGAAACAGTTTATAGAGCCAGATTAATTTCCCCACAGAAACTTTTTATTTAAAAACGATGTCTTTATTCCCTGTCACGGGAAGTCTCACTGTGACTGGTTGACATTTTAGGCGTGGATGTTTTTTGTTGCAGGAATAATGAGAAGTGTTTTAAGAAATATTAATGGTAGAAGAGGTTTCTTTCATATGTAGTAATACGCATTTCTATGGATTTGGTTCAAAGTGGGGAGACAAAGGGACCAATCATATTTGCCTCTGATCCAGACTTAGCCTTCCTTAGAGGAAGATGTTAAAACAACTCTCAGGAAATAAGATGTCTGAGAGACTATTTAAAATGTCATAGGAACTGGGAAACTGAGATTACCAAAGCAAAGTCTGATTTTTTTTGAAGATTAAGTTAGGACTGAGGGCCATATAGAAGAGTTAGTATTTGCTGAGTACTGTGATATAGGAAAGTACTGCCCTGGGAACTTTACCTGCTTTGTCTAATATAGTGGTTCTCAGAGTTGAGCATGCATCAGAATCATCTGGAGGATTTGTTTCAAAACACAGATTGTTGGGCTCCATTCCCAGAGTTTCTGATTTAGTAGGTCTGGGATGGGGTCTATGAGTATTTGCTTGCACTCCTAAGAAGTCCTCAGGTGGTACTATGAGCTAGGGACAGTGCTTTGAGACAATATAATCATTAAAATAATCCTGTGAAGTAGGTATTACTATTTCTATTTTACATATTAGTAGTCTGAGCTCTGAGAGGTTAAATAACCAAAAGTCACACAGCTCAGAGGTGACAGCACTGGGATTCAACTACATGTTTCTTCCTGACTCCAAAACTATCTCTTTCCCGTCCCACCATACTTTAGTAAAGGATGAAGGGGAATCAAAAATTGAGCAAAATAAAGTGGAACCAATGTTTGCTGTTGGAGGCTGACTAGCAGAGGGGAACATCAGAGCTGTAGTTATTACTGTCTCCTACCTGGGCTGTCATCTTGAGCAGTGCACAATGAGGCTACTGCTTTATGAATTAGAGAAAATAATTTATCAAAGGTGGTTGGCAAAATTGCTTTGGGAAGCCCTTCATAAACCAAAAGAGAACAGAAATAAGGGACTGAAAAGATGTGAGGTCAATAGTAGAAGCTGAGTATGAAAACTTATTTGTGGAAGCAGAGGAGAGCAACTTCTTTTTAATGGCAGTGACAGGAAGTAATGGCAGTTACTAAATGTGTCCTCAGACATATGAGCAACAGAAAAGATTGAGGTTTGAGAGGCTATTGATATATAACTCCACCTTGGTCTTTTTCACTGAACAAAAATAGACGCATCATTTTCACAAATCCAAGAAGAAAAAGAGACAACAGGAAGATCAGTGAATCTAATTGCATTAGATGATTAGATATTCTCCCCTTACACTGTCTAACTCTCCATAGCATTGTGGCTGAGAGAGCATTTTCAAGGCTTCATTCTATATCACCTCATTTTCATCCATGCTGTCTGCATTCATTTGTACTGTTAATCCTGCATCTTATAGATTGGTGCAAAAGTAATTGCACTTTTTGCCACTAAAGGCAGTGGCAAAAACCGCAATTACTTTTGCATCAACCTAATATATATAAAAATGAAGTGATAAACCATTTTATTATTGTGAGATGTTCATGCTGGTACTATTGCTTCACTTTGAAATTTCTAGGGAAGTGTTATTCATTTGAAAAGAAGTGACTTGGATTTTGCCAGCACATACTTCAAAAAGGAGTTGATTTTTATTGGTTTTATAAATGTTGCTCTCTTTACAAAACTCTGGAACTTTGAAATAATTCTACTTTTACTCCAGAACATAGTCTCACATCATCATTTATTACTTAAGGCAAAATGCATGTTCATATTGGAGGATTTGAATAGGGGTGGAATTTAAAGGAAAAACTGTCATTACCTAAAGGAGTGTCATTTCATCATGATAATTGTTTTTTACTGTTATTTTATTTTTTAAGCAAAGTTAAACCTCCTCCACAAATTTCACCCAGCAAATCGATGGGCGGAGAATTTTGTGTGGCTGCTATCTTCGGAACATCCAGGTCATGGTTTGCAAATAATGCAGGTCTGAAAAGAGAAAAAGGTATGTATTTTGACTGAAAAATGAATGTTGTGTTTGTAATTTTTGCTTCTTAAGGAAAATTGTTAGCAGTTCCCCTAGAATAATCTTGTACCCAGTAGTCTGGAAACCAGTTTTTTTTAATGTAATTAGCATGTCACTCCTCAACTGCTCAAGCCTAGTCAAGAAGAAAAACTATCCTCTCAGAATGAACGTTAAATGAATTGCCCACTGAGTGATTTTGTTTTGTTTTGTTGGTGACAGTCTACAGGTGATCTCAGTGCTGTCAATTCTATACCCATTTTATACCTTTTACATTTTTACAAGGTAGTTTCACCCCTTGTCTATGAAGGATGGAGAGGAAGAGCCTCGTTGTCCCTGTTTTAGAGATGAAGAACTTGAGACCAGCAAGTTTAAATATCTTAGCTAAAAGCACTGGTTAGTTAGGCAGTGGAATCAGAGTTTGAAACCAGATTTTCTCATGTTAAAAATCTTCACATTAAAAAAAGCAACAACTCTGCCATGTTTTAAAAACACAACTAAGGCCAGGTGCAGTGGCTCATGCCTGTAATCCCAGCACTTTGGGAGGCTGAGGTGGGCGGATCACAAGATCAGGAGATCGAGACCAGCATGGCCAACATGGTGAAACCCCGTCTCTACTAAAAATATAAAAATTAGCTGGGTGTGGTGGTGCACGCTTGTAATCCGAGCTACTCGGGAGGCTGAGGCAGGAGAATGGCTTGAACTCGGGAGGCGGAGGTTGCAGTGAGCCAAGATTGCACCACTCTACTCCAGCCTAGCGACAGAACAAGACTCCATCTCAAAAACAAACAAACAAACAAACCAAAAAAGGAAACAGCCTGCTACTGAGAAATAAGGCTCAGTTTTTGTGGTTACCATTGCTCCTTTGAATTAATATACAGTAGTCCCTCCTTATCTGTGGAGGATATATCCAGGACCCCCAGCGGATGGCTGAAACCTTGGATGGTACGGAGCCCTATATGGTACAATGCTTTTCAGTCTAATAACTGAGACAGGTACTATGGGACTAACGGGCTGGTAGCATATACAGCGTGGATATGCTGGACAAAGGATGATTCATGTCCCAGGCAGGACAGACGGGACAACAAGAGATTTCACCACGCTACTCAGTCTGCCATTTGAAGCTTATGAATTGTTTATTTCTGGAATTTTCCATTTAATATTTTTGGACCGCAGTTGACCATGGGTAACTGAACTCGCACCTAAGGAGGGACTACTGTAGTTATTATCTTTTTAATCCCTGCTTTGGTCACTAGAGTCTATACCTAAAATGTTTATAGGATTAATGCTTTATAGCATGTGAATCCTTATTGCTTCTGTTTAGAAGAGAATGCCTACATTCATAAACAAAGTATATAATTTTGAATGTTATGATTTTCCCCTTAATATTTTAGTATTATTAAAGTAGGTCACAAAGTGGGTTGTTACTGGGGCACTTCTCTGGTGAGTTCCACAGGCTGTATTGTTCTTGGCAAAATGGCTCTCCTTTATGCTAACACTGGCAGTCAGACATGAGCCCTTTCTCTGTTATCGCCTTTCAGTGACCCTTTCCTTGGTAATAGGATCTCAGGCGCAGCAGGTTCCTTACCTAAGTGGGAGAGGATACTGTTAAGTATGCAAGCCTTCCATTTCCTTATCCCATCTTTATTTTTTTTGTTACCTCCTTAGGTGTAATGATGCTATCGAAAGGACTTTTTGTTACTAGTAAAAACCTTCTGAGAAGCTCAATTTCAAATGCTTCTCTCTTCTGTTCTAATTACCTTTTTAACTTGCTACTCTTTTATGTCCCGCTGGCTGATCATTAGCCGTTTTCTCAAATCAGCTGTAATTGATTCGCCTGACACAGAGATAAGATGACCCACCCAGCATTCACGAGTGATTGTATATGCTCCTAGGTTTACTGTAAAACCCGAGAGAGAGGACTAAACCTGTTTTGCTAGTGAGTACATGTGTATTCCTTATAAAGTCAGTTGATTAGATCCATATTCAGCACCTAAGTGCTCAAAGTATGGCTAATCTCCGTTTACCATGGGGCCAGTGATCCTATGGGGAGAAAGAAGAGGATTTGGTCAGCACCTAAGTGCTCAAAGTATGGCTAATCTCCGTTTACCATGGGGCCAGTGATCCCATGGGGAGAAAGAAGAGGATTTTAGGAAGGGGATGCACATGCATGCATGTGTATGTGTGTTGAATAGACTTTATTTTCTAAAGGAGCTTTAGGTTCACAGCCAAATGAGCAGAAGGTCCAGAGATTTTTCCGTATATACCTTCTGTCTCCACACATGCAAAGCCTCTTATTATCAGTATCCCCCGCCAGAGTGGTACGTGTGTTTGAATTGATGAACCTACATTGACACATCAAATGTTTTTTTTTTGTTTTGATCCACAAATTCAAGTTCTAAATTTAAGTTTTCTGAGAAAAAAAAAAAAATGAGACATTAAGCTGATTTAGGCATACAAGTAACCTTTCATGCGAGTCATTTGGTACATCCAGGGTAACTAAATCCCAGTCCATACGTTATTCCTTTTCAGTTAGTCCGTTCCCTGATGTCATTCATTTTTCATAATGTGGGACAAATTACATTGTAGGCGAGTACAAAAGTCTATAAAGTATTTTACTATATTAGGTTTTGGGGCATAGTCGTATCATTCTTGAAATAAGTTGCTTAAGATTGAAAATACTCTGATATCATAGACATTTTCATATTCACTAGCATGTACTTATACAAGGCAACCTTTAGGCAAGGAACAAGCACCATATGAAAAAATTCCTGTCATCCGAGCATGGTGGTTCACGCCTGTAATCCCAGCACTTTGAGAGGCTGAGGTGCACAGATCACCTGAGGTCAGGAGTTCGAGACCAGCCTGACCAAAACGACGAAACCCTGTCTCTACTAAGAGGAATACAAAAATTAGCCGGGCGTGGTGACGGGAGCCTGTAATCCCAGCTACTCGGGAGGCTGAGGCCGGAGAACCGCTTGAACCAGGGAGGCAACAGCCTGAGCACCAAGAGCAAAACTCCATCTCAAAAAAAAAGAAAAAAAGAAAAAGGAAAAATTCCTGTCTTTTCATTTTCTCTGAGCAGCCTCAGGAGCAGACTGATAAGATCATCAACTGTAAAGATTATTCTGTGCTTCTTTTATGCAATCATAACACATCGGGTTCTGTTTCTCTGTTTGTAGATCAGTCCAAACAAGTTGTAGTTGAGTCCCTGTACATTATCAGTTGCTATGGCACCTTAGTGGAGCACATGATGGAGCCGCGGCCCCTCAGCACTGCCCCCAAGATTAGTGACGACACGCCACTGGAAATGATGACATCGCCTCGAGCCAGCTGGACTCTGGTTAGGTAGTACCTCCTTTCTTTTTTCCTTTTTAACAGCTTCATTAAGGTATAGAAGATTAAAAGTGTATAATTTGGTAAGTTTTGACTTGCATACAGCTACAAAATCATCACCACAATGAACATGGTAAACATATTCATCACTCCCAAATGTTTCTTTATGACCATTTGGAATCTCTCCTTCTTTCACCCCTCTTTGTCTCTATAGATTAGTTTACAGTTTCTAGGATTTTTTTTTTTTTTTGGAGGCAGAGTCTCGCTGTGTCGCCCAGGCTAGAGTGCAGTGGCTCAATCTCAGCTCAAGCGGTTCTCCTGCCTCAGCTTCTCGAGTAGCTGGGACTACAGGGGCATGCCACCACACCCAGCTAATTTTTTTGTATTTTTAGTAGAGATGAGGTTTCATCATGTTGACCAGGATGGTCTCGATCTCCTGACCTTGTGATCCGCCCACCTCAGCCTCCCAAAGTGCTGGGATTACAGGCATGAGCAACTGCTCTGGCCCGGTTTCTAGAATTTTATATAAATGGAATCATACACTATGTAATTTTTTAAATCTCACTTTCATCTAGCAAAACAATACTTCATTACTTTTTTTTTTTTTTTTTGGAGACAGAGTCTCGCTCTGTTGCCCAGGCTAGAGAGCAGTGGCACGATCTCAGCTCAGTGCAGCCTCCACCTCCCATGTTCAAGCGATTCTCCTGCCTCAGCCTCCTGAGTAGCTGGGATCACAGGTGACCGCCATCCCATCCAGCTAATTTTTGGTTGAGATAGGGTTTCACCATATTGGTGAGGTTGGTCTCATACTCTTGATCTCAGGTGATCCACCCGCCTTGGCCTTCCAAAGTGCTGGGATTACAGGCATGAGTACCTGGCCCTTCATTACTTTTTCATTTGACATAATTTACATACAATAAAATTAACCCATTAAAAGTGACTTTTTACAAAGTTGTGCAGTTATCACTGCAATCAATTCTCATCACCCTAAAAAGAAACCTCATTCTCATTAGCAGTCACTTCTTATTTTTCTCCAACCCTTCAGACCTAGGCAGCAGCCAGTTTACTTTCTTTCTCTATGGATTTTGCTACTCTGATCATTTCATGTAAGTGGGATCATACAATATGTGACCTTTTGTGTCTGACTTCTTTCACTTAGTGTATTTTCAGGATCTATCCATGTAGTAGCATGTGTCAGAACTTCACTCCTTTTTATGGCTACGTAATACTCCATTATATGGTTATACTGCATTTTGTTTATCCATTTATTAGTTGATGGATATTTCTACTTTTTAAGCTGTTATTAAATAATGTTGCTGTGAACATTCATGTACAGATTTTTGTGTGAATGTATTTTTTTAATTGTCTTCCCTATGTACCTTGGAGAATACCTCTGTTTGAACTTATTTCTCCTTGCACTTCTGTGTTAAATTTTCTTGGACTTATGCTTCCTCTATTTGCAATCTCATGCTCACTGAAAATAGAGAGTAACATTGAGATAGCCATTAAGGGGAGTAGAAACTAATATAGATAAGATTCAAAGGTTTCTCTGAAAGTAATTCTCCAAGATACAGTGGTTAAACCTTGTAGGAATGTTTATTAAGAATCAGAGTCCATCTCAAACGTGCATAATGATTAGAATCTTTATAAGCTATAACCAAAAGGAAGAAAACCTGGAATAAAACCTCTTTAATATAGTTCATTGTCCAGGAGAGAAAAAATTGCTCCTGACATGTATGGAAGGAAACAGACAAAAATGGATATGAAAATGATCCCTGTCCTTTTGACATTTTAAAATATTCTTGTATTGATTTTTGGAGGCTCCAGCATTCTTTACTACTACTTTACTATGCTGGCTTGATCTGATCAATATCTGATTTATCAAGCTTATTTAGGAGTGGGCAGATCTAATTAAAATTACTACACTATCATTGTGGAATAGTAACTTATTTCAGAACTTAGATACTAATTTGATCTATAATAAGTCATCCATTTACACAGCTGTGTTTTATTAACCATTTTTACCTCTTCATTTTATTTTAAAATAAACACATATTTTAAGAATAGAGAGGTCAGAAATTACATAAATTAGAACTAGTTAGTTGTAACATTTGAATTTTACACCTGTTTAATCTTCTGAATGTCTTGCCTATCCTGTTGAGGGGTCTTCTGCTGTTAAGCTTATATTGACTGCATGTTATTTGTATGAAAGACTGCCACCTTTTTGTTTTTTCTAAGCAGATGGCCTTGTGTTTCAGGTTTCAGCACATTCATTTTAATGATTACAAGTTCATTTTAATGATCACAAAAATAGTGTGAGTTTAAGTCAGTGTTCATCAGTGATGACAGTCATGGTGATTTACATCCCATCTATTAAGCTTAAATATTAATATTCTTCTGCTGTTTCCTTAGAACCCCTCAATGGAATGAATTGCAGCCACCATTTAATGCAAACCATCCTCTGCTCCTCGCTGCAGATGCAGTACAGTATTATCAGTTCCTGCTTGCTGGCCGTAAGTAGTTTAGATTTTTTTTTTTCCTTTCGTATGGTCTATTCAGATTTCATCTTAAAATGCTAGCTTTTAAAGCAAACATTACCATTGGTCCATAGGCCATAGGCCTTAAAGAATCAGTCTGAGTCAAATAAGATATTTAATACGAATATAAACCGTAAGCCTTAGTATAATTATGTCTCTGACTGCTTATATTCTGTACCTGTGAAATATATTCCTATAATAAAAGTTAAGTTGATAGGGAATATCTGGAGGGCTCAAAAATTCAAACACAAAAACAACTACCTGAAAATACTAGGATGTAATAAACAGTTTCATAAAGCTTGGAATCTGTTTCTAACATGAAAAAAAAAAAAAACACCCAAGCCTAGTACAGTTAAAAGTGCAACTGTGAAAACTATGCCAGCAGGCTTTTCTTTTGGTAGAATTTTACTTGCAATAATGAGGTAAAGATTTCAACTATATTTGTTTGTTTGTTTACTTTTATGTTTAAACATTAGCATTTGTAGAGACTGAACCAAGTTCATTGACCTACATACAGCCTTTTAATATGGGAGGCATTTAAAGGCAATTTAGTATTTATTATCCAGTTTGTGTTTATAGAATTAAAAATTATTTACAATTATGATTCAGTTTTGTAGCTATAGATGGAATTCTTAATTTGATGGCTCTGAGTAGTGCATGTTTTACAGAAAATTCTTAAAAATCAACATTGACATGTTTTTAATGAAACTTTGTTGTATTTAACACATTATCCTGCCTGGTATATTAGAAAGCATGAATTAAAATGGTTGTTGAATGATTTTATTTTATCTTTATAATGTGTTATGTATTATACTGGAAACAGAAATATTTTATAGACTTTGCTCTCAAGTTATGAGACTCCATAACTGTAATCAATATTTGGCAGTCTTGCTCTCTCATATAATTGTTGAATTCTCTGCTTTTTCTAGTGTATTTTTATTGAGTGCTTACTATGTGTGAGGCAGTTGTGATTTAAAGGTGAATAGTATATTGCTTCTCTCCTCAATGAATTCCCTAATTCAGGAGACAGATGTTTAATAAAAAAATAAAATGGGGTAGGTGTATCAGTGGAGGGTTATAAATTGAACTGTGAGAGCAATGACGTGTGTTGCCTACAGCATCACAGACGGGTGATATTTAAGTGGTTTTCAGATTGATTCAAGAAGCAGTGCATACAGAAGTTGTTAGTTTCTAGATTTTTTAAGCATATATTTAACTATCATATGAACTGGAAAAATACATGACATGAATATGATATGAAGTAAGAATCATGAGTACATTTTCCATTACCTCTCAAGGAGCAAAACTAACTAATCGTTGAATTAAGCATAGTTGACTCTTTCAGAGTTACTATTGTGTTTTGTGTTGTTATTTTGATAACTATTAAGTCTGTTCAACAGACATGCAGTAACAAGTCTGAAATATTTACAAAACATACAGGGGAAAAGATATAGCTATATCTGTCTCTTGTTTTTTGTTCCAGTGATTGACCTTATTGACATTACACTCTGCTTGATTTTAGCTGCCCTAAACACCTTTGTCTAATTCTCAGAACAACAAAAATCCTCAGTTGCATAATTTAAGAACCACCACTGTTGGCAGTAGTAAGCCATCACCTGTTTTCAAGCATAGGAATGACACCATCAAAATTGTATTTTAGAAAGATCATTCTGGGCTGGGTGCAGTGGCTCACGTCTGTAATTCCAGCACTTTGAGAGGCTGAAGCGGGCGGATCACTTGAGGTCAGGAGTTCGAGACCAGCCTGGCCATCATGATGAAACCCCATCTCTACTAAAAATACAAAAAATTAGCCAGACATGGTAGTGCATGCCTGTAATCCCAGCTACCTGGAAGGCTGAGGCAGGAGAATGACTTGAACCTGGGAGGCAGAGGTTGCAGTGAGCCGAGATTGCGCCATTGCACTGCAGCCTGGGCGACCGAGCAAGACTCCATCTCAAAAAAAAAAAAAAAAAAAAGATCATTCTGGCAGCGTTGCAGCGGGAAATTCAGAGGAAGGCAGTGGAGGCTAGGTGATCCTAGAGCAAGATGAGACCTTAAATTAATGCTGTATTAAAGAGAAGACAGGACAGACCTGTGAGATGTTTAAGAATTGGCATAGAAAGGAATTAGAGGCTGGGCACGGTGGCTCACACCTGTAATCCTAGCACTTTGGGAGGCCAAGGCAGGCAGATCGCCTGAGCTCAGGAGTTCGAGACCAGCCTGGGCAACATGGTGAAACCCCATCTGTCTAATAAAACACACAAAAAAGTCACCCAGGAGTGGTGGCATGCACCTGTAGTCCCAGCTACTCAGGAGGCTGAGGCAGGAGAATTGCTTGAACCTGGGAGGTGAAGGTTGGAGTGAGCCGAGATGGTGTCACTGCACTCCAGCCTGGGCGACAAAGTGAAACTCTGTCTCAAAAAAGAGAGAGACAATTTGAAACTAAGTAGTTACTAATAATTCTGTGGTTTCTAATATGGAATACAGCAGGTCCTTGAATAATGTCATTTTGTTTAACATCAATTCTTTATAAGACTGATGAGAAAAAATAATCGCTCCCTGCCAGGGGCCATTGCCTGTGTGGAGTTTTCATGTTCTCCCCATGTCTGCATGGGTTTTCAGTGGGTACACAGGTGTTCTCCCTGATACTAAAGGTATGCATGTTAGGTTAATTGGCATGGCTAAATTGTGTCCCAGGCTGAGTAAATATGGGCCTGTGTGTGAGAGAGTGCCCTGCAATCGAATGGTGTCCTGTCTAGGGTTAGGTCCTGCCTTGCACCCTGAGCTGCCACGATACAGACTCTCTCCACCCACAACTCTGAATGAGTGAATACAAATTATTGTAAAATAAAATTTCTTAAAATATACGGTAAATCACACAAATGCACAACAATAAATGATGCTATATGAAAGTGCTCAGCAAGCCCAGCATATTGGTTACTTTTTGTTTTTTAACTTCTTGGTAGTGGAAGATGCCCATTAAAATTTTCGCTTTGCAAACATTTATTCCTTGATTTAACTCACCAGCACTTCAAGCTTCACTACTCAGTGATTCACTAGAAAATGAGTAAATAATTTTATTACTTGTTGTCATTAATCTTTCTTAAATGTATATGTAGCTCACATTTATTTTGATGTTTAATATTAAAGCATTTGGGGTCTTTATTCAGAAGTTTACTGATGTTTTTGACCAGAAAAAAAATATGCCTTAAGTGGCTGGGCGCGGTGGCTCACGCCTGTAATCCTGGCACTTTGGGAGGCCGAGACGGGCAGATCACGAGGTCAGGAGATCAAGACCGTCCTGGCTAACGCGGTGAAACCCCGTCTCTACTAAAAATACAAAAAAGCCGGGCGTGGTGGCGGGTGCTTGTAGTCCCAGCTACTCGGGAGGCTGAGGCGGGAGAATGGCGTGAACCCGGGAGGCGGAGCTTGCAGTGAGCCGTACCACTGTGCTCCAGCCTGGGCAACAGAGCGAGACTCTGTCTCAAGTATATATATATATATATATATAAGAACTTAACTCTTGTTTATATGAATTAGTCAGTGGTAAAATTGGTTTTGTAATACATCATTTTGCTTAAAGTCACAGTTTCCATGAACTTATCAATGATGTTAAATGAGGACTTATTGTATAATGCATTGCATTTTAGACCTTTTGAGTTCCAGATGGACTAATATTGGGATAAAGATGAAAAGACCTGGGTTCTAGTTCTAAATCCAGCAATAACTTGATAAATGTAGATATCAATTATTATACTTGCTCTTATAGAGGGATTATGATGATCAATGAAGTGATGCTAAAGTCCTTTTTTTTTTTTTTTTTTTTTTTTTGAGATAGAGTCTTGCTCTGTCACCAGGCCGGAGTGCAGTGGCACGATCTTAGCTCAATGCAACCTCTGCCCCACCAGGTTCAAGCGATTCCCCTGCCTCAGCCTCCCAAGTGGCTGGGATTACAGGCACGTGCCACCATGCCCGACTAATTTTTTTGTGTTTTAGTAGAGACGGGGTTTCACCATGTTGGCCAAGATGGTCTTGATCTCCTGACCTTGTGATCCACCCGCCTCGGCCTCCCAAAGTGCTGGGATTATAGACGTGAGCCACTGTACCCAGCATAAAGTCCTTTTTAAAACTGTTAAATAGTTTATACATTTAAGCATTATTATAAGCTTTTGTTTCTTATCTCAGAAGAATATATTTTCAAATGATAGACTTCTGGGACTTTTGGTACAATTTAAAAGCCTTTTTTGTAGTCAGTGTTTACAGTGGAATACCTGGCCTGGGCATGGCCGCTCATGCTTGTAATCCCAGTACTTTGGGAGGCCAAGGTGGGAGGATTGTTTGAGACCAGAAGTTCAAGACCATCCTGGGAAACATAGAGAGACCCTGTCTCTACAAAAAAATTTTAAAAATTAGCTGAGCATGGTGATACACACCTGTAGTCCCAGTTGCTCAGCAGGCTGAGGTAGGAGGATTGCTTGAGCCCAGGAATTTGAGGTTACAGTGGGCTGTGATTACACCATAGCACACTAGCCTGAGTGACAGAGCAAGATTCTGTCTCTTAAGAAAAAAAAAGACCAGGCTCAGTGGCTCACGCCTATAATCCCAGCACTTTGGGAGGCCGAGGTGGGAGGATTACTTGAGGCCAGGAATTTGAGACCAACCTGGCCAACATGAGGAAGCCCCATCTCTACTAAAAATACAAAAATTAGCCAGATGTAATGGCACACACCTGCAATTCCAGCCACTTGGAAGGCTGAGGCAGGAGAATCACTTGAACCCAGGAAATGGAGGTTGCAATGAGCCAAGATGACACTACTGCACTCCTGCCTGGGCAACAGAGTGAGTGAGACTTCATCTCAAAAAAAAAAAAAAAATATATATATATATATAAAGCAATACTGGCGCCAGTTTCAAGAGAATGTCCACCCATCTGTTGCACCCTTTCTGCAAGTTAGAGCCAGTAAAGCGGACTTTATTACTCTCGCTTTCTCCCAGATTTCCCTTACTGAAGCCATTTGGAAGGATACTATACCTTTTAAAACACAAGTATATTATACCTGGTGCCAGAAAGTTTTTTGTTTTTCTTAACTATATTGGAAATTACCTCTTATTTCCCAACTTGAAGACTTTAATAAATGTTGTTCTCAAAGAATTTTCAAATATAGTCATTCCTTGGTGTCATGGAAAATTGGTTCCAGAACCTCCCTCAGATAACAAAATCCACAGATGCTCAAGTCCCTGATGCTGGTATTATTATTTGCATGTGACCCGCGCACATCCCCCTGTATGCTTCAAGTCATCTTTAGATTACTTATAATACCCAGTACAATATAAGTGCTATATAAATAGTTGTTACACTGTATTGTTTGGGAATCATGACAAGAAAAAAGTCTAGACATGTTCAGTACAGACGCAACCATCCTTTTTTTTTTCACAGAATAGTTTCAACCTGTGGTTGGTTGAACCCATAGATGCGGAACCAAGGATACGGAAGGCTGACTGTATACTTTTTAGTAAACGCTAATACAAACTTCACAAATGTTGTAAGCTTTTTTTTGTGTGTGTGTGTGTGTTTGGATCTGTGAATCAAGTGAAGCAGACTTGTACAAACTCCGGAAATTATAATAATAGTAGACAAAGAATGATGTAAATGGGAAAGGGACTTTGTCTCAGTGAGAAGAGAGTAGGAGAGCAGGATGTTTAGCAAGGAATCTCCACTCCCCTCCCAGCCCAGTAATCATAATAAATACACTGCTGGTTAATAAACAAAGTTCTGTATATGTGGCAAAAAGGGTGGCTTGTGGTGGAAGGAAAGGGGAACCAGCCCCAAACACTAAACACTTCTTATGTAACCTTAATATAAAGTAGGTAAAAACTCCAAAATCTGTATTCTTAAATTATAATAACATTTCCTACCTCTATAAATTGAATGGAATGACCCAAATTAATGAATTTTTATTTTTATTGAAGAGTTTTGCTGTATCACAAATTGATACCCCAAATTGAGGAATTTTGATGTATTGTAAACTAGATCATACTAGAGTGCTCCATACAGAGGTCACTGTAAAGGCACAGATGACTTCTCTGTTATTAGGTGGAACCATATGAAACTGGCATTTTTAATAAGTTTTTTAAAAGGCTGATATTTCTGCAGTTTCATAGATTAATTTATATATGCCAACTAAATATATAGATGGTAATCTAATCTTTCTGTTTAACTCAGTAAAGGTAAAAGTCAATTTATAATCCAAAAGATGTTTTGCCTTGGTCGAGGAAATTTTGAGAACAGTTTATAAAAGGATGACAGCAGAGGACATTAGTGATTTCTGTGTTAGCACTGTATTTACTTCCTTTAAAATAAAAATTACATACTATATTGCCTTCTAACACAGGCATTATATTTCAGTGTGTTCCTTTGCCAAAAACAAAGATAAACCACAGAACATATCAGTAAATACCACCCAGCTTTGAATATGATCCCAAAATAGACAATAACTTTTTCTTCAGTCTGCTGTAGCGTTTCCAATTTGTAAATTAAAAACAGCTTACTGAGTTGCCTTAGGAAAGCCTTGTTTAAGGGAAAAATAATGTTTCCTCCTTTCTTTCAGGTAATTTGGCAGCAACAGTGCTTTTAAGTTGCTGACATTAGCTTTGTGGCAGAGTGGGTTTCAGAGTTTGGACTTCTTTCTAAATCAGCCTGTGAGTGTGTGAAAAGTTCCTCTATAAACTTACTGAGTTTTATTTGTAATAGAAATATACATTCATTCAACAGAAATATAGCTTTGATAGACAATAGAAAGGTGACTGGGGTCCACAGTACTTCCCTGTGTGTTATTGGGTGTATACTTGGTTCCTTCTAACTTTAAAAGGAATATGAGAAAGATGGAGAGAATATTTTATATGTTTCAATTTGACCTCAAATTTTGGGGAGATTTAGTGTTCTCTTAGTTTCATTGACCATTTCTTGAGGTTCCAGTTGAGTAGTAGCTTCCCAACAAGATGGACTAACAGGGGTCAGACTTACTTTCCTGCATGGAACAACAACAGAAATCATCTATGAAACAATTGTTTTCAAGTCATCTGAGATTAGGGAATGAAGGACAGTGATCCCTGAGAGATGGGAAACAAATGAGACAAGCCCTGCACTTGCCTCAGTTTATTGTCTTTGGAGTATCTAGGCTGTGCCACAGTGAGGGAGAAAGCAGGTGAAACCCAGGGGACTCCCTGAGTTGAGGAGACAGAGCTGAGAGTCCAGTCAGACCAAAGAAGAGCGGGTGTCGGCAAATTACCATGTGCTCTTATTGTAAATAAAGTTTTATTGGAACACAGCCACCCCGTTTCATTTTTATCTTGTCTGTGGCCACTTTTAAGCTATACCAAGTAATAATAACTGAGACCATATGACCCACAAAGCCCAAAATATTTACTGTTTTCAAACCCTGACCTAGAATTTGTTAGACAGGATATCAGGGGAGATCTTCACAGAGAAAAAATGCTGAAGACTGCAGAGGGTCCTTTTCTAGTATTCAACAGAATACTGGTGCCTGTGAGGAAACTGCAGCCTAGAAAACAACCATCTGAGTGTCTTAGAGGGCATGGTGGCCACACAGAGTCAGGACTAGTGACACGAACAGTTACTGTGTATTCCATATGTTCAAAAAGTTAAGTAGACCTCTAAATTACTTAGACCTAAATATAAAAATCTTGTAGATGTGAAAACCACAGTAGGAGAAAGCTTCATTGCATAATATTGAAGATTGATTATAAACTGCAAAAAAGTAATCCCAGCACTTTGGGATGCCAAAGTGGAAGGATCACTTGAGGCCAGGAGTTCAATACCAGCCTGGCAATAGAGTGAGACCGAGTCTCTACAGAAAAAAATTTGAAAAATTAGCCAGGTGTGGTGGTGCATGCCCTTAATCCCAGCTACTCAGGAGCTGAGGTGGGAACATTGCTTGAGGCCAGGAGGTCAAGACTGCAGTGAACTGTGATTCTGTCACTACACTCCAGCCTGGACAACAGAGCAAGACCTTTTCTCAAAATAATAATAATAATAATACAATTAATAAATAAATTGCAGAAGAAAAGATTAGTGAACTCGAAGATAGAGCAAGATAAACACACACAAAAAAAAAACACAAAGAAAATAATTTTAAAAGAGTATCACTGAACTGTGGGAAAAGGTATACTAGTAAACAGAGTTTCTGAAGAAGGGTGGTGGGACAGAAGAAATAATAGCCAAAATATTTCCAAATTTGAGGTAAACCATAAAAATGCAGATGGAAAAAGGTCAGTAAATCCCAAGTACAGGACATCTTAAGAAAGGCATAACTAAGTGTATTATAATCAGTTTGCTCAACATCATTGACAAAGAGAAAAAAATCTTAAAAGCAGCCAGAGGAAAAGATATGTTACACACCAGGGAGCAAAGATAAGCAGATTTTTTTTTTTTTTTTTTTTTTTTTTTGAGATGGAGTTTCACTCTTGTTGCCCAGGTTGGAGTCCAATGGCATGATCTCCGCTCACTGCAACCTCCGTCTCCTGGGTTCAAGCGATTCTCCTGCCTCAGCCTCCCAAATAGCTGGGACTACAGGAATGCGCCACCACGCCTGGCTAATTGTTTGTATTTTTGGTAGAGATGAGGTTTCTCCATGTTGGTCAGGCTGGTCTCAAACTCCCGACCTCAGGTGATCACCTACCTCAGCCTCACAAAATGTTAGGATTACAGACGTGAGCCACTGCGCCCGGCCAGCAGATCTCTTATAAGTATGGAAAGAAAATAACCATCAACCCAGAATTATATACTGCCTTTGCCCCTTAAATATCTGAAGATGAAGTCAAAATATTAAAAATTTTAGATACGTGAAAGCTCAAAGAAGTTTTCAGCTTCATATGAAATGCTAAAGGGAGTCCTTAAAGCAGAAGAAAACTACATCAGCACAAAAGGAATTAAGAGCACTGGGAATGGTGAAAAACATAGGTAAATGGATGAGATATTTTTCTAATTTGTAAAAACATAAATAATTAAAATTTAAAATATAGTTTACTTATTTTAAAATATTGACTGTTAACAGAAACAAAATGGCATATTCTTAATATATATGTGTGTGTACACACGCATGTGTGTATATGTATGTGTGTACACAGTAGCATAAAGGCCGGGGGTTGAGAAATGGAACTATACTATTGTAAGATTTTTGTAACATATGTGAGTGGTATACTATTACCTGAAGGTAAACTGTGATAAGTTAAAGATGTACATAATGAACTCAAAAGCAACTACTAAAACAACAAAAACAAAATGTTGTATCTAATATGCCAACAGAGGAAATGAAATGGAAACAAGCAAGAGGATGTAATTCTAACCATATCAATACTCATTAGTTATACATGGCCATTCTAGTAAAAAATGAGATTGTCAAATTAGATTTAAAAAGGAAGTTCTAACTATATGCTACTTAAACACACTTTAAACGTGGAATTGCTACATTAATATCAGACTAAGTAGGACACTTCACTCAACAGCAGAATACACATTCTTTTCAAGTGTGCAGGGAACATTGACCAATATAGGGAATCTTCTCAGCTCTAAAACAAATCCTAATAAGTTTAAAAGGTTTCAAGTCCTGAGGCGGGCGGATCACGAGGTCAGGAGATCGAGACCATCCTGGCTAACACAGTGAAACCCCGTCTCTACTAAAAATACAAAAATTAGCTGGTCGTGGTGGCGGGCGCCTGTAGTTCCAGCTACTCGGGAGACTGAGGCAGGAGAATGGCGTGAACCTGGGAGGCGGAGCTTGCAGTGAGCCAAGGTTGTGCCAGTGCACTCTAGCCTGGGCAACAGAGCAAGACTCCGTCTCAATTAAAAAAAAAAAAAAAAAAAAAAGGTTTCTAGTCATACAACGTATATTCTCTGACCACAAGGGAGTTAAGTAAGAAATGAATTACAGAAAGATCTTTGGAAAGTGCACAAATATTTGGAAACTAACACACTTTTAAATAGTCCATGGTTCACAGAAGAAATCTAAAGGGAATTAAGAAATTATTTTTAACTGAATAGGGACATTGAAATCAGATATATTCATATCTTTGACAACTACGCAGTTTTTTTGAAAAAGTGGATTGAGCTATTAATACTTGGGACATGTTTGATGATCCCCAAGACAATCATTTTGAGTGAAGAAAAGCCCATCTCTGAAGTTTCCACACTGCATGATTTCAGTTATATAACATTCTCAAAATGACAAAATTAGAGAAATAGATAATAGATTAGTGGTGCCCAGGGCTTAGGAATGGGGTGGGAGAGAAGCGGGTGAATATACCTATATAGAATTATTACAAGGTTGATCTTTGTGGTGATAGGACAGTTCTGTATCTTGATTGTAGCGGAGGTTACACCAATTTACACATGCGATAAAATTGAATAGACCCTCACACACATAAAATGAGTATAAAACTATGTATGTAAATTTCATTATATCTGAATAAAGTTTCTGGATTGTGTCAATGGTGATTTTCTGATTTTGCAACTGAGTGAAGGGTACACAGAGCATCACTGTACTATTTTGCAATTTTTTGTGAATCTTTAATCATTTCAAAATAAAAACTTGTTTTCTTTTTAATGGTGACAGGGTCTCACTCTGTCACTTGGAGTGGAGTGCAGTGTCTCAGTCATGGTTCACTGTGGCCTGCACTCCTGAATTTGAGTGATCCTCTTGCCTCAGCCTCCTGAGTACCAAGGACTACAGGCTCTCACCATCATGCTTGGCTAATTCAAAATAAAAACCTTAAAGAAAAATAGGAAATTTTGTGGGATGGCACTAAATCCATACTCAAGGGAAAAATTATAGGGCTAATGTTTATATTATAAAGGGAAAAGATCTGAAGTCAGTGACCTCAGCTTCCACATTAAGAAACTAGACAAAGTAGAGCAAATTAATGCAAAACAGAAAATATAGGAAAAAGGGAAAAAGATCAGAGTGTGAATCAGTGAAACAGAACACATACAAACAATAGAGAAAAAGCTATGAAACTGTGCTGTACTTTTCTTCTGCTTGGGGTTTTTGGGATTCTTGGATCTGTAGGTTTATACTTTTCATCAAATTTGGAAATTTTTATACAATTATTTCTTCAAATATTTTTTCTTTCACTCTCTCTGTCACTTCCCCTTTTTTGGACTCCAGTTTTTTTATGTTGACCACTTGATACTTTCCCAGCTCACTGAATCTTTGTTATTTTCTTATTCTTATTTTCCTCTCTGTTTGGTTGTATATAGTTTTAAATTCTGTATCTATAAGTATATTAATTCCTTTTCTTTGTGTTAATTTCATTCAATGTATCTTACATTTCAGATATCATATTTTTTATCTCTTGAAGTTCCATTTGGATCTTCTTTGTATCTTTTATTTTCCTCTTCCTTATCTACATGTTTGACCATATGGAATATTATGGAACCATAGATAGCACGACATGTTAGAAGGCAGCAGATGAGAAATAAAAGCAAGTGATTAGAAGTAAAAGCAACTAGTACAGAATTTGGTGTCCTGGAAGTCATAAAACAATGCTTTAGAAATAGAAAACAGGATCATGAGTTGAATTAATAACTATAAAAAGTCTTACTGGAACCTGACTTTGAAGTAGTTGTGTTCCTTTGACAAAATCTTAGTTTTTATTATATTAAAGACAATTAAGTCTGTTGTGAGTTTCTTTCTTTTTTGAGACAGGGTTTCTCTCCCATTGCCCAGGCTGGAGTGCAGTGGCATGCTCTTGGCTCACTACAACCTCTGCCTCCCGAGTCAAGTGTTCCTCCTGCCTCAGCCTCCCAAGTAGCTGAGACTCCAGGTGTGCGCCACCATGCCTGGATAATTTTTTTATTTTTAGTAGAGACAGGGTTTCACCATGTTGGCTAGGCTGGTCTTGAATTCCTGATCTCAAATGATCTGCCCGCCTTGGCCTCCTAAAGTGCTGGGATTCCAGGCGTGAGCCACCACGCTTGGCCTGTGGTGAGTTTCTTTTGAATAGCTGGGCTGTCTATTGATTTATAGGCTTTAAAAAGATATGATTGCTTTACTAATCTCTTGGACTTCACTTACATTTTTTTTTTTTTTTTGGCATTTACATACAATAAAGTAGATAGGACTTAAAAGTAGTATTGAGCTTTAGAAGAGGAGTACTAAAATCAGAAGTCAGCAACACGATTAAGGTTAAATTCTAGGGATCTTGATTTCCAACCAAATTCTGTACTGTTGGCATACAAACCACAACATTGAGACTAGAAAGAGCCAATATTTTTCATTCTAATATAAAGCCATGCATTTGGGTTTAGAATGAAGTTATTTTAAAATATTTTACTATCCTGTTGTTTCATGAGTTTTGAGTCCAATGCTGATATGTTTTGTGCATGTTGCTGTTATCAACTCCACTCCCTGCTGCCTATAAAAAGGACAACGATACAAAAAGTGAAAGAAATTATTGGTGTTTTCTACCATGGATATTGTCAGTGCCCTGGAAAAGCAATTAAATATGCAGCAGTTTTCTTATGAGCTGCTCCCTTTCAAATGTCACATTAGATTTAACCTAACATCCTGGATTGCATTGCTGTTGTGGTATGTGTACTGTTCATGGTGGAGGTACTCAACAATATTTCCTTGCATTGTCCATAATAAATATTTGCCCAAGACTGGGTAGGGGTGGAAGGGGAAGAAAGAAATGTTTTTCTCTTGTAGAGGAAACTTGTAATGTAGGACTTATTTAAAGAGTGTTTATAGTCCATTGTTGTCCATAGGGTGTGTCATACTGCTCTATCCAGGTTTGAAAATCTGGGATAGTTAAAATTTCACTTATTTATACTTAAACTTCTCAGTTGACATATCCTTCCATAGAGAAATGATTTCAGTGAAACGGTGTTTTTCTTTAAGAAACTAAACATTTGAGACATTTAGACCCTGAATTTAGCCACATGTATGTTTCATAACTTGCGTAATATTATGAAATAAACGTTTCTTGTTCAGTGAAAAGATGTCAAATAGTTAAATGAAAGTACCAGCAACAATCTGCAAACTTTATAAATGATGGACTTACAGTTTGTATTAGATTTCTCTTTTAGCCTTTGTGTTCATTGGTTACCTACTTCTCCATGTCTTCACATAGATCTTCAGACCTGTGGAATAGGGTTCATTGAGTTTTTCTGTCATTGCTGGTCTCAACATGTTTCAACATTAAAAGTTCTTTCCGTTACAACCTAATGATCCATACCCTATTCTGAAGCGAATCTTGGCATTTTCTGTCATTTACTTCAGTATTTACCAGTTGGGAAAAAAAAAGTGTGCATGTCATACCACTATCCTGTGATAATTCTTTTTTTGGCCAGGGAGAGACAGGGTCTCGCTCTGTTGCTCCCAGGCTGGAGTGCTGTGGCATGATCACAGATCACTGCAGCCTCAACCTCCCAGGCTCAGGCGATTCTCCTGCTTCAGCCTCCTAAGTAGCTGGGACTACAGGTGTGTGCCACCATACCTGGCTAATTTTTGTATTTTTGTAGAGATGGGGTTTTGCCATGTTTCCTAGACTGGTCTCAAACTCCTGGGCTCAAGGCCAGGGTCAATCCACCCACCTCGACCTCCCAAAGTGCTGGGACTACAGGCATGAGCCACCATACCCAGCCCTGTCATAATTGTTCTTAATATCAAAGTGAAACAAAAGGAATGTCTCTATACAGGGCTGCTTTTTACTTCTTAATGTTTTTATTTTACAAAATTCTATGTGATAGTGGTATCTCAATGTTCCTTCAGATTGTTATATGACTTGCTATTTTTCAGTAAGCATTTTTTCCACTGAAGCTAGTCATATTTTGCCCTGGATTGACAGATTTGACTGGGCTAGGACATTGATTCTGATAGATTAAAGAAAAAGCATCTGTTGGTCGTAAAGCCTGTAGGCTGTCAGAACTCTGCTCCTGATGTCATTTATGCTATCTTACTTAAGTTTAAGGTTCTTTACATGCAGATACTGATATCCCTGAATGTGCGTTTTGATGATTGGGTAGTGGGGATAGAGGATGCAGGATTTGGATATGTTTGCCCTCTTCTCCAAAAAATGAGGGGCTAGAATAGAATGGTCTGTCTCTGCTTACCTGTGGTAATGTAATGGGTTGATATTGGCAGGAGCTTGTGGGTTGATGTGGCATCACTTCCATCACTACGGTTAATTGCTAGTAAACGACTGGGAATTTAGGAGGAATGCTACAACTGTCTGCTGTGTTAGTGGTAACAGGAATTCTGATGCCGTTTCAGGGTCACTATTTGTATTTGTCTATCAGAGTTAGAATACAGTTGTTTCTCTCAGTTTCAGCCTTCTCTATAGAATTTCTGTCAATTGTTTGACTCCATTAAGTGTGCAGAGGAAGTAAAAGCCTGAATGACCAATCCACCAGGGGCTATGGATAGACCCTTTCTTTGTCCACACTCAGAGCACTGCATTAGTCTCATTATCCATTTATAATAAGTGACCTCTGCCCCCTGGGTCATTGAAAAATATTCAGTGTGCTTTTCTGACACATAGGGCACCTTTCTCAGCAGACATATGAAACAATGGGACGTCTGGTAGTCTGGAGAACTGGTATACATTGCAGGTTTTTAAATAAATACACAGCCTTGTGCCAAATTACTCTTCTAATTTTTTTTTCTCTGCTCTTACATGGCTTATAAATGGGCCAAGGGGATCCTAATGTCTGGAAAATAAATGTATTCCTTATCTCTTTTCTTTCTTATTCTTCTAGTTTAAAAATATTGCTGTGTTTTTCCATTTTATTTTCTAGAAATGATTTGCCTTCATCTCTGATTTTGCATTTCCTAATAGAGAACTATAGAAAGCCTTAGATATAGTGAATGGAGAGAGTCATCGTCTTTCGAAAGTGTTTGCCAAATCTGCTCAGGATGACTCTGAAGGTTATCTGTGACATGCTCAAAACCTGTCTTCTTCTAGCCCTCTGTTCTGCCCAAACTGATAGTGACCAGGTTGGAAAAGGATTTGACTCTTCCTTGGTCACTGCAGTCCAGATTTCTTTTGTGAACCACCTGCCAGAAAGTTCTGCGTATCTACTTGTTCTATCTCCAGCTCCCAGAGTATAGACAGACTTGGGAAGAGATGGAGATAGAATTTGATTAGTGGCCGAAATAAAGATGGAAAGTAAGAAAACTGTCATGTCCAGAGCTTTACATGGTGTCAACTGAAGGACAGCCTTCCACGAGTTGGAGTCTTGACCACCAGTGACGAACTGTGTGGCCTTAGCACAGTGCCCATGTTACATACAGATAGAAGTCAGTAACTTACTTGAAATATGTTGGGACAGGAAAAATAAAAGACTGAGAACCACTTAGTTTGCAAGTCATATGAAGAAACGTTAAGAGGCAAATTAAAATTTTAACTTACACTTTATTTTAATTAAAGTGTTTAAAACAAATTTGTAAAGTATAAAAATTCTTTTATAGAGTATTTTTTAAAGTTTAAGATGCAGGGTTTGTATTAACAAAGCCCTATTCGCCTTAGAACTTACTGATGTTGTATTTATTGTTATATATACTGGCTTGTTTATTTTATTAAAAATACATGGGCTACACAGATATTTGAAGAAACTCAGTTTAGTACAATGAATTAGCTGCCACCCTGTCCAGGAGACCCAGGGGTTTTATTATAACGAAATGGTTTTCCTGTTAGCTGATGTACTACTGCGTGCTCTCAGATATTGGGACACAGAGGTGTTATCTCCATAAGAATACCCATTGCATCCATGCACAGATTTTTTTCTCTCCAGTTATGGAAAACCTCATAGTTGTTAGAACTCTCTCCATGACAAGAATTAATATATTAACTGGATTATGGCACTGTTTGACAAATTGCTTACTAAATACATCAAAATTGATTGGACCTTCTTTATTTGAATTGACAAATGACTGCATTAGGAGAAGGAGGGAAATCCATTAATTACAGCTGCTCTTGACCATAGGAAATGTAATCATATAAATATGGATTTTGTTAAAACAAAAATGTCTTCTTTATGGTAGTGTTGTTTATATGTATATCTACATCTCTTTGCCATTGATAGAAGGCATGTGCTTACCTACCATCTTTTAAATAATAAAAAATTGATTTCTGTGGTGTTGAAAAGTGTGTTCTACCCTCTCCTGACTAGATAATAATTTTTTAAATATTCCAGAAAATATCAGGGAAACCCTGTAGCTCAGCCTTTCTGCTCAGTTTTCAATTGCACCTCTGTTTGTCCATCTTGTACTTCTATGTTCATTGATTTCCCAGATAACCTTACAGATTTGTGACTGCTCCAGTGTAAGTTTATATATGACAGGGCTTTTACTTAGGAAACAGGAAATCCAGACACTGATGGTTTTGACTTCCTTCACATTGTTACCTTGAGTGAGTCATTGCCTTCTACGCCTCAGGTTTCTCATCTTTATAATTAAGGGTGTGAAAATCTTTTTCAACTTTCAGATTTGGGGAGATCCCTGCCCTAGAATCTCATAACTTGTCCAGAAACTCATGAAAATTCAGACCCAAGACATGTTAAAACAGAAGGAAACAAGCAGCTAGGATACCCGAAGTCAAGGTCTTTGTCTTGTTACTTTTTTTTTTTTTTCCACATTTTGTGTAGCGACAGGATTTTCTAATAGTTTGCAAATAATTCCTGGTTATAAAATAGTAGAAACAAAGCAGCCTGTGCTATTCTTTATGGAAAATGTGTGTTTCATAAACATTTTTAAGCGATCTTTTTGAATTATTCCTTATTTCTAGGAATACCTAGAAATCCCTTCTTTCTCCAAATTAATGTATATATAATTTTAGTTTTTCTATATGCTTTAATACTTTGTTTTAAATTATAGTCTTGTGTCTTTAGCGTAGCTGCTTTTTTTATATTGAAGCCTCTTTTAGCTGCTGATTATGAAGCTAACATATTTAATATTGTTTTTGTTTCTGGAGTTCTGACTGTTCCATTTATCTAAAGTTTTAATTTTGCTTTGATAGTGTATAAGCTCTTATCATTACTGAGTTTCTCTTTCTTTGAAAACATTTTTCTCTCTTGATTTTTCTTACTGAAGGTAACCAACCCAGTAACTGAGGCATAAGGGAGGTGGGTGAGTGCCACAGATTGTCTCTCTTCAGTCTCTTCTTCCCCTTATTGTTGTCATAGGACAGGAGACTTTTGGCCATGTGAGTCTGTGGAACTTGGCAGAGAGACCAGAAACACTGGATTGCCTTCATTGCCTTTATACCATCAGTTTCTTGTCTTTTGTACTGTGCTTTCTTCATATTTTATGACTTCGTGAAGAACATCTGTAACCACCCTATATGATGTGAAATCTGGTCAAAGCTGAGATTTGGGGATTTTTTTGAGGATCATGTTTTTTTCTTTTCTTGGTCACTTGGCTGACTTCTGTGCTCTTTTCTAGATGCTAGCACATCATCCGTGGTTGCATCATGTACACCTTTAAATATGAAACCAACAAACCAGTATTTTCTAAGATGAAATATTTTAATCAGAGGTATTATGGTGTATGTAAAGTAGCACTTTGATTGTTTCTCTCATTGCATGTGAAGCTTCCTTCGATGTCTGTAACCTCTGTTGTGACTTCTGGTTAAAGTAATTTTTCCACATTGTTTGATCACAGTATAGGTATCTCTGATCAGGATACATAGATGTTTATTATGATTATAGAAAAGATTATGTTAAGTTAAGCAGACATTGAATAGATAGACAACAGACTCTCAATCAATGATATAATTGATGTTTGGGGATAAAAATCTCTTACATGTTTTATATTGTAAATATAATTTAAAATAATGAACTTAGTAGGTAATGAAGTGATAAATTGAGGTGAGGTGATTTTGCTTAAGGTGAAGAATGTGATCTTTAGAGTCTGCAGTCCTGAATTTGAACTCTATCTCTGCTACTTGCTTGTTCTCTGGACAACTTTAGGCAGATAACCTCCCCGAACTTTTTTCTCTCCGTCTTTTTTTTTTTTTTTTTTTGAGGCAGAGTCTCGCTCTGTCACCCAGGCCGGAGTGCAGTGGCCGGATCTCAGCTCACTGCAAGCTCCGCCTCCCGGGTTCACACCATTCTCCTGCCTCAGCTTCCTGAGTAGCTGGGACTACAGGCGCCCACCACCACGCCCAGCTAATTTTTTGTATTTTTAGTAGAGATGGAGTTTCACCGTGTTAGTCAGGATGGTCTCAATCTCCTGACCTCGTGATCTGCCCGTCCCGGCCTCCCAAAGTGCTGGGATTACAGGTGTGAGCCACCGCGCCCAGCCTCTCCCTGTCTTTAAAATGGGTGTTAATAATACCTACCTTACAGGATCATTGTTAGATAATATGAGATAATTGATCCAAAAAACCTTACCCAATAGCTTGGATAGAAGAAAGAAACTCACTAACAATAGCTGGTGGTTGTAACTAGTTGTGTGAGAATGAATATCCTTCTTCTCCCGTGAGGTCTTTCTTGCTTCTCGTGATTCCACCTACTTTATGACAGAGACCTCCAGGTGGCACAGGTGAACATACTTTGTTGTAAAGAGAAAGCATTTGTATTATATCTCCTCTGATCTTCAGTGGTCAGCTGGACAAGTATGGCTCTGATATTGGGTGCATTTTCGAAGCTATATAAAAAATTTTACTGGCTGGGCATGGTGGCTCATGCCAGTAATCCCACCACTTTGGGAAGCCGAGGTGGGCAGATCACTTGAGTCCAGGACTTCTAGACCAGCCTGGCCAACATGGTGAAACCCCGTCTCTACTAAAAACACAAAAATTAGCCGGGCGTAGTGGTGCACACCTGTAGTCCCAGTTACTTGAGAAGGCTGAGGCAGGAGAATCTCTTGAACCTGGGAGGTGGAGGTTGTAGTGAGCCGAGATCATGCAACTGCACTCCAGCCTGGGTGACAGAGCAAGACTCTATCTCCAAAAAAAAAAAAAAAAAAGATTAAAAATTAAAGAAAGAATGCTTATTCAGCAGTTCTAATTTATTAATGCAAATTGAAGTTTTCTATTAGACCTGTTTGAGCATCTTCCTTCCCTTAGTAATTTATAGAGAGTGAGATTTTTCTTGGCATCCTGTATATCTTGAAAGGCTGTACTCTGGAAGTTCCTTTTGACAGTTGTGTTAAGACCCTGACACTTTTCCCTAAAAAGGTTAGACTCTTAATATTAAAACTTCTTAAATGCTGGCAAAATATTTGATTTTCTGAGATTATCATTGCAATCAGTGTTCACTATTGCAGTGATTGAGGAGGGTAAGAGGGACTTTTATTTTTTATTCCATGTTCTTTGAAGTTTGCAATTAGCATATGTTCATGTAATATTAGTAGTCCATTTTCCAAAAAAAAAAATATTTAGGAAGGAAGGAAAAAATGAATGGGAAAGAGAGAAAGTGAAAATGAAAGAAAGAAGGGAATGAGGAAGGAAGAAAATGCAGGGGAAAAGGACTACCTCACTTTGTTATACAAGGTGAAAATAAAATGGTATACAGTAATGAAAGTAAACCAGACCTAAATTTTTTTTTTATTATTTTTTATTTTTATATTTTTTTTTTTGAGACAGAGTCTTGCTCTGTTGCCCAGGCTGGAGTGCAGTGGCTCTATCTCGGCTCACTGCAAGCTCTGCCTCCCAGGTTCACACCGTTCTCCTGCCTCAGCCTCCTGACTAGCTGGGACTACAGGCACCCGCCACCACGCCTGGCTAATTTTTTGTTGTTGTTGTTTTTGGTAGAGACAGGGTTTCACCGTGTTAGCCAGGATGGTCTCAATCTCTTGACTTAGTGATCCGCCTGCCTTGGCCTCTCAAAAGTGCTGGGATTACAGGCGTGAACCACCACACCTGGCCACCAGACCTAAATGTATTAACATGGATGACCCATATAGTGTTATGTGAAAAAGTTTACTATGATTTTTTAAATTGTCACTCACTGAATGATCCTGAATGCTTCATGTGTTCCATACCCTAGCCAAGAAGAGTCAAGATGACTGTCAGTCTGCAGGTCAAGAAATGGTTGTTCAATCTTTTGAAACATTCATAAAATAGTTTTTTAAAAAATTATTAGAGAAACGTTAGACGTATATAGTACACAGTTAGTTGTATAAGGAATCTACCAATTACCAAGTTTCAACAATTTACAACATTCTGCCATAAAGTATCCTAAGAAAGACTTTTTAAAGATCACAACTCTCCACCATTACATAAAACGAGTGAGGCAGGGTGGTGATTTGTGGAGATCTCTGTTTAGTAGTGTGATGTTGTGGAGCAGAAGAGGAAGATCAAGCCTGGAAAATGCTCTCACTTTTGGAAAGTTAAAGAAAACCCTGCATGGCCGGGCGCGGTGGCTCACACCTGTAATCCCAGCACTTTGGGAGGCCGAGGCGGGCGGATCACAAGGTCAGGAGATCGAGACCACGGTGAAACCCCGTCTCTATTAAAAATACAAAAAATTATCCGGGAGCGGTGGCGGGCGCCTGTAGTCCCAGCTACTCGGGAGGCTGAGGCAGGAGAATGGCGTGAACCCGGGAGGCGGAGCTTGCAGTGAGCCGAGATTGCGCCACTGCACTCTAGCCTGGGGCACAGAGCGAGGCTCTGTCTCAAAAAAAAAAAAAAAAAAAAAAGGAAAGAAAACCCTGCAGTAGTTGTGGGCTTGTGTTCTCTATCTCATGCTTTCCTCTGTCCTCTCGGTTTTGAGAATTTTCTGATTAATTTAGAGATAAAATATGGAAAACATCATGAATGCTTAATGATCATTTAAAAAGATTTTAGATTATGTTCCTAACTATAGGGTGAAAATGTTTGGTTCCTTCCAGGTCTAAAAGCTTTTATCTCTCCATGCCAAGACAACTTTGCCTCTTTTGCTTAGGCAAGAGAAAATCTGTATGTAATTCTTCTTGCTGCATAATGATATGGATCTTTGTAGTATGTAACTAAATAATAAATAAATGAAACATGAAAGAAACTGCATTAACTCTTTGCAAAAAAAGTATTTTTGCCATTTTTACATTTACAAGCATCACCCCCCAACCCCACCTGCTTTTCTTGTTTGTCAGGGCTTAGTGTAGATGCTACACCAAATACTACATTAGAGTCTTTGCTCTTCAACTATGCCATTGTAGATGGAATCAAGAACAGTAAGCTTTCAATCACTGTCCTATTGCCTATATGTACAAATTGGTACATCGATTACTACACACAATTTAATGACCAAAAATAGTGATTATTTACCTTTACAACATCAATTTACAGTAGGTTCCATATATGCTGTACTCATCCTAGTATCTTAGAGAGTATATTTTAGTGTGTTCCTTGAATTTGGAATGGAGAATTGATTATTCCTGAAAGAAATGCATCTAACATTCAGGTTTGGCTGTGAGAATACAGTTGCTACTGTTGAAGCTATACAACTCATAATTCTACGCAGAATTTAGCTTAGGATGCTTTCAGCAAATAATCAGTTTTCTGAACAAAAAAACAACATGTTTGAGCAGTTGATAAAGCTGGTCCTATGTTTGGTATTTGTATGTGTAAATACAGAGATAATGATAAACGGATATGGAGACATTATGCATAAGCAAGTTAGAAGTAGCACACCCCCTTTAAAAAGTTACTGAACCTAAAAATAGGAAGAAAAACACATGGCCCACTATGCAATAAGGTCAACTTTTATTTTGTTTATCATTTTCCAATTTCTGTTGATATATATCTGATTTGCTTGTTTGCATATATTGACTACGGTATACTGCACTATCAATTGTATTGTTCTTATTCCACAACTTTTAATTAAATATGA
The DNA here is from genome assembly GCF_008728515.1 of Papio anubis. Lineage (NCBI taxonomy): Eukaryota > Metazoa > Chordata > Mammalia > Primates > Cercopithecidae > Papio > Papio anubis. The sequence continues at coordinate 31,370,863 of NC_044992.1, forward strand.
ATTTTTATACAACTACATGATATACACAGTTTAAAAGGTAACAAGAAATATCCAGTGGAAAATAAATCCTCCGTATACCCCCGTCAACCTCATCGCCTCCCAGGAGGCACTTACTATTAGTAATGTATTGTATTCTCTACTCCTGTAAAGGTGAACTTTAATAAGAATGCTTTTATTGTTACATCTGAGTCTGGCCAGATTATATAACCCGTGATAAGACAACAGTTGTTATTCATAAGCTGTAAGCAAAGTATTATATAGTTATGATACAATTGTTTAAAATAGTGTGGACTGACTTTTCCATCTATCCTACTGTTGGTGATTTAATGTACACATAGTGCAGCTGTACTGTCAAATGAGTTGCACTGATATGAATTCTAGTAGAACACATGAAGTATTGTGTGTGTCTTTCCAGGTAAATATGAGGGGACGTCAAAAAGTTTGTGGAAAAAGGGAATTAGAAGATAAAAATTAAAAATATAAACTTTATTTCTCAAGATAAGCCCCATCAAGTTAAAGATACTTTTGTAAGCAATGACACTAGCCATTTAGTCCATCCTAAAAAACTGAAGGTCCTGGGAATTTAATTATGTCAATACTGTCTTTTTTTACATTAACTAAAGAAAAATGATGCCCTTTAATGATTTTTTTAAAATTAGAAGCAAAAAGAAGTCTGAAGGAGCCAGATGAGGACTGTGAGGTAGATGCCTAATGATTTCCCATCGAAACTCTCACAGAATTGCCCTTGTTTGCTAGGAGGAATGAGCAAGAGTATTGTTGTGGTGGAGAGAACTCTCTGATGAAGCTTTCCTGGGCATTTTTCCACCAAAGCTTTGGCTGATTTTCTCAAAGATTCTCATAATTAACAGATGTTATTTTCTTTGGCCCTCCAGAAAGTCAACAAACAAACTGCCTCAAGCATCCTAAAAAACTGTTGCCATGACCTTTGCTCTTGCCCACTTTTGCTTTGACTGCACCACTTCCGCCTTTCGGTAGCCATTGCTTTGATTGTGCTTCGTCTCTTGGATCATACTGTAACAGTAAAGCCGGGGGTTATTTCCTGTTACAGTTGTTTTTTTTTTTTTTTTTTTTTTGAGACAGAGTCTTGCTCTGTCACCCAGGCTGGAATGCAGTGGCACGATCTCTGCTCACTGCAGCCTCCGCCTCCTGGGTTCAAGCGATTCTCATGCCTCAGCCTCCCAGGTAGCTGGGACTACAGGCGCCTGCCACCACGCTGGCTAATTTTTTATGTTTTTAGTAGAAATGGAGTTTCACCATGTTGGCCAGGATGGTCTCGATCTCTTGACCTCGTGATCTGCCGCCTTGGTCTCCCAAAGTGCTGGAATTATAGTCGTGAGCCACCATACTCAGCCTCCTGTTACAGTTCTTTGAAGAAATGCTTCAGAATCTTGTTCCCACTTGATTAAAATTTCCATTGAAAGCTTTGCTGTAGTTTGCAGCTGATCTGGGTGCAATGCTTCAGGCACCCGTTAAGTGAAAAGTTTGCTCACCTTTAATTTTTCAATCAGAATTGGGGAAGTGGAACCAATTGAGATGTCTTTGGCACTGGCTGTAGTTTCTGCTGTTGGTCATTGGTCTCTTCGATTAAGGCACAAAGAAAATGAATTTTTTCCTATCAAATTGATATGGATGGCCTGGCCACTGAGGACTTCATCTTCAGTACCATCTTATCCCTTCTTAAAACGAACTATCCATTTGTAAACTGCTGATTTCTCTGGGGCATTGTCTCCATAAACTTTTGGTAAAGAATCAGTAATTTCACCATTCTTCTACCCAAGCTTGACTGTAAGTTTGACATTTGTTCTTACTTCAGTTTTCCATGAACTTTTTGAAGACCCCTCATAAACTCCACCTTGTCCTTAAAATGGTTTGACCTTGCAAATGTTTTGAGGGAATTGTTATAGTCTATTCACTTCTTAGAAGTATATTAGAGGCTGGGTGTCATGGTATACACCTGTAGTTGCAGCTCCTCAGGAGGCTGAGAGAGGAGGATCACTTGAGGCCCAGGAATTCTAGGCTGTAGTGCAGTATGATTATCATGCCTGTGAATAGCCACTGCATGCCAACTTGGTCAGCATAGCGATACCTATCTCTTAAAAAAAAAAAAAGTATACTTGCACAGTTTGAAATTTTTCCTTAGTAGAGTAGCTGATCTGGCTGATAGCATGAACCCATTATGCTTTATTCTTTCTCTCCATTTTATGAGATATTTAGGGCCACTAAGAAGTAAAACTAAATTGTGAGCCCAGCCAGACTACCTCCAGGTGTAATTTGTCCAGATGCTGAATGTCAAGCGACCTTTTGGTAGCAGGAACAATAAATGAAAGCTCCTTAGTTTACCTTCTGTTGTAATATTATGATACTGTGGGGGTACAGAAAAGGAGATGGGGGGAAACGATGTACCCAGAGTTGTCAGTTTTTCAGTGAAATCTATTAGCTTATAGACAGAGAAGATACATACTTTTTCTAATTATATATTGTCTGTGACTGTTCTTCTGGGAATGTGGAATAAAAAGAAAGTGAAACCAGAGATGTACAATACTGACTGTTAGAAAACTTTAATAATTAATTAGAGAACATCTATGGTACTACAGGGTCAGGGTGCAAGGAAGATCATTGATCCGTATAATATATAACGTAGATACAGTTTGTTTCCCTTTATTATTGTTGCATTGGTATAGACGGTGGCTAATCAACAGAACAACCAGTGATATTCTGTGGAATTGCTTTACTGCTCTGTGTATTAGATTTAGTGAATTCCTCTACATTTAAATTGTCACACTTATAAATCAGTGTGAATTTAATACTACCCATTTTCAAGTAGTTGTGTGTGTTATTTTTAATCTGAGAGGGTTCTCCCTTTTTTTAGTCATTTAAAAAGTCACACTTTAATTTTTCCCACTTTGATATGTATGCAATGATAACTTGAGTCAGTAAATCTCCAATTACTACAATTTAAATATGTTTGTTGGATATTATAATTCCTCCTCTGTGAATTGCTTGTTCATTGGGAACTGCCTTTGTTCATTTTGCTTTTGGATTATTTGTCTTCTGAACCTTTGTTTTAAAATGGCAAATTTTAGTTTCTGTACTAAGAGACTACATTCCCAAGCAGAATTTCATCCGTATGAGTGCTTTCTGATCAGAAACAGAGTTTGGTAAAGAGCCCTTGCTTATTGTGTGGCTGCTATATAAATGCTGTTTTTAATAAGCACCAAAAATATATTGAGGTTTGTCCTTGGGAGAGAGTTTATCACTGTTGGCCTTTGGGTGAACTTTGAGCCTGAGCTGTTTCATTCAAGGCAGCATGATGTCATTTAACTGCAAATTTCTCTGTTGCTAGAAAAAGGAATGTTGTTCCTCTAAATAACCTAAATGACTGAAAAATGCTGGCACAACATTATTCATCTCTCAGGTCGCCACTAAAAACTTTAACATGGTGAGGGTTTCATTGTTTGCGGAGGAAGGGTGGGGATATGGTAAAGAGTAGGAGAAAACAGAAACTGTGTCTGATCCTGAATCTGAAGAATTCCACTGTCCATATAAAAGTCCGCTGCCAGTAGGACCCAGTAAACTCACTTGTCCAGATGAGAGCTTTTGGGTCCATCTTTGATTTTTCACTTATAAATCAGAATGTGAATTTTAAATTTATAATTAAACTTACAAATGCATTTAATCTTCATTTATAGATCAGAGTGTGAATTTTTGAATTAAAAGACTCTATATTTCTATTTCTATATATTCAGCCTATTATCATATTTTAAGTGTCCAACAAAATCTTAAACCAGGTAACTATATGATTATCTCACATATAAAACTAGGTACCATTAGCATCAGCATTTTTATCCTCAATTTGAGAAGCAGATTTCTCTGATAGTAATAGCATCGCAATTAATGTTAAGGAGTAGAACAGCTTCTTATCTGCTAGAGTTGGGAGGCTGGAGTTTACAAACAGTGGTACCTGTAGTTGATCACCTATGTCCTCTAAAGCTTCCAGAGCTACAGCTAAGATAATTTATTACTGGAAATTCAAGAAATATAGGAAAGGGTAGAACAAGAACAGAACAAAACCAAACCAAATAGACTTTTCCTTCATTACTTTCGTAAATAAGTACTGCTCGATGTTCAGTATTATGCTTTGTGCTTGTTTAGATAAAGAGGATGCTTACAAGCTGTGTGTAGTCTTTTCACTTTTACAAGCATTGACAGTTGTTTTTCATTGCTTTAAATGAAATAGTACTGGATACAGATATTTTTATTTTTATTCTTTCTTTGTAAAGAAATATTTACATCTTATAAACTTCATTTTTAGAAGGTCTGGTATTTTTTCCTGAGTATGTAAAACCATGTCAAATACAATGAGAGTTATTAATTACCTGCTCTAATGTACAGTATATTTAATATGTTAATGATAAAGATCTGACCTTTTGTATTCTAAGTAGAAGACTAGATTAGTTGCAGATGAACTTTTTTGATATCTAGCTGTTTCTTTGGGAATATTTTAGAAAGAATTTGATTCCATAAAATTGAGTTTATCTTCTCATTCTTTTGGGGGAAAAATTGAAATGTTAGGTTTAAATTTTTCTAGGAATGGTAATAACTCATTCCCGGAATCTTGGTTCAAATTCACCTATCCTAACCTATATTAAGTAGTGTTAAAGAACTAGATATTTGAAGAAACTTAATGATGTTAACTTAGATGTCTGTTAATATAATGCTTATACCTTTAATCTTGCAATTATTATTTGCATACTTTAATACTTTGTACCTATAGTTTAGCAGTATGTAAAGCAATACTTTTAACTTCCTCTAACTGATAAATACCATATTTTCTGTGGGTAATTTTTAAAACTTCTTTATACATTGATTCTTGTATTAAGTTGCAGAGGGCATCTAAAAATTCAAAAATAGAACTCTTCCAAGATTTTGATTTGAAAAGTTGTATGTATTATTAATTGACTTTTTGGAATATCATGAATTTTATTATATAGGATTCAGACCTAAGGACGTTATTAAGGGGCCATTAATTTTTCTTTTCATAACTTTATTTATGTTGTTTTGTGGACTTGGCAGTATTTTTGGTTTAGATTAACAGGACTGATTTTCAAAAGTCAGCCGTAAAGCAGATTGGCTTTTGTTTGCTTTATACATACTCACATATGAAAATATATAAATAGGCTGGGCATGGTGGCTCACACCTGTAATTCCAGCATTTTGGGAGGCTGAGGTGGGCAGATCATGAGGTCAAAAGATCAAGACCATCCTGGCCAACGTGGTGGAACCCTGTCTCTACTAAAAATACAAAAATTAGCTGGGCGTGGTGGTATGCACCTGTAATCCCAGCTACTTGGGAGGCTGAGGCAGGAGAATCACTTGAACCCAGGAGGCGGAGGCTGCAGTGAGCAGAGATCACGCTGCTATATACCACCAGCCTGGTAACAGAGCAAGACTCCATCTCAAAAATATATATATATGTGTGTGTGTGTGTGTGTGTTTGTGTGTGTGTGTGTGTGTGTAGACACACACACACATATAATACACAGAAGCCCATATATTCCTATAAGAAAAATACCGTTAGTGATTTTTTTTAAGCTCTTATTTACTTACTGTAAACATGATTTGCTTATAAACACTAAAAACAGACAGGCTCACAGTTACCTCATAATGATCTACTCAACCTGCCCTTGCTTCTTGATCTATATTTAGCAAATGCCTGTGTCTAGTAGAGGCAGTACTTTTGAAGTTGTACTCTCTAAAGTAAATTGATAGTATTTCCTTTTCAGTTTGGCAGATAAGGTGTGTTTGAAAATTACTGTACTAAGAACATGGCAAGATTTATATCCTTGTACCAAGTTTATTAATTATCTAAGGACAGTTGGTAAATATAAAGATACTAAACATTTTTCTTTAGGGTAGCTATTTTGTATCTTGGTCCATTGAACTTGGATTTGCAAGATATGTAACTTTATTTTTCTTTAAATAAACTCTATTAGGTTTTTTTAGTACCTCCATTTGAAGAAAGGTGGAAAAATTAATCTCAATCAATTATACCGCCTCCAAAGTTACATCTAAATTCTCTAGGGTTTACAGGGTATAAAAGTATGAGGTAAGGGATTTGGGGACATTTTGCCCTAATTGCCACCACTGACATGTCCCATTTCCCCACCAGATCATTCGTCATTGGTTCATATAGGTCTCTGCAGCATCCATTGTTGTTTCTCATCCAGCTCCTGTCAGTTCTCTGGACTATGTCTGTATTATTCTTGTACATGTATGAAACATTATTCTCCTCCAAGCTATGGGGAACATGATAAGGTTGTCACAGACCTGGCTGTACAGACACACTATGTGCACACCGTTTCTACTCTTGTACCATGTGGGATCTCTTGCCACTTCCCTTAACTCTGCCCAAGAATGAAGACGTAAGTTTTCACAGTCATTGGTCCCTAAAACTTTTTCTGGGATTCTGTTGTTTCCCACTCCTCTATGTGACTCTCTTTTTTCCCCTTTCTGTCTCTGCCAATCTTGCTCCAATCTCAGGGTATCATTCCTAGTGTTTGAGTGGTTAGAAGCATGGAAACTTTGCTCTTATCATACTTTCCTTTTATCACGGTTGTAAATTCTTTTTTCCATATGAACTGGTATGTCATTCCTTCCCAAGGCAGTAAACATAGAATGTTCTTCCTACCTGGATTGGGAGAAAATTTTTAACATAAATAAATGCAAGTGGTGAAATAAAAGGGATAGACTTTGGCAGAGGAGCAAAAGAGAGGATAATTCTATTTAAAGAAAAAGCCAAAGAAGCATTAAGTAAAGCCAAAGACACAAATAATGGTAACCCACAATTAAAAAACCAAAGAAGTGACTTGGGAAATAGTAGAAGGAGAGATGAAAAAGAAGCATTGAAAAAAATCATGCAAGATCAACAAGAATCCCCAAATAAATGGAAGTCGAAGGTTGCAGATTTACAGGAAAAGGAAAGAGTAATAAAGCTGCCCAGCCTGGGTTTGCGAAAGGGAAAGTACAGTTTCAGGGCAGGTAAACTGAATTTGGTAGTGATGATGAATGTGATGGAGAATGGTGCAGCTGAGCCAGTGAAAAGAACAAAAGAAGAAACAGAGAAGAACCTGTACCACAAGGACAGAAAACAGAAAATGGTGCCAGAGACTGGTATTTTAGTGCACAGATTTTAAAATTCATTTTAATTAGGTTTTAAGCTGCTTTTTTGGGGGGACTTTTAAAACAAAAACCAAATTAGACCTACTATTCAGTGTCCACCTGCAAGAAAGCAAAACTTTCAGGCCAGGTGTGGTGGCTCATGCCTGTAATCTCAGCACTTTGGGAGGCTGAGGCGGGTGGATCACTTGAGGTTAGGAGTTCAAGACCAGCCTGGCCAACATGGCAAAACCCCGTCTCTACTCAAAATACAAAAATTAGCCGGGCATGGTGGCGCACACCTGTAATTCCAGCTACTCGGGAGGCTGAGGTGGGAGGATCGCTTGAACACAAGGTGGAGGTTGCAGTGAGCCGAGATCATGCCACTGCACTCCAGCGTGGGTGACAGAGTGAGACCCTGTGTCAAAAAAAAAAAAAGAAAGAAAGGAAACTTTTTTGTTGTTGTTGAACTTGTCTTTTTTGTTATTCACATGAGAATTTTTTTTTTTTTTTTGAGACGGGGTCTGGCTCTGTTGCCCAGGCTGGAGTGCAGTGGATGGATCTCAGCTCACTGCAAGCTCCGCCTCCCGGGTTTAAGCCATTCTCCTGCCTCAGCCTCCGGAGTAGCTGGGACTACAGGCGCCCGCCACCTCGCCCGGCTAGTTTTTTGTACTTTTTAGTAGAGAAGGGGTTTCACCATGTTAGCCAGGATGGTCTCGATCTCCTGACCTCGTGATCCGCCCGTCTCGGCCTCCCAAAGTGCTGGGATTACAGGCTTGAGCCACCGTGCCCGGCCTGAGAATTTTTTTGAATGTATAGTTCTATTTGTGTAATTTCAGATCATTCAATATCAAAAGGAACATTCTTCCACGAAATTACCTTTGTAGTATGATAATGTGTTAGTACAAACTAAGAAAATTTATGCTATATGAAAAGAGCAAAAACTTAGTTTATTTTTATCTTTTTGTGCACAAAGCATTTGAGAACGAATTTTAAACTAGAATATTGGCTATTGACTATGAGCCCTTCCCACAGATAATTTATCCTGTCTCCTAGGCTGGCCTTCTGTATTTACACAGGCAGCCTGGTAACATTAGAAAGAATTACTTGTCACAAAGCTTTTCAGTACTATATGTAGACTGACTAAAATCAAGAGACTTACTGATTTCTTTGTCCAAAAGTTTTGTGATGCTGGCAGGTCATATCTGTAAAACAAAAGCCACCTAAGGTCATTTCCAAACACTCAACCACCTTTGACTAAAACAACAACAACTACAACAAAAACTAAGAAAAGTGTTAAATACTGGTAAGCTGAACATTTTAGATCTGTCACTTTAACTTATGCACGTACTGGCTTGATATGTCCCCCAACATCAGCCATGGCAAACAGAGCTTGGCTTTTCTGCTATCATGGCCATTTATACTGAAATTCGAGGTTATAGTGAAGAGTTTAGAAGGATAACAAGTGGACAAAAAGTAAATCCTATGAAAATGATAGTACCTTTCTATTTTAAATTTTCTAATAATTTATAGCTAACAATCTCATAATAACCATGCTTATTTCAGAATTTTCTTGTCTAGATTTTAGAAATGGTAATAAGTAGCTAATTATTTTCCTCCTAAGCTCTCAAATGAAAACCAGTTTTTCATATTTTTCCTTTTAAAGAATAATGTAGATTCTCCAAACTTTTACTACTGATCTATTTTAGAGGAATGGCAGTGAGTATACTCCTGTATAACACAGCTCTGAAATTCTAATGTGTAATGAAATTACCTAGGGATCTTGTTGAAATACAGATTGTCATTCAGTAGGGCTGGGTGGGTGGAGCCTGAAATTATTTATTTCTAACAAGCTCTGCCAGGGAAGTCAATGTTGATGGTCTGAGGACCACATTTGGATGAAGCAGGTTCTGGCTCGGTATACTGTTGGGACTGTTCTAAGGTATTCCATGCTACATATTGTAATTCCTAAAACCCTGTAGAGAATCCAATACTGAATATAATAGGAAGACCAACAGATTTTAATAAATATATTACATTACCAATTATGAACAGAAATATATCTAGTTGTATGTTTAACACCACAGTGCCAAGTAATGATTAATTTATTGTGAAAAAATATGTTCCCTTATTGCACTCTTCTTTCAGACTTTTCAAAATTATTTGGATTATAGTTAGCTTCTAGTTTTAAGCTTCTCCTGTTTTGATGTTTGTGCTTTTACCCAATTTAGTAATAAAAATGTATCAAACATGGAAAAAATGGTGGGGCCAAGGAAGGATATTTATTTCATGTTGAAAAATATTATCCCACCAGATTTTTTTTTTATATTGCCCGTCTTCTGATGGCTTCCAAGCATGCTTAATTAGAAAACTATTTTTAGTGAAAAGAGGGGATGGAAATTCTTACAATCTCTTTAGGATTTTGGGATGCATATTTATGATACTATTTCTAGATGTATATTTGGAATCTTTATTACTTCCCTTGGAAAGTTAATGAGGGCAGAGAGGATCTTTCTCCCTTCTCACTGTGGAAAATTCCAAACATATACAAAACTAGAAAATAATAGTATAATGAGCCTCCATGTACCTATGAGTCAGCTATGACAATAATCAACTAATGACCAATCTTGTTTTCATCTGTAATTCTACTTCCCACCTCTATCCCTGCCACTGGGTTATTTTGAAGCTAATCCCAGACGTTATAATACATTATCCCTATTTTGTTGATGGATAAACAAGTGTCCAGCCATTGTAGTGCCATTGCTTACTTAGTACAGAATCCCAAACTCCAACCACCCAGTAAATACTTATTGAGTGCTTATTCTGTGACATGTACTAGTCTAGGCTCAGCAAATATAAAACACAACATAAACTTTTGGAGAAATTCACGTTAGGTACCAGCTAGTTACGTAAGGTGCGGTTGCTCACTTCTACTTAAAAATTTCCAATTGCTTTCCATCATATTACTCGAGCTTTATTACTAAAAAAAAAAAAAAAAAAAAAAAAAAAAAAAGGAAAAAGAAAAAAAAAAGAAAGGAAAAGCCCACAGTAATCTGCTGGTCCTACCTCCTTTGCCTTACTGACTCATCTTGCACTCACAGCATGGCTTACCCCACCCAACCACAGTGGCTTCCTAACTGTTACTGATTCCCTTTATTTCTCAAAATCTTTGTACTTAACATTCCCTTTGTCACACTTTTCCTTCAGATATTTGTATAACATATTACCTCACCTCTTTAAAATCTTCTCTGCCCTCATCTGCTTTCCAGCCTCTACATATTTGTCCATATTCACATTTTTCACTAGTATTTAAGGGGTGGGAATTTCAAGGATCCTCATGTTCTCTTCTGTAGTAAGAATTAATGTAGAATTTGGTGGTGTGAAGATAACCTTTTGAAAACATCATTACTTATCAGCCTTTCAATGTGTATCAATTATTTCCAAAAGAATGCTGAAATAATAGATATTGTGGTATTCTTTTCTTCTTGATATCATTTGTCATCAAAAGAATGTAGGTGTATGCTTTTGTGATCATTTGTGTTTTGTACAAATGCCACCATACCTGTTGGCTGTAAAACTATGATTTTGAAGAACTAGCAGCTAAAAGTTTTGACTACTGCAGATCTTACACTTTAATACTATGTATGCCTCTGTTGAGTAATTCACTGAATTAGCATTTCTCCTCTTGCAGCAAGTTAAGATAAGCTTTTTGTGAGTCTGTGTCTTTTAAAATCTTGCCCTAGGTTATGCTTTGTCTACTTTATTTGTATCTGTTTCACTAAGATATAGTTTTTCAAAATACTACCTTGTTCTAGCAAGAACTCAATGAGGTTGGCATTCTCTTTCACTGCTTGGGTAAGTGTATAACTCTGGGAATACATATTAAGAAATTTGTATATTTACATCCTCTGATTTCATATGGAGGAATCTAACTCAAGGAACTTTTTTTGTGTTGATGTGTATATATAAATGTCTCTGGGTGGTGGAAATTATGAAGGTTGTTTTCAGCTTGTCATTCTTCTCTATTTCTTCTACACTTCTTTAATGATCATCTCTTACTTTCTTACTTTTCTTCCTACTTACCTCCCCTGTTTTTCTCTATTCCTCCCAGTACTTCATTGCTTGATTTCTCTGGGTATTAAAATGGTAGGCCAGGCGTGGTAGTTCATGCCTATAATCCCAGCACTCTGAGAGCCAAAGCCAGAGGATCACTTGAGGCCAGGAGTTTGACACCAGCCTGGTCAACATTGTGAGATCCTGTCTCTACAAAAAAGAAAATTTTGGACAGGCATGGTAGCTCACGCCTGTAGTCTCAGCTACTTATTAGACTAAGGTGAGAAGATGGTTTGAGCCCAGAAGTTTGAGGTTATGGTGAGCTATGATCATGCCACTGCACTCCAGCCTGGGTGACATAGCAACATCCTATCTCTTAAGAAAAAAAAAAAGATTAAATAAAATCATGTATGAGGTTGGGGGGTTATATGGGAAATATCTGTATCTTTAGCTCTACTTTGCTGTGAACCTAAAAGTGCTGTTAAAAAAAAAAAGAAAAGAAAAGAAAAAAAGAAAAAAATACCTTTAGAGATATAGAGACAGAGTGGGTGAGTCGTAGCTTCCAAAGAAGAGACTAAGATTTTGAGGAGATAATGTCTGGTTCATATTAGGAATTCAGTAAATGTTTTTGAATCATTGTATTGTTTTACTAAGCAAATGTTCCTATTTGAGTGAAAAAGTAGGCTGTTTATAATTTGACTATGTCATACCACTTAAGAATCATGAAAACTACCCAGGTATCTAAGAAAGATGATGTATTTCTCTGGATAAATGATTTTTTTCAGGACTGAAAGCATTTTTTCAATTAAATGTGCATTTTTTATGCCTAGCATTTATATGAAGCTACTAAATAAACTCTTTTAAAGAATCCTAATATCATCCCCCAATGAACAGATTTGTCGCTGCTCTTCAGTGTACTTTTGCTATTAGCATGTAATTAGTTGTTTATTTCTTTTATTGCAAGAAGATGTCATTACTAAATTCCTGTAGATATTTTTTAAAGTATCTTATTCCTAAGAACTTCATTCTTACTTGTTCAATAATTGTTTGAATTGCCTCTGTGCTTTAAAGTATTATATTTTATCTTATAGATTACCATAGTATCCAAAATGGTTGTGCCCATGTCTGTTTTTCCACTGCATGGAATAAAGTGGTTTAAATCTATTTTCTTTCTCCTTTAGTGGTTCCCCCTGGAAGTCCTGGGCCCATTACTCGACATGGGTCTTATGACAGTTTAGCTTCTGACCATAGTGGACAGGAAGATGAAGAATGGCTTTCCCAGGTAAAACTCTGAAATATTGAGAGTATTAAAGTAAAATAAAACAAATTTACTGTTTTTATTCTTTTTCTTAGAGGTAAATGGGGAGAATTGGTAACTCTTTGTTGGATTATCAAGAATTAGTTGTCTTTCCATATTACAAATTACTCCACAAATACTGCTGCAGGTGTACATATACATATTATATATACATTATACATATTTGTGTGTGTATGTGTGTATATATATGTTAGCTTCCATACACATGGCATAAAATCTATGTATTTTTCACACAATCCAATCCATTTAAAGCCTTAGGGCCTTGAAAGCAATTAATTAATTTTTGAGGCAGAGTCTTGCTCTGTCACCCAGGCTGGAGTACAGTGACATGACCTTGGCTCACTGCAACCTCTGCTTCCTGGTTTCAAGTGATTTTTGTGCCTCAGCTTCTTGAGTAGCTGGGATTACAGGCATGTGCCACCCTGCCTGGCTAGTTTTTGTATTTTTAGTAGAGACAGGGTTTCGCCATGTTGGCCAGGTTGGTCTTGAACTCCTGACTTCAAGTGATCCACCCATCTTGGCCTCCGAAAGTGCTGGGATTATAGGCGTGAGCCACTGTGACCAGCTAGGACTTTGGAATTTAAATAGGCTCTTTGGAGCACATTTTCATCAGGTTTAAAATAAAAGTTGACCTTGATGAAACAGTGAAGCCACTCAACAATCTTTGGGATTTGTTTTGTGGAGCCAGCATTTTCCGAAGATTGAGTTCATACTTTCACTATTGGAAATATAACAGTCTACCCTACAGAAGTTCTGATGGTGCCCTCTGGGTTTCCTTTCCTAAGCCCATGTGATGCTGCTTTTAGTGGTCTCTAAACCAGCCCTACAACATTGCTGGGACTGCAGGCATGCATCACCATGCTGGCTAATTTGTTTGTTTGTTTGTTTGTTTTTTAATGTAGAGATAGGATCTCCCTCTGTTGCTTAGACTGATCTTGAACTCCGAGGCTCAAGCAATCCTCCTGTGTTGGCCTCCCAAAGTGCTGGGATTACAGGCAAGAGCCACCATGCCCAGTCTCCAACAGCTTCACTGACCATCCCTCCCCTTGCCAGGTGAAGCTGTCTTCATCTCAAGGGCTTTGAAATAAAAGATACTTGGGCAGATTTCAAAATGATGGGATTACAAATGACTGTGTTACAAATGCTGTTATGTCTTCCTCAAGTCCGACATCATTTTGTGAAGCTAATGACCTATCTCAGATTACCAATCTGGCAGCTTTTCATTGGACAGGTGCCTCAGAAAATGTGGAGGCCATTTGTAGTTTCATTTCTTTCTCAAGGAGTCTCAAGGAGGGTAGCCTGAAAACTAAAGTCTGGAAAATCAAAAGTAAAGTAAACTGGAAAATCAAAGAGTGGCTAGGTAACATGTATTTATTTCATCACACCAAAAATATTCACAGGAAGTTTTTCAGTTCCTGGCATGTGGTGGTCCATCCTTTCTTAATGATAGGAAGATAAAGTAAACCCAAAATGCGTGTGTTTTTTCCAGAATCAAAATGTTGTCCAAGGAATGCTGGCAGAGAAACCACTGTCCTTCACTTCAACTTTTCAATTAGGAAAAGGGGTAATGTGTGCTGTCAGTGTGAAAGTATATACAATATGTTTGTCCGGCACACAGCAGGAGAGTGAATAGGAACATCTGGCCATCGCCTCGGTGAAATTGCACAGGCATCTGTTTACCTCTCGGCTCTGTGACACTGATGGTTTTGAGCTTAAAATACACAGAATGCTTTATCTGTGGCCTAATTTACATTGCTGAATACAACTACTTGAATCAGAAATCACTGTCCTCAATCTGAGCATTTTTCTCCCTGTGATTAGTGGGAATGTGAATATTGTTCCAAAGACCATGATGCTTCTGCCCTTTTGGACTCACAGGGCTACACTCTGTGAACCTTTTCAGTTATGTTTTGTTAAGAATTAATCACCAGAATCAGAGAAATGTGATTAACCATAAAAGAACTCAGGACAAAAATAAGGCACGTGGGAAGTCAATTACATTGACTTGCACAGGTGTGGATGTACCAATGACAAGACATTTAAACTAATTTGCATATTTAGTTTCTCATTCGAGTTGATTATTTGTTTAAAAAAAAAAACATGTAATATATATATTTTCAGGTTTTTCCAAGTGTTTTCTACCCACTTCTTTGACTTTATAATGTTTAATAAAATATCGGCAATATTCCCTACGCCCTCCATTGAGCATTAAATTCATAAAGCATTTTGGTATTTCTGTTTTGTAGCACATAAAATGCCTGTGTTGATATTTGTGGCAGTTGAGAAAACACACTAATTAATGGTATTTGGAAGACAAAAATCTAGTTTGAGAGAAAGTATAAAATAATTTTTTCATTTAAAAGTGGATTGGAGTAATATTAGGGCAGTATAGTAAATATTATAATATTTTATTGCGGAAAGAAAGTGGCTTTGGGCATTAAAATTATTTCAGACCTTTACTTTTCCTTGCATAGTTCAAGAACAACTTCACATTTGTCATAAGCTTGATCCTCAGTGAAGGAATTACTTTTAATCTGTGGATTAATAGGTGTAGTATTCAGTGCATGCCCACAACATGGTAAGTACTGTCTAGAGTGAACGAAAAGGTAGACCCTAGGGAGCTGACACTAGTTATACGAGGCAAGAAACTGATCCTTTTACTTTCATGTGATTTTTGTGTTGTATATGTGTGTGAGGTGCGCTTGTGTGTCTGTGTATGTATATGTACACAAAGTGTATTTTTTGGTTTTGTTGATGAAAAGCAGTAGAGGGATATTTTGAATGTCTGCAGCTGTGACTATCATCACCTTTTAATTATGGGTGCCCTATCCCTTTCCCACTTTAACATGGGCTTCTTGAAGAATGCGGGTGTTGAGAGGAAGAATGGGGGATTGTGAAGTCTCTCAAATCAGGATCACAAACCATTTAAATCATCATTGCTACTCTGTTCCAGGTTGAAATTGTAACACACACTGGACCCCACAGACGTCTGTGGATGGGTCCACAGTTCCAGTTCAAAACCATCCATCCCTCAGGCCAAACCACAGTCATCTCATCCAGTTCATCTGTGTTGCAGTCTCATGGTCCGAGTGACACGCCGCAGCCTCTTTTGGATTTTGATACAGATGATCTTGATCTCAACAGTCTCAGGTAGGAAATGAGAACTAGGGAGTGATTTGAATGAAAGGATTAATATGTTCATGTGGAATGAGCATCATATGTAATATTTAGGTTTCCCTTTTGAGGGGACTACATGTACTGTTGCATGTAATTCACTGTCATTACTTGGGATTGTATGTAGGGTCTCATGTGAGATCACATTACATGCAATAAATACTTGTTTTTCAGATTATATTCTCCCTAAACCTAATACTCACTGCACTTTTCAAGCAATTCCACCTTTTGATGCTTTGCTTATATTTCTAACTACTTGAATCTGATTATGTATTCTTTTCCTGATCTTTCTGAAGTTGGCACCACCTTTCAATTAAATTTCATCTGTGATTTTAATCTAATCCTGTATCTCTCTTCTTTTAGATTATATAAAGTTTTTGGATGGAAAAACGTTGGTATACATTCAGCTATAGTTTGTCATTTATATTTTTATAATACATGTTCTCTCATCCTTATTTTTAGGAATCCTAGTACAGGTGTACAAATTATACTTTTTATTATTAGCTTATTTTTTTATTGCAACTCAGACAGTTTTGACTTGCAGTCTCAAGTTTGCTTAGCAGTTTGTTATACCAAGACTTGACACATTAGGGTGCAACAGATAATGAAGGACTCAGTGTAATGTAATATAATCTCCCTTTTCTTGTCTTCTCTTTAAAACAAACAACCCCATCACAAAGTGGGCAAAGAATATGAACAAACACTTCTCAAAAGAAGACATTCATACAGCCAACGGACACATGAAAAAATGCTCATCATCACTCGCCATCAGAGAAATGCAAATCAAAACCACAATGAGATACCATCTCACACCAGTTAGAATGACAATCATTAAAAAATCAGGAAACAACAGGTGCTGGAAAGGATGTGGAGAAATAGGAACACTTTTACACTGTTAGTGGGACTGTAAACTAGTTCAACCATTGTGAAAAACAGTGTGGCGATTCCTCAAGGATCTAGAACTAGAAATACCATTTGACCCAGCCATCCCATTACTGGGGATATACCCAAAGGATTATAAATCAGGCTGCTGCAAAGACACATGCACACATATGTTTATTGCAGCCCTATTCACAATAGCAAAGACGTGGAATCAACCCAAATGTCCATCAGTGACAGACTGGATTAAGAAAATGTGGCACATATACACCATGGAATACTATGCAGCCATAAAAAAGGATGAGTTCATGTCCTTTGTAGGGACATGGATGCAAGTGGAAACCATCGTTCTTAGCAAACTATCGCAAGAACAGAAAACCAAACACCGCATGTTCTCACTCATAGGTGGGAATTAATCAATGAGATCACTTGGACACAGGAAGGGGGACATCACACACCAGGGCCTATTGTGGGTTGGGGGAAGGGGGGAGGGATAGCATTAGGAGATATACCTAATGTAAATGACAAGTTAATGGGTGCAGCACACCAACATGGCACATGTATACATATGTAACAAACCTGCACGTTGTGCACATGTACCCTAGAACTTAAAGTATAATTAAAAAAAAAAAAGAAAGAAAAGAAAAGAAAAAAACTTGTTTCTTCTACTGTAGCCTTGACAGCTTTTCAATATTTAAAAGCATTTTAAAGTAAGATTGGTGGTTAAACTAAAAGTGATTTTTGACACAATAAAACATAAACCAATATATTCCAAGTAAAAAAAACCCCAAAAATTCTATAGTGTATCTTGAATATAAAACAACCCTCTGACCTTTTTCTTGCACACCTTTTAAAAAATAGTGAGAAAATATGTTCCAGTTACATAGTGGAAATATGTTTTTGTCTTCTCTTTGTCAGTATCAATAAAAAATTGTATAACAAAATGAAAACTTTTGCAAACTTGGATTATGCCTGATGTATCTGTTTAGAAAATATGACACATATTTACTGAGTACCTGCCAGGAGGTGCCAGGAGATATACCTAGAGTACAGCCAGCTGCCTACTTGGGTCTGAATTGCAGCTCTTCATCTCACTCGCTAATCCTGCTCTCACCCCTATTCTTTCTCAGCTCTTTATTTCATTTATTTTTTATTTTATTTTTTGAGACGGAGTCTCGCTGTGTCACCCAGGCTGGAGTGCAGTGGTGTGATCTCGGCTCACTGCAACCTCTGTCTCCTGGGTTCAAGCAATTCTCCTGCCTCAGCCTCCTGAGTAGCTGGGGTGACAGGCGCCCGCCACCAGACCCAGCAACTCTTTGTATTATTAGTAGAGCCGAGGTTTCAACATGTTGGCCAAGCTGGTCTCGAACTCGTGACCTCAAGTGATCCTCCCGCCTTGGACTCCCAAAGTGCTGGGATTATAGGCGTGAGTATTTGTGTGTGTTTGTGTGACTGAGTCCCACTCTGTCACCCGGGCTGGAGTGCTGTGGTATGATCTCAGTTCACTGCAACGTCTGCCTGCTGGATTCAAGCAATTCTCCTACCCCAGCCTTCTGAGTAACTGGTATCACAGGTACGCGGCACCACGCCTGGCTGGTTTTTGTGTTTCTAGTAGAGATGGAGTTTCACTATGTTGGCCAGGCTGGTCTTGAACTCCTAACCTCAGGTGATCTGCCCGCCTCTGCCTCCCAAAGTGTGGGGATAACAGGCGTGAGCCACTGCGCCTGGCCCCATCTCTTTAAATGACTCCACAAACTACCTACTCAAGACAGAATCTAGGGTTATGGCGGATGCTGGTGGCTCAAGCCTGTAATCCCAGCACTTTGGGAGGCGAGGCGGTGGATCCGCGAGGTCAGGAGATGAGACCATCCTGGCTAACTGCAGGTGAAACCCGTCTCTACTAAAAATACAAAAATAAGCCGGGGCTGAGGTGGTGACCTGTAGTCCCAGCTGCTCAGGAGGCTGAGGCGGGAGAATAGCCCTGAACGGGGCGGGAGCTTGCAGTGAGCGGAGATCGCGCCACTGCACTCCAACCTGGGTGACCTGTGAGACTCCGTCTCAAAAAAAAAAAAAAAAAAAAAGAATCTAGAGGTTATCCTTGAAATCTCTCCTTTCACGCATGCCGCATCTAATTCTTCACCAACTTATATCATTTATATTCCACATCTAGAAACCTTCCACTCCTCTCCATTCCGAATGCCAGCACCCCAGCAACATCTCACAGACTCCTAACTGCTGTCTCTTTTTACATTTTTGCTTTCCCCTGACTGATGTATCTTCTTAAAAAAATGATTTGGTCAGGGCACAGTGGTTCACGCCTGTAATTCTAGCACTTTGGGAGGCCGAGGAGCGGGGATCATGAGGTCAGGAGTTCGAGACCAGCCTGGCCAGCACGGTGAAATCCCATCTCTGTCAAAAAAGTACAAAAAATTAGCCGAGCATGGTGGTGCCCGCCTGTGATCCCAGCTACTCGGGAGGCTGTGGCAGAAGAATTGCTTGAACCCGGGAGGCAGAAGTTGCAGTGAGCGGAGATCGTGCCACTGCACTCTAGCCTGGGTAACAGAGTGAGACTCCGTCTCAAAACAAAAAACAAACAAACAAACAAACAAAAGAATGATTCATAAAGAAGAATGTATCTCCTTTCAATACCTTGTTTAGAATTTTTCGTTTGTTTAGTCTGCTTTGTATTTTGTTTTTTTCTTCTCTACATTTTTGTTTTTTTGTTCCAGCATGATTCCTCCAGCTTTCTAAAAGTGACATTTTTTGACCAAGATGTCAGGTAATAATGACAGAATACAGTGAGAGTGTAAGACCAATTTTCAGTGATGCTAATGATCAAATATGGTCTAGATAACGATCTCAAGCCATGGTCAGGGAGTCAATTCTTTTCAGTCCTCAACTTAGTGATTTAGTGTACTCGTGTTTACAGCAGTCATTTGGTTGTTTAAATGTTAATAATAAAGTATTTAAAATAAGTAACCCAATTTATTCTCTTAAACAACTATGTAACACATTTAGTTTTTTTGCTAAACGGTGCGCAAGACACTGTCTCGTTTTTTTCTGGTCATTGACCAGCTGCTATTTATAAAACCCTACGCTTTTTCTTAGGTGGTCTTTGCCCCATTGTTTACTGACCTCCTCCAGCTGTCTTTGTTACTCTTTTCCTCAGGTATAGTCCTTTTATTAAGATAGTTCTAACTCGCTTCTTTTAAAAGTAGATATAGCTACTTTTCCAAGTCCTTAAGAATCTTCCTCAGAGACTTGCCCTTTGTTAATAATACTGAATAACTCCCCACATTTTGTTTAACACTGAATGACTTTAAATTGTTTATGTTTGATTAGAATAGTAACCTGTTTACTGGACACATATAACCTTTAGAAACCTTTATACTGAGCAACAGGTTTATAAATTTCTATTAACTGCATTTGTAATTTATATTTTAAACTTTCAGCAGGTAAGCTTGGTTGGGACCTTGGCTAAGACCCTACAGCAGTTTTTATGGGAAATTTAGATTTAACTCACATCAATTTTAAGTCCTTTTTAGTACCACCATTTTCCACCCAGCATTCAATTAGAAACCTGACTATTGAGATTCTCCTCATTCTCGTTTATGATCACTCTAGCCCAACTTCTTTTCTCTCATCTAATTTCTACTCGTCTGTGCATGGTGGCCTATGACCGACCATTGGCTTTACTTTCTCTTTTAAATTGTGAAGTCTTTATTTAGATTTTTGGGGGCTCACCTGATCCTTAACACCTAGTACACTGTCCTGTACCCCATAGGATATCAATAATAATATGTAGTGCAGTGATAATCTTCCTCCCTGCCCCCTAACCAAAATAGGAAACAGGCGGGCATAGTGTTGACTCTCATCCGTAAGGGAATCAGGCAAGCTCCCTGCCCAGAGCAGGTGTTTAAAAAGAATGGGCAATGAAATATTTGCTAACAGATCTGAGAAACATATAATGTAAAAGATGTTGAGTATCCAAAGCCTCTGTTTCCACTTAAGATGAAGCTCCTCAGAAATTGGTTACTGTTTATTTTATTTTATTTAACTGAGATATAATTCACATAATATGAAATTCTCTGGTTTTAAAGTGTACAATTCAGTGGGTTTTAGTATATTCACTGTGTTTGGCATCCATCCCACTAATTTCAGAACGTTTCCATCATCCCAATCAGTTTTTCTCTTTTTTTATGAAGAAAGTTCAAACATGTCTAAAATAAAAAGAAAACTAGAATAAGCCCCCATGTATCTGTTGTCCAGCTTCTGCTATCAACTCATGGCCAATCTTGCTTCATCTGTAGCCTCATTCACACCCTGCCTCCAACTCTGGATTATTCAGAAACCCCAATATAAATTGACTAACTATAGGAAATGTATTAGCCCACATAGGAAGTTGTTTAGACTAGAAGGGGGCATAACTTTGAATGAACTGACCATATCTAAGAGGCTAGCTTTTTGTTGCTCTCAAGAACAAGGAAACTTCTTTTCCAGACACTTTAAATAAATTTCTCTTTTCTAACTGGCCCACATTAGCTTAAGCTTACCTATCTCCTAACTAACCACTGCCAAGACATGAGATTACCATGATTGGCTTAGAAAAATTAGCTGGGATGGAATGAATATTGGGTAGTTCTACATAGCAGTGATCAATATTTGTTAATCAGTATTTTCACCTTCCAGTACTAGATCATCCTGTACCTCCCTCCTTTTTTTTCTTTCTCACAACAAATGCATGCATTTCATAACTAGTTTGCAGTACACACTTGGCATTTCAGGCTTCTGTCTTCTGTCCCACGTTTCTTATCAACTTTTTATCTTCCACCAATAGCCTTTATGAACTCTATACTTCAGCCAAATCATGCACTTCAAGATGCCCTGAATCTATCGTATTCTGTCACTAATCTAAGTTTCTGCATGTTGCAGTCCTGTGCTTAAAGGGCATTTCTTGCTCCTCTTCATTATGCATATATACTGTTACTATATCCAGACCTAATCCCTGTTCCAGCTCTATAATATCTCTCTCTGATGTGGACCCTGCATGTCTTCCCCCATCTCCTCAATCTGAGCTTCTATTATTTATGTCATTCATATTTACACTTTAGTTTTATTTTGCATTGTCATGAATGTTCATGTGCTATGTCATATATATGCACATTGGTCTGTATTTTATGTTTTGTTCCTACTTGTTCCCAGAGTAATGCCTACATGCAATTAATATTCAGTAAATACTTACAGTATGAATGAATTACCAGAATGCATACATACATTGTTGTAATAAGTTTTTGTTTCACTGAGTTGCCTGGGACTTTCAGATCTTTTAATCTTCTAGATACTTTTATGTTAATAGTGTTTATTCTAATGCAGCTAGAAAGAATACCCGGCATTTGGCATTTATATGTTTATTATTCTTTTTTTTTTTTTTTTCCTGAGACGGAGTCTCACTCTGTCACCCAGGCTGGAGTGCAGTGGTACAATCTCGGCTCACTGAAACCTCTGCCTCCTGGCTTCAAGCAGTTCTCCTGCCTCAGCCTTCTGAGTAGCTGGGACTATAGGTGCATGCTACCACGCCCGGCTAATTTTTGCATTTTTGGTAGATATGGGGCTTCACTGTGTTATCCTGGATGGATGTTTATTGTTCTTAAGCAGCTTTAAATTGTATGTGGTAATTTGCACATTTACTGAGGTTCTAATTGATTCTTGTATGCTAGTTGGTAATTTTATAAAGGTAGCTCAGTTAGTAGTGACCCACCCCAGCCACAGTACATCTTTGTTATCCTATGCTTACTGTCAGATATAAAGTAACTTTCATAAAGGATTTTAATGGAGCATCTCAAAATTTTGAATTACATATTGCTGCCTTTTATGGAACACATTAATAGCTATGGTGCTATTAGTGAATTTCAGGATCCTCAAAACTCTTCATATGTGTCCCTTGGAAATCCCAAAGGTTTCAGTATAAACATTTTCAGTGTTTCATTTCCTCTCCATTCTACTTATTGTATCCCTTTGAATTAATGTCAGCTTTTCAGTCCCTTCCTTAAAAATCTATGGAATAACACACAAAGATAAGTTAGAAGGGGTCTGGCGTGTAGAGAATGTTTGTAGTGCTTTATCCTTGGGCAGCAATTAGGGACTGCCGCTCCCCTGTTTGTCTTGTTTTAGAATGGATGGTTCTTTAATGAATTGTGCCACTCCAGCATTCCTGATTTAAGGTCTGTTGTAGCAAGTGACAGTTTTGATGCCAGTAACATATGTGAATTAAATTAAATTGCATTGCAGGATCCAGCCAGTCCGCTCTGACCCAGTCAGCATGCCAGGGTCATCCCGTCCAGTCTCTGATCGAAGGGGAGTTTCCACAGTGATTGATGCTGCCTCAGGTAGAAAACCACCTCTGAAATGTTTATTGGGCAGTCCTGTGCATTTTTAACTAATTTTCTCGCACAATGTAGAGGATGACATTTATTTGCTTTCTTCTTTGTTTTTTTGTTTTGTGGTGTGTGTGTGTGTTTTAATACAGTACTATGCCTATATTTGTTGCTGAACAATGCCATGCTTTTACCCATTCCTAAGGTTGGTGAATGATGCCGTGGAGTTGGCACTTGATTAAATGTAATGAACATAGTATTGAAGGCTACAGGGTTGATGACTGTTTTGCCTTTGATCACTGAAATGTGGAGAAGCAACCTTGACAGAGAACGTAAATACAATATATGGATTAAATTTACTCAACCTGTTGAGTATCAAAGTGCCTAATCTGTGGAAGTAGAGAAGAGTCCAAATGCTATAGCTTGAATGATTTTATTATGAAAAGCATCAAGTTTAGAAATTCATTTACTTAACTCTGGCCTATCACAGTTATTAATTTCCTATCCTTGGAAACAAGCTATGAATATATATCATTAGTACGGAGGAGATCTTTGCCTTTATATGTGATGATTGCTCTATTAGTATTATAAAACTGTTTTCAGCCAGGCCTACTAAATGGTAGAAGTGTCTGTAGTAATATATTTTCTCGTCTCTAAGTCAAGTGATAAAATAAGGACAGTGATGCCTTGCTTTGTCATGCAGCTGGGGAGCATCTGAAGACAGCGCATGGCAGGATTTTGTCCAAAAATTCTCTCTCAAGTAGAATTATTAAATACTCTGCATTAGTCAAACAGTTGAGTCAGAGAGGATTTTAATCTATAGCGATTTCAAAATCCCTAGAGACTGCTGATTTGATTGAGGCTTAAACTGTGAAAGAAAATGGAAACAAACACGAAACTGATTTGTGAAGGTCACTTTAAAAAGACCAAAGCTTCTGTCTGTGGATATATTTTTAAGTGTCAAAGCTAATGAGTTTTATACATATTCTTAGCTTTCTGATTTTTTGGTTAGTGGATTGTACCTTCCATCTTGCTGAACTGCCCCATCTAGGGCTATGCTGTCATTTTTAATGTAGACTATTACTTTAGAGGACTCATGCTTGTTCCTACTGCTTTAACTTGGCAACCATGGTTGTCCCCTGGAAATGAGCATGGAAATGTGTAGAGTCGCTATCATTGCTTCCCTGCATTGAATGAGATATCGAGATAGGGAACTTAAACAATAAATCTTTTTTATAGTCACTTTCTGAGAATGCTAGACTTTGTGCCCATTTGGAATGATATTTACAATTTTGAACCCTGGAAATGTTACATGTTTTAACCTGAAGTATTTTATTCAAGATTACAAGAGTAGTCCTTGATTGGGCTTTTTAGACCTTCTTAAACTACCAGATTACTGATGTTTTATTGTCGAGTGACTAGCTACTAGGAACACATGCTGCCAAAGCAGTTACCTTGTGTTATTAAAAGTAGACATATTCAATACTAGATTCTGAGTAGCACTCCATATATATATAAATATATATATATATATATATATATATATATATTTTTTTTTTTTTTTTTGAGACAGAGTCTCGCACCGTCACCCATGCTGGAGTGCAGTGGCACCATCTTGGCTCACTGCAACCTCTGCCTCCCAGGTCCAAGCAATTCTCCTATCTTGGCTTCCCGAGTAGCTGGGACTACAGGCACCTGCCACCACACCCAGCTAAGTTTTGTATTTTTAGTAGGGACGGGGTTTCACCTTGTTGGTCAGGCTGGTCTTGAACTCCTGACCTCAGGTGATCCACCCACCTCGGCCTCCCAAAGTGTTGAGATTACAGGCATTAACCACCACGCCTGGCCAACATTCCATATTTATCATGTACCAATCTTAGCTGTATGTAAAGTCATCTCATGCAACAAGGGAGGAGCTTCAGTGAACTGTTATTTAGCAGTTCTTCCTTTTGCAAGAAGAGTTTTTAAGTTGATTTTTGAATAAAGAATTAGATCCTACATGTAAATAATCTGATATGTAAGTAGTCCTAAGATTACTTAATTTGCATCAGATATATGCTGTATGAGTTTCTAAAATACTGTTCTATGGCATTGACCTTCTCTGCCTGAAAGTACCAATCTTTTGAGTAGGAGAGAACTTCTTGGTGGCTAAGCTTTATTATTATTTTTCTAGGCCTGTTTTCATTCCAGGAAGCCATGGTACCTTTCTGAAAGACAACCAAAACAATGAAATGTGTGTGCTGCTTTCTTTAACTTTGAGCTAAAGAAGCCTCATAGATAAGGAATTGGACTTTTATGAGTAATTCTGTCTTCAGCTACCTCTCAGTTGGTTCGGATCCCTTTTGAATGAGAAATATATGTTAATGCATTTTTTGAGCGAATAATGTTTTGTTGTGGAATGTCCATCTACTTTAGTAGGACCAACTGTTGTTAACAGAATTACTTTCTACATCTGTGGAAAACAACATCTAGGCTGACAAAAGTCAAGGTAGCAAGTCTAACAAAATTGAGGCTAAATGATTTGAGTTCTTTATGGAAACATATTTATGGGAAAATTTTGTTGTAGATTCTTCTGTTGAAAAGAATCTAATAAATTTTTATAATTGCTCCTGCACCAGGAAGTGCACCTCTGATTATGATCCATGCCTTGGAGTCAGCTGCACATTAGGAAGATGCTTATCTGGAAGTTTCATTGCCTGTTACTTAGAGATACGGCCAGTGTGGCACCTCTTCTGTTGGTCTTCATTGCCTTATATTACCTTCAAGCATTTTATATGACTTCATGGATTATCTTTTGAATTATTCTTATGGCACATGTTACACTTAACCCTCTATTTTAGTGACAGCTCTTGCTCTGTCTAACCTTGTGGCGGTATAATTATTTTTCATGTAATTACTTTATTCACAGATATAGAATTTAATGTGATAGAATTAAATCCTTTGACAATTATAACAGTTTTTAAAGTGAAAATATTTTATTTAAATCTCGGGTCTGCAGTTTATTTTCTAGATACCTATATATTAATCTAACAGCGTTATTCCATTGAAACTAAAAGAGGTGTGCAGAGTGTGCCACTTTTGCCACGTAATGATTTTTTTCACAATTTCTTAATCATCTGGTAATCTCAGGTTCACGCTTTTGCAAAGAAACACATTGCCTAAAATACATACTTTTAAATTATTAGCTTCAGTGATTTAAGCACAGGGTAAATTCTATGCCTTTAGACACCTATGAACTAGATTCTTACTGTCTCTCTATAAAATAAGTATAGAGTATTTTCGATTTTAAGCAGTTCCTTAACTGCTTCATCAGTAGATGTTATTCCCATAACATCAGTCTCATCTTGGCTTTGGTGATTCAAGCGACACCATACCAGCTGGGTGCAGTGGATCACACCTATAATCCTAGCACTTTGGGAGGCCGAAGTGGTGGATCACTTGAGGTCAGGTGTTTGAGACCAGCCTGGCGAAACCCCGTCCCTACTAAAAATACAAAAATTAGCTGGGCGTGGTTTCGCATGCCTGTAATCCCAGCTACTCAGGAGGCTGAGGCACAAGAATCGCTTGAACTGGGAGGCAGAGGTTGCAGTGAGTTGAGATTGCGCCAGTGCACTCCAGCCTGGGTGTCCGAGCAAGGCTCTGTCTCAAAACAAAACCATCCTACCTAAAATTTGTGGGAGTTAAATAATTGTAAGATGTCCCCTTCTTAGCTGAGGAGATCATTTTGGAAATGGACACATTATAGGATTTTAACCTAAGACACAGGCTACCCAGAACAAATGGGATTTGGGGCAGTTGCTCACTTTTTCCCATGTCCTGCTGATGAACAACAATGTCTATGAATCATTGATAGTATTTATAGCCAAAGCACTGCATCAATTTATTCATTTTTCTGTATGTTCATTTTGGCTAGATAGCTAAGAATTTCTTCCCATTCTTTGTACCTTATAACATGTGCCCTTCTTTTGATAAAGGTGTCGGGCCTCTAAAGAGAAAGCAGAAAGACAGCTGTCAGTGTCTTGTTGGAACTTTGTTTTCCAGATTGCTGACTATTCTTGATCCAAAACTTGAAGGCTGTACCTAATAGATAACCTTTCCTTGCTTCTGAGTCATCAAATCAAAGAGCCTAGAAAGATCTGGTTCACCCTGAGTTTGTTTGTCTTGATTTGTGGTTTTACTATGGAGATGGATGTTTACTAACAAAGAACTCAGATAATTGAGATCGAAGGACAAACTTATGTGTGACTCATATGCAGAGCAGACATCTTTATCAAACTCTATTAAAGAAAACATTTTATAAAGTTATGAGGTGTGGTGGAAGCGGTGTTTGTGTACATGCCTGAGGAAGATGGTAGTGTGAAGGGACAATGTGACAGATAAGAAAAATGACTTCTTATCCTTCTGAGCAGGCTTGGATCATAAGGTATTAGTGTTACATCAAGCATTTCAGTAAACAGGGATAAAGTTGCAGACTTGGGGGGTTTTTTGTTGTTCTTGACTCAAGAGAAATACTACTTTTGTTGTGCAATTGAAGTAATAAAAATAATTAATTTAGGATATACCTTTTGAGCACCTAATTTTTCCCACTATCAAAATAACTTGTTTACTGAAGAAAATTATACACTTAAAATCCCAAACTAGTTTGATTTGATTGATTTTATAATGATCATTTATGCCTACTTTATGTATTTGGCATTTGGTACATCACCTTCAAAAAAACAAATAATACTCATTAATAGAGAAGTGCAATCAGATGGGTACCAAGGAGGTTATCTGAGCAGTTTTTATTTTGTCTTGCAGTTAAATCTGTGCTGGAAGGACCTTCTTATAGAGACATTCTTTTATCATATAGAGATTCTGTTCATGGACTGGGGGAAGAGTGTTTTTTTTTTTGAGACAGAGTTTCACTCTTGTTGCCCAGGCTGGAGTTCAATGGCATGATCTCAGCTCACTGCAACCTCCGCCTCCCGGGTTCAAGCGATTCTCCTGCCTCAGCCTCCCAAGTAGCTGGAATTACAGGCATGCGCCGCCACCCCGCCCAGCTAATTTTTTGTATTTTTAGTAGAGACAGGGTTTCACCATGTTGGCTAGGCTAGTCTCGAACTTCTGACCTCAGGTGATCCCCCCA
Source organism: Papio anubis (assembly GCF_008728515.1). Taxonomy (NCBI): domain Eukaryota; kingdom Metazoa; phylum Chordata; class Mammalia; order Primates; family Cercopithecidae; genus Papio; species Papio anubis. Next base: position 31,398,965 of record NC_044992.1, read on the forward strand.
CCTTGGCCTCCCAAAGTGCTGGGATTACAGGCGTGAGCCACCGTGCCCAGCCTGAGTATTCTAAGATTATATTTCACTGTATTGACAGTTGCCATTCCAGTCTGAGGCCGACTTAGATACTGTATCTTAAAGGCTGTCAGAGGCACAGAGACCCTGATGGTAAAAATAAAGAGATTAGTGAGAGACATCTTTCATTCTACAATGGTGTGGCCACATAGCTCAATGGTCTTAAAGCTAGAACTGAGTGAAAAAAGCCATGACTTTATAATCATGGTCTTGAACTTTTGCTAAAACCTTCAAGTCATTCTCCTACCATGCCTTTCACTTCTACATCAGTAAAAGAAGATTAAGAGTCCCTTCGCAAAACTTTTTTTACCACCTTTTTTGGAAGGGGTGTGTTCAAATTATTTCCTAAAGTAACTCCTGAATACAAAGTTCTTCAGAAATATTACAATTTCTTTGAATAAATGATGTGATTTTCAATTAATAGAGTTTCAGATATTCTTGATGATTATAAAGTGATAAAAACTCTAGGCATGTACCTTGGGTACTGAAAACTTGTGTGGGATCAGTAAGAGGATTAAGGATAAGAGTGAAAGTAAAAGAAGACTCCGCCCTGACCTGTGAACAATCCCTCAGAGGGGAAAAAATATTCAAACTCAAATATTAAGATTGGCTTTTATATTAGAAATGAGGAAGTGTATACATTAAATTAATTCTAATCTTTCAATTATCTACTGTCTGTATAAAATCAAAAGTAAGTTTTAGAGATTAAGAACGTAGGGAAAAGACCTTATTTGCCCATAAGGAAAATGCTCAGCTGCATCTCTCCTCTTCTGATTTAAACATTCCTCTTATTCTTTTTTCTTTTTTTTTTGAGATGGAGCCTCGCTGTGTTGCCCAGGCTGAAGTGTAGTGGCATGATCTTGGCTCACTGCAACCTCTGCCTCCCGGGTTCAAGCGATTCTCCTGCCTTAGCCTCCTGAGTAGCTGGGACTACAGGCGCATGCCACCATGCCTGGCTAGCTTTTGTATTTTAGTAGAGACGGGGTTTCACCCTGTTGGTCAGGCTGGTCTCAAACTCCTGACCTCGCGATCCGCCTGCCTCAGCCTCCCAAAGTGCTGGGATTACAGGCATGAGCCACTGCGACTGGCCCTTTCTTCTTTCAATATTTATAGGATGTTAGAAGACCAAAGTCAAGTTAACAATGAGGAAGATTTTAGTTCAGCACAATTAAGAAAAAATGGTAGCCCCATTGGAAGATGAAGAAACAGTAAACAGAAGTAGAAGAAGCTGTTGGGAAAGTGTCTTCTGATGACACATGCTTCTTTGAATAAATCTTTGTGTCAACTAAAACCTTGCCTATGCTTTCTGTATTGCAAGCACCAGGTCCTTGACATGGCTTTAAATCTTTCCTAAGCATTTTGAGAAGGAATTGATGCAATGCTTCTCACTGTTGATATCCTAGGGTTCCACATATTTACATGGGACTTTTTGACCAAAGACCCAACTTTTCACTTTTGTACGTTTACTTCGCCTCTTATACAGGGCTGGACTATTTATGTAGTCTGTTGCATCAGACTATGGTGGCAGAGGGACAAGGTTGGGGTCACTATTAGAATTTGTTTAAGTCTGAACCGGGAATTCCATTTGTCTTAGTGACATGAGTGTCAAACTGTTAGTGCAACACTATTTTAAACTGTGCGCAAGAGCCTGAGAGGCTTATGCTTATAGGTGCCATCTATAAACTTAGAAACAAACAAAGAGCCCCTCTGCATTGAATAGTAAGCCCAGTGGGCAATTAAAGAGCAGCTTGGGACCCCATTTGGTCAGCTAGTCAGAACCAGAGCTCCTGATATTCCCTCTGGATATTGTTGAGAACTGTCACAGAAAGGCTAAAGTAAATAATCAAAATGAAAATAGTTGTTCCAGAGAAAAGTCTTGTTCTGGAAGCTTGGTGTTAAGGAAGGAATAATGACCAATAATTTATGGATCTTTATTAGTTCTAGTCTCAGCAGAGTCCCTTTCAGCTTGAAACATGCACGAACCTGTGTTTTCAAGCACCTCTGAAGATGTTTTTAAAATTAAGGTATAATTTGGGTATAGCAAAAATGCACATATTTTAATCATACAGCTTGATGAATTTTTATATTCAGTTAGCCACCACTCACATAAAAACATAGAATATTTCCATTAACCCAGAAAGTTTCTTATGCCCCTTCCAGTTAATACTACCTGTGACCTAGAGGTAACCACTTTTATCATCACAGATTAGCTTTGCCTATATTAAACTTCCTATGATTGGAATTATCTTGTGTCTATGCTTTTGTATCTAACCTCTTTTGCTCAACTTAATTTGTTTGAGATTCATCCAGGTATTACATGTGTCACTAGTTCATTTTTAATATTGCAGTGTAGTGTTCCATTCTGCAAATATACCACAGTTTATATATCCATTATTCTGTCATTTCAGGCTTTTGGCTATTAGGAATAAAGCTCCTCTAAACATTTTTTTTCAAGTTCTCTCTCTCTCTCTCTCTCTGTCTCTCTCTCTCTCTCTCTCTCATATCAATATATGCATATATTTCCTTTGGGCATATCCCTAGTACTGGAATTGCTGGATCACAAAGTAGGCATATGTTTAACTCTATTAGGAACTGCCAACACGTCTTCCAAAATGACTGTACCATTTTGCATTCTTATCAGCAATGCATGAGCATTCCAGTTGCTCCACATTCTCATCAACACTTGATATTATTGATCTTTATTTTAACCATTCCAGTGGATGTGAACTATGGTTTGAATTTGCTTTTCTCTGCTGAGTAATGATATTGAGCATCTTTAATATACTCATTGGCCATTTGGATATCATCTTTTGTAATGTCCTGGTTAACGTGCTGATTTTTATTAGATATGTTGTCTTTATTAAATATGTGCTCTTTAAATATTCTGGATATATGCCTTTCATGAGATATGTGCATTGCAAATATTTTCTTTCAGTTAATTGCCTTTTCACTTTCTTAATGGTATCTTTTGACAAGCAAAAGTCTAATTTTTTCATTGTTTTTTCCTTTTATGTTTTCACAAACAAAAAATTATCTTTTGTCCGGTCTTCTTTTTTTTTTTTTTTTTTTTTTGAGACAGAGTCTCACTCTGTCACCAAAGCTGGAGTGCAGTGGCGTGATCTTGGCTCACTGCGATTTCCATCTCCCAGATTCAAAGTGATTATCCTGTCTCAGCCTCCTGAGTAGCTGGGACTACAGGTGCCCACTACCACGCTCAGCTAATTTTTGTACTTTTAGTAGAGATGAGGTTTCACCATATTGGCCAGGCTGGTCTTGAACTCAGGTGATCTGCCTGCCTCGGCCTCCCAAAGTGCTGGGATTACACTGTGCCCAGCCCCTCCAGTCTTGAAGAGATAACTCTTTTCTAGAAATTGTATAGTTTTAGCCTTCACATTTAGGACTATGATCCTTTTCAAATTAATTAATTAATTAATTAATTTTTTTTTTTTTGAGACGGAGTCTCGCTCTGTTGCCCAGGCTGGAGTGCAGTGGCCAGATCTCAGCTCACTGCAAGCTCCGCCTCCCAGGTTTACACCATTCTCCTGCCTTAGCCTCCCGAGTAGCTGGGACTACAGGCGCCTGCCACCTCGCCCGGCTAGTTTTTTGAATTTTTTCAGTAGAGACAGGGTTTCACCCTGTTAGCCAGGATGGTCTCGATCTCCTGACCTCGTGATCCGCCCGTCTCGGCCTCCAAAAGTGCTGGGATTACAGCTTGAGCCACTGCGCCCGGCCTTCAAATTAATTTTTTATTGTGAGTGGTCAGGTGTGGTGGCTGATGCCTATAATCCTACTTTGAGAGGCCCAGGTGGGCAGATTGCATGAGCTTAGGAGTTTGAGACCAGCCTGGGCAACACAGTGAGACCCTGTCTGTACAAAAAATACAAAATTTAGCCAGTCATGGTGGTGCCCACCTGTTGTCCCAGCTACTTAGGAGGCTGAGATGGGAGGATCACTTAAGCCTGGGATGTTGAGGCTGCAGTGAGCTGTGATCGCGCCACTGCACTCCAGCCTAGGTGGCAGAGCAAGACATTGTCTAAAAAAATTTAAAAATTTATTTTTATGTAGGGCAGGGATCAAGGTGTTTAGTTTCTTCCAGTTGCTCCCACACTGATTATCAAAAAGATACACCTTTCCTTTAATGAATTGCACTGATGCCTTTTTAAAAATTTTATTTTTTCTTGGGTTCTTTATTCTGTTACATTGATTTATATAACTGTCTTTTTACCCATATTGTACTATCTTAAATACTGTAGCTGTTTAGTAAGTTTTGAAGTCTCATATTCTAAGGCCTCCACCTTTGTTTTTCTTTCTGGTTATCTTGGCTATTCTAGGGCCTTTGCATTTCCACACATGTGCATTTGTATGAACATGCCAGTGGTTTTTCAAAGTGTGGTCCACAGAACTCTGGGAATTCCCAAGATACTTTCAAGTGGTCTATTAAGTCAAAATTATTTTTGTACTAGTACTAAGTTATTATTTGCCTTTGTTTTTTCTACTATGGTGAAATTTAGTACAGATGGTGCAGAAGCAATTATGGATAAAACTAGTGGCCTCTTACCATAGTAAAGGCAATGGCACCTAACTATGCTAGTGGCCTCTGCTACCTACTTAGAGTTCTTTTTTAAGCTGTATTCACCTAAGAATATCTTTGAAGCAGTAAAAATCATCAACTTTAGTTTTATTAAGTTTTGATCCTTGTGTAACTTCTTAATATTCTATATATCAAGTGGGAATGAATGCACAATAGTTGTCTTGAGGGAAAGCCATTGTGGTTTGTAAACTGAACTAGCAACTGTTTTCATGGAATACCATTTTATCTCAATAAAACAAACTATGTTTATTCAGACATGGGCATTTGGCAGAAATATTCTCAAAAATAAGCAAACCCTGTCACTTTGAAGAAAACAACTAACAATATTTATTACCAATAATAACATTCTAGCTTTCAATTGAAAATTAGAAATTTGAAAACCTTGTATCCACCACTATCTGCTTAACAGAGTCCCCATATTTAAAGACATTTCTTGGCCGGGCGTGATGGCACACACCTATAATCCCAGCACTTTGGGACGCCAAGGTGGGTGGATCACCTGAGGTCAGGAGTTCGAGACCAGTCTGACCAACATGGTGAAACCCCATCTCTACTAAATACAAAAAATTACCTGGGTGTGGTGGTGCATGCCTGTAAACCCAGCTACTTGGGAGACTGAGGCAGGAGAATTGCTTGAACCCAGGAGACAGAGATTGCAGTGAGCCAAGATCGTGCCATTGCACTCCAGCCTGGGCAACAAGAGTGAAACTCTGTCTTAAAAAAAAAAAAAAATTCTCGTGAAATAAGTAGTGATATTAACTAATATGATTTTTTACATAATAGATAATGAAATATATCAGCATTCGGAACATCTGCAACATTTTCCAAATGACCAGTTTCATGTTGCTACAAAATCATACAAGAGGACTCATTCCAAATGCAAGATAGGACAAAGGATTTTAATGTAATAGAATATGAAAGTTAATTGATATGCTTTCAGATTCCACATTGCAACTAATTTGTTAAGGGTCATATCGAGGAAGAACATCCCCAGAACCTGAAGATGCTATTAATATAATTTATCTTTTAGCAGTTACATATTTGAGTTGAACCAACTTTTCTTCATGTACGTCAACCAAAACAGCATATCAGAACAGATAGAATTCTATAGCAGATATATGAGAATCTAGCTGTTGTCTATTAGAGGGTTTTCTCGTAAAAATGTTACTTTTCTCACTGTTTTTTGTTTAGAAAATATTTTTATGTAGAATGTAATTTATGTTTCTACATAGAGGCTTTATCCTTGTTTTTAAATTAGCTGATACATAATTGTATTAAATGTTGATAGATATAGTACATATAAACCAAAGATCTTTGGAGTCCTGGGTTTTTTGTTGTTTGTTTTTTTGAGACGGAATCTCGCTCTGTCACCCAGGTTGGAGTGCGGTGGTGCAATATCGGTTCATTGCAACTTCTGCCTCCTGGGTTCAAGCGATTCTCTTGCCTCAGCCTCCTGAGTAGCTGGGACTACAGGCATGCACCACCATGCCCGGCTAATTTTTGTTTTTTCAGTAGAGACAAGGTTTCACCATGTTGGCCGGCTGGTCTTGAACTTCTGAGCTCAAGTGATCTGCCCGCCTTGGCTTCCCAAAGTGCTGGAATTACAGGTATTAGCCACCACACCCCGCTGGAGTCCTGAGTTTTTTTAAGCACACTGGGACACTGGGATCCTGAATTTGAAAATGTTTGAAAACCACTGGTATGCATATTCTTGTGTACACACACACACACACACACACACACACACACACACACACACATTAAATTACCAGCTTGTTTATTTCTACAGAAATTCAGATGAGATTTAGTTGGGATTTCATTGAACCTGTATATCAAATTTGGAAGTATTGACATCTTAAAAATACTAAATCTTTCAAAACATAAACTTTTTTTATTTTTTGAGGTGGAGACTTACCCTGTTGCCCAGGCTGGAATGCAGCTGTGTGATATAGGTTCACTGCAACCTCCGTCTCCAGGGTTCAAGCGATTCTTGTGCCTCAGCCTCCTGAGTAGCTAAGATTACAGGCAAAACATAAACTTTTATAACTATTCACTTATTTAAGCCTTCTTTAATTTCTCACTAGTAAGTTTCAATGTAGGAGTCTTATACATCTTATATAAAATTTTGTTCTAGTATTACATTTTGATGATAATAACTATAGCACATATTTATTTCACTTGTCAGTTTTCTTTATGGCATATAGAATAAAATACTTTTCTGTATAATAAACTCGTATCCCAGCCTGGGCAATATAGTGGGACCTCGTCTCTACAAAAAAATTTAAAAATTAGCTGAGTGTGGTGGCATACACCTGTAGTCCAAGCTACCTGGGAGGCTGAGGTGGGAGGATTGCTTGAGCCCAGGAGGTCGAGGCTACAGTGAGCCAAGGCTGCACCACTGCACTCTAGCCTGGGTGACAGAGGACAGACCCTGTATCAAAACAAAAACTGAACTTGTATCCAGCAACTTTTCCAAATTCATTTATTCATTCTAATAGTAGAATCTCTTGGATTTTCTACTATGTAATCATGTCATCTACAAATAAAGATGGTTTTATTTCTTTTTAATCTTTATATTTATCTTTCTCCACTTGCTTAAACCTCCACTACGATGTTGAATAGAAATGACGATATTGAATATTCTTGTTTTCTTCTCTATTGGGGAAACCTGCCCCCCGTATTTCAACATAGGTTCTTTCTATTTTCCATAAGTGTTGGCCAGCTGAGAAATAAAGAGAGACAGTACAAAGAGAGGAATTTTACAGCTGGGCCACCGGGGTGACATCACATATCGGTAGGACCGTGATGCCCGCCTGAGCCTCAAAACCAGCAAGTTTTTATTAAGGGTTTCAAAAGGGGAGGGAGTGTAAGAACAGGGAGTAGGTACAAAGATCACATGCTTCAAAGGCCAAAAAGCAGAACTACTAATAAGGGTCTAACAAAGATCACATGCTTCTGAGGGAACAGGACAAAGGGCAAAAGCAGAACTACTGATAAGGGTCCAACAAAGATCACAAGGCAAAGGGCAAAAGCGGAACCACTGATAAGGGCCTATGTTCAGCGGTGCACGTATTGTCTTGATAAACATCTTAAACAATAAGAAACAGGGTTCGAGAGCAGAGAACTGGTCTGACCTCATATTTACCAGGGCGGAGTTTTTCTCCCACCCTAGTAAGCCTGAGGGCACTGCAGGAGACCAGGGCGTATCTCAGTCCTTATCTCAACCACATAAGACAGACATTCCTAGAGCGCTGTTTGTGGACCTCCCCCAGGAATGCATTCCTTTCCAGGGTATTAATATTAATATTCCTTGCTAGGAAAAGAATTTAGTGATATCTTCCCTATAAGTCCACTTATAGGCTCTCTGCAAGAAGAAAAATATGGCTCTTTTTGCAGGCATCAGACCTTATGGTTGTCTTCCCTTGTTCCCTAAACATTGCTGTTATTCCGTTCTTTTTCAAGATGCACTGATTCCATATTGTTCAAACACACGTATTTTACAATCAATTTGTACAGTTAACACAATTATCACAGTGGTCCTGAGGTGATGTACATCCTCAGCTTACAAAGATAACAGGATTAAGAGATTGAAGACAGGCATAAGAAATTATAAAAGTATTGTTTGGGAACTGATAAATGTCCATGAAATCTTCACAATTTATGTTCCTCTGCCGTGGCTCCAGCCGGTCCCTCTGTTCAGGCTCCCTGACTTCCTGCAACACTTCTCAACCCTAGGAGGAAGGGTTTATTATTTCACTATTAAGTATAATGTTTGATAAGTAAAAATTTATCAGAACTGAAGCAGAAAGAGAAAAATACTGAAGTAAAACAGAACTCAGTGTGAGTGGTATATCAAACTATAGCAATATCAAACTAACATCTGTGTAATTATTTCACATATATGAAAGAAAAGAGAATATGGCAAAAGAAATACATGAAGGGTTGAGAATTTTCCAAAATTAATGAAAGACATAAGTCAAAATTTTAAGAAACGCATTATATGCTGAGATATTAATAAACACAAAGAAAACCATACCTAGGCATATCATAATCAAACTCTTCAGATCTAAACATAAGGAAGGAATTTTAAGAAGCCTACTCTGTTTATTTCTTTTTTTTTTCTTTTTTCTTTTATGAGATGGAGTCTCACACTGTTGCCCAGGCTGGAATGCAGTGGCGAGATCTCGGCTCACTGCAAGCTCTGCCTCCCAGGTTCATGCCATTCTCCTGCCTCAACCTCCTGAGTAGCTGGGACTACAGGCGCCCACCACCACACCTGGCTAATTTTTTGTATTTTTAGTAGGGACGGGGTTTCACCATGTTAGCCAGGATGGTCTCGATCTCCTGACCTCGTGATCCACCCGCCTTGGCCTCCCAAAGTGCTGGGATTACAGGCATGAGCCACCATGCCTGGCCTCATTATTTCTTAGGTTTATATGTAAGTGATGGTTTGGACTTTTGATAAAAAGAGAAATTGGAAAAGTAGCAGGGTGATTTTTAAGTTTCCTTGGCAGTGTGAGATCCCTGTCTCTGAATCAGGAGGCTCTATGAGGAATCTTCAGGATATTTTTCAATAGACAGAAGTAAAAGAGATGGGAAACCAGTATTAATTTATAAACAGTTAGGTGCCCAACACTGTGCTAGGCCTTGCCACATGTCTCATCTCATTTAATCTTGTTTAATTAGGATCACAGGTCCATTTCAGCAATAGTAAAAGAACAGGACCTAGGACACCTAGCTCCTGATACTTAAAATTACTTAAAGTGCATTATGGTGACACCTCAGATAAGTTCAAACCTCTTTCTACCCTGCCTAATCAAATATTCATTTCAAAACACTGTATGCTGAAATGAGCCATGTGGGAGTTGAAGAGAATCAACTATTCAGGTGGTGAAAATGTGTGAATGCAGCTGGCAGATGAAGTTCCAGTGTGATAAATTCCCAGCTTGTCCTTATTGCTTTAGGCAACAACTGACAGGCCTGACTGGTCATTGGCTTTCCATTCCTGGCATTGATAGTACTGAAAATTCTTAATGTCACAGATCCTTAAAAGCTGTCATAGTGGATACAAATGGTGCTGGAGGGTCCTTCTTGCATAGAGATGTAATCAATATGGTCTGGAGTTCTTGACCTGAACCTATAGTTACTTGGACATTTTGAAGGTAGCTTGTTGTTATAGAACATGCATATATTCATAACATTGGGACTGAGTTGTGCATGGAGAGGAGAAAAATAGAGGCTTTGTCCCTCTTTCTGTTCTTAGTATTTAAGGGGCCTTAATAATCATCACAGAAGAGAGTGATATTATAGGATTAGAATATTGTATTTTTGGTTTTGCGTGCTGAAGTTCAAATCTCACCCCTGAAGTGATCCTGATATTTTGCCAAAGTTGTGACTTTAATATTCTGTGGCTTGTAATTGTGATTTTTCTAATACCAGAGTAGAATTTTGGGGAGGAATTTTTCAAAACCTAAATACCTCAATTTGAAGTGAGGCTTAGCTTTAAATAATAACACATTTGAGTTTGAGCTTTTCCTGCAATTAAGTGGTATGCTGCAAAAAGAAATTAGGTTAGCAGATTTTATGGCATCCATGATCCATGGACAAGAGTGAGTAGAAGGAGATGATACTGATACCAGTTCTTAAGTCTCTACACGTTTTTAGGTTATGTGATCAGGATTTCCTTGCCAAATGAAAATGGTAAAAGTGGAAGCATGAAACACCTTAATAGTAGGTGTGGATGCTGATTGTCTGTTACTGCTTGGCTTAAGATACCCCTGGATGGGCCAGGGACGGTGGCTCACGCCTGTAATCGCAGCACTTTGGGAGGCCGAGGTGGGCGGATCACCAGGTCAGGAGATTGAGACCATCCTGGCTAACACGGTGAAACCCCATCTCTACTAAAAACACAAAAAATTAGCCAGGCATGATGGCGGGCACCTATAGTCCCAGCTACTCGGGAGGCTGAGGCAGGAGAATGGCGTAAACCCGGGAGGCGGAGCTTGCAGTGAGCTGAGATCCGGCCACTGCACTCCAGCCTGGGCAACAGAGCAAGACTCCGTCTCAAAAAAAAAAGAAAAAAAAAAAAGAAAAAAAGATAACCCTGGATGGCATTATTATTGGATTACCCTTTATGTAGCATGCTTGGAACAGGTGGGGAAAAGTAATGGCTTATAATAAAGGACTCTTTGAGAACAAGGGCTGTCTTCATATCTCCCTTTGCCTGGTATTGGTACCTTCCACAGAGCAGGTAATCAATATTTGTCGATATCTGATTAATAATGATAGTGATAATCAGCAGTGATAACCATTGTTGATTTCTTATAAAACATAAGGCTTTAAATATCATAACATTATTAAAAGTTGGTAATGCTGAGTCTTTATCTTCGTTACCTGACTTAAACCTGGTCCTCAATTAGGTTTGCCCTTATGTTATGGTCATTATTCCTTTGTTTGGGCCTATGGTCAATTGTGTAATCAAATGAAATATTTGACAAAGCATTTCAAATTATCTTTTACGTTATTCTTTTAAAGCAGCATTATGTTTAAACAGAATATTTCTTTGATACAAGCTTTCGTTCTATTAGGCTTAGCATGGAGATATTTGTTTTAAGGTTATCCTTATAAAGCATTAACTCTAGCAAAGTCTTGCTTTTTGGGATCTATGGTCAAGACTGGTAAACATCTGCTGAAAAGAATGGACATGCTTTTGCTTTCTGCTCTTACTAGGCTAACTTTCAGACATAATTTTAGGGATATTTTGGGCTGCCTTTGAAGCTAGCCCATTTTGGACACAGGACATTGGCATATGGAGAACTGACCCTAAGTTCCATTAAGCCAAAACATTTTGTTGAAGAATTCCCAAAATTTTAGTTGTGTCACTGCAGTTTAGTTACTTGTACTTATGTTCTAGACAGCTACAAGAAACATGGTAGAATTGACTTCTGTTGTATGAAGTGGCGTCTTGAGTCTTAAACCTATTTTACTTTGGTGGTCTATAATATTTGGAAAGGCAACAGTTGTTCTATAAATGCTCAATGTTAAGATTGTAGAGAACACTAAGTTATACTTGACACTAGAAAGTTGAACTTTCTAGTTAGTTATCCCTTCTTTAGATGAGTTTATGTAGTTCTCAAATGAATGCTTGTAAGATCGGGAACAGAACCCATTTACTCTTCTGTTTCTCTTACCTAAAGAGGAAATAGCGAACCCTTTGACCTTCTATTTGGGCTACCTTTTCCTTTTCCTATGTTAGAAATTCATAGCCATGAGTCAGTACCTCAAATTAAAGTTTTTATAGCCATGAGAGGGGCCCAGTTCCTGAATCAGATGACTTAAGCCAGAGAGAACTTACTATGGTGCCTGAAACTTTTCATTTCTCTTGAAACGTGTTCTTAATCTTACTCTTTATTCCAACCCACCCCCTTGAATAAATTAATTTATGTTCTCTTCTGTTCTTAAACTTTTACTGTTATATGTACCATCTCATATTAAAATTAGTTGGGTATTGTTTTTCATTCTAGACTATGAACTCATCTTTTTACTCCCCGTAGCTCCCTGAATGGTTCTGACACATAATAGACACTCAACAAATGTTAATGAATTCAACATTTCATCATGGAACATTGAAACCAAGTTCTTGCATTTGCCTGGAAACAGTAATTACCTCTTCAAAGAGAAACTGTGTGGCTAGGGAGCAGAAGTGACAAGGAGACCATCTTTCCACTAGAGTCCTTTACAACACGGCCATACACTATCCATGCAAGCATAAATTAAACTCTGTTTTTAACAACATACTTTTTAGATTTTTTTTCAACAATTGACGACGCTGAGGTTAAGAGATTTAAATAACTTGTCTACTGTCACAGAGCTAGTAGATGGTAGAGCAAAGGTGTGAATCTGTGAAACCTTCACTTTTTCCAGGATCTTGAACAGCATCTCTCAGCCAACCTTGATTTCATTCATATAATCATCAGGGCGTGTATGTGACCTGGGGACTATTTATATTTATTCTTTTTATCATATACTGTTGTATCATAGAGGACACAAAATGCATCACCTCCACCCTGGAATGGCACCTCTATTTTAAGAGACCACTGGCAAAACCTCTTCAATGAGATTTTGATGATGGAAGACTGTTACAATCAAGGCTCTCCTAACTATACCTGCATCTCACAGACACTACCTTTAAGTAGTGAACAGTTATTTTCAGCTGGGAAGGCCACTGTCAATCAGGTAATGGTTTCTTAAGCTGAAAAAGGCTTTCCACTTAAGAATGGTGATTGGCCAAGGTCACATCCCCTTTCCATCTACTTACGGGAAAATTCAAAATAAAGGAATACCAGTGTTTGAAACTCACAATTCACTCTATAGTGAGCGGTGGAGGACTGCGAGGTAATCAAGGTGATTATATTTCCCTTAGAAATGTTGTTAACTGTTTTTTCAAAATACAGATTAAAGCTTAAAACATACCCAAAATACACTGATTCTAAATGGACCTGACGCCTTGATCTTCAATCATGGACTAACATATGAGTGGAGATTCCCAACGGACCATTGTACACTACAATATTTATTACTATAAAGATCTAAGAGCTCTTAGCCACTTTTAAACTTATAAGAGCTGTTCAGCTCTCATCCTCTTGACTTGTGGTTTCACATTTTAAAATTCTGGTTTGTTTTGTGTGATGTATTCAGAAGTACCTCCCTACCTCGATTTCAGAATAATATTTGGCTTTTTAAGAAATTTAAGGAAGTGCAGATATGAAAGTGTACCCATTGATGCGTGGGGACTGCAGTGCCTTTAACTGGCTCATCTTTGGCCTCTGTTTATTCATCTGCAAAATGGTAACTAGGTTTTGCCTTCTAGTTAGTTGATATGATAAAAATACTAATAAATTGAAAGGCTGTGGGATGATACCTTTATCAGTTCCTTCTATGGATGGTGTAATTTTCACTGTAGTTTACTTTAGCGTATATGGTCTCAAGAATAAAAATAAGAAATTACTAAGGAACCTCCTGAATGCAATACTATTAACATTCACAAAAATAGCTATATGCAAATTAGTAGATGTCCTTAGCTGAGATAAAACTATTTTGAGGTTGTGATCATGAAAATTAACATAAGCTGATATAATTTTGAATTGTATGCATCTGTTTTCATGAAGGAAACCTATTTGGAGTGGTTTATTCTTGAAAAGTTATGGAATTAAAAGTTAAATGGGATACTTAACATCTGTATTTAACTCTTGAATTATATGCAGCTCATAGAGTTTCTCTCCTATATGCATATTAAATTGTATATAATGAACTATTAGTGGTTTTAGGTAACATTTGGTTGCTGAATATACTATGCTAAGCATTTCACATGCATTATCACCTGTATTCACAAAATATTATGAGGTAAAAGCACTGTTACAATTTCCATTTTTTCAGAAGAAGATGTGATTCAGAGAAATTAAGTACTGTATACTACCTCCTACCTTTGACAGTGTCATCTGAATTTTTTTGTCATGAACATGTTTTACGTAGCTCGTTGTTAAAGTCCATTTTTGAGAAATTTTTTGAATAGACGTGTGTAATGCAAGTGCGTGAACTTTGTGGTTAGGTGTAGAGAGTATAGGAACATCTGTCTCTGCTGTTGTAAAAATTAATAGATACAGCATTTGTAAATCTTCTGGCCATAGTTCAGGTACATAACAAGGACTCATTAAATGTCAGTTTTCACCACCTTACCTTCTTTCCATAAAATATTTCCTTTTTGTCTGTCCCAGAGTTTTAGTTTTACTCTTCATGTGTATTATAATGTATGATGAGCATCCTAAGAAGATAGGTTATACTATTGTCCCCATTTTACAGTCGAGCAAACAGACTGAAATGTGATAGGTTCCAGGTTGAATTCCCATAGCAGTCTGATTCCAGAGCCTGTGTTTTTAGCTATAATGTGCTTTGGTATGAAGATATGTTCCAATAACAGATTATATTCTAATATTTCAGAGAAGAATCTAAATCCTAGAAATCATTCTCTTATACCCACATCCCTGCCATTCAGTTTTTCCCATCTTAGGTTATGCTGGTGTAACAGTGTGTCTCCTAATCCTCAGTTGACTCTTGTAGTAAGTTTGTATATTAAATGCTCAAACACCCTTCTTATTCTAAAATCTGTGATCCTCTGTCATTTGGATACATTTGCAGTAGTCTGAGGCAGCTCTGAGAATCCTTTAAGGGAAAAGTATTCATCACTGTGGCTTTAGTAAGGAGTATGTTGACATTTTTACTCTTTAACTCCAGGAACTCCTACTGACCTGAAATTAACCAGTTCATGGAGGTTTTTGGCTGGGACTAAGGAATGAAATTAACTCCCTAAGTCCCCTCTTCTTAAAAAAAAGAACCTCAAAATACTGCTGCCCAAATTGATTTAACTTTAGTTATATATTTTTTTACATGCAAATATGTTTTGCTCAGCCTAAAAAGGCAAAGAAAAGCTATTTGGTTTGCAGAGGAACAGATGACTGTCCTGAGCATGTCAGACTGACTGTTTATATGTGTTTTTCACTCCGTCTTACTCTGTCTTTGTCTTTCATGTTCTTTTTTCTGTTTCAGTTTGTCCTGTTTCTGTCTCTCCCTCACAGCAACTATCTTCCTATTTTGATAATCCTGTTTCATCTCTATAAGGAAAAGGCTCTCTTGAGGATGCAGAAAATGTTTCTATTTTTATAACAGTCCCTAAATACAGAAAAGATTTTAACTTGGCTATAAAACTTTGTTCTTGGCATAAATTTGGCAGATAGTCTTTCGCCTGGGTGAGACTTTTCACTGGGATCCTGGAAGTGTTGGGACGTCACTGCCCTCCACTCTTGCTTCTCCAAGTATGACATTAGTGGTTTTAGCTCTTGTTGACCCGTCTTTAAACCAAAGCTTTATAGCCTATTAGAAGCACAGTGTGGATTTTTCTTATGATATGTTGGAATAAAAGAAAAAACTTCTCTAAAGTTACAAATGGTTTCGTTTACCAAAATGACTATTTCACTTGGAAAGCTTTGTCTTTTCTGTAAAAATTCCAGGAGTTGGGTGGGCTTGATGTCCTCTCTCCCATTCCACCTCCCCACCCACAGACTCATGTCAGCAAAGATGCTGAGAGGTTTATTCCAGTGTTTTAGGAGGCAAGACCTTGACCAAGGAGTAACTAAGACATATTTTTCTGCTTTTATTTTTTAAAAACTTTTTTTAAAAAAGCAGATCTCTATGACTTTTTCATCTTGTATAACTGTATAAAGAAACTTTTCCGATTGAAATTAAAGTAAGGAAATACCACAGGATGGCTTTAAAGTGTTTGTTTCATTGTAGAACATAGGGCAAATGCCTTGGAACATCAGTAGTTACTATCTGAGGCAACCTTTGGGGATTGAGATATATGCCTTTCAGATCTGCACTTCATCTCATACTTCATCATTTATTGGATCAAATAGCAGTCTCATTTACTTAGGATCTGTGTCAACACCCTGAGCTCCAAACTGGGTATCACATGTCACCTTGTGAGAGATCCTCTGCGTTACCCCCATCAATTCTGCTTCATTAAAGGACTGGTCATCTTAAAGATGGTCATCTTAAAGCTTTAAAGAAATGAAAAATATTTTCCCTCTCCATAAAAAAATACTTACAACTTTACAACATTTTACTTAGCAGAGTAACTTTGCCCAGCCCTGGAGCACAGCATTCTTAAAAGTAAGCCCAGTAAACCTAAGTGTTGGATGGTTCTGCAAGTAACCACTGCAAAAAAAGATTTCGTGGTGGAAGTAAGTAGTGTCTTTTGCTAGGATACCAGGTTGTTTAATAAAACTAGGAATAGCTGAGGGTAGGAAAAGTCATGAGGCTTTTTCTCATCACAAGCTGTGTAATACATACTTCAGGTAACCTCCGTGGGTTTCCTTACTGCTATTGGCTCAGCTGTGGCTTTTTATGGAACCATATCTGCATTTCCATCTCTTTCATCCCTCCCTTTTTATGAGAATAAAAAGTGAATTGGGTGCTATTTAAATATACTCTACTTACATTTATTGAAAACTACCCTGCCGCAGGGCACAGCGCATTGGAAAACTGCCTTGTACCAGCCCAGTTTTCCACTCAGGTGGTTTACCCCAAAACCTGGCCTTTGCTTTCCTCAGACCTTTAATTTCTTTAAACTAAGTGATCACAGAAAAACCTAGGAGGAGCTAGTTTCATTTGTGAGGTTTTCAATAAAACTTAAGTGGAATGCGGCTAGAAAAACAGACCCATGAAAGGCCATGACTACTATGCTGACACTAGAGGAAAAACCCACAGAATTTTCTTTTTTATTTTTTTGAGACGGAGTTTCGCTCTTGTTGCCTAGACTGGAGTGCAATAGCATGATCTTGGCTCAAAGCAACCTCTGTCTCCTGGATTCAAGCGATTCTCCTGCCTCAGCCCCACGAGAAGCTGGGGTTACAGGCATGTGCCACTACGCCTGGCTAATTTTGTATTTTTTTAGTATAGATGGAGTTTCTCCGTGTTGGTCAGACTGATCTTGAACTCCCGACCTCGGGTGATCCATCTGCCTCGGCCTCCCAAAGTGCTGGGATTACAGGTGTGAGCCACCGTGCCTGGCCTAAACCCACAGAATTCTTATACCTCTTGATTTCAGTGTTGGGGAAAAATGGAAAGAAAAAAAAAAGTGAAAGAGCTTTAGTACTGGTACACTTTGGGAAAGAAAGGCAGCTAGGGATGTTTGGTTAAATTCAATTGTCTCATATTGATGTTTTATTTAAAATATTGTCCAGAAATAAACAATTCATACATGTTCAATTTTGTGCCTTTCTGAGTAGCCTGGTGAAATCTTACAGCGTCCCTCCCAGACCGTGAATCATCCCTTTGTCTGGCATCTCCAGGCTGTCTATGCTACCTACCCTTTAGTCACTTGGCAGCCGTCTTGGTTGCAGTATTACAGTGCTTGTATTCAGGTAACCTTTATTTTACTTAATGACCCCAAAGCACAAGGGTTGATGCTGGCATATTGTTATAATTGTTCTATTTTATTACCAGTTATGTTGTTAATCTTTGTGCCTAGCTTATAAATTAAACTGTATCATAGGTCTGCACATATAGGAAAAAACATGGTGTATTCAGTCATGTATGGCATAATGACCTTTCAGTCAACAGTGGACCTTATATGCTCGTGCAACAGTGTTCTGGTAAAATTATAATACCAGATTTTTACTGTACCTTTTCTATGTTTAGATACACAAATACTTACCATTGTGTTACAGTCATCTACAGTATTCGGTACAGTAACACACTGTATAGATTTTTCACCTAGGAGTAATAAAAGAAGTTATAGCATATAGCTTAGGTGTGTTGTAAGCTATTCCATCTAGGTTTATACAAGTATACTCTATGATGTTTGCACAGTGATGAAATCACCTAATAAGACACTTTCTCAGAACACATCTTTGTTGTTAAGCAATGCATGGGTGTATAGTGTTGGTACTGTCCATGGTTTCAGGCATCCACTGGGGGTCTTGGAACATATCCTTATGGATAAGGAGTGGAGGACATTTGTAGAAAAAATTATATTTTGAAACTTGCTTGATTTATTGTCAGCGGATTTTCTTCAAGTCATTAAATATTTTTGAAGACATAGATATTTTAATGGTGGCTGGATCATTTATTTGTCTGATTTTCTATCATTAAACTTTCACATTGCTTAGAATTTTTTCCCATATAATTTAGAATAAATACATTCCCATATATAAATCTTTGTTGTTATCTGTGATTATTTGTTTAGGATAAATTCCCAGAAGTGGAAATTCTGGCTCCAGAATATGTGTATTTTTAAGTCACTTTATGTTTACATATTGCCAGGTTGCCCTAAGTAAAGTTCTATCAATTTGTGCTTCATTCAGCTAAGTTTGATGTTCCTCATTTCCTTCCTTTAGTCTTGCTTTGCTAACACTAGGCTTACTTTTTTTAAGGACTTCAATTTGGTAGACTAAAAACAATAATTCTCTCTCTTACATTGCTGGTAGGAATGTAAAATGGTATAGTCACTGTGGAAAACAGTTTGGCATTTCCTCAAAAACCAAAATCTAGAATTCCCATATTATCCAGCCATTGAACTCCTAGGTAAATAACAACAACAACAACAACAAAATGAAAACAGTAAGCTTGTATGATAATGTTCATTGCAGCATTATTCACAACAGCCAAAATGTGGAAACAACCCAAGTATCCACCAAAAGAAGAATGGAATAAACCAAATGTGGACTGTCCATACAATGAACCATTATTCAGGCCAGGCGCGGTGGCTCACGCCTGCAATCCCAGCAATTTGGGAGGCTGAGGTGTGTGGATCACCTGAGGTCAGGAGTTTTGAGACCAGCCTAGCCAGCATGGCAAAACCCCATTTCTACTGAAAATACAAAAATTAGCCGGGGTAGTGGCAGGTGGTTGTAATCCCAGCTACTTGGGAGACTGAAGCATGAGAATCGCTTGAACCTGGGAGGCGGAGATTGCAGTGAGCTGAGATTGCGCCACTGCACTCCAGCCTGGGGGGCAGAAAGAGACTGTATCTCAAAAAAAAAAGAAAAAGAGCTGGGCGCGGTGGCTTACGCCTGTAATCCCAGCACTTTGGGAGGCCGAGGCGGGCGGATCACGAGGTCAGGAGATCAAGACCAGCCTGGCTAAGATGGTGAAACCTCTTCTCTACTAAAAATACAAAAATTAGCCGGGCGTGGTGGCAGATGCCTGTAATCCCAGCTACTTGGGAGGCTGAGACAGGAGAATGGCGTGAACCCGGGAGGTGGAGCTTGCAGTGACCTGAGATCGCACCACTGCACTCCAGCGTGGGTGACAGAGCGAGACTCTGTCTCAAAAAAAAAGGAAAGAAAAAAAGAAACATTATTCAGCCACAAAAAAGAATGGAAGTATGATACATGCTGTAACATAGATGAACTTTGGAAACATTCTGCTAAATTAAGCCAGAAACAAAAGGACAAACAGGGTATGATTCTACTTATGTGAAAACTATACAATAGGGCAAATCTGTAGACATAGAAAGTAGACTCGAGGTTACCAGGGACTGGGGAAAATAGGGGAATGGAGAGTTATTGCTTACTAGTTACAGGGTCTGGGAAGTGATTAAAAAGATTAAAAGTTTGGGTTGGGAGGCTGAGGCAGGTGGATCACTTGAAGTCAGCAGTTTGAGACCAGCCTGGCCAACATGTTGAAACCCCATCTCTACTAAAACTACAAAAAAAAAAAATTAGCCAAATGTGGTGGCACACGCCTGTAGTCCTAGCTACTCAGGAGGCTGAGGCAGGAGAAACGCTTGAACCCAGGAGGCAGAGGTTGCAGTGAGCTGAGATTGCACCACTGCACTCCAGCCTGGGCAACAGAGTGAGAGTCCATCTCATAAAAACAAAAAAAGTTTTGGGAATAGGAAGAGGTGATGGTTGTACCACACTGTGAATGTCATTAGTGCCACTGAATTGTATTCCTAAAAATGGTTAAAATGGTAAATTTTGTTTTATATACTGTGACCACAAACAAAAAAAAGAACAATAATAAGTTTTATTTGAAGAAAAGCAGTTTTAATTTATGTTTATTTGATTACTATTGAGGTTGAACATTGAACAGAAGTGTTAATTGGCCACTGACCATCTTGAAGTTTTTCTGTTCTTATTGGTTTGATTTGATTTTTTGAGACGGAGTCTCACTCTGTCGCTCAGGCTGGAGTGCAGTGGCAGGATCCCAGCTCACCGCAATCTCTGCCTCCCAGGTTCAAGCAATTCTCCTGCCTCAGCCTTCCGAGTAGCTGGGATTACAGGTGCATGCCACCACACCCAACTAATTTTGTACTTTTAGTAGAAATGGGGGTTTCACCGTTGTTGGCCAGGTTGCTCTCGAACTCCTGACCTCAAGTAGTCCACCCACCTTGGCCTCCCAAAGTGCTGGGATTACAGGCATGAGCCACTGCACCCGGCCCTCATTGATTTTCAGATCTCATATATGAGGATGATTAATCTTTTATATTTGTATTGCACATTTCATATGTTGCAGATAAACCATGGTTGTTTTAAAAACATTAGAATACATAAGAAGGAAGGTAAGCAGGGAGGGAAGGGAGAGAGGGAGTTCAGAGTCATCTAAAGATAAACCTTTGGTATATATACTTCCAAATTCTTTTACTCTGTGTATATCACGAATATCCTTCCATGTCAATTTTGTTTGTTGGTTTAAGAGACAGGTTCTTGCTATGTTGCCAGGCTGGTCTTGAACTCCTGGGCTCAACAGATCCTCCCACCTCAGCCTGCCATGTAACTAGGACTATAAGCATGCACCACCTTGCCCAGCCTCCATGTCAGTTTTTTTTTAATTTAAAAAATTAATTTTTGTGGGTACATAGTAGGAGTGTATATATATATATATACCCACACACACGTGTGTGTGTGTGTGTGTGTGGGTGTATATATATATATATATTTTTTTTTTTGAGACGGAGTCTCTCTCTGTCACCCAGGCTGGAGTGCAGTGGCCGGATCTCAGCTCACTGCAAGCTCCGCCTCCCGGGTTTATGCCATTCTCCTGCCTCAGCCTCCCGAGTAGCTGGGACTACAGGTACCTGCCACCTCGCCTGGCTAGTTTTTTGTATTTTTTAGTAGAGACGGGGTTTCACTGTGTTAGCCAGGATGGTCTCGATCTCCTGACCTCGTGATCCGCCTGTCTCGGCCTCCTAAAGTACTGGGATTACAGGCTTGAGCCACCGCGCCCGGCCGTGTGTGTATACACACACACATACCTGGGGTATTACATCATATATATATATACACACACACATACACACACACACACACACACACACCCCTGGGGTATTACATCGTATATATATGATGTTTTGATACAGACATGTAATACATAATAGTCACGTCATGTTAAATGGGGTATCTGTTCCCTCAAGTATTTATCCTTTGTGTTACAAACAATCTAATTATACTCTTTTAGTTATTTTAAAATGTGTAATTATTATGACTACAGTCACCCTGTTGTGCTATCAAATACTGGGTCTTATTATTAATTCCATTTTTTTGTACCCATTAATCCTCTCCACCTCCCCGCTACCCTCCCACCACCCTTCCCAGCCTTGGGTAATCATCCTTCTGCTATCTCCATGAATTCAATTGTTTTGATTTTTAGATCCCATAAATGTGTGAGAACATGTGATGTTTGTCTTTCTGTGCCAGGATTATTTCACTTAGCATAATGACCTCCAGTTTCATCCATGTTGTTGCAAATGACAGGATCTCATTCTTTTTTATGGCTGAATAGTACTCCATTGTGTAAGTACCACATTTTCTTTATCCATTCATCTATTGATGGGACACTTAGTTTGCTTTCAAATTTTGGATGTTGTGAACAGTAGTACTGCAACAAACATGGAATGCAGGTGTCTCTTCAATATGCTGATTTCTTTTCTTTTGGGTATATACCTAGCAGTGGGATTGCTGGATTGTATGGTAGCTCTAGTTGTAGTTTTTTGAGGAACCTCCAAACTATTCCTCATAGTGGTTGTACTAATTTACATTCCCACCAAAAGTGTATGAGGTTTTTCCTCCACATCCTTGCCAGCATTTGTTATTGCCTGTCCTTCGGATGTAAGCCATTTTAATGAGGATGAGCTAATATCTCATTGTAGTTTCGATTTGCATTTCTCTGATGATCAATGATGTTGAGCACTTTTTCATATGCTTGTTTGCCATTTTTATATCTTTTTCTGAGAAATGTCTATTCAAATCTTTTGCCCTTTTAAAAATGGCATTATTAGATCTTTTCCTATAGAGTTGTTTGAGCTCCTTATATATTCTGGTTATTAATTCCTTGTCAGATGGGTAGTTTGCAAATATTTCCTCCCATTCTGTGGGTTGTTTCTTCACTTTGTTGATTGTTTCCTTTGCTGTGCTGAAGCTTTTAAACTTTATGTGATCCCATTTGTCCATTTTTGCTTTGGTTGCCTGTGCTTATGGGGTATTACTCAATTAATTTTTGTCCAGACCAATGTCCTGGAGCATTTCCCCGTGTTTTCTTGTAGTCGTTTCATAGTTTGAGGTCTTAGATTTCAGGCTTTAATCAAGTGGTCTCCCTTTTTGGAACCAGGGACCAGTTTCATGGAAACCAGTTTTTCCATGGACCAGGGTGGGGGACAGGATGGTTTCTGGATGAAACTGTTCTACCCCAGATCATCAGGCGTTAGTTAGATTCTCATAAGGAGCATGCAACCTAGATCCCTCACATGCATAGTTCACAATAGGGTTCGTGCTCCTATGAGAATCTAATGCCACCACTGATCTCACAGGAGGCGGAGCTCAGGCAGTAATGCTCAGCCACCTGCCACTCACCTCCTGCTGTGTGACCCAGGCTATGACCAGTACTGGTCCATGATGTGGGGGTTGGGCCCCCTGCTTTAATCCATTTTTCATTTGATTTTTGTATATAGTGAGAGATAGGGGTCTAGTTTCATTCTTCTGCTTATGGATTTCCAGTTTTCCCAGCACCATTTATTGAAGAGATTGTCTTTTCCCCAGTGTATGTTCTTGACACGTTTGTCAAAATTGAGTTCATTGTAGGTGGATAGATTTGTTTCTGGGTTCTCAGCCAGGTGCAGTGGCTCATACCTTTAATCCCAGCACTTTGGGAGTCTGAGGAGGGTGGATTACCTGAGGTCAGGAGTTCGAGACCAGCCTGACCAACATGGTGAAACCCCGTCTCTACAAAAAATACAAAAATTAACTGGGCATGGTGGTGGGTGCCTGTAATCCCAGCTACTCGGGAGGCTGAGGCAGGAGAATCGCTTGAACCTGGGAGGCAGAGGTTACAGTGAGCTATTACACCACTGCACTCCAGCCTGGATGACAAGAAGGAAACTCCATCTCAAAAAAAAAAAAGATTTATTTCTGGATTCTCTATTGTGTTCCGTTGGTCTATATATCTGCTTTTATTCCAGTACCATGCTCTTTTGGTTACTATAGCTTTGTAGTATAATTTGAAGTCAGGTAATGTGATACCTCCAGCTTTGTTCCTGTTGCTTTGGATAACTTTGGCTATTCTGGGTCCAGGTCAGTTTTTCACAACTTTATTGTTTTCCATTGTGTGCCTGTTTCTTAAATTATGTAATCAGCCTTCTATTTTAATTAATCATCTCTCTGTTTAAAGTTTAATTCATGCAGAAGACAATAGTACCATGGGAGTACCTCACCAGTCTTCGGGGAAGTCTTAGAGTTCTCAGAAGAGGTGATGTTGGCTGGGCGTGGTGCTTCATGCCTGCAATCCCAGCACTTTTGAAGGCTGAGGCAGGCAGATCATGAGATCAAGAGATCGAGATCATCCTGGCCAACTTTGCGAAACCCCGTCTCTACTAAAAATACAAAAAGGTGTGGTGGTGCATGCCTGTAGTCTCAGCTACCTGGGAGTGGGGCTGAGGCAGGAGAATAGTTTGAACCCTGGGAGGCGGTGGTTGCAGTGAGCCAAGATCACGCCATTGCACTCCAGCCTGGCCGCAGAACAAGACTCCGTCTCAAAAAAACAAAAACAAACAAAAAACACAAAGTGATGTCCAACTTGAGTTGGAAGGGCTGCAGAGTTAGGTGTTTCCCTTCTGACAAAAATACTCTTAAACACAGGAAGCTAAGACCTGTCCCCGTGTATTCTTCCCTCCTCTACTAGGTCTCACATTTAGTAACTGGAAAACTGGGATTTAGATTCCCAGTTCCTTCAGCATGAAGCTCAAGCTCTTTTAGTGATGTCACACTGCTTTTCAGAAGGTGGCTATTTGCACTTACAAGCTGATGTCTCTAGATGTGGTCCTAGACTTCATCTAGGAAGTCTCTAATCCTGCCTAATGATGCCACTATATAGAGTACATCTCCCAGCAGACTTATTACTCCCTACATTTTACAGAGGTGAAAGAAAATTGACATTGGTCTAAAGTGTACATATACTTCTGTGTCTTTTTTTTTTTTTGAGTTGGAGCTTGCTCTGTAGCCCAGGCTGAAGTGCAGTGGCGTGATCTCAGCTCACTGCAACCTCCGCCTCCCAGGTTCCAGCGATTCTTCTGCCTCAGCCCCCTGAGTAGCTGGGATTACAGGTGTGCACCACCACACCCAGCTAATTTTTGTATTTTTAGTAGAGACAGGGTTTCACCATCTTGGCCAGGCTGGTCTTGAACTCCTGACCTCGTTTTCTGCCTGCCTTGGCCTCCCAAAGTGCTGGGATTACAGGCGTGAGCCACAGCGCCTGGCCACTTCTGTGTCATTTTATCATGTGCACAGATTCATGTAACTACTACCATCATCAAGATACAAACTATTCCATCACCACAAATATCTCGCTCATTTTTTCCTGCTCCATTATAGCCACACTCAGTTCCCATCCCACCACTATCTCTGACCCCTGCCAGCTACTAATCTATTCATCTCTATAATTTTGTCATTTTGAGAATGACAAAATGGAATTTTACGGTATGTCACCTTTTGATATTGCCTGTTTTTAAAATGAATTATAATGCCTTTGAGGTCCATCCAAGTTATTGCATGTATCAATAGTCTGTTCCCTTTAATTGCTGAGTAGTATTGCATGGTGTGGATGTCACACAGTTTAGTTAACTATTCACCTATTATACAACATTTTGGCTGTTTCCAGTTTATGGCTATTTCAAGTAAAACTGCCTTGAACAATCATGCAAAGGTTTTCATGTAGATAAAAGAAGTTTCATTTCACTGAGCTAAAGGCCCACAAGCACAGTTGCTGGGTCACATTGTAAGAATATGTTTAATTTTTCAAGAAACTTCCAAACTATTTTCCATACTGTCTGTATTATTTTATAATCCCACCATCAATATATGAGAAATCTACCTGTTGGGAAAGACTTATTGAAGTCTCCAGCTATAACGGTAGGTATGTCTATTTCTTCCTTCAGTTCTCTCAGGGTTTGCTTCATATGCTTTGTAGCTCTGTTGTTTAGTGCATGCACATCTAGGGTTGCTGTGTTTTCTTTGTGTAACTTTTTATCATTATATAATGTCCTTCTCTTATCTGGTAATTTTCTTTTCTCTAAAGTCTACTTTATCTTGTATTAAGGTAGCCACCCGCGCTTTCCTTCCTGTAACGTTTACATGATATATCTTTTTCTAACATTTTAGTTTCAGTGTGTCTGTATCATTATATTTGATATGTTTTAAATGAATTTCCTGTAAAAAAAAAATATAGTTGAGTCATGTTTTTTAGTCCATTCTGCCAATATCTGTCTTAATTGGTGTTTGTAGACCATTTACATTGAATGTAGTCAATATAATTATTTATCTGTCAGGGCTTAAGTCTACCATTTTATTTTTTATTTTCTGTTCTCTGCTTTTTCTTTCTCTGTTGTTTTGTTTCGGCTTGGTTTTTTTTTTTGTTTTTTTGTTTTTTTGGTTGTCTTGCTTGTCTTGGTAGGTTGTGGAACATTTTCTAAAATTCTATCTTGATTTATCTGTAGTGGTTTTTTTTTTTTTTAATTTCAATAGGCTTTTGGGGAACAGGTGGTGTTTGGTTACACGAATAAGTTCTTTAGTGGTGATTTCTGAGATTTTTGGTGCACCCATCACCCAAGCAGTGTACACGGTACCCAATGTGTAGTTTTTTATCTTTTGCCACCTCTCTCTCTTTCCCCTGAGTCCTGATAGTCCAATGTATCATTCTTATGCCTTGGCGTCCTCTTAGCTTAGCTCCCGCTTATGAGTGAGAACATATGAAGTTTGGTTTTCCATTCCTGAGTTACTCCACTTAGAGTAATAGTCTCCGGCTGGGCACAGTGGCTCACGCCTGTAATCCCAACACTTTGGGTGGCTCAGGCAGGTGGATCATGAGGTCTAGAGATCAAGACCATCCTGGCCAACATGGTGAAACCCTGTATCTACTAAAAATACAAAAATGAGTTGGGTGTGGTAGCACATGTCTGTAGTCCCAGTTACTCGGGAGGCTGAGCATGAGAATCACTTGAACCCAGGAGGCGGAGGTTGCAGTGAGCCGAGATCACACCACTGCTCTCCAGCCTCATGACAGAGTGAGATTCCGTCTCAAAAAAAAAAAAAAAAAAAGAAAAGGAATAATAGTCTCCAATTCCATCTAGCTTGCTACAAATGCCATTATTTCATTCCTTGTTATGGCCGACTAGTATTCGTGTGTGTGTGTGTGTGTGTGTGTGTGTGTTTGTGTGTGTGTACACCACATTTTCTTTACTCGCTGATTAATGGGAATTTGGGTTGGTTCCATATTTTTGACTTGCAAATTGTGGTGCTATAAACACGTATGTGCAAGTATCTTTTTTGCATAATGACTTCTTTTCCTCTTAGTAGATTCCTAGTAGTGGGATTGCTGGAACAAATGGTAGATCTACTTTTAGTTCTTTAAGGAATCGCCACACCGTTTTCCATACTGGTTGTAGAAGTTTACATTCCCACCAACAATGTAAAAGTTTCCTTTTCACTGCATCCATGCCAACATCTGTTATTTTTTGATGACGGCCATTCTTGCAGAAGTGAGGTGGTATTGCACTGTGATTTTGATTTGCATTTCCATAGTGACATTGAGCATTTTTCCAAACGCTTGTTGGCCATTTGTATATCTTCTTTTGAGAATTGTCTATTCATGTCCTTAACCCACTTTTTGATGTGATTGTTTGGGTTTGTTTTGCTGATTTGTTGGAGTTCTTTGTATATTCTGGAAATTAGTCCTTTGTCGGATATATAGATTGTGAAGATTTTCTCCCATTCTGTGGGTTGTATGTTAACTCTGCTAATTATTTCTTTTGCTGTGCAGAAGCTTTGTAGTTTAATTAAGTCCCATCTATTTATCTTTGTTTTTGTTGCATTTACTTTTGGGTTCTTGGTCACGAAGTCTTTGCCTAAGCTAATGTCTAGAAGGGTTTTTTCTGATGTTATCTTCTAGAATCTTTATGGTTTCAGGTCTTAGATTTAAGTCTTTAATCCATCTTGAGTTGATTTTTGTATTAAATATAAGGTAAGAGATGAGTTTCATTCTTCTACATGTGGCTTGCCAATTATCCTAGCACCATTTGTTGAAAAGTTATTATGTATACAGTTTTAAAAATTGTGGTCCTTTATGTATCTTTATTAGTGGCCAATATATGTATATTGCATTATGTATACCTAACTTATCACAGTCTACTGGTATCATTACTTCACCAATTTGAGTGTAACCTTTCTTCCCCGTATGTTCCTTTACCATCCCGATTTATAATAAAATTATCTTCAACATTCTCTTACATGCATTTAGAACCACACCAAAGAGTGTTGTTTTTGCCTCAACTCTCAAACATAATTTAGAAAACTCAGAAGGAGAAGGAAAGCTTATAGTATTTAACCATATTTTTGCTTACTATGTTTTTTCTTCCTTCCTACTGTTCCACAGTTACTTCTTCATTTGTTTTCCTTTTGTTAAAAGATCTTCTTTTAGAGTAAGTCCACTGGCAACAAATTCTTAGTCTTTCTTCATGTGAAAATGTTTTGATTTCCCCTTTAATACTGAGTGATATTATGGCTGGGTATAGGGTTCAAGGTTGATAGTTCTTTTCTTTCCGTACTCAGAAAAAAATACTGTGTTACTTTCTTTGAGCCTCCCTGTTTTCTGATGACAAATGTGATGTTAATTGAAGTTTCTTTCCTATATATGTGAAGTGTCATTTTTCTCTCACTGCCTTCAAGATTTTTTCTTTGTCTTTCATTTTCAGAAGTTTAACTATGATGTCTCTTCTAGTGGGTTTCTTTGGAAGTCTCCTGTTTGAGGTTCATGATTTAGCTTCTTTAATGTGTCAATTTATGTCTCTTACAAAATGTGGATATTACTCAACCATTATTTTTCAAATGCTTTTCCAACCCACACCCTTCCTCCCCTCCTTTCGGGCTTAAAGTGGTAGAACTGCCACATATTTCATTATAATCTCACAGATCCCTGAGCCCTTGTTATTCAGACTGGATAATTGCTATTGCTCTGTGTTACAGTTTACTAATTCTTTCTGTGCCTCTTCATTCTGCTATTAAACCCACCAACCTAGCTTTTTATTTTGGTTATTGTATTTCTCAGTTCTAAAGTTTTCATTTGAGGCCAGATATGATGGCTCACACCTGTAATCCAAGCACTCTGGAAGGCTAAGGCAGGAGAACTGCTTGAAGCCAGGAGTTGGAGACCAGCTAGGGCAACAAAGCAAGGCCCTGTCTCTACAAGAAAAAATTAAAAATAAACTGGGTGCAATGGCCTGCACCTGTAGACCCAACTACTAGGGAGGCCGAGGGAAGGAGAATTGCTTGAGCCCAGAGTTTGAGGCTGTAGTGAGCTATGATCACACCATTGCACTCCAGCTTGAGTGACACAGCAAGACCCTGCCTCAAAAATGAGTAAGTAAATAAGTAAGTAAAAATTCCTCTTCAGTCTTTTTTATATCTTTTACTTCTTTGCTAAGACTTTCTATTTCTTTGATGAGGCTTTAGGGTTTTTTAGAGCAATTTTAGTTAGGTTCCCAGCAAAATTAAGCAGAAGGTGCGGAGATTTCCATATACTCCCTGCTACCCCCAACATGCATAGCCTCGCCCATTATCAAGATCCCCCACCAGAGTAGTATATTTGCTATAACTGATGAACCTGCATTGACAATTGATGTATTGTTATCACCCAAAGTTTACATTTCTTTAATTTTCATTTTTTATATGTTTCTAGCATGTTCATAATTACTCATTGAAACATTTTTATCATGGCTGCTTTAAAAGTCTTTGTCAAATAATTTTGGGATCTCTGTCATCTTGGTGTTCATATCTATTGATTGTCTTTTTTTCATTTGTTATAATATCTTGCTGGCTGGAAGTATGTTGAATCATTTTCAGTTGAAAGCTGGGCATTTCCCTATGATATGAATTGTACTTAAACCTTCTGTTTTAAGGGCCTTTCTGTGGTATCACAATGGCAGGGGAAGTAGGATGTTCTACCTCATTTCTGCCAGGTAGAGGTAGAAACCCAGGTTCCTTACCACACTACTGTTACCACTCAGTCAGGTTACTAATGGGGAGAGATGGAAGTCCCAGCTCCCAATGTAGTCTCCAGTGACAGTGCATTAGTGCTGGATGATACGGTCAAAGTCCAAAAAGGGATTCTTCCCTAGACCTCTTTCATAAGCACCCCAGTGTAGAGAAGGAGTGGTGCCTCCTTACTACCAAGCAGGGGTGAAAATCCAGGCTCCGCATTTGTCCTGCACCAAAACTGCACGTGTGTGTTAGGAGGTGGTTCTTGTTAACAGCAGATAGGGATGAAAGTCCTGACTGTACTTAGCCTTCTCCAACACCACCCCCATGGAAATGTTGGGCACCTTGTCATAGCCTCTCAAGGGTGGAGTCTGGGCTCTCTCCTTGGCCTTTCCCAGTGTGGGTGGTTGGGGTGCCGCAAGTTTTTGTATGGCGTTTGGGTCGAGTAAAGCAATTATTGTCTAAAAGTTTCTGTCTTGCTAGGCTGCACATTCCTGTATTTTTGGCAAGAGAGAGCAACCTTTTGTTGTGACAAAAGCATAGATAGACCTTGAAGTGTAGAAATGTTCAGTAACCTTTACCGATATGGGGACTAACTTCGCAGGATTCTGGTGCTGATATTTGAAATAGATACTGTTTTTTTCCTAATCTGTTTTTTTGTTTGTTTGTTTCTTACTCCATATTAACACTACCCCCAAAATGCATGGTTTTTAAATTATCTTCCAAAAAGTTGACAGTTTCTGTGTTTGTCAATTACTTTAATATTCTATATATTTTTAAATGGATGGTTGGTTGGGAGTCTCTAGACACGACACTTCACACTAAGCAAGGCTGACAGTTAAGTGATGCAGAAGCCATTATCTCACCTTTGTGCTTGCAGGCTGTGGCCTCTTGCCTTTTCCTACTTCATAATAAATAGCATTAGCATTGAGGAACTTTTTAACACCTATTGAGGACAGGGTTTTTCTAATCCCCTCTCAGAGAAGCTTTTAAAAATGAATGACTAAAACCTAACAAACATAACATACATAAAAGAGAGCTAGGTAGCAATCTTACATATGAATTTAGATTCAGAAATACCAAATAAAATACCAACCAACCAAATTGAATGTTACAATAAAAGAATCACCTACCATGACCAAATATGATTTATCCCATATTATAATATATATTATTGTAATGTATAGTATTTGTTGGTCCACTAAGAAAACACGATAGTGTCATTAGATGCTGAAAGGGCATTTGACAAAATTCAGCATTTATTTATGAGATTTATTCTGAGATAACTAGAAATAGAAAGATGTCTTCTTCAAATAATAAATAATAGCTATCTTAAACCAAAAACCGACATCGTATTTAATATAAAATACTCTTGGCATTCCTCCTAAAATCATGAAAGAGGCAATCATGTTAAAACCATTATACAATTACTCTAGATGTAGATATTCCAGGCAAGACAGTAATATGTAAAAAATAAAGAAGAGCTATAACTACAAAATCACCATTTACAGACAATATAATTTTTTCACTTACAAAATTTAAGAGCATTATCTTTGAACTTATCAACAGATCAGAGACTTGGTAAATGTGTAAAACATTCATACTATTTCTATAAACAAGTAAAAGCTAATTAGATGGGTGAATTCTTTAGAATATGTCACTCCTCATAATACCAGAAAATATAAAATACTTAGGAATAACCCTAAGAAGAAAGATATAGAGCCTATATAAAGAAATTCTACAGTGATTAAAGAATTATTTACATAAATTAACAATATATCATGTTCTGGATAAGGAGACTGATTATTTTAACAGTTGAAGATATTTTGAAATTAATTCAGAACTTTTATGCAATCCCAGTCAAAATATCAGTAGATTTACAATATTGATAAAATTATTATTTCGTATATCTGAAAGTATACAGGCAAGAATTGCTAAGATAACTTTTTAACTTGACAGTAAGTAGGAATTTCAGAACACTTTATTATGAAAAATTTCAAACTTACAGAAAATTCTAAATATAGTACAGTGAATATATAAACATTCTCACTAGATTCAACAATTGCTAACATTATGTGACATCTCCGTACACAAAAGAGAAATTTAAATAAAAATGAATAAATGGTGTTCTGTTGTAAATGTGATATCAGCTACAAACCTGTATCTTTCCTTTCCCTTAAAACACCTCCTCAAAAGAATAACTATACTTGCTATGAACAGTTTTTTTATGTGTGTGTGCATACACACATTCATGCTTGCTTTTCTCTTTAACTCCTTGTTATGAAACATTTCAAATATGTGCAAATATTGAATGAATAGCCTGATGTATCCCTGAAAATCAGGTAGTTTTGACACTTAGCAACCCATCACCAAACTAGTTTTACATGCTACCCCACTACTCTACCATATTATTTTGAAGCAAATCCAGATGTCATGATATTTCATTTGTAGGTATTTTAGTACATATCTCTAAAAATAAGGACTTTTTTAAAAAACAAAGTATTATCATGCCTGAGGAGATTAACAATGATAATGTAATATCAGATTTTCAATTCGTGTTAAATTTCTCCATCTCATTTTAAAAATCATGTTTCACATAAGACCTATATATTGCAATTGGTTGATACATCTCATAAGAGTCTTTTAATATGTAGGTTTATCCTCCACCTCCTTTACTGCTTTATAGTTTTTTTATTGAGGAAACCAGGCCATTTACCTTGTAGCGTTTCCCACAGACTGCATTTTGTTGATCTCTTGGTGTCCTTTTGTTCCTAAAATTCCCCATAAATTGTTCATTAGATCTGGGAGATTGGTTTGATCAAATTTTATATTTTAGCAAAAATATTTCATGATTTTTGTAAAGGTTTCATGGGCACTTGAAAAAAAGGGTTTACTTTCTGTTTTCAGCATACAGAGTTGCAATTTCATCAGTTAGATTTACCTCATTAGTTACGTTATATGCTTTCTGAGAGAGAGAGCTATAGATGTAGATATAGACATATAAGCTGTTATGGAGTTAAAAATGGTGACGTTAAAATCTCATGCTACTAATATTTTTCTGTATTTTTCCTTATATTCTATGGTTTTGCTATATGATGTCAACGTTGTGTTATTTGATATATAGATAGTCATAATTGTTAGAGTATCATCAAAGAATAAAATATACCTTTTAACATTTCTAGGTGTCCTCTTTTCCCCCTTCTTTAATGCTTTTGTCTATTTAAGATTGTAACCACTGCTTTGCATTTTAATGAACTTAGAAGAGTATAAAACTGTACAAAAAGTATTATGAAAAATTATGTAGTTACGGATTTATATAACTTTATGGTATTCATTCATGGATAACACGAAGGAAACAGATCAAATTGTAAATAGTGTTTAACCTCCAAGTGATAGGATTATGAACAGTTTGAATTTTCTTCTTTAAAGTTTTTCCAAAGTTTTCTTTGGTGAGCCTGTGTTATAAGGCTCAAAAACATCTATTTTGTGTGTGTGTGCGTGAGACAGAGTCCTGCTTTGTCACCCAGGCTGGAGTGCCGTGGCACGATCTCAGCTCACTACAATTTCCGCCTCCCGGGTTCAAGCAGTTCTCTGCCTCAGCCTCCCAAGTGGGTGGGATTACAGGCACCCGACACCATGCCTGGCTAATTTTTGGATTTTTAGTAGAGACGGGGTTTCAACATCTTGGTCAAGCTGGTCTTGAACTCCTGACCTTGTGAACCACCCGCCTCAGCCTCCCAAAGTGCTGGGATTACAGGCATGAGCCACCATGCCCGGCCAAAAACATATTATTTTTACAAAAGAAAATTTAGGAGAAAGTATGCAAAGATGGATTGATTCTCTTAATATTTTTAGCATAGTTTTGCCACAGCTGAAATAAGAACAGTATTGAACAGTCTCCCTTCCCCCAGTTTTAATCACAACTAAAATCATACACATGCATCTTCCAGTGATGCATTTGAAATGGTGAAATCTGATTGCTAGAAATTGTGACGTGAATAAGTAAAAATTTACTGGAGTCTCTGATATGACTTGAGGATTAGAAGTAGAATATAGGAGGCCTTCTGAAAATCTGTCTCACATTCACTGAGGCTCCCCTTGGTTTTGAGCCAGATAACAAACCTTTCAGTTGAATTTTTTCCGTCCAGACACTGGCTTAAATGAAGGTATACTGAACTTGGAGATGTCATTTCAGCATTTGGCTGGAAGAGCTGTTGTAGAGGAGCTTCTTTAGATAGGAAGCCATGAGGGAATTCTCTGAGTACATGCATTTTCACACATCTGCTAATGCAAAAGCCCCGTGTGAGCATTAGTACTCAGGAATGTGATGTGGATTCGAGATGATCTCCACAGGATTTTGGCAGGTCAGAACAAACATTATCTTGCTCCCATATGTTTTTGTAGCATCTTGAAAGGGAAATCATATACATTTCCTTTAACTTACATGCTGAATTTTCCCACATAGACCAAAAAAAAAAAAAAAAAAAATCTCAGCAAAAATAAATTCAAGAATATGTATATATGATGTTCATATATTTAGCATCTGTTGTCAATACAGCAATGTAAGCTGACGGCTATTGGAATTCACATACAGTTTGCATTTACTTTGATTTATGTTTAAATGGCTTATCTCAGAAAACCTGACCCAACAGATAAAGACTGTGAAAGATTCCACATTATGGGTAAGTCTTTTTTTTTTTTTTTTTTGAAATGGAGTTTTGCTCTTGTTGCCCAGGCTGGAGTGCAATCGTCCAATCTCAGCTCACTGCAACCTCCACCTCCCCAGTTTAAGTGATTCTCCTGCTTCAACCTCCCAAGTAGCTGGGACTACAGGCGCCTGCCACCACGTCCAAATGATTTTTTGTATTTTTGGTAGAGATGGGGTTTCACTGTGTTGGCTAGGCTGGTCTCGAACTCCTGACCTTAGGTGACCCACCCACCTTCCTCCCAAAGTGCTAGGATTACAGGCATGAGCCACCACACCCAGCCACTGGGTAAGTCTTCTTTAATTTCTCTCTACACTACATCTCCTTAGGTGCAGCATATACGTGACCTGGTGCCCCACACCTCCACTGCTTCCCTGCCAATATCACTGTTACCCCAGATGGATACAACTCTCAATAGTTTTGTAGTATTTGATATAACTCTGACATATTCAGTATAACAACAACCAGGGAACCCCTGTGAAGCTAAAAAACTGTTTTCCAAAATAATAATGATGATATATACTATAGAAAAAGACCCTATCTGTTTTTTATCACCCTTGAGCAAACCCAGCCCTATTTGATATGGGACCTGACATAGAGTGGGGAGTCATTAAATGTTGACTAACCCTTTTTCTAAGTCTTTTTTTTTTTTTTCCTATTTTAATTTTTATTTGCGGGGGGGTGGTGGGAGGGACTCAGTCCCAGAAGACCTATGTCTTTTAATTCTCTACTTGTGGTCCCTCTATAAAGTGATATGTAATCTGCCCAGTATTAATAGTTTGGCTCCTTTTTCTCTGCAAACATATTATTAAAAGTTGAATAAAGAAATAGAACCTGTGTCAGCAACTTAATGGCCCATGTGTCAAGGATAGCATATTGGTTGATTCTCATTGGCATATATGCTGACATATTTAGTTTTATTTCATTCTCTGTTACACCCAAGACCTTCTGTAGGACTGAACATAACTTTAGGAGGAGAATGACCACTAATCACTATTTGTTTTCATATTTTGTGAATGAGTTTTGTTGTCATAGTCTCATGTGTCTAATCAAATAGATCTTCAAACCAGTTCTAATCAAACCAGTTCTTTTATGTGCTTATACCACATGGTTTTCAGCTATCAAATGTTATTTCAAACTTGCATCTAGAATATATATATATATATATACTTTTTTTATTATTTAACATTTGGAGGGAAGTCAGATATCTTTGACCTCATTTCTTTTACTCATTTTATGTTTATTTAACACCAATGGTTTCCTATTGGCTTCTTTAGCTGGAAAAATTATTTCTACAGGGCAATATAACCTGGGATTCTGCTTCACAAAATGAAACATGAAGTGATAATATCATTAATCTATTAACAAATAATTGCTCTTGGGTTCTTTTCCTGGTATCTTGAGCCACCAAGGTGTAGCTTTTACTTGATCTGAATTTGTCAGTCTGTAAAAGTAGGGATTATAATATAACAGTGCGTCTTCTTATTTAGTTTGTTAACTACATTCTATTGTAGAACTGTTCTTATTTTTAAGATCACAGAGATCCATAGAAATATTGGCATTCTTGTACCAGTTATTCATATTTCATTGTATGTTAGTATTTTGGCATCATTTCTTACATACCCTGTTATTGTTTAGGGGAAAAATGTGGAAGCATTTCTTGATATTTTTTCACTGTTTTTCCCTAGTGAGTTATGTAGTTAATCATATTAAAATGTTCTTCAGTTTTGAAATATGAGAGATTTGTCAGCCCTTTGAAAAAATGGTTATAGTTCATTTTCCATATATTACTCAACATTATGGATCTGCCTGCCAAGTGATCCCAGGTGTGGGATTGCAGCAGGTAATTTCCTGAGCTGTATGGTACAGATGATTTTCTGTGTTAGAAGATGCTATCGGCTCACCTGGCCTCTTAGTGACAGAGAAATCCTTTGTTTATTCATTTAGTAGGCAGATTAACCCTAATGAATATTGGCTTCCTGGAAATAGATACAGGTGACAATGGCAAAGTGAGGAGTGGGGAGATGTAAGACAAATTCCCTTTTCTTTCTTCACTTATAAATAATGGTGGCTTTCATAGGAGAGTGTTTTAAATCAGAAAGGAATGTAAAATATTTGAACTAAAAAGATAGATTTAAATAATCAACCTTTAATTTTTAAAAGTTTTGAATGTCTATGTATATGTATATTTTTCAGAAGAACTAGAGATTTTCTAATTTTGGCAAATACTTAAAAGTTTTATGTTGCCATTAGCGTTAAACAAAAATATTTAATTAAATACTTATACTGGTTTGGGCAGAGCTACTCACTTGAACACGAAAATGCTTTCCTAATATGTCCTTGTACTCAGATAAATTTTGTGAATTAGAGAAGTGTAACATTCATCAGCCTCTCTCAGCATGTGAAAGAAAAATGTGCATTATTCTGTGTCTTTTCTTATAGTGTGATCATATTGCTTCAATGACGTATTTGCTTTCTCAGAGCAAGGATGAAGGACTAATCTAGGCATCAGAAAATTATTCATAGAGTTATACTATAAACTATAAAAAGTTCCTAGAAATAAGCTATTTTAAATTCATTGCTTTGTTATGACTTTTAGAATATTGACAAAAAAACATTTTTACCAATATAATTTTATGGATATTGGATTGTATAATTATCAGTAATCTATGATGAAAATGAAATGTTCGTGATTGCAACTCTTAAGTTTTGCTCACCAACAGAGTACTTTACAGCATTTTTCTGTGAATGGTTTTGGACGTACATTATTCCCAAGATGGGAATGTATAGATACAGATGTGGAAATCTCTTAATGTTCAACCAGACTTTTCCAGATCTTACAGCTATGATTTATACTGCATTCTCCAAAGACTTCCAAAATGTCTTCTTTTACATAACTTTATCCATTAGAGGAAAAGTTAAAATTCTTCCCCTCTTCGTGCTAAATGCTGAAGATAGGCTTTTCATGATACCTTTTGTAGTTGACTATAAAAGCTGTAGAATTTCAAGGAAGAAGTGAAAAAACAGAGTTTACCTTCCCACAAAGATTTAAAATTTATGATTTCTTCTAGCTATGCAGTTGAGATTCTCCTTGAATTGTGTTATTGGGAATTCTGAGTAATGTGAAATATATATGAATTGGAAGCAGTAATAAATTGTGAATGAATCTTTTGCTTTTTACTTAAGATTACTTTATCCTTAAAACTAATGTTTCTATAACCTCTGACCGAATACAGAAGATCCAAAATACTTCCAAGGGTGAGACTTTTTCCTTGCCTGTTGTGAGCAGTTTAATTCATTACAATTGTGTGTGCATTGTGGCATGTGGGTACATCAGAGGAATATTTGCAAAATCTGAATTTACATATCACCTTGCCAAAATGTGAGGCAATCCTTTACTGAATTGGCAGTAATATTTATTTTCAGAGACATTAGAAAAAAAGACAGCAGTGTATATGTGTCATGTTATCTCACATGAAACACTGCCTATGTTAAATAGATTTTTCTTTCCTTTTAGTGAAAAACCGAAGGACAATAGTCATTATATGATTTTGTATTTTAAGTATTTTCATAATCCAACATAAATTGGCCCACCCAAGGATTATGTCTGTCTTGTAAAGATGTGTTTATATAGTCATTGGGTGAAAGATTGCAGAAGTTGAACCACTAGTTTTGAAAGTTGAGCCAGACCAGGAAAAATCAGGATACAATTTGGCACTTATGGAGACGAAATGATTTCCTTTTTAGCTGCTGATTTCTACTGGGAAATGTATCCTTGGACTGAAAATTGCATCCGGAAAAATGTTTATGTAGTGTTTTTCAAATGACTGATTATTCTTCTAACCTTTAACATGAACTGTGTCTAATTTTGGTCTCTCTTAACTCTTTCACGACTAGGGGATTTTTCTTTGTGGGAAAAATATTACAACCATATCATTACTACTTTGAATACAGGAATGAATGTCTTACATGGTAACAAGAATACAAAATGTGTTAAGATTTCTTTCTGGGTTATTTTTCCAAGCAGGTAGTAGAACACCCAAGGTTATCCAACCTTCATCACAGGCACTTAAGTTTTAGATTGCATTTAAATCAGGATACATCTGAAAACATAAACAAAAAAGAGAGAGAGAGAAAAAAGGATACATCTCCAGCAGCTGCATCTCTTCCTCTTCACTGCCAGCTACACACATGCACTAGGAGCTTCTTGACATTTTCATGGGTAATATTTGGTCTTTGCGAAGATAAGTACTTCTTTGTTTTCTTTCTTGTAAATTTAGTGACTTTTCTGGCTAAATTATTGCTAAACGTTGTCCGTCGCAGATTGAGGGGTCTCTGTTCCGTGTTATCTCCATTCAAGGAGCCAGGTTAGTGAAGGCTTCACCACTGAGTTATTCTAGGTGACCATGGCAGGGGTAAGGGGACACTAGACATCTCATGGTGGTCGCTTCTGTTTACAACTCATGAGCTATAACTGTGCTGTCCAATCCAATAGCCACCAGCTGTGTTTTTTTTTTAATTTAGATTTAAAATAATGTAGGTTAAATAAAATTTGTAATTCATTTTCTCAGTTGCACTAAGCCACATTATCATATTAGATAGTACAAGGTTTAGAAAATTTTTATCATCATAGAAAGTTCTGTTGCAGACTACTAGGCTAGAACTTTAAGAGGATAGGGAAGTACAGTTATCTTGTATGTCCAGAGGTGGGAAAGAAGGAAATATTACCAAACTTCAATAATGTCTGTCATCATTGGTAAACTGTATGCTTGAAAATTACTCCTCAGATCCTCTATATCCTGTTTTTCCCTTTTTGGGGGAGTGGAATAGGGAGGAAGGGGGCTACAAAGTGAGTTGGGTGATATAAAAAAATAAATAATACATATACACACGAATGCATACATACTGCTTCTGTGTGAAAAAAGAAAACTTAAGGAGTACATACTTGAAATTAACATTCTGCCAAGCGGGAGTCATTCTGTTCGATGCCTTCCTTTGAAGGAAGACTGTATTGCATTTGTGTGGCTTTGGGGAAGACATTCAGCAAAGAACACCACAATTTCCCTTGAGCTCAGAAAATGTGATTAAGGAGTTTGAATGTAATTACCCGAAGTTTGGCTTTTCTTTTAAAGAACCCATTCATTTTAGAGATTCCTTGATACTGTAAACCTGACAGCTCAATCTGGTTTTCTTTTAGGAAGCCTTCCGCCAGGAATAG
This sequence comes from Papio anubis, assembly GCF_008728515.1. Lineage (NCBI taxonomy): Eukaryota > Metazoa > Chordata > Mammalia > Primates > Cercopithecidae > Papio > Papio anubis. The sequence goes on from NC_044992.1 coordinate 31,438,622, forward strand.
TGTGAGTCAAGGATGAGTACATAAAGATGAAGCCCATGCAGTGAGGACAGCCTGGGCCGTGTTAGGCTTTGACTTAAATCAGATTTCATCTACGGCTGAGACGCAGAGGAGATACTTAGTGAAATGTGCAGAGCTCCATTCAAGTCCATTTCTTATTTGTTTGATGTACAGGCTTATTTAATTGAAAGGTGGGACACCGATAGGTATACATTCAGACAAATCACCCTGCAGTTATTGCTGAACAGAGTAATAATAATAGATTTGGAGAATGTTCCGTGTTTTCAAAGACAGAGTTTGACAAGTAATGGACAAACTTTCCATTCTTCTCTATCCCAAATCATTTGAATCATTTGACAGCTATATACAATCCCCAGCGCTTGTAAAATAAAAGAAAAAAAGTATGGGGAGAGAGAACGCAAGTAACCCAGCAGAGTTTGTGACAGAAACTGTTAGCCCTCCTTTGTATTGTTTCTGCACTGTCCTGTCAAACATCTGGAAACCAGCATATTGGCAGTCATCTTACAGCATGATTTTGCATTTACATCATTGTGCTAGCTGGTAGAATTTTTTTCCCCCAGGAAAAAAAATCGGCAACTTTTGGTCTGTCACAAGGTCAAGTGATGATTAGTGATGCAGTCTCTCCTAAACACATGGTTAGCACAGAAATCTTAAATCAGTTCCCCAAAATTTGGTAACCATTAGAGTACTTCCTAAGTCACTTCCGGATGTCAGGCCTAAGGTGGAGAGGGGGACAGGGCTATATTGAGTTCTCCACAGTTTTCTACCAAAGGGATTTAGTTTGGCAGCTGATCCAGCCACGGAAACGCTCACGCAAGGGCAGACCTAGACAGGAAACACTTTTGAAAGTGCTGTTTTGATAGAGGATCATGAGATCAGGCAAAGAGCTGTGAACTTTATATGTAGCCTAGGCCATGTAGCACTAGGCTAGCCACCTGAGGGTATGGAGTAAGAAAGGAAATTAAAGAAGGGCCAGAGATCTTACAGGCAATTTTCTTTTCTCAAAAGAGCAGTGCTAAAAATTATGAATTTCTTTGAAGTGGAGGAACATAATTAATGAATTCCTTTGTTGTTGTTGATTGTTTGTTTATAAAACATTCTACCATCATTATTCACCTTTACATTTTTCACATGATTGTTAGCTTAGACTACAAGAGCTAACCTCATCCATTCTAACCACCTTTTTATAGCTCTCAAAAGAGCTGTCTTCCAAGGAAAACACTGCATTGAGCAAAGGTTGTACTTTTGGAAGACGGACGTTTTATAATGATAAGTTTTGACAACTTGCTCTGGTTGCCATGTGTCTCCCAGTCCTGCTTGTGGGTGGGTATTTGTCAGGAATGAGAATATGTCTGAGATGGTCTGCTTTATAGCAGCCAGTCTTGATTTTCAACTTCCAGGGCCTTCGGCATCCTTTTGGCTCTGGAAACACAGAAGGCTTTGCTGCCCTTGGCTGTGCTGTTGGAGAAAAGGAGAGTATCCTGTTTAGGGAGGTGCTGATCTTCAGTCTCAGAACCATCGTTTGACACCTTTAGTTCCCCCCATGGACTTCTTTTTGTCCTTCTTTGTCCATAGTTTAGAACTTACAATCTGAGTATTCCTTCTATTGAGCTATTCTTCAAGGTCTGCAGAAGTCATTTTTGTTTATAAATCTGTGATTTCTCACAGCAGATCATTTAATTATTTCTGTCTTAATTACAGAATTTCAAAGAAAAATAAAATCCTTATCTGTACTTAACAAAGGCTGCCAACACTTTTCTGTAGACCACCAATGATTCTTGTTTTGTAGCTTTTTGTTTATAAAGGCAATGTTGTATTCCACAGCGTCATTACACACACTCTGCTTCTGTGACTAGGACAGCTGGCAGGTCCAAGACAGAGCATATGGATGACGCTCTAACAACATCTGTCCAGTTGTTGTAATCACATATTTGGTGTACAGCTGAAAGACCCGCTTTCACCTTAACTGAGTTTTTGTGACTAATTTTAAATTTACTGTAAACACTTTTTTATATGTCTCATGCTTATTAATACTTAATAATAATTCCACAAGTATTTCTCTCAATTCTAAACCCCAGAGCACCATAAAAACTGGCAAAATATCTTCCCAGTTAATTATGAGAAATTCTTCTGTATAATTTTCTTATTAATTCTCAGATCCAAAAGAACCACCAGTACAACCCAAGGACCCCAATCATTAGAATAACCACAAAACTGATTCTTAATTACCTCTTGCCTGAGACACTGCAGAAGTAACCAAATCGGTCCCACAAACATAAGCCTCTCTAACCCTGCCACCTCCCCCAGTTTTTCTTACATAATATGGTGAGAATCTTCTTCCTCAAATAATTTTTATCCTATCACTCCTGTTCTCAAGAACCTTTGGTTGTATCCTGTTTTACAACATGAAGTTCAAATGTTTTGAATGGAGATTTTAAAAGTCTAGCCCTGCTTCTTGTACATCCCCTCTAGGAGCACCCCCACTCTAATCAAATTGACCTTGTTAGTTTAGCTGGACTCCAACCCGTTCTGATTCTAGCTCCTGAAGTCAGTGTCAAGAAATATTTGTCTTGACCAGGAGCAGTGCCTCACACCTGTTTTCCCAGCACTTTGGGAGGCCAAGGCGGACTGACCACTTGAGGTCAGGAGTTCGAGACCAGCCTGGCCAACATGCAATACCCCGTCTCTGCTAAAGATACAAAAATTAGCTGAGCGTGGTGGCACGCGCCTGTAATTCCAGCTACTTGAGAGGCTGAGGTGGGAGGATAACTTGAACCTGGGAGGCGGAGGTTGCAGTGAGCCAAGATTGCGCCTCTGCACTCCAGCCTGGGAGACAGAGCAAGACTCTGTCTCAAAAATGAAAAAAAAAAAAAAGATGTTGGAGACCTAGGTTCTAGAGTAAACTCTGCCACTACCTAGCTAGGTTGACCTGTAACAAGTCTATTTAACTTTTTCATAGGTTATTTCTAAGATACTTTGGAAATAAAAAAAAAAATACTATGTGTTTGTAATTTTATGATTGTAATTCCATTTAAGTAAAATAACAAAAATAACAGTCGTATTGTGGACGTTAGAGAGTTCTTACCTGGAAAGTTTCATTTCCTAATGACATCACTGAAACAGCAGGTATGATAGAGGGTTCCCTAACTTTGATAGTTTTACTTATCTTAATTTATCTTCTGTTCCTCTGCCTTGGGCTTATTAAGTTTTGAATTAGGTATGAAAAGTATTAAGCCAGGGGTATAAATTACAATTCATTAATAAATTCATAATCTATTTTATACTGTTAAAATGAAATTATATTCCAAACTCTTATAATTGTGAACAATTTGCATTTGGGATTTTAAAATAAAGCCTAAACATGGTAGTCCCTTCCTTCTTCACTAATTTATTTCTGCGTAAAGGCCTTTCTTCCTTGAGGCCTGTGAGCCTCCAGGCCTTTGCAGCCTGTAGTGGTCTGCACTTCTCTGTTTTTCTTTCCCTGAGAGTGCTGATTAGTGACTTGCGGTGTGGATTCTGATTTATCGCAGACCAGAGCTGCCCCTAAGGGGCTGAGCAGAAACACTCATGAAGGAGCCCTGATTAAAAAGAGTGGTAATGAAGACAAATGTTTCAGAGGGAGTTGAGAGAAAACCAGTCCTTGGCATTCCCCGTAGCTCCTCTGAGCTTTTGAAAAGGAGGTAGTGGTAGCCAAAGGAAATATTTCTTCTTTGTTGTTTATTTCTCATGGCACTGGAAACATTTTTCTTTTCCTCTTGGGTGTTCTAATTCTCACTTGTTAACTGCTTTTCATGCAGGGTTGCAATTAACCCCTGGCAGATACCTCACCATGTTCTCCTTATAGCCACTCTGTCCCCAAAGAAGTTTTTAATGCTTTGACCTATAACCATTTTAGAATTCTTCAGACTTGACACTTGCCTAATTTCTCAGATCATTAAATCACACTTCTGGTTTTTTCCAGTGATTTTTACTAAATTTGATGTTAGGTGCCTATAATCACCTTCCCTTCTTCTTATTTTTATAAGACAGAATGCCAGCAGAAAAAAAAAAAAAAAAAAAATCCTGTTCACTTGGTAATTTTAAACACAACTGGGTCAAAAGTTTCAAATCTAGTGTTAAATCCGTAACTGAAGGCACTATTCCAAAATTACTTGAGTATAGGTGAGAACTTGACAGATAATTATGGTTGCTTGACGTGGGTCTTGGGGCATCTACCAAATCTTAATGGTAGTCCCACTACCTGTAGCCATGTGAGCTATAATCTACCGCCCTGGTCAAACTTAACCAAAATTCTGTTTTCTTTCAGAAGATTCCCTAACATTGGAATAAATGGTAAGAATATAGATTGCTTGTGCCAGGCTTATACAGTGGGTCTCTAAACTATATTGAGTGGTCAGAACGCCACATTCAGAATACTTAGGGAGGGAGAAAGAAAGATAAAGTGCCTCGGAAGCCGTGAAACATTCTAGGGAGCAAGAGCACACCACTGCGCATGCTCCTGGTTAGTGTGCTGCAGACTTCGTTAAATGTGGAGGAGGCAAGGTGGAGAGAAGGAAAGACAAGAGAAATGGAAGATAGAGTCCACTCCCCTATCCCCGACAATGAGAAAAAGCTCCTTACCAGGTCTATGTGGGTCATGGGGCAAGATCAAAGAATCAAGGAAGGTTCATAAAATGCCACCACCCCTGATTCATGACCTGACCCACTGAAAGGTCAAACTTCCAGAGGCAGGTTGTGGTTTCTGATCCAATCAAGTGGATTCCTTTTTTGGAGAAAGTCTCACTGTACTTAAAGAATCTTGTCAAATATCCAAGGCTAAAGGAAAATTTTAAATCTAATCCAATCTAATGAAGAAGCTGATAAAAAGGTAGAACCATTAGTGTGAGAGCAGCATTTAAAATTATCTTTATGGCTTTTCTGGGATTTTTACCTCTGTCTCAAGCAAAACAAAAACAAAAACCCAGAACAACAACAAATGAGTTGAATGTTGCTCAGATTTGGAGTATTTGATGTTACCCCTTTCTGATGAACATCTGAGATTAAAGATCTGCATTAAAGATGAAATAGAACACACTGAGAAAAGGGTTGGGTAACAACTTTCACACTTACTTTGTTTCTACTGAGGTTGGGTCCATCTTGAAGATTAAACTCTTCCCCAAATACAAAGGCAAGGTCAGGGTCTGAGTTAGGCTAACTGATGTCAAGTACAAGTTCTGTAGCAAAAAACAAAAATTGCTGCCACTCATCTGCTAAGAGACAAAGATTTAGGCTGCTGGACTAATTGCCAAGTTTGTAAGATTACTTCAGGAGCACCCTCCAGGCTAGTAGAATTCCATGCAAATTTCAACCATTTGACATTACTTCCCTGTTAAGTAGGGAAGAAAGACTTAGTAATTTTCAGGACTGAACCAAATTCCCTGTCAAGTATTGATGCAGTCTCTTCCGGGTCTGAAATACTGGCATACTGTTCTTTATTTTTCCTGACTTCAAACAGGCATATTAAGATTTCATGGATCTCTGAATCTTTCTTTGAGGATCTGGGAACACATCAGAAAAACCAGATAGAAAAGAGGGAAGAGGAAATAGGTTATTTCCTTAGCCTCCTGAAGCAAATGAATTGGAAGGGTGCTTTCTGTGACTTTCGTTGGCCAGCAACTGCCTGGAATCTCAAAAAAAAAAAAGAAAAAGAAAAAGAAAAAAGGAAACCCAAAAAAAACTTTGATTCCTTACTGTGTAATCTTTTAACAAAGTATTTTTGCAAACATACTTAGCATGTGATTTTCACATATGTATTCTAAGGAGCCATGTAGCAGAGTTGGAGAGATGAAAGCATTTGAGGACTGCAAAGTAATTTTAAATTGAGAGATATACTAACATAGGAGTCACATACAAAAAGGGAGAGGAGGTAGAGTTGGTGTGATATGGAAAATAAATATTTCATATAGTCTGCTATAGTCTGGCCAGTATGATTAGATAAAAGTCACATTCAGAACAAACGCTGGAGCAATTTACACATCCCAAAAAGAAAGGGAAGAAATACCATTTCATAATAAGATGAGGATCAATAATAATAGTGAACACTTACTGATTTTTAAAAAATCAACTGTTAGGCACTGTGCTCAGACTTTATGAGCATTATCTCATTTTTCATCGTTTTATAAATTAGGAAATTGAGGTTGTGAAAGTAACATGCCTGGATTGACACAGTAAGCTGGTGGAATGAGGATTCGGAACCATGCATGTCTGACTCCAGAGCCCTTGCTTTTTACACCAGCCTCTACTACCTCCCTGTGTGACTCTGGTCAGTTAATCCATTTATAAAATGAGAGTATTGGACTGGGCAATTTCTAGATCCTTTTGGTTCTAGAATTACAGAAAAGTATTATAAAGTTGAGAGAACTGTGTTATGGTGGGACATTTAGAGACAAACTGAAATAGTGATTGTAATGACATTTCAATTTAATGATAGTTAGCACTGAGGGAGCCTGTACTAAATAATTATGTAATTAAATTTACAAACACCTAATTTAATCTTCAATCCTTTTTGACACCAGTTTTTTGTTCCTAAGAAAGGTTAAGTAACATCTCCAAATCACAGAACCAGAATTATTCATGAAGAGTCAGACACATCAAAGATCCAAAAGACAGTTTTTAAGATTTCAAATGGTTAATACTCTACTTTTCTCTTAGATTGTTTTTTGTTTTTTGGTTTTTTTTTTTTTGAAATAAAGCATTTTTACAAGTTAGTAAAAGTGGTATACAAAACTGGAATGTTCTTCAAACTGGAATGTTATTAGAGTTCTTGCTTGAAAATAGTTCCAAATTAAACATATGAGGCTTCCAGTAGTTTGAAGACTTTAGAATCCGACTTGAGATCAAATCAGGACTATCTGAGACAGTGAGGTCACCTAAACTGCGAAGTGTGAGGTGCCCTGTTTCATGCTTCTCATAATGACACAATAAGGCCATTAGTATTATCTTTATTATAACAGATGATTATAAATGGTACAGAGTTGGTTTCTTATTATCTGGTACTTTTTGTCACTTAGCCCTAATTTTCTTAATTCAAGGACATATTCTGTTAGTACTAGGGAGCAAGTCTAAGACTGACTTTGCCACACTAATCAAATTACATCAGTGTCAAGTGCTCACTAATTAACACAAAATTTATATCTGCATTAGGTAAATGTCATTTCACCACAGTGGCCTGAAATAAGCTTTTTATTCCTTTGCGTTAGCATACCATTTCATTGTAAGTATTACAAACAAGCTACTGACCAAATTTAGGCCCATGTGCATTTGTTATTTAGCTGGAAATAGCTAGAAGACAGTCAGTACATCCAAAGATCTGTAGGAAAATGCCCTGCTTCATTTTTTAACTGATCAACTAGCTAACTTGTCACCTTGAGGTCCTGTGTATACATCATAGCAGGGCTTAGCAGACTGCCACCCCCTGTCTATATGCAGCCCACGGGCTAAGAACCGTTCTCACATTTTTAAATGGGAGGAAAAACATCAAAAGAAGATTTTATGAAACCTGAAAATCATATGAAATTCAAATGTCAGGCTCATAAATAAATCTTAATGCAACAAAGTCATGTCTGTTCCCTTATCTATTGTCTATGGCTGCTCTCCCTGTGATGGCAGAGTTGAGCAGCTGTAACAGAGACTGTGTGGCCTAAAGATACTTACTGTCGGGTTGGTTACAGAAAATGTTTTCCAACCAGAAGCTGTATTCCAAACTCTTTCCTAATGTGGCATACAAAGCCTTTAGGATCTGGCTCCTGTGTGCCTCTGGTGCTGCTGCTGCTGCTCCTGTTTCTGCTTTTGCCACAGCCACCGCCACTGCTCCCTCCCCCTCCTTCTTCCCTGCACCCCCTCTCACCCACCTTCCCCGTGACCAGCAGCCTGAGCTCTAACAATTCTCTACTACTAGCACCTCTTAGACTCCAAAATGCTTTGCACCTATTTAAATGTTGTCCCGTGCTCTTCCCTCTACATAAAATCATTTCTTTCCATCCTGAGTACCCCTGGCAAGCTCCTATCTTCCAATATTTTTACTTAAGCATCCCCTCTTCTTCTCTGCACCCGGAGCATCTTGGACATAGTGTTGTTTCCACCTTGCATTCGCTCACTAGACAGTAAGATTTTTCAATACAGATACTGTCTCCTCTTCATCTTTATATCCGTAGAACAGGGTTTCTCAGCCTAAGTACTGAAGGTATTTTGGACTGGGCAATTCTTTGTTTGCAGCTGTTTTATGCATCATAGGATGTTTAGCAGCATCCCTGGCCTCTACCCATTAGATAGTGGCATGCCCCCTTCCCTCAGATTGCCTCCGAATATTGCCAAATGTCCCCTTGTGGACAAAATTGTCCCATTTATTTATTTAGAGATGGAAACTCGATGTTGTCGCCCAGGCTGGAGTGCAGTGGTGCGATCTCAGTTCGCTGCAACCTCTGCCTCCCAGGTTCAAGCGATTCTTGTACCTCAGCCTCCCGAGTAGCTGGGATTACAGGTGTCTGCCACCACATTCAGCTAATTTTGTATTTTTGGTAGAGATGGGGTTTTGCCATGTGGCGCAGGCTGGCCTCAAACTCCTGGCCTCAAGTGATCCACCCACCTCGGCCTCCCAAAGTCCTGTGATTACAGGTGTGAGCCAATGTGCTCAGCCAATTGTCCCCATTTAAGAACCACTGCCCTGGAAACCAGCAGTAACCAGACTCTGGTGGATGCTGAGAAAATGTTGAATTATTCAGATATTTGATTCACATTGAATTGTATACATCAAATGTATGAATTGTGAATTACATTTCAATAAAACATTTTTTAAAAAGTATTGGTTTACTATTAGCTATTATTAGTGGCATTATTATGGTGGTTTCCATTTGTTTTCCACAGTGGCCACCAGTGCAACTGATTTTGTCATACACTGTACTCATTGATGCCAAATATATATATCTTATTTAATGATGACTTCAAACCTAGGAAGTTGATTTGATTATCTCTTCTTGACTTTTTGGAAATGCAGACACAAAGAGATTCAGCAAATTGCTTAAAACCGAGATAACTAGCAAGCATGTATAAAGGGATACATGACTCAGCTCTTGTCTAGTTTCAAAGCCTGTGCTCATTCCATCTGACCATGTTGCTTCCATAAGTCACATGCCAGCCACCTAATGAACTTCTTGATTAGAAGAAAATGCATGTACCTACCAAAGATAGTGTGTGTATATAGCAAATATGAGCAATTTCTAAATAATGGCAGCATTATTTTTGTTCAAAATGCTAAAAATTGGGGCCGGGCATGGTGGCGCACGCCTGTAATCCCAGCAGTTTGGGAGGCCAAGGTGGGCGGATCACCTGAGGTCAGGAGTTTGAGACCAGCCTGGCCAACATAATGAAACCCTGTCTCTACTAAAAATACAAAAATTAGCTGGGCATGGTGGCGCACGCCTGTAATCTTAGCTATGCTGGAGGCTGAGGCAGGAAAATCACTTGAACCCGGAAGGCGGAGATTGCAGAGCCGAGATCGCACCAGTGCATTCCAGCCTGGGCGACAGAGCAAGACTCCATCTCAAAAAAAAAAAAAAAACCTAAAAAGCTAAAAACTGAGTTATCATTAGAACAGCCCATGTACTCTATGGATGGTAATGGGTTTTTCTTTTGTGGGAGTTGTTGTTTTGGTTGATTCGGTGTTTTCTTTGAGTGCACTGAGGAGCCACTGTTTTCTTCCGTATCTTTAGATCCTGATATGGTAGGACATGCACAATCATTTTGAATCATCATAAAGATTGAGTTTTCAGCCTGCAAAAACAAAAGAAAATTCATAGGGCATCAGTTCTCACCTTTCAGGAAGAACCTTGGAGCAATGGCACTAAAACAGATAGGACCTGTGAGGCTGGTAATCTTTGGAATGGCACTGTATGGCAAAACTTTCTGTGATAATGGAAATGTGGCATATCTGTGCTGTCCAATATAACAGTCACATGTGGCTACTGAGTGCTGGGAATGTGGCTATTATAACCAAGGAACTGAATTTTTAAATTTCATTTAATTTTGATTAATTTAAATGTAAATAGCTTATGTGGCTAGTGGCTATCATTTTGAATAGCACAGCTTTAGAAATCTTAGCTTGGACAAAACCACAAACTTAAGTTTATCCCCAGCAAACATCTTAGGTGCCAGAGATGGCAGATTTGGATTGAATAAATTATCCATGTTGAGTATCTACGTGGGAATTCCTACTTATACAGTGCAGATTCAGAGATTACTGTTGTACCTTGGCTTTGTGACTTACACATAGACCAAATTACTCTGCTGGGGGTAAATTCATACTCCAGTGTTACTTCAACATTTCTGAACATCTTTTTGTAAGCAGTGTTGCATTTTTTATTGCCTTGATTGTTGTAGTAATTACAAAATGAAGTATCCATTTAGGGGACAATGTTGAAGCATTGTGGGATAAATGGATAAATGTGGTATATTTGATTGTTTTTGGTGTTTAAGAACTATTATTGGAATAAGAGACTTTTGCTTTATTGAAGTCCTATAATTTTTTACTAGAACATTTGTTTTATGGCTCTTGATCCAAATGACAGCTGAATTTAGGAATTCAGCAGAAAAGTAACAATTCGTCGTCTTTGGGCATTTTTCTGATTATTTACTTTGAAATTCAGAGGATTCCATGTCTTGGAATATTTTTTTCATACCCATAAGATTTGAATTGTGAAGATAAGAAAATTACAAAATGTTGATAGGTTTTCATCAGCAGTACATTCTTAAAAAGAAGAAAAATATTTTATTTCAAATGCTATCCTAAATTAGCTGCAATCTTCAACAAGTTATTTTTAAACCCACTGTATGCTTTTGCTTACATTTGTTTATTAAATCTATTAGAGCTAGAAAAAAACAATTAGAGACAGATACGAATTTTTTATTATTGGATTTTCAAGAATTATTATCTTTTTATTTTTACTTCTTTCCCCCCCGTACTTGTATTGCTAGTGATAGAAGTTCTGAATTATGGATACATTCTTAGGCTTAAAGCGTACACATTTTTTCCCTTAGAGTTGTAGATGATCTAATCTAAAAAGTTGGAGGACTTAAAAAAAAAAAGTGTCAAGATTTTTTTTCTTCATTTCCTGATTTGCTCCTTTAAGGAAGTGTGAGAAGGTTAAAGATGTCTGTGATCTGGCCAAACGAGGTTCACAAATGCTGTTTTCATATTTGTGGTTTTGGTGTTTCCTCTTACACATGTGTCTTCCTTCTTCAGTTTCTCACTCTGTCGAGAGAGCATGGCTGCACCCTTTGCATTCTGGGCACACATCATCTGGGCTTAGTGCGGGCTTGTTTATAGCAGAAGCCATAATGTATAATGTTCAGGAGAGGGTGAGCTACATAAGAAACTCCCTTTGAAGGATTCCTTGTGTGGACTGCTTATCAGAAAAAGTGTAAATGCTATCGTTTTCTGTTTCCTAGAACTCATCCATGCAGCATAGTTCAGTGTGATTAAAAGTCATCATGCTACATGATTTAGGGAATATAAAAAATGAAGAAGGCATGTTCCCTGGCCCCCAGAAACTTGGAATTCAGTTGATAAAAATACAACCCTAGTGACCGTAGAACAAAGCAGATGGAGTTCTCTCAGAACGCAAAGAAAGGTAAAATTCTTTGTAATGGGTGATCAGAGAAAGTTTTATAGAAAAAAATGCCGTTTGAGCTAGAATTTGAGGAATACATGGAATTTTGGCAGGTGAAGATTGAAGAAAGGGATACCTACTGTCAAGACACAAGGTCATATGACTGGGCACAGTGGCTCACACCTGTAATCCCAGCACTTCGGGAGGCCGAGGTGAGTGGATCGCTTGAGGTCAGGAGTTCGAGATCAGCCTGGCCAATAGAGTGAAACCCCATCTCTACTAAAAATACAAAAAATTAGCCGGGCGTGGTGGTGCATGCCTGTAATCCCAGCTACTCAGGAGGCTGAGGCAGGAGAATCGCTGGAAACCAGAAGGCAGAGGTTGCAGTGAGTCAGGGTCATACCAATGCACTCCAGCCTGGGTGACAGTGTGAGACTCCATCTCAAAAAAAAAAAAAAAGGGGAACAGAGTCACCAAGGCATACACATACTGGACCAATTTGGGAAAGTACGGAAGTTTGCTTTGGATATGTAGCAAAGGATATGTGAGGGATAGCTGTGGAAGATCCAACTATCAAGGGAGGGGTTAGGACCAGACTCTGAAGGTGGAGTGCTGGTGGGAGATGTTGAACAGGGGACAAGAGATGAAAGGTTTTGAGTTGGGGAAAAGTATTCTGGCAGCAGGACTGAAACACTAAAAAAAGTAACCCTGTTAAGTGATTATCACAGTGAAACATTTACCAAGTAATCACAGCAAGTGAATTCAATTTGTAAAGTCACATAAAAGTTGCTTATCTCTCCACTTTTTTTTTTTTGGGGGGGAGAAACAGCACTCTGGCGTTTGGCCATCTTAGTATGGCCTCTATATAACTTTGGAATGCAAAAGAAAAGAGAAAACTCTCTTTGTAAAGTCAATTAAAAGCTAATTGTGATTTTTTTAAGTTAATAAATATATATTTACATAGTTTATAGTTCTTACATAAAGCTTTCATGTTCTTTTCCTTATGAAATGACTCTGTGACTTTGGGCACATTACAGATTGTAATGTAGTGGATTGATGGTACATGATTTAAGAGAAATCTTATACTAATCTGCAAGTATCCTGAAAAATGTAAAGTAAGGAAAAAACGTGCCTCCCTGTGCTCTTTGTCCATTTGAGTGTTTTCCCCCCCAAAAGTATAATAGTGAAATGGGGCAGGCATGAACCCTGTGGGAGATCATTGCTACCACTTCTACTTTTCATTATCATGTCTGTTCATCCTGGTTCACCTGTACAGTGGGACTGGGCTGGTTCATTTCAACACAGTAATGAGTATTTACCCTCTATTGCCCTCAGAACTTACACCACTACATAAATGTTACATTCTTCAATGAGGGGCCTTTATATTCATATGTAGGGCATTTGATTACTTAAATGTTGAAACAATTATAAAGAAGTTGAATTAGGCTGAGCATGGGGGTTCATGCCTGTAATCCCAGCACGTTGGGAGGCCAAAGTGGGAGGACCACTTGAGGCCAGGAATTTGAGACCAGCCTGGGCAACATACCAAGACTCTGTCTACAAAAAAAAAAAAAAATGTTAAAAGTAACCAGTTATAGTGGCAGGAGCCCATAGTCCCAGCTACTTGGGAGGCTGAGGTGAGAGGATTCCTTGAGCCCAGGAGTTTGAGACTGCAATAAGTTATGATCACACCACAGCACTCCAGCCTGGGCAACAGAGCGAAACCCTGTCTCAAAAAATAAAATAAAAATTGAATCACCCATGTTTTAGATTATGAGCTTGTTAAAAGTTAAACAGGCTGGGCGCGGTGGCTCACACCTGTAATCCCAGCACTTTGGGAGGTTGAGGCGGGTGGATCACGAGGTCAAGAGATCAAGACCATCCTGGCCAACATGGTGAAACCCCATCTCTACTAAAAATACAAAAATTAGCCGGGCGTGGTGGTGGGCGCCTATAGTCCCAACTACTCAGGAGGCTGAGGCAGAAGAATTGCTTGAACCCAGGAGGCAGAGGTTGCAGTGAGCAGAGATCGTGCCACTGCACTCCAGCCTGGTGACAGAGCGAGACTCCATCTCAAAAAAAAAAAAAAAAGTTAACAATTATACACAGATCCTCAAGTTCTTGAAAGAAGTTTGTTGAGGATAAGATTTATTTAAATGGAGTAGTTTTACTCCTATTTCCCGTCTCATTTTCTCTTTTCCCCAGATATATACAGCTTCTCATTATTGGTGTTTATTATATGTAAGATTCACATTTGATTTTTTTTAATGAGCTAAATTTATTATTAAGGTACTTGGCTATGTACTGTATATACCTTATCTCAATCAATCTTGTTGACAATCTGTTAGGTGGTTGTTATTATGTCCGTTTTAGAGATGAGGAGACAAAGACTTAGAAAGGTTATTTGGCCAGTTAGTAATTGTGAGAGCCAAATTTAAACCCAGATCTGTACAATTGAAGCTGATGTCTTAACTACTGTAGTACAGTGGCTTCCTTGATGCTCGATGTTGTGACCCCAGTTTTGGTAATGGAGGAATACTGATCCAATCCAAAGTGGATGTTTTGCGTGGAGGAATCAGAGAATTTTAAGAATGAAAGGGTACATGGAAGCCATCAGCCCTCATGTAAAACAAAAGTCCTGTGTATCTGATAAATGTTCTCTGTTTAACTAGGTTTGTATAGTGCCCTGGGAGTGCTAGTTAGCATTAGTAACAACATTCTGGGGCAGGGGAGGGTGGGGGAATGTATCATCAGAAAAAATGGATTTGGGGATATAGAGGTGAAGGCAGGAAGAGGCAGTCGTATAGAATGATGTGCTTGGAAGATCTCTGCCTTTTCATGTACTGCATCTGACAAAAATGGATTTGATGACATCTGGGATTTGCTTCAAAATAACAGAGGAGGAGGGAAGTGGATTTGGATGTGGATGGGGCGGGATTGGCCTGGTTTGAGGGTTGTTCGGGTTGTATGATGGATGCACGGGTTTTATTATATTTTTCTATTTTGATGTATGTTCAAAATTCTCCATAATAAAATGTTTTTAAAAGTTATTTGAAAGTACTGTTTCCATGATTTTATAGTGGTTAGATTATGTATATGTTTTCTTATCCAAAATTCTCTTGGTTTTTCTCAAAAGAAACTTTTTCTTCTAGCATTTGTTCCCTTTTAGAATCTCCCTCACCTCTCTTTCTGATTATTTATTAAAAGAACTCAATTTTTTCAGTGCTGAAGGAGAAGTTAACTGTCAAATGCCCATATAGCTACAGTATTGGGATAATTTATCTAATTTTTTTATGAGTAAGTTCTCTTTGACTTTATTTTTGAACTCAACTTGCTTGCATTGTTCTTGTTAGTAAAAAACATCGCTAGGATGTACTTAGTAATTGGAGTCAGCTGCACTTAAGACTGTTCGGCCAGACTGTTATTTTAGCCTTCACTAGTAGGGTTTTTAACACCAGTTTGACCTTACTT
Organism: Papio anubis; assembly: GCF_008728515.1. Classification (NCBI taxonomy): domain Eukaryota; kingdom Metazoa; phylum Chordata; class Mammalia; order Primates; family Cercopithecidae; genus Papio; species Papio anubis. The sequence continues at coordinate 31,453,753 of NC_044992.1, forward strand.
TGAAACATTCTCAAAATACCATGCTTTAATATCAATTTATATACTTTCATATTAAGGCAGGGCTGAGTCCCTGGGGAAAAAAATAATGAAATTTTTACTTCCCACAAATGTAGAATAAAGGTAGAAATTCTGATTTTGTTTTTTAAAGAAAAATAGAGGTATAAAGACTTAAAAATTTTTCTTTGGTCGGGACATAATGCTTGCAAATACATTCTAAGGTTATAAGTCGGCCAGGCATGGTGGCTCATGCCTGTAATCCCAGCACTTTGGGAGGCTGAAGCGGGTGGATCACCTGAGGTCAGGAGTTTGAGACCAACTGGCCAATATGGCAAAACCCCGCCTCTACTAAAAATATAAAAATTAGCCGGGCATGGTGGTGCATGCATGTAATCCCAGGTACTAGGGAGGCTGAGGCAGGGGAATCACCGAAACCTGGGAGGCGGAAGCTGTAGTGAGCCGAGATTGTGCCACTGCACTCTAGCCTGGGTGACAGAGCAAGACTCTGTCTCAATAAAATAAAAAATAAATAAAGTATAAGTCACGGAAACACAGGACACCTACAAATTAGGGGTGCTGGTTTCATTGGCCTGTGTGTCCTACCATCGCTTTGGGATAGAGACCGAATCAGTATGAAGCACCAAGTAGATGGTGATTATTCATGAAATCAGATTTTTTTCCGGAAATACTAAATTCCCATAACTTATGCAAATTACATTTTAGGCAAGTAATGCTCAAATTTTCTATAGGTGTTCTGAAAATAAGTTTTAAGTTTTTGTTCATTGTATAGGAGGACAGTTGACTCCTTTCTACTCTTTTTTTTTTTTGCAGTTTTCCCTATTTTTTGCCACTGGTAAACTCTTGCCTAGAGGAATGCCAGAGGCAGAATAAACTTTGGAGTGTAGATTTTTTTTTTTAAGGAGGGTTATAGTAGTAGTCTGAGGACTTCGTTTCTTTCTCTGAAGACACAACTATCAGCAAATCCGTGTAAGGCAAGGGACTCCCTACCATCTCTTTTGAGCCTTCTACATGTATGTCTAGATACTACAACAGATCCAGTGCCTGTGAAGACCTGGAACATTTCAGACAACACACAGATGTTTTCTTATGCTGTATATAAGAATTAAGCAAGTGTTTTCTAATGAAGTGGCCCTCCAAGCCTTCTCTATCTTCTGGTAATGCAAAAACTAAGCAGCCCTTTTTAGGTCTAAAATGTTAACTACTTTATCTCTGTTATTTTCTGAAATGTTTGGCCTAATATTTTTTATAAAATCTGTGAAAGTTTGAAAATTTATAATTGTTGATCCTCAGTAGTCAAAAAACTAGTCATTTAACAGCACAATATTTCTCTGCGTGTTCTTGAGCAGAGTGTATTTAAGTTAGCTTTAATTAACCCTTTATTTTCTGGACTTATTCGAGTCAGCTCTTAGAATTGTGTTTACGGGTTGCTGAGGAAGCTAGAGGTCAGAGATATTTTCTTAGTCAGTTGATTTACCTCAAAGAATTACTTCATGTAGATTAACTGAAATAACGATACTGCTAAGATTCCCAGATTAAGATCATTATAGCATTTGAGTAGGCCCTCGGTGACAAATTGCTCCAAACCTGTTTGGCTCACCACCATAAGGCTTAAAACATAAAAATACAAAAGTGCTTAAAATTTTCTTTCTGTTTCCTTATCAGAAATATTCATTTAGACCATAACAACTGTTAGAACAAGATAACAACTCCAGGCCAGCTGTCAAATGTTTACCATTATCAAAACTCTCCCTGGAGGGAGATGCAACTTTGGCTCGCCTCACCGGCAGTAATTTAATTTTTCCTTCATTCTGACTCGGAAATGGCAGCATTTTTCAAAGCTTCCTCCCACTGATGGCTGAAATTTTCCTTGTGAAATGATTTCCACCAGTCTTGAATCTTTCTTGTTTCTGCCGTCTTCACCTTTGCTGATGGTTCTGCAACTCATCACCAGCTATGCAAACTGACAGTTCACATCCTGGGGCAGCAGCGGGGTCTGGCCTGCAGAAAGGAGCAGCCTGACCAAATTTACGCTCACAAGATCTCTTAATTCACAAAAGCATTTGCTCTAGTTCCTGTTCTCTGCTGCAGGGGCTACGGAGAGGGAGTGGGGGTTGGGGGAGGACCATTGGGAGAATGTTCTGAGGAGAAGAGAGGCTCTCTTCACACTCTACTGAGTACACAGACTTTGGAGATGAAAAACAGACGGAGAGAGGCATTTCCAACCATCTTGCTGATCTGTGCAGGAGTTCACTGAACTGTACAGCATAGCACCAGACCCTTGTGTCATTTAATGTTACTTTAGAAAATTATTCTTAAATGTTCAGCACAAATATCCCTCCCCTTTTTACTTAAGCTGAAAAAGAATATAAAAATTAAAGGGAAATTGAAAATCTAAGTCTTGCAGTGAGAATGACCAGAAATCATTTTCCTTTCTGGAGAGTTCCTGTTTCATATGAAAGTCCTCTTAACAAGCGTGGACAGAGGAAGTTTTAGGTTTGATTTGAACTTCATGTACATGACATATTTCATTTTTTTTTTCTTCCCTCACAAATTTCCACCCAGGCCACTTGTTTGCAGAGACTGCCAGACCTTCCATAGCTGCTTCCAAGATACTCCTGGAATCTGAGATTACCTTTTATCCTCTTGATGGACCATGTTGTTATTTTTGTCCTTTTCCCTGAAGCTCTTCTGCTTTGCTGGGGAGGACTCATCCCTCTATGCCTGATCTACCCCCAGATAGCTGACACAGTCCTGTTCCGTAGCACAAGGTTACTTACCTTTTTTTTTTTTTTTTGAGACAGTTTCATGCTGTGGCCCAGGCTGGAATGTAGGGATGTGATCACGGCTCACTGCAACCTCTACCTCCTGGGCTCAGGCGATCTTCCCACCTCAGTCTCCTGAGTAGCTGGGATTACAGGCGGAAGCCACTACACCCAGCTGATTTTTTTTATTATTATTTTTTTTTTGTAGAGACAGGGTTTTGCCATGTTGCCCAGGCTGGTCTCGAACTCTTGGGTTCAGGGATCCATCCCCCTCAGCCTCCCAAAGTGCTCAGATTACAGATGTGAGCCACTGCATCCAGCCAAGGTCGTTTATTTGTGTACCAGTTTGGGTCACTCTGAAAATTGCTTTGAAAGACTTACTGTTTAAAATGACTGAGCTCTTAGGAGTTTCTGCCCTCTCCCCACAACCCCCAAATATCTAGAACAGCCTAATCAAATTGGTAGGTTGTTTTCATGCCTTTCAAAATGGAACTAAAATTAAAGTAAAAATGAGAGAATCTTGAGCTAGAGTGGCAGATTGGAATTCTAGGCTTTGCTGATCCACTGATGATGTTCATTTTCTTTCCTTGTGACTCTCATAATCAGAGTAAAAGGATGAGATTGTAGGTGATAACACAATCCATTCAGAAAGTATGACTTTGCTGAATTGAGATTGATCTTTAAGTGTGAGTAAAATGTTATGCAAATTGGTAGTTTAAATAATATTTCAGAGGGGAACATGCATTTGCAGAGAAAATGAAAATATTTCAAACCCACTTGGTTTGTTGTAATAACAGATGTTTCTTTTTTTTTTTTTTTGAGACAGGGTCTTGCCTCCATTGCCCAGGCTGGAGTGCAGTGGCGTGATCATGGCTCACTGCAGCCCCTCGGACCCCAGGCTCAAGCAACCCTCCCACCTCAGCCTCCCGAGTAGCTGGGATTACAAGTGCACACCACCACGCCTGGCTATTTTGTTTGTTTGTTTTGTTTTGAGACAGAGTCTCACTCTGTTGCCCAAGCTGGAGTGCAGTGGCATGATCTCAGCTCACTGCAACCTCCACCTCCCAGGTCCAAGCGATTCTCATGCCTCAGCCTTCTGAGGGCCTGGGACTACAGGCATGTGCCACTACACCCAGCTAATTTTTTGTGTTTTTAGTAGAGATGGGGTTTCTCCATATTTGTCAGGCTGGTCTCGAACTCCTGACCTCAGGTGATCCACCCGCCTCAGCCTCCCAAAGTGCTGGGATTACAGGCATGAACCACCGCACCCGGCCATGCCGGGCTGATTTTTGGTTTTGTTTTTGTAGAGACGGGGTTTCACCAGGTTGCCCAGGCTGGTATTGAACTCCTGAGCTTAATCAGTCTATCCACCTTGGCCTCCCAAGGTGCTGGGATTACAGGTGTGCACCATCGCACCTGGGCCAACAGGTGTTTCTTATATCAAAGTAGCGCTAATAGATTTCTGTTTCTCAAAAAGTGTTCTCAAGTATAACTCACCTGCTTCCTTGTTTCAGACTGGCCCTAACTGCCTGAATTAGAGGTGTTTTTATATTCTCAATAAAGCTTTGGGGAATACATACCTTAGAAATGTATAAGTTGGGGTGGGGCACGGTGGCTCATCTGTACTAAACCCCATCTGTACTAAAAATACAAAATTAGCCAGGTGTGGTGGTGCATGCCTGTAATCCCAGCTACTCAGGAGGCTGAGGGAGGAGAATCCCTTGAACCTGAGAGGTGGAGGTTGCAGTGAGCCAAGATCGCGCCATTGCACTCCAGCCCAGGAAACAAGAGTGAAACTCTGTCTAAAAAAAAAAAAAAAAGAAAGAAAGAAATGTGTAAGTTGGTTGGGAATGCAAATACCAGTACAAGATACAGTATGTGCTAAATTCCACAAGGAATATTGTTAAAAGTAAGTGCTATAGGGATTTTAGATAAGTAGAGACACTCAGAAGGTTTAGAAAACTATGTGTGTGTAATTGATATTAATACATCTCTCATGCACACACACACACACATTTTTGTGTTATTTCCAGAGCTTAATATATTCTCTGCCCATAAAATGTTTAGCTGATATGTCTGTGAAACCTCCCTCAAATTTGGAGCCAACTCATTTTATTTGGTGTAGTATCTCACATAATAGTTACCTTTTATTGAGTACTTACTACGTACCAAACATTATGTGCCGGACACTGTTCCAAACACTGTGTTAAACCACTTCGTACAAGGTTCAAAAACTCAGAGGCTACACTGGCCAGATTTAAGTGGTGGGGGTTATACAGCAAATTACCTACATTTAAGGTTACTGCTGCCATTTCATTCCATGTTACCAACTACAGAAGTGTGGGCTTGGTGTTACCAGACCTTCCATTTAGTCAAAAGAGACAGGAAATTCACATTTTTATGGATATTTCCTGATTTTTTAAACACTACAGGCTAACCGAAACAGTTTGTGACTTTTGCATTATATGTTCCACTCCATTTTATCCTCATAACATCCCTACAAGATAGGTATAATTATTCGTATTTGCCTATTCTCAACACAGCTAATACAGAACAAAAGTAGAAATCTACTGCAGGTCTGTCTCCCTCCAAAAACTATGTTGTTATTACGCTTCCTCCTCTGCTTCCCTAAACTCATGAAGGTGGTGGTGTTGGCAAAAAATGTGCTGTTTGGTTAAAGCCAGGCCCCTAACGAAATTATCAAATGGCATGGTACTGTACCACAGAGTGCCATTTTCTAGAAAACAGTTATTTATGGCTTTGGGAGAATTAATTATAACATGAAGATAATGATAACTGCAAATATCAAACAAAAGCTCTGTTGACTTTGCTACAGATTTTTTATTTCAACCCTATGGTACTTCTAGAAAAGGCACACAAATACTCTAAATCGTTGACAGAGTTCTTCAGGTTTCTCAAAGAGTGGCAAAAGTATTAGTGGCAATTTTACAAAGCCTGACCTTGCCAGAAAGGGATACCAGTAGTTCTCAGGGTCTACTAAATATTTAATCACTTTTATTAAAATTCCAAATGAACTTAGACGCCTGAAGGAGTTAATGCACTTCCACAAACCTGCTTTCAGCTGGTAAGATCAGGCCCATTATTATTATTATGTACAGCTGTAAAAATCTGGTTCCATAGCATAAATTGCGAAATACTTAGGCCAGAAGATTACTCGAGAAGAATTGTATTGCTTGTTCGGTTATATATTTTGATCTTTATTGCTAGTAGTTTTTTTCTCATGAGAGTTGGGGATTAACCTTGCTTTTAATGTAAAAAGTATATCTGTGAGGGTAAAAATAGAAAATGAAAATAGATTTTTAATGGCAACTTTGGTTCTTAGCATTAATTTTAAATGCATTTTTCATTCTGGACTTTTAAACAGTTTTGAGAAACATATGAGAGATTTGTGAACAGGGGCAAGGGAGGGTCAAATGTATCAAATCCTTGGATTCCAGCAAATGTAGGATTTGTGGAAGAGCAGAGAAGCACACATGTGTTGGGAATGTAAATTAAAATAAAACCCCACTTTGTGAAGGCTTTGAAAAGTGAGTGCACCCTGTTATGGCAAATGTCTGAGGCGTTTGTCTTCTTAATAAATTAACCAAATATTAAAATAAACATTACTTTTATCAGTCTGCATTTTTCCTCTCTGGATGAAAGTGTTTCAGGAAAAATCATAAAAGAATCTATGGTAGCTCAGAGAGGTTAAACTCAACAGTTGTTTTCTTTGAAGTCTCTGGCCATGAGGTTAATTGCCAAAACTGCTTGTGGAAAAGGTGGTAACAATTTAACAAGACTGTACAACTGCAGAGACTTAGATGAATATCAGGTGTTTGCAGATGTTTTTTCCTAACAGGAAAGGGGGTGGGGAGGAGAGGCGGAACAGAATGAGAAACAGGGGAAGAGAGAGGCCTGAATAAAGTCCCAACTAAACAGCCAATAATTCTTTGTTTGCTTAGCCAATCATCCTGTAATTGGCCAGGAGGTTAATAGGAGTCTATTGATTGGTCAGGAAGATTGCTTACTGTGGCTATTTTTACAGTATGCTCCCAGACAGAAGACTGCAATTACTGGAGCTCTCATTCCCACTCTTTAGGGCCATGGCTGCTCTGATTTATGAAACCCGATCAGGTTGCTGTTGGCAGTTTATGTTTTAAGTGTTGCCTTCTGGGTCTTTGCTGCTTGTGGGTCAGTGTGCTCTTTCTCATCATTTTTTGTGGTCATTTGAATAGGTAAGCTTATTTATGACTTACTGAAGTAGGAATACATTAAAAATAATAACCACCACCCACGTGCACTGAAAAGCGGGAACAATCCTACAAGATGTGTGACAGAGCTCTGCTTGTTCTAGAAATAGAGATTCTGCTACCAGTACAGAGTTTACAAAAGACCAGGCAATAAAATAATACTGCCCTTCCTTTCTCTGTCTTCAACAGACATGTTTCCCAACTCTCCTCATTAATTCCTGCTAATTGATTACACTTAGATTTGCTTTCGTATAACTTCTCGTAATTAGATTTGGTTGCTGGTATGTTAGAGTTAGGAAACTGAGGCCAAGTTGTAAATGTCTTTAACCCCCAGACTGCTTTTGGAACTTCTGACAGGGCTCTTCTAACTTAACCCATCCTGACCTGGTCTTGACCTTAGCATTACTAATAAGGTACTTACCTCATCATTTCGTTTCTCACTTACGGAACGTGACTATAAATCCTCCTGTTACTCAAGATCTTGGTTTTCCACACTTGTGCAAACCTTCTTTTGTAGTTCCCTGGGAGTCCAGTTGAAGGGGAGTAAATCTTTAATGCTGATAAAGCCCTGGAGCCACAGATTTCTGTATAGCCACATCTAGACAACTGAATTTCACTTACACTTCCAACTTCTCATTTTAAGCTACAATGACCACAACTACTGCAATTACTGTTATTGCTACTACTGCTGCTATTACAGGTTGACCATCCCAAATCCAAAAATCTGAAATCTGGAATACTCCAAAATTCAAAACTTTTTTGAGTGCCAATATTACACTGTAAGGAAATGTTCATTGGAGGATTTTTGATCTTCAGATTAGGGATTCTCAACCAGTAAGTCTATAATGCAAATATTCTAAAATCTGAAAAATTCAAAATTCAAAGCACTCCTGGCCCCAAGCATTTCGGATAAGGGATAATCAACCTATACCACTACGTCCTCCTCCTGTTTTTACTTACTTTTTTTTTTTTCTTTTAACTGTTAAGGACTTCTGCAAATTCCTGTATTGCTTCTAATCTAAACATCTCTTTCATTCAATTTTTTTTTTTTTTTTTTTTTGAGATAGGGTTTCACTCTGTCACCCAGACTGGAGTACAGTGGCACATTCGACTCACTGCAGCCTCAACCTCCCTGGCTCAAGCATTCCTTCCAGTTCAGTCTCCCGAGTAGCTGAGACTGACTAGCATGCCCAGCAAATTTTTAAATTTTTGGCAGAGACAAGTTCTTGCCATGTTACCCAGACTGGTCTTGAATTCCTGGGCTCAAGTGAGCCTCCTGCCTTGGCCTCCCAAATTGCTGGGATTACAAGCATGAGCCACTGCACCTGGCCAACATCTATGTTTTGAATGACTACTGTATGCCAGGGGCTCTTGGCAAGGTCTCTGGATACAGTTATGATGAGATAGACCACAGGCTTTTCATGCCAGTACTCCTCCTGCAAACATGAATGTTCCTAAAATGCACCAGACTTACTGTAAGAAGTATGGCAAGCACCAGCTCCACATAGTGACACAGTACCAAAAGGGCAAGGATTCTCTGTGTGCCCAGGGAAAGTGGTTTTATGATAGGAAGGAGAGTGGCTTATAGTAGTGTGTCCGGAGTTGGTTCCTTCAGTGGGTTCATGGTCTCGCTGACTTCAAGAATGAAGCTGTGGACCTTTGCAGTGAATGTTACAGCTCTTAAAGATGGCACAGACCCAAAGAGTGAGCGATAGCAAGGTTTATTGTGAATAGCAAAAGAACAAAGCTTTCACAGCGTGGAAGGGGACCTGAGCAGGTTGCCGCTGCTGGCTGGGGTGGCCAGCTTTTGTTCCCTTATTTGTCCCCTCCCATGTTCCGTTTTTGTCCTATTGGAGTGCCCTTTTTTCAGTCCTCCCTGCAATTAGCTACTTTTAGGATCCTGCTGATTGATATGTTTTACAGAGCGCTGATTGGTGCATTTTGCAATCCCCTTGCTAGCTACAGAGTGCTGATTGGTGCGTTTTTACAGAGCGCTGATTGGTGCATTTTACAATCCGCTTGTAAGACAGAAAAGTTCTCCAAGTCCCCACTTGACCCAGGAAGTCCAGCTGACTTCACCTCTCAGCAGGCAGACTGAGCCTATTTTTCTGGAAAAGGGTTAAAACTAGGAAGAAAATAGTGCTAAGGCTTGAATATGTTGAGCCCAACCTCAGATCTAAGAGAATGCTTGTGGAGGAGGTAAGAAGAGAAGAAAGGGCCAAATAATCCAGTTCTAAGTTTCAATCATTAATATTAATATTATTATAAAGATAATAAAGTCTTAAAGTTATCTTCTAAAAAAAATAAATAACCCAATACTGCAGATTCCTGGTCATTCTCCTTCCTCAAAGGACCCTTTAGTTTGGTGAGTGTACCTCTTTCCACAGAGCAGCGAAAGGTGTGCTTACCACAACTGGGGCAAAGGATCTAAAACAGCCTCCCAGAGATTTATTTTTCTGTAAGGGAATCCCTTATTGTTAAACTGTTATTTTTTTACTGCCTGAACTTGGATATAATGCGTTTTCTACTTCCTTCTTTTGAAAGAAATTTTCTATCATCCTATACTAACTCACAGTTTTTCTTGTCCTCCTGAGCCTACTGCAGCTCAAAAGAACCTTCATAATTTACTCCCCTGTCTGTCAGTTGAAGCTGGAACTCCCTTTCTCTTCCCATAGCTTTTGTAAATAAGAGGAGTGGACTTTTCCTGCCTCTCTCCCATTACCTCACTTTAGAAGTCTATTCTGGTGGTAATCTCACCTTTTATGAGAGTGTTTTCAACTATTGTAACTAACCTGTTGTTCCCATAATACAATGTTGTAGGACAGTGCTAATCTGACTTGTCCTTCGGTGTGGTAATTATGGGCCAAGTAAAGTAAAATGTTAGTTGCTAAGTCTTCAGTGGGGTACTCTGCCACCAGTTGCACTAGACTTTGAGAATATCATTCCTGCCTTTCTTCCTGGTTCATGTCTAGGCAAGATTGCTTCTTTTTCTCTGTTTTCTTACCATTTTAGTAATTGTTTTTACTATGAATATCAGAAGGAAAGAGATGACTTTGCATTTAAAAGACGCTAACCACATAATCTCTCCAACCTCACCAAACGCCCAGTGTAAGGTAACATCTCCTATTTAATTTGGAATTCATAAGAGAAGTTAGCTTGTTACTTTTAAATGGACTACAGGTTCTTTATCATCTGCTTTACCATAATCCAAAAATTTCAGAACCCCAGAGGAAGGTCCTCAAGATGAATCCTCTCTACCATTGTATGCCGTTAGAATCCTTGTATCATGTATCATTTTTTTTCTTGTTTTTTGGTTCGTTTTGCTAAACGTTGCTGTTTACCTCATTATCGACTTTTATATCAGAACTCAACAGCAGTCATATTAGGATTCTTTAGTAACACAGTGATGTGTGCACTTTTATCTCCCCATTTGGGGGTGGAATCTGCTACTGTTTTCCGAACGAATTAACAACCAACCAACAACCACACACACAACAGGAATAATTCATGTTCTGACACCAGCCAGCTTGAAGGTCTCATTGTTTTAGTATCCTTTCTAAAGGATACTAAATTTCTTTCTTAAAGAAATTAAGAGAATGGAGAAAACAACAATCCATTGGTTTAGTGAAGGGAAGCGAAGGTTGAGGGAGTAAATGTGATGTTCATCCCCCCAGTGCCACTTTGTTCTGAAGGACCTTTCCTTTAGATATTTGTCACACTGCCTTCCTTCAGTTTGTTTTCTTTTCCCTTGTTTTGTTTTGAATCAGTGTGTCCTTTGAGGAAGGAAGGGAGGGAGGGAAGGAAGGAATAAGGAAAGGAGGAGAAAAGAAAACTTACATAATACAGCAAAGATTGTGAACTGAGAGTTGGGGCAAATGCAGTATTTGGTGATGCAACTATTTCTAAACCTTTGTGTGCTGACCCAGCCTTGACACTGTCACCATTTTTTAGAACAGCTCGGAGGGATTTTCTTTGCAAAATTCTATGATTTCAGTTTTCATAGTTCCAGGACTAAATTGTCAGCACAGCTTTTTTTTTTTTTTTTTTTGAGACAGGGTCTCCCTTTGTTGTCCAGGCTGGAGTGCAGTGGTGGGATCACAAGCTGGGCTCAAGCAGTCCTCCCAACTCAGCCTCCCCAGTAGCTGGGACCACAGGTGTGCACCACCACACCTGACTAAATTTTTACTTTTTATTTTTTTCTATAGATGAGGTCTCCCTACATTGCCCAGGCTGGTCTCAAACTCCTGAGCTTAAGCGACCCTCCCGCCATGGGTCTCCTGAAGTACTGGGATTACAGGCATGAGCCACTGCGCCCAGCCTCAGAGGGATTTTGTTCTTGAGAACCAAAACGTGACTTCTGTTAATCATCAGAATATTTATTATTTAAGGTGTTTAATGTAAAAAGGAATTAAATTTATTGTACATGAAGGCACTAAATATATTTTTATTCTTAAATTACAATGTTGAAGTATCCTTTTGATCAAATGCAACTGGTTTGTTTGTTTTGTTTTGTTTTGTTTTGGTGGGGGGTATTCGGCTTGCAAAAGATAAATCATTTCAGAAATGTTTTCCTATTTGCACTTTTTCTTGAAATTTTCTTTTGAGTATGGAAAAGTGATCAACAAACAATACAGAGAATTTTTAATGAGATATCTCAGGCATCATGGAAGGCTCTTGCCTGTGTCACTTATGTGATGACCTCAACAAACCCATTTTATTATACAGTGAAAAAAGTGTACGAAGCTTACATATGATTTTTTTTTTAAGTTTCTTCCTGCCAGAGCATGGACTAAAGAAACTTTAGTAAAGAGTAAAAAATTTTAAAACACAGTTTGATATGAATTTTGGTGAAAGTTATCAGAGACAAATACTAGTGGGCCAACGAAAACACTCTATTTGTAGGAAAATTTGAATTGGGGCAATAAATATGTCCTGAGGCTTTGGTGGCATCTAAAGTATTGGTGCTTTATTTTTTCTGATTTATTGTTTTATCAACAGAAGTGAGCACTTGTGTTCAGAAAAGGATAATTCACACTTAAATCTTGTTTTTATTTAATCAAGTTTAAATTACAGGTTAGAGTGGTAGCAAAAAAAAAAAAAGTCTAATATTTAGTTTGAATCTTAAATTTGCCACCTAGAGCTGCTCTCTCTAGGAGCAAACCTCTCTGGTATTTGTCAATAAACAAGAGAGAGATACAGGCTCCCAGATAACAGGCATTTGGTAAACTGGCGACAGTCATACAAGCGAGAATGTTAAAATGACTTCAGCTCTTTCTAGCTTCATTATGTCCGCCTGGCAGATCACATATGGCATTATGGAAATCAGCAAATGAAAACCATATTGATCAGCATTGAGAACAAATGTAAAAAAGGTGGTCTCAGGGAGGAGCAGAGAAGAAGAATGCTTTCCTGGTCAACCTGATAGGCCCTTGTTAAGGCCTTTTAATCATTTATTAACGTAACCCTCCTTCTTCCCTCTCCACTCAGATTACCTCAGCCACAGAGCATCCTGCTCCATTTATCTTTTAATGCTTCCTTTATTTAATTTATTTTTAAGCTCTAAGTTATACTTTTATTTCAGAATTGAGTTTTACTTTTCAAGGGATTGTTTTAAGTGACTTAAATGACTTTTCCCAACAAGCTCACCAGGCATTCAAAGGAAGAAAAGCATTTGCTGGGATTCACCTATCAGCAAATAATTTACTCGGTATGCACCACAAACAAACGCAGAGAGACAGAGAAAGACAGCCAGACACATTTAAAAAAAAAAAAAAAAAAAAAGTAAAATCTGAGTTGTTACTAAGCCTAATTCTTTGGTTAAAGTTTGGGTCAATGTATTCATTTTAGTCTTCTTTTCAGGGATTGGAATTGAGCCTGGTAAAATTCCTTAGGTCTAACACTGAAATCTCAGGCACCTTCTCTTTCCCTCTTCATTCTCAGAGTTCAGGAGAAAGGCAGAGTTTTGTTTTATCTTGTTTCTTTTGGGGGAAACTTAGAGTAATATTTGGTCTGCCAAAATGAGATAGAGAAATGGAAATACGTGCTTTGTGGAGGATCCTGTTTTCCTTGAGTTTCCTTACCTGAAATGGTCTCTTTGGTTTCGTAGGTTCAGACTGAGGTTGGAACGGGCTTGCTTCTCTCTCCCAACTTCTCCCTACCCTGTCTCCCCTTTTATTTTTATGTCGAGTTTCATCATTTGGTAAGAAATTTCAGAATGATTTTTAAATATGAAACTGTCTTTTTGTAGTTGATGAGTAACCTATGGATGTGAATCCTTGGAATACTAATTGGCACATAACAATAATTGCTTCTATCCTGCTATAAAGCATAAATAACTCCTAAAAAAATTCACATGCACACAAAAAATCTGCAGTGTGGATATAAGTTAATGCCCTGAAGCTGATACGTACAAACCAACTCAACGATGGACTCCTTTATGAATTATTTAGGTAATTGACACAATTTAATATTTGTAATTATTTTTCCTTTGAAACAACACTTAAAAACAAATTCTACGACATTTAAACAGTTGAGGCATCACTCTCCTATAAATTTAGTATTGAATTTCTAATACATATGTGTTTTTAAAAAGCAAATGTGGTTAATCTCAAAATCATTGAACTTTCTCTTTGCTCTGGACTCCTCATCTGAGGCTGTTTGGGATGGATTAATTTTAACTTTTCTTTCCCGTTTCTTTGCTTTCCCAGTGCATCTGGGGGAAATAACTCTGGTTGATTTGGGTATCAAAAGATGTACAATGTGAAGATTTAATTTATCTAAATAGAATTGAATAATTTTATTCGTTTTGGCTGTCCCTTGAGACTCCAAAGATATATTCAAAAATATATTTGAAAAATCCAGGTATAAAAGTATCTTTTATCTTTTGTTCATCTTATATACTCCTTGATTTCTAAGTGCTTTTCCTCTTAGACTCGTATTACTATCCCACTTTCCTTTCTGGGCTCTACATCAAACAGTGTAGGAATTACAGCAGGAGTGCTATCTGTGGAAGACTTACTCCCCTTGTTTGTTGCAGAAGAGCAGAACATTAAACAGTGAGTGGACCATGCAGAAACGCTCTCCCTCTCCAGCTCTTTTCTCCCTCCCTGCCTCTTTTTTTTTCACTCTTGCCTCTCCTTCTCTTCCTCTCTTTCTCTCTTTCTTTCTCTCTCTCTCTTCCCCCCTCCCCATTCCCAATGGGAGTGTTGTTTATAGAGCATTATAATTTATAACTGAAGAGAGTGGATTTAATTTCAGTGGAGAGGCTCGCCAGCAGGGCGCCAGCCTGCAATCATATGAATCAGCAAGCTGCAAACTCTATTGAATGGAAAGTATTATCGCTGGCCACAAACGGACACTGTTTCTCCTAAACAACTCCCTTGGTGCAGGAAGACCTTGTCTTCATTCATCTATTTTACATATCTACTTCTGTTTTAATTTTGCCATTTCCTAAAAGTGTTTTCTGTTTTAGATTGCAACTTTTCTCTAACTACCTTATTTCCTGACGCAATATTGAAAACTGCTATTGTATATTTCTGACTGAAATATCTCTTCTTTCCTTATTCCTTACCATGTATGACTAGTTTTCTGTTTGCTTCTCCTTCCTATATGCAACTCTTTTTTTTATGAGACCTGTTAAACCTTCAAAAAGACTTAACCATTAGCATTAATATTGTAAAATGCTAGTCAGTTTGGATCACCTCAAGTTTTATTTAATCGTGGATATTTTGTTTATACTGACATTTTTTCTACATTCATGGAAAGATTTATTTTGTTGTCTTTCAAACATCTGGGAGATGATTTCTTATTCTTTACATGACCCATCAAATGTCTTGTAATGTTAGTACTTGTGCCTTTATGTCATGTTTTTCTCAAGTGTTTCAGTCATTTTTTTAGGAAAAGGGATAGAATATTGTGCATGACTTGTGGCTGGTATTTGCTTTTTGCTTTAACTCAAAATCAGCTGCTTTAATGTAGCTAAACTAAATCTCTAGGTCATTCTAAAAATCAAGTTGGACCAACTTTGCTGATACCTTTTTAAGAAGTATTTTACTGAGTTCATGTAGCTATTATAATTGTTGGGAATTTTGGTAGTGAATCTTTAACTGAGATTAGACAGATTGCATTACTCTTGCATCACATATCATGCTATCTTCATCCAGGCTTTTAAATAATTTCAATACCTATGCCTTAACAATAAAATCCCAGTTGCACAAATAGCGGGTTAACTGATAATGATATTTGCTTAAAGGGAAAGAGGGATAGTACATGAGACAGTAAGGCAGCTCCGATAAAGGAATTTGATTTAGATTTCATTGGAAAGCCAGACTAGTCTGACTACATTTATTTAAAATGAAGGTCTTTAAAAATACTAACTGAAATACAAAAATTAGCAAATAACAAAAGTGAGCTTCTAATAACAAAACTTCTAATCAGAAATTTGATTAGAAGTTCATGTTTTGTCAGAAATAGATCCTTTTTGTTATATAAAAGGAAATTATATATCAGCTTGCGTATTTCCTTGACACAATTTAACATCAATAACTCAAAATATATAACCATATTTTTTCTCATTTCAAGCACAAACTTGTGAATTTATATATATTCATAAATTTTATCCTTTAATAAGTGTGAGAATAGAGCTATAGTCTTCACTGTCTCAGCTAGGTTTTTCTTTTCTTTTTCCTTTTGCCTTTGATTACTCAATAAGAATTACACATAGGAGCAGAAAATCAATATGTTTACCTCTGCTTATTTTCAAAATTGAATGTTGCTGTGGTTTGATATCGAAGGCGGTATACCCAGTATCAGCTTTCAGAGATTTTGTTTGGTTTTAGTTTAAATTCCCTGTGTGGGTGGATATTACCTCTGACAACAATTAACTCTCAGTAAAAGTAAAATGTTCGTTTTTTTCCCCCAAGAAGTACTGTGTGAAATGAAGAAGAAAATTGTGAGATGATTTCAGGTGAACATCTTTCTAAATCCTTTTATTCCTGACTTAAAACCATTTGGTAAGTCTGACCCGAGATATGTGGATTTTTATTGAATTCTGAAGATTACAAAAACTCCAGGCAGCTATCTTCACACATCTCTTTAGATAGTAACCTTGTGCATTTCTGACATCCTCGAGGAGGCGGGAGAGCTATGTTGAAGTGCAGACATTTGATTAAGGTTGGAATGACTCCACAGTAGTGAGAACACCCTTGCCTTCATCTTTTCAGAGGCCTGGAGAGGGAGGCCCTTTGTCTTTTCACTGGAGTCCTCCTTTCTTTGTTTTTGTGTTTTGTTTTGTTTTTGCCTAAAAGATGTTCCTTTCTACCTGTAATGTAACATTCAAGAAAAATCTGGTTTATTTGTGTCTCATCCTGATTAATTCTTATTTTTAAAAATCTACCATAAGAACTCTCAAAATCCAATCCTGGAACAGATAAGTTGTGTTTGCCTGTGTATTCTATGCAAAAGATTAGTTTCTTTAAATTTATATGCACAAGTTAAGTTAATACCTTTGAGAATTTTCTGCAACTGAAGTAAAAGAAAAAAATATGTGGTTGGTATCTTTGATTTTTTTTTTTTTTTGTAGTGACAGAGTCTCGCTGGTATCTTTGATTTAAATGAAAATATATATTGAAAATAGAACAATCTATAAATACAATTGTCCAAAATCTTTATATGCTATTAAATTCAAAGATACAAATTAAGTGCAAGGAAGTACCATTCACTAAAAAGTTGCTTTTTATCATATAAAGTGGGGTGGGGTTTTTTTTTTTTGTTTTGCAGAATTTTTGCTTGTTAATAGTGACGTGACTTCCTAACATATTATCTGATTCCTTGATCAGAAAAACTTTATAAAAATAGTCTGAGTTAATTTTTTTTAAAATTTCCTGGATAACCTTGTAAAAGTCCCTCCACTAGTCATATAGTGAATATGTCGCATTTAGGTAATTGCCATTGCCGTGCTTGATGGTTAATATACGGAATTTCCGAGCACTGATCTAATAAAACTTGCTGGGGCATCATGGCAGACAAGTATGTCTCCCCTCCCTGTGACTGTGCTCCTGCATGGTATGCTTGGCAAGCTTAGCAAAGCTTAAAAGTCAGCTGCATCTGTGTGATCCAACTTTGCTTTGACTGGGAGCAATTGAGTACACCATTTGTTTTCTTTTCTAAATATCACAAAAATTGTATTTTCCATTTACTAGGGCCTTTTAAGAAAAAATGCCTAGGGCTGATGGTTTACCAACTTTTCTACCATCTATGCCTCCAAAATATAAAAAAAGGTCATGGTTTTATTACTGATTGTAGTGGACCACACTATGGTCACTCTAGTTAAAACAGCGACCTTGAAGCGGGGGTTGGGTGAGGAAGGCCCTACTTGTGGTGGCTTTCCTCCACATTTTGGAGCTTTGATGTGTTCCTGCAGCTGATGTAAATGCAAGGAGGGGGTGTCAGGGAGAGGCAGCTGGCTGGCAGCGACAGATTAAAATATTTCTGACCCACAAATGTAACTAAATGCCCATATTTCTTCATTTAACATAATTAATACCTTGTATTTCCATTGACTTTGATAAAGTGGCCTTCCTCTTCCCATCCCATCCCCCTTCCCTGTGTCAACTTTGGGAGGACTACAAGAGATCTATAGTTAAAATACTCTGCAGATGATGAAGGATAGCATGTCTTAAAAAAGCTAACATAAAAGTCTCAATTAGGTTGCAGCCTAGCAGGAAGCTTATAACCACATTAAAATGGAAAAGTTATTTCATTTTTAGTATACTGTATTTCAGCAGCAAGAGTTGCAATCTGAGAGTAATATGAAACATTTTGGTTTGGCTGCCAAGTAAATCCACATTTTGTTATAAATGTATAATTACAGGAAATATATGAAAAGTGTTAAATATTTCTTATCAAATATTGTTAAAGAGGTATTCTGGTTACATTTGGAATTTAGAAAAGGCCTGGGATGGATTTTGATCATGTTACAAGGTCCACTTGTTGCATTTAATTTAAAGCAGTTGTTCCAATTTCATTACCACAGAGCACAGTGTTTTAAAATTTATTCTTTAAAAGACAGAGATAGTGGCACAAAATGTGCTATGGGTTTAAGCAATATTTGATTAATCATGTGATTATATCAGTATCTTTTTTTCTTTTATTTTGCCTCAATGTACACATTTCTGAATGAAAAGATAGACGAAGTCTTTATTTTGAACAGTCTAGTGGTGGTTGAAGAGGCCATCTGGAAAGGTGATGTCAACGGAGGGTAGAGTGGTTGCTGGTGGAGGGGAGTAGCCAGCGCCCCTCCCCTCAGCACACATACCAGCCCCCGCAATTGCAGTTTCATGGTGCCTGAGTTGCTGTCTGGTTGGTTGAACTCATTCTCCTCAGCTTATATTTAACTCATCGCTTGTTCTGGAAAAGTAGTAGTACTGCCTTCTCTGGCCTTTATGAACATGATTGCTGGACAAAGATGAGCAGCACGGATCTGCTGCGGTGGTCAGAATTCAATTATATTACTCTCTCTGAGGCAAAAAGCACACATTTAATGCCATAACTAAATTGGATTCCTTCTACTAAGAAATCCTAAATTCGTGTTTAATAGCCAGCTAAATGTAGAGCTGATTTATATTTATAGGCTGGTTGTAGATTTGGTTGAGAGAATATAAAGTTTGATCTGCATGTGGATGGTTTTACTACCCCAAATGAAATGTACATATCCTGGTCCTGCACCATGTTTTTCTTCAGTAAAAATTGAAGATCTTTTATTGGAAAATATGCTGGGTAAGTAAACAGTGATTGCAATGTGTATGGAGCCACGGTTCTTACAGGAGTGGGTATGGTTCACATAGGAAGTGGGAGCCTAGTTAAGATTCCGATTCTCTGTGGGATGGGAATAGGTAGGGAATCATTTCACAGGAGAAGGAGAGCTTGCAAATGGAAGGGGTGTTCCTGCCAGCTGGGTTTCTTTGCATTCCCAACAGAAGAATGTTTCATATCATTTGCCATTTCATATGGTATGAATTTTCTCATACCATAGATATAGAGAAAGGATAGGTATACACACCGTATTTTATTCGGAGATATCCTGACAGAATTTCTCCCTATCTTTTTTCCTGCTACAGTCTGTTGTACAGCAGCAAGACCAAGATGATTCCAGTAATAAGCCTTATTGGTATGGTTCACTGATTTTTTTGGACTCTGCATTTATTTTAGCAGACTTCTCCAATAACATTTTGCAGTTTTCAGCTTTTAGTTGTTGAAAACAAAAATAATAAGTAAACCAGTTCAGGGATATATTTCTCTTTCTGAAACTGATTCCATGTCATAATGCCCTCCTTGGGGAGGAGCAACGTCTCCAGCCGAGGCTGCAACCCGAGGAACCACTTCTAATGGAATATGAGAAAGAAAAGTGTATTATTTACATTCTTAATGTTTTGCTTTTTGTTATTATTTGGGACACTCAAGAGGACCAACACGATGTGAGAACTTTTTACTTAATAAATTATATACATATATATCTTGTGTAAGTTTTATAGGTAATCCTGGAAGTTTAGTCTTACTTTGGGAAAAGATCAAGGCAACGTTCTGTTCACATTCATTCAGCAAATATTTGTTCAGCACTGATTATATGTCATAATAGTGAGTGCCTAGAATACATTTACCAGAGGAGATGTTCCTATTAAATGAGTAAAACCCTGCAGCACACATGATAAATATTATTTTTAAAAAGTGGTTTTAGGCTGGGTGTGGTGGCTCACGCCTGTAATCCCAGCATTTTGGGAGGCCAAGGTGGGCGGATCATGAGGTCAGAAGATCGAGACCATCCTGGCTAACATGGTGAAACACCGTCTCTACTAAAAATACAAAAAATTAGCCAAGCGTGGTGGCGGGTACCTGTAGTCCCAGCTACTCAGGAGGCTGAGGCAGGAGAATGGCGTGAACCTAGGAGGTGGAGCTTGCAATGAGCCGAGATCACACCACTGCACTCCAGCCTGAGCAACAGAGCAAGACTCCATCTCAAAAAAAAAAAAAAAAAAAAAAAAAGGTTTTTTTCTACACTAAAATTTAGCAGATCAATTCTCAACTATTAGGAGATGGGATGGTTTCTATTCTCTTAACACTTGAATGACCAAGATACTTTAGATTTGAAGTATAATTACAGTATGTTTTTCCAGGGCAGAGCTTCCCAGAGTCTTTATTAGTTTAAAGGTTTCATTTCAGAGTCCTTTATGGAATGTAAATTAAGAAGTAGCAATATTCCATCTACCCAAAAGTCAAACAAACAAATTTTTTAAAAACTCAAATAGCCAGGCTGACGCCTGTAATCCCAGCACTTTGGGAGGCTGAGGTGGGAGGATCACCTGAGGTCGAGAGTTTGAGACCAGCCTGACCAACATGGAGAAACCCTGTCTCTACTAAAAATACAAAATTAGCTGGGTGTGGTGGCACATGCCTGTAATCCCAGCTACTTGGGAGTCTGAGAGGCAGGAGAATCGCTTGAACCCGGGAGGCAGAGGTTGCAGTGAGCTGAGATTGCGCCATTGCACTCCAGCCTGGGCATCAAGAACGAAACTCCATCTCAAAAAAAAAAAAAAACCTCGAATAAATCAAAGATTTATTTGAAATTACCAGATTTTTGGACACTGAAATCAATGATAAAGATATGACTTTTTTTTTTTTTTTGAAACATCAATATTGGGAAATTTATAAAGCCCCTAATAGAAAGTGATGAAAGTACTGTGGAATCATGTGTGTAGTAATTCTGAATCAATGGCAAGATGTTGAATTATCTTCTAAATTTGTAAAGAAATACTAAATTATGTTCAGTGTAGTTTTTGTATTAAACATGTGCTATGGTTTCAATATGTCCTCAAAGTTCATGTGTTGGAAGTTTAATCTCCAATGAAAAGGTGTTAAGAAGTGGGGCCTTTAAGAGGTGATTAGGTCTGGGCACAGCAGCTCACACCTGTAATCCCAGCAGTTTGGGTGGCCAAAGCAGGAGGACATTTGAGGACAGGAGTTAGGGACCAGCCTGGACAACATGGTGAGACCCCATCCCTACCAAAAAAGAGTCAATTAGGTCATGAGGATTCCACCCCCATGAATGAATTAATGCTGTTATCGCAGGAGTAGGTTAGTTATTGCAGGAGTGGGCTGGTTATCACAGAGTGGGATTCTGACTAAAGGGTGAGTTCAGCCCAATTTGCTTGCTCTGTCACATGCTTGCTTCTGCCTTCCATCTTCCACCATAGAATGACCCTCACCAGAGGCTGGTGTCATGCCCTTGGACTTCCCAGCCTCCAAAACTGAGCCAAATAAACCTTTGTTCTTTATAAATTGTCCAGTCTGTGGTATTGTTATAGCAGCAGAAAATGGACTAAGATAGCATGCTTCACAATCTTCTAGTTCCTTATGAGTTAGTATCCACAAATGATGGATAAGATACCTGTTCATTCAGAAGAATATTCTGTGAACCCCAATATGGTATTCATTTCCTGATTGGATCACTTTCCTGGGTCCATTATGGAAAGGTGAACAAACAAACAAACCCCACATGGGCATTCAGATTGAACAGTGATGATCCTTAGTTGGTTCTCCATGCAGGTGGCTGTTAAAGAAGCAGAGTGCTTGACATGCCTGCCTGGGAGAAGGCAAGCAGTAACAGTTTCTACCCATTCAATGCTTACTCCTTTTTTATGCCCTTTCCTTACCTAATAATTTCCCTAGTTATCTGATGTATTTCAAAGGAAGCTCTGTTAGAACCAACAGGATGTAATTAGATACTTTTCTCCCAAAAGGAGCCTTGGGATCCAAAGAAATTAGAATGAACTCACCAAAGAAGCCAGATCCTCTCCTAAAACGGCACTTAACCTTAGTGCCCACCAATATTTATCTTGGCCACATATATTTTCAGTACTATTATGCACTCTGAGGACATTTACATTATTTTTAAAAAGTTATTCTACTTTTTTTAAAAAGGGTTTTTTAAAAAAACATTTTAGGCCGGGTGCAGTGGCTCACGCCTGAAATCCCAGCACTTTGGGAGGCTAGGGAGAGTGGATTACCTGAGGTTGGGAGTTCGAAACCAGCCTGACCAACATGGAGAAACCCCATCTCCACTAAAAATACAAAATTAGCTGGGCATGGTGGCACATGCCTGTAATCCCAGCTACTTGGGAGGCTGAGGCAGGAGAATTGCTTGAACCCGGGAGGCAGAGGTTGCAGTGAGCCAAAATTACACCATTGCACTCCAGTCTGGGCACTAAGAGTGAAACTCTATCTCAAAAAAAAAAAAAAAAAAAACTTTTAAAAACTATTTTTAAAACTATTAAAAAAAAAACTATTTAAAAAAGTTATTTTCTTTTTTAAAAAGTAATTCTCTGTTTTTAAAAAGTCATAATTTATAGAGTACTGTTCACTTACATTACCTAGATTAATTCTTGAAAGAACTCAAAGAGGCAGGAATTACTATTTTATATTTTATAGATGAGTAAATGGAGGCTTAGAGATGTTAGGTTATCTCAGCATAGTTACTAAGTGACAGAGCTGGAAGTCAAACTGAGGTTTTGTGAATCTAAATTTTGTCTTTCCACCAAGTGTCACAACATAATTCTTATGATGGTAAGGATATGGCTAAAGTAGGTAATTGCTGCTTCAGCTTCTTGATGAATGAAGGAAACTGATGAATCTCATAAGTTTTTCCTCGTAATTGCTAGTTTAGTCTTTGCAAAACAAACACCTTTCCCAGGATTCCTTTTGGCGGATTATCAACAAGCAAAATCCTTGAATTCTCTCATGGCATATTTTTTGTCCTGTGAAGTATCTTATTTAACTGTAGCTTCATCATGGTCTTCCCTCCAAACTACTTACTAGTTAAAAGGCAGTTTGCATCAGGCCCTTCTAATAGCAAATAGCTCCATAAAGCATTTCCTTTTTTTTTTTTTTTTTCTAAACATTTTATTATTATTACTATCTCTCTCTCTCTCTTTTTTTTTTTTTTTTTGGATGGAGTCTTGCTCTGTTTCCCAGGTTGAAATGCAATGGTGTGAGCTCAGCTCACTGCAACCTGCATCTCCTGGGTTCAAGCAATTCTCTTGCCTCTGCCTCCCAAGTAGCTGGGATTACAGGCATGTGCCACCATACCTGGCTGATTTTTGTGTTTTTAGTGGAGATGGGGTTTCACCATGCTGGCCAGGCTGGTCTCAAACTCCTGACCTCAAGTGATCCGCCTGCCTTGCCCTCTGAAAGTGCTGGGATTACAGGCATGAGCCATTGCACCCAGCCTGAACTTTTTATTATTTTTTAATTTTCATTTTTAGAGACGTCATCTCACTCTGTCACACAGGCTGAAGTGTAGTGGCACAATCATAGATCACTGTGACCTTCAATTCCTGGGGTGGGGTCATCCTCCCACTTCAGCCTCCTGATTAGTTGGGACTACAGGTGTGTGCCACCATGACTGGTGAATTTTGTTGTTGTTGTTGTTGTAGAGATGGAATCTTACTACTCACTACTCCATCTCTAGAACAACATGGAGAGCCAGGTTGGTCTCCAACTCCTGGGCTCAAGCGATCCTCCCACCTTGGCCTTCCAAAGTGCTGGGATTACAGGCATGAGCTACCACCCCCAGCCGAGCACTTCCTTAAAGAATCTATTTATTTTGTGAAATAGGTAAATATTTATTGAATGCTTATTGTGTTTTTAGCAGTGTGGGAGGTGAGAAAACTTTTCCTAATTCAAGGAGCCTTTGTTAGGAAAGATGAGGTATAAGTGCATTTCAATTACTTGAAAGATGAAGAAATACCACAAGGCACTATATGAGTAATTGCAAAATTAATGGCACAGAGAGTAAATGCTTATCATAATATTAGAATTGTAACACTGATAAAGTCCTTATCTAGTCCCACTTCCTTAAAAGAAGATAAAACTCAGAAAGATTAGCAATACAGGCTTAAAATTATACAGCAAGATATTGCCAGATCTAGAATTCAGATCTTTTGACTACTAGTCTCTCACCTGAACTACACACTCTCCTTGAACTATAGATACTTAGATTTTTGAGAGGGAAATAAAATCTCACTATAGATACTTTTAAGCTTCTGACATGATCCAGCAGATGTCTGTGAAACTGTGTGCTATACCCTGGGCATTAGGCAGTAGGTACTAGAAAAGATGGTCCTCTGACTCAAGTAGTTTACAGTGTGATAGGGTAGACCTCTAAAAAACTGGACTACAAGGTAAACTTAAGCAAATGATACAGAAGAGCTTTACCTACATATGCTGTGAGAGCCCAGACATCAGAGGAGAAACCCTGTTTATTAGGACTGGTGCTTCTTGTAGGGATTGCCTTTGAACAGGTGGCAGTATTTGGAAGGGCATTTCATACAAAGGGAAGGGCTGTGATTTGAATTTTGTTTGTTGTGCTTTCATGATTGCTATTTTCTTCTACTCTTTCTGGTCTCATCTGTGTTCCCCATGCCTACTTCTCACCGTCTTAGACACCTGTACACGGGCCTCAATGCTAAAACCTACATTTCGATATTTGCTGTAACTATAGGTTTACTTCTCTCCTCTTTGGTATGATACAGCACTGCCTGCCTCCTGATGATAGACACCATTTTATTTCTCCATTGGCTTTTATCACTCATTGGAAACAAAGGAAATTTATGCCCATTGACAAAATTAAGCATTGGCTTATTTCATTTGCTGGGTCAGGTTTGACTTTTCTTTTTTCCCATCTGTCTCCTTCTGTCTGTTTTTGATTTCTCTAACTCTAGGGTTTTTTCTACCCTTCCACAATTTCCCCTCTGTTAACTCCCACTCTTTGGAAGATCTTTTTAATGACTCTTTGATCCAACTCTGTATTTATATCTATTGTGTGGACCTCTCTTGTTCCTTGAGCCTTTTCTATTTCTCCCTTCTCCTATATTTTGTATTTGGCATTGAATTACCATCCTGCAAAATGGGCTGACTCCTTTTTGTGTAAAAAATAAATGCAATCAAATGAAAGCTAATTTATTTTTAACAGGGACTTTGAATGCCTGGAGATTAGGTCATAATTTTCTCACCTTTTCAAATATTTATCTCTAATTTTCCCTCCTGCCAAAGTCTAGAATTCCAGAGTGTTTTTCCCCAGTAATTTAATTAGGCCACAAGTTTGAGGCTTAATGGTAGATCAAAAAATGTATGATATGCTTGAGAGATCAAGACAGCAAATTGATTACTGTTATAGCAAAGGTTGGCAAATGTGGGAGAAGGAGCAGGTTCTGCCCTGTGCTGCAGGATCTGAGTCAGCGATCAAGGGCAGTCTCAGTTCATTAACTTCTTCTGAAGGCTTATAGTCATTGTAAATATAACTGCTCATGCCTTATGTTATCATTATATAGTATGGTTTTGGAATGACTTATGTTCGCCTCAGATGTGTCCTAGAGTAATAGAAGGATGCTGAAATGTCTAGAGTAGTATAAACTGATTTCTGACCATTTTGCCTAGTTTCCTAAAGCCCACAAATGGAAAAGTCTCACCTCTCAAGGCATAAGTGTGGATAAATCCTCTCACATGTGCTGAGATCAGACAGGGGCCTGCTTTTAAATGAATCATCCAAAAATCATTATTTATTTTGAGGAGCAATATACAGGGATTCTTCTTGTACTTCCAGCCAATGCATTATTTAACATTAGAATATATTTCATATTATTAATATCTCACCATCAAGAAAGATGTTTTCTCAACAATTCTAATACCTATGTCATTCTTACGTTCAGACAATACTGTAACTCTTTTTAACTGTAAATTGCTACCCTTAAACCCACTTTTAAATAATGTTTAATATATGCCACTTGAAACAAAATGGCAAATCATATTAAGCTTAACAGTTTTTAAGAAGTCTAGAATGAAGGTAACATTTTATGTGCCCAGTCCTTTACATAGAAGTATAATAACTTGGTTTGAGATTTTTGTATATGGATAACCTAGCTGTGCAATGAGATAGGATTCTTTTTCCTTTTCTTTCCTTTTTATTAAAAAAAAAAAAAAAATTGAGATGGGGT
Organism: Papio anubis; assembly: GCF_008728515.1. Lineage (NCBI taxonomy): Eukaryota > Metazoa > Chordata > Mammalia > Primates > Cercopithecidae > Papio > Papio anubis. Next base: position 31,479,826 of record NC_044992.1, read on the forward strand.
TTTACTGTGTTGACCACGCTGGTCTCAAACTCCTAGCCTTAAGCGATCCTCCCATCTTGGCCTCCCAAAGTGCTAGGATTACAGGTGTGAGCCCGGCTGAGATAGAATTGTTTCGTTTAAGGATTCCTCAGTGTATTTTAGAAGCACTCCACACCAACCTTTATAAATAAACACAGAGTCAGAAAAATTGTTATACTTTTTCATTTGTTAAACATATTTTAAAGACCATTTGATTTTCAGACAGTGGTGGTGGTGGTGATAAGATAATGTATTGAGGTTGTTTTTAAGCCAAGAATATCTATGGATATGAGACCATTTTTACTTATCTCATTTAAAATAGATTTTGATCCAATTTCTGTGAGTTGATTTTTCTGCAAATGAAATAATTAACTTTCCTTTCTTTTCTTCTCTTTTGAGACAGAGTCTTGCACTATCGCCCAGGTTGTAGTGCAGTGGTGCGATCTTATCTCCCTGCAACCTCCACCTCCCAGGTTCAAGCAATTCTTGTGCCTAAGCCTCCTGGTTAGCTGGGATTACAGATGCGCGTCACCACGCCTGGCTAATTTTTATATTTTGAATAGAAACGGGGTTTTACCATGTTAGCCAGGCTGGTCTCAAGCTCCTGACCTCAGGTGATCCGCCACCTCAGCCTCCCAAACTGCTGGGATTAGAGGTATGAACCACCGTGCCTGGCAAACATTCACTTTCTAATCATTAATTGGGTATTCCACACATCGGATTGAACAAGGCCTTCAGTAAATGCAGGCACCAGACTTACCCTTCCGCTTGAAACAAACTGAACAATGATATGATGTAATGGTTTTTGTTTTTGTTTTTTGAGACGGAGTCTCGCTCTGTCACCCAGGCTGGAGGGCAGCGACGCGATCTCGGCTCACTGCAAGCTCTGCCTCAAGGGTTCACACCACTCTCCTGCCTCAGCCTTCCGAGTGGCTGGGACTACGGGTGCCCACCACCACGCCCGGCTAATTTTTTGTATTTTTAGTAGAGACGGGGTTTCACCATGTTAGCCAGGATGGTCTTGATCTCCTGACCTCGTGATCTGCCCGCCCCAGCTTCCCAAAGTACTGGGATTAGGGGCGTGAGCCACCCGGCCAATACAATGTAATGGTTTTCAAGGTCTTGGGTAACAGGCAGTTAAGGATAGTGATCCCTGAAAGATGGGAAACGAATGAAGTGAGCCCTGCAATTGTCAGAGCTGGTCACTGGTACATATTGAAGGAAGGGGAAATCCAGGTGGAGTGCAGCAGTCTTCCTGAGTGGAAGAGATAGAGGTGGGAGGTTGGGGAGGCCAAGGTGGCTACACTTCACAGGGCAGAGTCCCCGAGAGGAAAGAGCTGCACACAGAAAGAGAACATTCTAGAGATCTACAGAGGACATCCTGCAAGCCTTCAGCTGAGCACATGGGAAACTACCCAAGGCCCAGGAAAGAGCCACTTAAAAAGATCAGGGGGAACATTCACTGGAGCTTATGCAGGGCTGGGAGTAATTTCTGTTTCCGTTAGCCAGATTGGAAAATCTCATAATTTGCATGTAAACAGATACAAGATTTTTGTGTCAAAAGTGGGACAAAATTTCCTCTAAATTCCTCTAGCCTTCCTTGCTTAAAAGCAAGACCCACGGCACCTCCTAATTAAGTTGTTTATAATCAGTGATAAAGAGAAAAATGTTGTAAGGTTCTTACACTGTATATGAAGTGGTATAATACATCCTAAATGTGTAGACTTGGATAAGTTACAAATATATGCTATACATTCTAAAGCAGCCTCTGAAATAACATAGGTGTAGCTAATCAGTTAACAAATGAGATAAAGTGGCATCCTAAAAATATTGAGTAGATCCAAAAGAATGCATGGGAACAAAAAAGAAAAAATGGAACAAAGAATAAATACATGAACTAATAGAAAACATTTAGCAAGGTGGTAGATTTAAACTTGGCCATATCAAAAGTCATATTGAATGTAAATGCTCTAAACACTCAATTAAAAGACAGGAAATGTTAGATTGGATAAAAAAGGCAAGAATCAACTATATCCTGCCCATAAAAATCTCACCTAAATATAAAGACATGAATAGGATAAAAGTAAAAGGATAGAAATAATGATATATTATGCTAACACTAATTTTGTTTTATTTTTATTTTTTTGAAACAGCATCTGTCTCTGTTGCCAAGGCTGGTATGCAGTGACACGATTACAGCTCACTGCAGCCTCAAACTCCTGGGCTCAAGCCATCCTCCTGCTACAGCCTCCTGAGTAGCTGGGATTTCAGGCATGTGCCACCATGCCCTGCTAATTGAAAAAAAAAATTTTTTTTTTGGTAGAAATGGAGTCTCGGCCAGGCGCGGTGGCTCAAACCTGTAATCCTACCACTTTAGGAGGCTGAGGCGGGCAGATCATGAGGTCAGGAGATCGAGACCATCCTGGCTAACACAGTGAAATCCCGTCCCTACTAAAAATACAAAAAAATTAGCCGGGTGTGGTGGCGGGCACCTGTAGTCCCAGCTACTCAGGAGGCTGAGGCAGGAGAATGGTGTGAACCCGGGAGGTGGAGCTTGCAGTGAGCTGAGATTGTGCCACTGCACTCCAGCCTGGGCGACAGAGCGAGACTCCGTATCAAAAAAAAAAAAAAAAAAGAAAGAAATGGAATCTCACTGTGTTGCTCAGGCTGTTCTTGAACTCCCAGACTTTGATTCTCTCACCTTTGCCTCCCAAAGTGTTGTGATTACCAGCGTGAGCCACTACACCCAGCAAACACTAAGCTTTAGAAAGCAGGAATGGCTATATGAATAGACAAAGTAGACTTCAGAACAAAGAATATTATCACAGAATAAGGAAACATTTGTAATTACAAAGGGGTCAGTTCATGAAGAGAACATATCAATTCTGAATGTTTGCCTCTTTACAGAGCTTCAAAACACATTAAAGAAAACTGATAGAACTACGTGTAGAATTAGGTAAACACACAATTATAGTTGGAGATTCAACATCTCTTTCTTAGTTCTCAATAGAATAGACAAAGAATCAGCAAGAAGGAGATAGAATATTTAGAATAACACTAATCACCAACTTAATCTGGTTGATATTTATTGAAAAACAAAAAAACACTACCAGCAGCAGAACCACCTTCTTTACAAGTGCACAAAAAGTATTTACTATGATAATTCATATTCTGGCTGGGCGCGGTGGCTCATGCCTATAATGCCAGCACTTTGGGAGGCCGAGGTGGGCGGATCATGAGGTCAGAAGATCAAGACCATCCTGGCTAACACGGTGAAACCCCGTCTCTACTAAAAATACAAAAAAAAAAAAAAATTAGCCGGACTTGGTGACAGGCACCTATAGTCCCAGCTACTTGGGAGGCTGAGGAAGGAGAATGGCATGAACCCGGGAAGTGGAGCTTGCAGTGAGCCGAGATCGCACCACTGCACTCCAGCCTGGGCGACAGAGCAAGACTCCGTCTCAAAAAATAATAATAATAGTAATTCATATTCTGAGTCCTAAAGCAAGCCTCAGTAAAGCTAAAGGATTTAAGTTATACAAAGTGTCTTCTGAGCACAATGGAATTAAATTAGAAATCAGTAGCCACAAGGGATTTGCAAAAATCACCAAATATTTGGAACCTAACACATCTAAGTAGCTCATAGATTTAAGAAATAAAAAGGAAAATTAGAAATTGTTTTGAGGCCAGGCACAGTGGCTCATGCCTGTATTCCCAGCACTTTGGGAGGCCAAGGCAGAAGGATCAGTTGAAGCCAAGATTTCGACACCAGCCTGGCCAACACTGAAATCCCATCTCTATTAAAAATAGAAAAAATTAGCCGGGCGTGGTGGTACACACCTGTATTCCCAGCTACTTGGGAGGCTGAGGCATGAGAATCATTTGAACCCGAGAGGCAGAGGTTACAGTGAGCTGAGATAGCACCACTGCACTCCAGCCTGGGTGACAGAGCAAGATTCTGTCTCAAAAAAAAAAAAAAATTGTTTTGAACTAAATGAAAATTAAAACATATCAAAATTCGTGAGACATGCTAAAACAGTAGTTAGAGGGAAATTTATAACACAAAATACCAATATTAGAAAAGAAAAATGGTCTCAAATCAGTGGCCTCACCTCTCATCTTAAAAAACTATATAATATGGCCCAGTGCTTTGGGAGACTGAGACTGAAGGATCACTAGAGGCCAGAGGTTTGAGACCAGCCTGGGCAACATAGCAAGACCCGACCTCTATAAAATGATTTTAGAAAATTAGCTGGGCATGGTGGCACAGGTCTGTAGTCCTAGCTACTCAGGAGGTTGAGAGGGGAGATCACTTGAGCCCAGTAGTTGGAGGTTACAGTGCGCTATGATCATGCCGCTGCACTCCAGCCTAGGTGACAGAGTGAGACCCTATCTCAAACAAACAAACAAAAAAACCCAAAAACTATAATACAGATCAAAGTGGAAATTAATTAAATAAAAACAGAAAAACAGAGAAAAATCAAACCTTAGTTCTTCATTTTAACACCAATAGTATAATCCATTTTTTAAAATGGAAATTGGACATCATCAAAATCAAGAAAGTCAGTTCCTCTAATGATACTATTAATAGGTTGCTACACACCGGAAGAAAATAGTTGAATATTTTTAAATTTACAAATAAAAATTGTATATATTTGTGATGTACAACATGATTGTTTTTGTGTGTGGTAAGAACACTTGAAATTTACTCTCAGCAATTTTGAAATGTACAGTATATTAACTGTATGAATAGTAAATTATTAACTGTAGTCACCATTCTGTCCAACAGATCTCAAGAGACTTACTCCTTATTAAAACTTTGTGCCGTTTGACCTACATCTCACCATTTCCCTCACCCCAGTCTCTGATAACCACCGTTCTACTCTCTGCTTCTGTGAACTTGATTTTTTATCAAATATGCCTATAATCGAGATCATAGGTCATTTGTCCTTACATGCCTGGTTCTTTTCATTTTAGCATAATGTCCTCCAAGCTCATCCATGTTGTCACAAATGACAGGATTTCCTTGTTTTTTAAGGCTGAATAATATTCCATTGTGCATATGTACCACATTTTCTTTCATCTGTTCATCTGTTGATGGACATTTAGGTTGATTCTATAACTTGACTGCTGTGACTAGTGCTGTAATGAACATGAGCGCACAGCTATCTCTTCAACACACTAATTTCCTTTCCTCTGTGTATATACCCAATTTTAGGATTGCTCATGGTTTGTATGGTTGAAATAAGGAGATGGCCAAAGTGTGATTCAATAATCACATGGTGTATTATCATACAAAGAGATTATCTTCCCTGCCCCCCTACAATGCTCAAACAGGGGGAGAAAATGAGAAAAAAATCTTGTAGGGAGTACACTCAATAGACACAGCGAATTCCTTTTTATCTAGAGTCCAATTGATGAATTCTGGTAGCTCAGTTAAGATAGAATCAGGCCTCAGTGGAAGTAAAGTCTAATCACAGTTCGATATGTACTTTTCTATGAGAGCTTCTCAGGAGAGATGGTTTGACCACACACAAGTCCTTCTACACTAGTGAGTGGCGCAGGTATTTGCGGGTGAGACTTTGGAGAATAGCTTGAAGGCTGACAAAGAGTAGGCCTGCTGCATCCTGAGGTCTCAGTGTGTCTTGTCAAAGTCCTGGGGTTAGGCCAGGCGTGGGTGGTTCACACCTGTAATCCCAGCACTTTCGGAGGCCAAAGCAGGAAGATCACTTGTCGGCAGGAGTTCGAGACCAACCTGAGCAACTTAGTGAGACCCCCATCTCTGTAAAAAATATAAAAATTGGCTGGGTGTGGTGGTGCATGGCCATGGTCCCAGCTACTCAGGAGACTGAGGCAGGAGGATCACTTGAGTTCGAGGATGCAGTGAGCTATGATTGTGTCACTGTGCTCCAGCCTGGATGACACAGTGGGGAAAAAAAGCTCTTGGGTTTACATGTGTTTTGGAATCCAGTGGTTGAGACCAATAACTCACATATGCGGTCTGATAAGGGGTGACGTAACATTGTCATGGGGAAGGGCATTATACTCCATGTTTTTATCTTAGCCAAACATGTCACCAATGTAGCAAATTATGTGAAAGTTTGGGATCATTTCAAAGCTGTCCCAGCTAGATTATATGATAGCTCTATTTTTAATTTTTGGGGAAACCTCAATACTGTTTTCCATAATGGCTGTACTAATTCACATTCCCACCAACAATACACTGTGGTACACTGGAAGAAAATATTAATGGAAGCTACATATTGGGAGAAAGTATTTTCCAATCACCCAACTGATAAAGGGCTTGTATCCAGAATATATAAATATAAAAAACTCAGAAGTCAGGAATGGGAAAGCTAACAACTGAATTAAAAAATAGGTAAGTTTGAGACTAGGTGTGGTGGCTCACGCCTGTAATCCTAGCACTTTGGGAGACTGAGGCAGAAGGGTTGCTTGAGTCTAGGAGTTAGAATCCAGCCTGGGCAACAGAGTGAGACCCCAGCTCTACAAAAAATAACAGAAAATTAGCTGGATGTGGCAGTATGGCCTGTAGTCCCAGCTACTGTAGGAGGCTGAGGTGGGAGGATCGCTTAAGCCTGGGAGGGGAAGGCTGCAGTGAGTTATGATTGTGCCACTGCACTCCAGCCTGGGAGACAGAGCAAGACCCTGTCTCAAAAAAAAAAAAAAAAAAAAAAGAATTTGGACAAATTTAAAATGTAGAGGAAATATTTTCCCTAAACTGTCAACCTTATTTATAAGGTAAGATACGGTTGTTTAATATATTATGTATATATATATTTAATATATGGCTAATATATTTATTTTTCTGGCTTTATATATAGATATAAAACCAGAAAAGCCATTAACCAGAAAATTTTTTTCTTCCTATTTTTGTTTTCATTTTACTCAATGATATTTTTATTCTTATTTCCTGATAGTAAAAGAAAAAAATGAACCCAACCCTCAAAAGGCCAAGGCCCTGTCCCCCTATTGTCAGTGTTTTGTTTTTTCTGACAGGTTGAAAATTGTGTAATGTCTACTTATTTATTTATTTAGAGATAGGGTCTTGCTCTGTCACCCAGGCTGGAGTGCAGTGGTGCTATCATGGTTCACTGCAGCCTCTACCCCCTTGGCTCAAGTGATCCTCCCACCTCAGTCTCCCAAGTAGCTGGGACTACAGTCATGTGCCAACATGCCCCAACAATTTTTGAAATGTTTTGTAGAGACAAGGTCCCACTGTATATAGTGCCCAGGCTGGTCTTGAACTCCTGGGCTCCAGTGATCCTCCTGCCTCAGCCTCCCAAAGTGCCAGGATTATCAGCATGAGCCACTGTACTCTGGCCTCAATCTTTTATTTTTAAAAATGGGCAAATGATTTGAACTGATTTCACCAAAGAAGATATATAGATGGCAAAGAAGTATATGCAAAAATGTTTAGTATCATTAGTCCTTAGAGATCTGCAAATTAAAACAAAAATGAGATCCCACTACATGCTTATTAGATATCCCAAAATTTAAAATGCTGAACATACCTAGTCTTGGAGCAAGGACACAGAGCAACTGGAGCTCTTGTACGTTGCTTTTGGAAAGAGAAAATTATACAAATGTTTTGGAAAACTCCTTGGTAGTTTCTTAAAACATTAAACATGCACTTATCATATGATCTAGCCATTCCATTCCTAAATATTTAACCAAGAGAAATGAAGGCATTTGTCCATATAAGAACTGTACATGAAAGGTTAGTATCAGCTATATATACTTGTAGTAGTCAAGATCTGGAAATAACCCAATGTCCCTTGACAGGTAAACGGAGAAACAAACTGGTATTTATCTATAAAATGGAACACTACTTGGCAATGAATAGGAATGAATTCTTGATAAATGGAATACTATGGGTGGATCTCAAATAATTAAGCAAAAGGAGCCAGAACAAATGAATACATACTGTATGGTTTCATTTTTATAATATGCTAGAAGATGCTAACTAATCTGTGGTAATTGAAAGCAAGAAGTGGTTTCCTGGATATACAAATGAGGCAAGAAGAGAGATGGATTACAAAGGGGCATGATTTAACCCTTGGCTGTGATCACTATACTATGTTTATTATCTTGATTGTGGTGATGATTTCATGAGTGTATACATATGTTAAAACTTGTAAATGTTGCACTTTAAATATGTCTAACTCAGTGTATGCAATTAAACCATCAAAATATATTCTCAAGGATGGTGGTTTATACCCTTATTCTATATTCTGTTCAGCAGTGCTATTTTGAGATTTTTATTTAGTATACCAATTGATTTAGTAGGTCTTTTAAGTGGAAGTTATATAGTGTCTATCTTTTGCACCTGACTTGTTTCCAAACCCATCATTATTTAATGAAAGAGCTAAATTCATGGCATTTTGATTTTGGACTAAACATTGAATATGTACATAACATAAGACTATATATTATAGCTACTAAATGGGTAATCTTTTGTCCTATATCTCTACATTCTATCACAAAAAATTAGACACTTGTATCTTTGAATGTTTGAGTTGGTATTTTGCTTCAGACTCTTCAAATACAGACTTTAATCCCAATCTCTTTTTTTATTTTAAATTAAAATTCACAGATTCTGGTCTGGTGGGCTGTATACACTCAATCTGCACTCTTATTCCATGGAACTCCTGCTTGGACATTATATTTTGAAATCTGTATTACAGTCTTTTATCCTTTTATTAGTTTAGTACTTTAAACCTTAGACATAAAAAAGAAGACTATCAGTGAAAATCAATTGAAATGTAGTTAGATAAAGATCTGATGTACAAGCAGAAGGCTTAGTTGCAGCACAATATAATCAATTAGGACTCTCCAGCTGCATACAGAGTTTTACCCATCCAATCACTTTTCACACGTTTCTTCCATTAGGTTGACTAGAGTTATTCTTCTTTTTTTTAATGTGAATTATGATGAATGAGATTGCTGTTATGAATATAGAGATGGGTCATTATCCTACAGAAACCAGATCGTGCTGGTGTTTAGTGATTAGGGCTATCTGCTTCTGCTATCAATAAAGTACAGATTTATCTGTCTCAAATTATGATTGGAAAGCCGTAGTCATTGTTATCTAATTCATTTAACAATGTTACAATACAAATGTATAATATAAAATTGTTTTTGTTCAGCTGGGTAATTGACATAACTTTTAAGTTGTGAGGGTAAAGGAATATAATTTATCAAATAGAGGTGGGAAAGTTTTCATGTCTTAAAATCAAATAAATATTCCTCAGGAATTAGTACCCCCAAATTTAACATCCTGGGTATAGCCTTTAAGAATGTCAAAATGTGGAAAGAACAAATGAAGTTTATGCACCCTATATGAAGACACTGGAGCTTTGCAAAGTAATGAGCCTCAGTTTATTACAGAAATTCGGTAATTAATTATTGCAGTCTAAAAAATGATACAATGTTTTCCTGGGCTTGGGTTGAGGAATTCAGGAGGTGGAAAGGAGTTATTGGATCTAGTTTAATGCACCAAGTGACTAGAAATGCCATTGCTAGGTAAATTGGGCTGTTAGCCTAACATTAGCATTTTTTATTAAAAAAAATACTCAATCCTTAGAAAATTTCCACCCAGGTAGATTAGTAGAGAAGGTCTTGCTAGAAACAGCTATTTAATTTTAATCAAACTTGTTTTTGTTTGCCCTTAAAATTAAATTTTTGTTTTTGTTCTTATTTTAAGTTTTTCCTTAAAATAAGAACAGACTCCTATTCCAGACTCCTGTTGTCAGAGAAAAAGACTTTTTCTTTTTCTGTTTTTTTTTTTTTTTTAATCTACAATACAGTACCTACAATACTTGGCCCTCACAGATGTCAGTGCATGAACAGAAAAATTTCATTGTCTGCAGTCATGGATAATTTTAACATCATGTGGAAAAGTAGGAACTGTTGCCTGACTGTATTGGACACCAAAGAAAGCCCCAGTAGACAGGCTATTCTTGGAGCTTGCAGGCCTGCCTTTCAGGCCCATTGATGAAAAGACCTTTGTGTTTTGTGCCATGAGGTGGGGGAGGAGTAGTATTCAGTACTAGAAGAGTTAATAAACACCAAGAGCTGTGCTCATCTTGTAGCTTTACTAAGGCTTAATCTGTAAGCTTGATTACCTCCTAACCCTCTATCTCTTGCCTCTCCCTTCAAGCACTGCAGGGGCTTTATGGCGGTATTAGTGGCATTTTGCCCAACATTGGCTTTAGGGAAATCATTCTACAAGAAAGAAAAGCAGAAAGACTGAATCTGTCTGTGTGTGTGGTCATTAACACAAGGATAACCTTATGAACTCCAGAGGGAGGAGGGGATGTCTGTCCTTACTAGAAAACTACAGGTAAAATGTCACTGTTTTTTTCTTTTTTTTTTTTTTTTTGGCAGCCCAATTTGTTATAGGCCTAGTGGCATCATGTAGAAGCACTCACTTGAGACATTTTCAGCAGGATATTCAGTCGTTTATAATGGAGTGTCCTTTGTATTCTCTGAGCTGTTTCATAAAAATATATCTGCAAGCTGTAGCGACCTGGGATTTTTTTGTTAGAGACACATACACAGAGTTTCTATGTAATTAATTCCTGGTATTGAGATATTTTGGAGTCCGAGACCAGATTGAGTGCACCGTTTTGCCAAACATCATTAAGTCATTAGTGTAAGGGACTTGTTGTGAAGGACCGATTAAAAGCTCAGAGAAGCTGTCGTACATGTTTATATTAATCCCAAGAGCTTTCTAATATTCTCTTTTCTCGTTCTAATGAGAAGTCTCAGATAATGATGTATTATTTCACTTTAAAAAATCTTGGAAGATAAACCAAGACAGGAAAATGATTATGGCCACAGATAAGAGATTAAACTATTCAGCCAACAAGCTGTAATAAATAAACTCTAAGCCAATGTACTGTTAAACTGGGAGCCACTGGGTAGAAATAATTTGGCTAAAATTCTGGCCCAGTGTTGTCAGAGGATATGAAAGAAATAATGAAAATTCTCCCTTGCCTCAGGGTAAGTACTAGACTGCACATCCAGACTTGACCGTCAGGTCACCTAAAGGACAGGTGCCCTAGAAAATATGAGGAAACAACTCAGAGCACCCAATAGCAAGTGAGGCACTTCGATAGCATGTGATGGCTGAAGCTTGCTACCTTTCTCAGGAGCATCAGTCCCATGCTTTGTGTCTGCACAGTGGAACATAAAGCAGCAGCGCAGATGGCATATGGCACTGTCTGCAGTAGGCTTTGTGCTGTAGGCACAGAATAAAGTTATCCTAGCCATGTAGCACTTGAAATGAAGGAGAAATAAGACAACCATGTACAGCCTGAGAATAGAATATAAGCGCCATGAGGACAGGGTCTTATCTTCTGTCATTGCGTCCCTAGTTGGAATAGTCCCTGATGGATTATAGCAGTTTGATTTAAAAAGAATCTAAGGTCAGGCACAATGACTCACACCTGTAATCCTAGCATTTTGGGAGGCTGGGGTGGGGGGATCACTTGAGCCCAGGAGTTTGAGACCAGCCAGAGCAACAAAGTGAGAACCTGTCTCTACAAAAAATTAAAATAAGAAAAAAATTAGCCCAGCATGGTGGCACACGCCTATAGTCCCAGCTACTCAGGAGACTGAGGTGGGAGAATCACTTGACCCTAGGAACTCAAGGCTGCACTGAGCTGTAATAGCACCACTGCACTCCATCCTAGGCAAAAGAGCAAACAAACAGTTTAATTAATTAATTGGTATGACTGGTGAAGGACAAGATGATTAGTTCCTTGCCTAAGCCCATGCTTATATGCTAAGGGCTGAAACTGTGAAGACCCACTGGTAGTGGTTAAACATAGGATTGTAATCAGATCAGAGCAAAGTATAGAGTTGCCATTAAATAATTCTGATAGCCACTCAGAGAACTGAGAAGTGATTTATTGCTGTAGGTGATATTATCTTTGAATCTTTGCTTGACCATTTATGGACCAATACACCCAGAAACAGTCTTTTGTGTAATAACCCAGCCAAAGAGCTTAACTATTTTAATCATTTCCCTTTGATAGTCTGGTCATTTCTTTTGTCTTTTGAAGAAAATATCTACTATTTGGTGTTTCTTTCTGAGTTGCCAAATGCTGAGAAAGCAGACAGTAATTGATGTAGTGAAGATATTTTGCTTCCGTTACTCTGATCATCTACATATAGAGACACACTGGATGATAAGAGTCGACTCTTAAATCAAAACAAATAGAAGCTCCACCATGATATTTTTCATTGTCTGCTGTAACTAAGTTTGCCTTTATTCTTGAGTTGAAGTACATGATATGACAGCAGAGGTTGGAAACTTTTTAGTCGCTTAATATTTTATTTCTAATACCAGAAGTCTTGCTTTTTCCTTTTTTTTTAATCTTGAGACAGGGTCTCACTCTGCTGCCCAGGCTGGAGTACAGTGGCATGATTCTAGCTCATTGCAGCCTCAACCTCGGGCTCAAGGGATCTTCCCTCCTCAGCCTGCCTTGTAGCTGGGACTACAGGTGTGCACCACTACACCTGGCTAATTTTTTAAAATTTTTGTTTAGATGAGGTCCTACTATTTTGCCCTGATGGTCTCAAACTCCTGGCCTCAACTGATGCTCCCACTTTGGCTTCTCAAGGTGTTGGGATTATAGGCATGAGCCACCACATGTGGCCATTGCTTTATGCTTGAGATTAAAAATGCTGTCTCATAATATCCAGATATTCTAAATTTTGTGAAAGCATCCCACCATTTTTGAGAGGCATCTAAACCATTTTTACTAGTTGTTTATTAACAGGAGTGGAAGAGTGTGAACTATGAGTTTGTGATAGCGTTTTTTTTTTTTTTAACTTCTTATTTTGAAAAATTTTAAACATCGGCAGAAAGAGAAAGAATAGCCTAAAAAATCCCCACTAGCCATCAACCCATCTTCAATAATTATCAATAAATAACCAAGCTTATTTCATCCTTATCTCCCTAACCCTGCTCTTTGCTGGTTATTCTTATTTTAACAGCTTTATTTAGGTATAATTTACATACAATAAAATTCATCCATATTAAGTGTACAATTTAATGATTTTTTAGTAAATTGACAAGAGTTATGCATCCAATACCACAATGGAGTTTTAGAATATTTCTATTACCCCATGTTCCCATATGCTCGTTAATAGGAGCTCACACTCCCCAACCCTAGGCAGTCATTGATCTAATTTCTGTCTCTATGTATTTGTTATTCTGGACATGTCATGTAAATGGAAACATACAATATGTAGTCTTTTGAGGCTGGCTTGCTGGCCTAATGTTTTTGAGATTTATCCGTGTTGTTGAATGTAGAATGTTGTGGACCAAGTCAGTACTTTGTTCTTGTGGTATTGGGCCCCTTTTCACTGAGCTTTCTTGGCCTTTATCTTGACTTGAATTTGTGGGCTATCTGCTGAGTAACTTCCCTATTACTTTCAGTGTTGTTTTAGAGGAAAGGACAGTGTTGTTTTGTCTTTGTTTTAATAAAACAGTATCTCCTGTGTGTCCATGCTGATTCTTAAGTTGTTTAAGAAAATATTTCCTTAATGGAAGAACCTTCTTTCAGGATCCTCCTATTCTTCCTCCCAAATATTGAATATCATTTTTTAAAATTTGCCATTACAGTTTTTCCTGAAGAAACTCCCTTTCATTTAAAAATCTATAGTTTCTTGCTTTTAGAAAAGAAAACATTACTTTAAAATTTGCCATTTCATGTGTCAGTTGCCATATTGTTCACTCTAGGAAAATTTATTGTCAAGAGCTCATAGGAACAAAAAGCACCATCTTAAGTATGGTTTTTAGACAAACATGTTTTGAACTCCATGTTGTCTCAAATTAGAAATTTTCCCTTATCTCTGTAGTTCAAAATATGTTTTTATCTAATTATATTCAATGTAATATATTTTTAGTTAATATACGTTTTAATTCATATGATGCCTCAAGCTAAGTATTGTACAAAGGACTCATAAACATATGTTTGTTATATTTTTCTACATGAAGTTTAAGATGTTCAAAATGTCCCCTAAGCATGGTGCTAAAGTGCTATATATCTGTTGTTCCTAAGCTTTATTTAGGTAAATGTTATAGTGCAGTTTGCTGTGAGTTTAATGTTAGTGAATCTACAATATGGTATGTCCAGAAAAAGAAAGAAGGAGTTCACCAACCTGTATAAAGCTTCTTGGGAAAATGCTGGGATAGTACCTATAGTGCTTGATTGAAACTATGGAAAAGATAGAAAGGTGGCTAAATTTGTGGATTTATGAGAAAATGAACTGTTGATAGGCTGAAAGCCAAAGAAATTTACATTACCCAGAGTTAGGAAGATGTTATGCCCTTCTCAGCTAGTGCTGGCTGGTTTGAACGTTTCAAAAGGCAATATGGTGTGAAGAATATTAAACTTTCAGGCAAGGTATGGTCTGCAAATGCAGAAGAATTTTTAAAGTACCAGCTTAAGTGTTACATAGGAAAAGGGTTATGTGGAAAAGCCGGTTTTCAACACTGTTGAGACTGGCTTGTTTTCAATTGAGGAAACATTGACAAGTGAACCGATGTCATGTGTAATAAATGACATTTTAGTTGATGAAAATGTTGTGACCAAGGTTTTGCAGGAACCTAACCCTGTTTTTCCCATAGAAATTTCAGTATTCACTAATTCAGTGTTTATAGTGACTTCCTAAGTACCTTGAGTAATGAGAATAGATTGTCATTGATAAAGTAATTGTGTGCAAAATATGTAAAGAACTCTTATAACTCAATAATGAGAAAAAAACTCAAAAAGTGGGCATTTGGACAAACACCACAGAAGATTTTTAAATGATTAAAAAAAAAAGGTACATGAAGAGTTGCTCTGTCATTAGTCATTGGGGAAATGATACTGTGTACAACTAGAATGGCTGAAATTAAAAGACTGACAATACCAAGAGCTGGTAAGGATGTAAAGAAACTGCAGAACTCTTACACTGTACATTGTTTTGGGGAATGCAAAATGGTATGTCCACTTTTTAAAATAGTTTGGTGGTTTCTTATAAAGTTAGATATACACTTGCCATCTCATCTAACCATTCTATGAATAGGAATTTACTCAGGAGAATGAAAATCAGTGTTTATAAAAAAAAGATTGTATGTAAATGTTCATTGCAGCTTCATTCGCAATAGCCAAAAACTAAAAGCAAACCAAATGTTCATCAACTGGCAAAGGGACAAACAAATCATGTTACCTCCCTACTTAGCAATAAAAAGAAGGAAGTACACAGCAACATAGATGAATTTCAAAGCATTGTGCTAAGTGAAAAAAGACAGACATAAAAGAATATATCATCTGTGATTCTATTTATATGAAGTTCTAGAAAAAGCAGAACTATAGAGGTAGAATGCTGATCAGTGATTGCCAGGGGCCAGGAGATGGGGGAAAGGGATGGACTCTGAAGAGGGATAAGGGGACTTTTTTGGAGTGATGGAAATATTCTATATCTTGATTATGGTGCTGATTACATTCTATATGCGTTAAAAAAAAAAAAAAAAAAAAAAAAAAAACCTTTATCAATCTCAACACTTAAAATGGGTGAGTTTAATTGAGGGTAAATTAAAGCCCTTACAAAGCTGGTTAAAACAACAGTGACAGAAACTCTTTACCAAAACCTGTTTGGTTGACTTGCCAGAATCAACTTTGCCAACACAAACCAAGACTTTGTTATCAGGGACATTCAAGATAGATCCTTCACTAAGAGATTTTAAGAACTCACTCAAAATAAATAATAAAATTAGTACCTATTTTTCCAACATAAAAGAAAAAATGTATTTGAATGTATAAGCCTCTACTTCAGCCAAAGCTCCTGGTGTGTTGGGCTGTCTCCATATACAGTAGTAATAATTAAAATTTTTCTTTCTTCAAGTGGCTACTAGTCTAATGGTTTAAATGCTTACCCATATTCTACTATATTGTCTTCCATGACCATGCTGTGACCTCTCAAAACAAAAGTTAGAGATCGGAAGTAACCAACTGACAATTACAGTGGTTGATACACTCCAGTTTAAATAGAAGGGTCCTCGGTTAAAATATGGTTCATTCATGGGTCAAACTGTCCTTATTTCCTTTAATTGAATTAAGATGGACAAATGAGAGATGTGTGCAAGACAGAAAAAAAAAATCCTTTCACAAATCACTGTTATCCTCTCTCTGAGTGTAAAACGAATCAATTAAAAGCATGTCAAAGCATCTTTTACTGTTGAACAACTTTAATGCAGAAAACATTTATTAAAAAATTTGAGTGAGAAATCGGTTGCCTTATACAGTTAAACATAATTTAATGTTATCTCTGAGAATTGTGGATTATTTTATATCCTCATGTTTGGCTAAAAATTATAACTTTGTGCTAAGAAAGTCTTCATTTTTCCTCTTCAAGTTGGAAATACCAACTAAGAAAATACAAAATATAAGAAAATACACAATTCACACTTGTATACATACAATTTAGTTTCATCTGTACATTTACTAAATAGTTCCTTGGGAGAGATGTAACATTAGAATGGAGGGTGAAATATAATTTTTATTTTTTCGCCTAGTAGCCAATTGCTTTGAAAAATGTAGTGCGTCTTCTCTTTCTAGTGCCTTAAATTGCTATTTAACATATGATAGCTTATTTATATATTCATACACATTCTATAAAACAATTTTCGGCCGGGCGCGGTGGCTCAAGCCTGTAATCCCAGCACTTTGGGAGGCCGAGACGGGTGGATCACGAGGTCAGGAGATCAAGACCATCCTGGCGAACACGGTGAAACCCCGTCTCTACTAAAAAATACAAAAAACTAGCCGGGCGAGATGGCGGGCGCCTGTAGTCCCAGCTACTCGGGAGGCTGAGGCAGGAGAATGGCGTGAACCCGGGAGGTGGAGCTTGCAGTGAGCTGAGATCCGGCCACTGCACTCCAGCCTGGGCGGCAGAGCGAGACTCCGACTCAAAAAAAAAAAAAAAAAAAAAACAATTTTCACCCGTATGTTAAGGTTGTCTTTATTACAGTTAGTTATCCATCCCTATATCTTAGCTCTGTTTTCACTAGTATTTATGTAAATGTATACTGCTTAATGAAAACATTTTTAACCTGTGTGTTGATTTTATTAGTTATCTATCCTTATATCCTTAGCTCTGTTTTCAGTAGTATACACATGTAAATTTATGCTGCGTAACTCAGAGAGCCTGCTTCCAGCTTGTCTTTCTTACTTTTTCATACTTGAATATGTTTTTTCCTGCTTTCTAAATTTGGTCATAAATATGCTCATAACTTATTTTAATTGTTCATTTCAATTTTTGTCTTAATATTATTTTAAATTTTCAATCGGTTCAAAATTCGAAACATAAAAGGATACATAATGAAAAATCCTTTCCCCCTTCCCTGCCCCTAGCCACCCAGTTTCTCTGTTTAGAGGCCACCAATATTAACAGTTTCTTTTTTTTTTGTTTTGAGACGGAGTCTCGCTCTGTCGCCCAGGCTGGAGTGCAGTGGCGCGATCTCGGCTCACTGCAAGCTCCGCCTCCCGAGTTCACGCCATTCTCCTGCCTCAGCCTCCCGAGTAGCTGGGACTACAGGTGCCGCTACCACGCCCGGCTAATTTTTTTGTATTTTTAGTAGAGACGGGGTTTCACCGTGTTAGCCAGGATGGTCTCGATCCCTGACCTCGTGATCCGCCCGCCTCGGCCTCCCAAAGTGCTGGGATTACAGGCGTGAGCCACCGCGCCTGGCCAACAGTGTTTTATGCTGAAATGTTTTATGCAGTATACATTTGGGTAGGGGAAAAAATGAAGTAACCCTTATTTATTCAAAATTTCAAGAGTATTAAAGTGCCATTGGTTTCTACATGTTATTTTTATTGAGTCAACTTGCCAATACAAACCAACATAAACCGAGACTGTAAGTGTTATCGAGGACATCAAGATAGACCCTTCACTAAGAGATTTTAAGAACTCACTCAAAATACTCTCAGCATGAGGCTTTTAGAGTTTCCTATCTTTGGACTTTACGTTGCTGATATGTGTTCTCGACTAGATTTCTGGTATGTCTGTGAAACTCCTTTCTTATCATTCGTCTTTTAGTCATGGACAAAGCCAGTAAAAGAGAGCATGGATATGAATTATTGAGTAGCACTGATGACTAACACAGTTACCCATGTTGCTTTTCCCTTATAGTCTATACTTAAAATTTTTTCCTTCTAAAACATCTAGAGCTGAGAATGACAGTTTTACCCCCTTACCTTCGTAATAAATAAATAGAATTTAACAACACAGAACAGAAAGCTACATTCCAGAAAAACGTTGGCAACTGTGTATAGGGTTATTTATTGATGACTTTGCTCATTGGCAGTATAAAGTTTATGTCACTCGTCATTAGCAGTAACAATTTCACCACGTTATGTTCTCTTTTTATTTTCTCTGATGGCAACATGTGTCTGAACAGGGCCACTGGCTGTGAGTCAAGAGGTCAGTCTTTGAGGTTAAGAGTGGATGGGGTCATTTGCTATTAACCTAAGATTAGCAGCTAAGATTTTTTTTTCTTTCTTTCTTTTTAACAGATTTCCTCCATTTGTATAACATGCCAAATTAATCTTGCCCAATTTTAGAAGAATTTCTCCTTTCCGACCTGCATTTTATTTGCTTAAATTTATCATTAAGGTATTTTTTGTCTATCCAGATTTCTTTCTAGCCCCCATCCTAGTCCTCAAAACAATGTTAACTTTTTCTAAAATTTAAAAATTTTCCTGTCTTTAACATTCATCTTCCAATGTACAAATGCAGCTAATATTTTCTCTGCTCTTGAACTTTTGAGGGAAAAACAAATACATGGCAGAATTGTAGGATTTCAGGGATGTCCTCACCCCTAAAACAATCTCTCCTTGCTATTCTTGCTATTGAACAGTCTCCAACTCTTAAACTAGCAAGTTTTGTTGTTGTTTAACTTTAAGGATCTATTGAGTTGGTACCCTGATACCTGAAACCTCTTATTTCTCTTTTCTTTTCAGCCAAAAGTATTACCTATTATGCTGTAGTTTCATCAGTCATCTTTGAAATATGAAGAGAGTGCTTGTATAATAAGAAATGTGTTCTCCATGGAATTTTTCAATAAGAGAGCTCCCACTCGATTCCTATTTTATATTCTGGTACGGACCACAAGTCTGGGAGCCAAGTGGATTTTAGGTGTTTTATATCAAAGTCGTTTATCTTAAATCTTGGCTCATTTGATTACTAGAAGGAGATTTTGCTTACCTTTAAACAACTTTATTGTTATTGGTGATTCTCTTTTTTTTTCTCTAAACCTTAGTAGTAGGTCTTAGCTTGTGCTAAGCATATAGAGTCCACTGTGGATGCAAGTACAACAAGCAAGGAGAGGTCCTGCATGCAGCTGCTCAGAGTGCTGTGTCGAGCTTAATGGGTATAAAGAAGGAGAAGAAAGTAAAGTGTATACATACAAATTTTAAATATGTTAAACCTATGATAAGATACAGATTAAAAATCAACTGGATTTCAAATCATATTATTCAGTAAAGAATGGCATACTTGCCGGGCATGGTGGCTCATGCCTATAATCCCAGCATGTTGGGAGGCAGAGGTAGGAGGAGCCTGGGAGGTTGAGACTAGTCCGGGCAACATAGTGAGACCTCATCTCTACAAAACATCAAAAAATCAGCCGGGCTTGATGGTGCATGCCTATAGTCCCAGCTACTTGGGAGGTTAATGCAGGAGAATTGCTTGAGGCCAGGAGGTTGAGGCTGCAGTGAGCTGCTATCATGCCACTACACTCCAGCCTGGGTGACAAAACAAGACCCTGCCTAAAAAAAAAAAAAAAGAGAGAGAACAGCACACTTCAAAGGGTATGGTTTTTATTGCTACGCTCCTTTATGTGCTTGGAGTTGAGGAAGGTGGAGAATATTTAAGGAAAGCTTTCTGTAGAAGTATACCCGGGAGAAGTGTAATAGCAATCCAGGTAGAGAAGATAAGCATAAGTGAAGGTACAGCGGCAAGAGATAGCATAGTGTATTCAGAGGGCTCATAAGGAGGTTGACCTTCCCATCATATAAAGGCCTTGCAGGCAGTCATAAGATATTAATCCAGAG
This sequence comes from Papio anubis, assembly GCF_008728515.1. Lineage (NCBI taxonomy): Eukaryota > Metazoa > Chordata > Mammalia > Primates > Cercopithecidae > Papio > Papio anubis. The sequence continues at coordinate 31,499,979 of NC_044992.1, forward strand.
CAGTGTGTGTTTTAGTTAAGGAACTTGGACTTCATCCTATAAGAATGGAGAATGGTCTTAGGCAGAAGAGGAGTGACAGAGTCAGGCTTGCATTTTAAATGTAGTTTGGGAGCTGTAGAGAGAGCAGATTTGAAGAAAGGTTTAAAATGATGTCAGGGAGACCACTTAAACTGTTGGCCCGACACCTAGGGCAAGGGTAAATGGAATTGAAAGGAGAAGAATGGAGAGGAATAGAAAGTTGAAAAATAGCTACAAGTAAAAATTGTCAGGCATGGTGACTGGATATCAGTCATGAGGAGAAGGGGGAAGAGTTTAATATAAATCCCAGATTTCTGTCTATGCTAATTAAATGGAAGAGAGAATATAAGAGAAGCAGTTTAAAGAGGAACTCAATCCTTTTAGGAATTTGACCTTGATGCGCCTATTAGATGACAAAAGGCACGTCAGCTGGCCGTTAGTAAAAATGTGGGAGTTATCAACATATAGCAATGTGAAAGGGAAAATACGCAGAGTGAGAAAAATCGTTGGCCTAAGGACACGCCCTGAAAATCAGCAAAATATTACAGACTTGTATAGGATGATTTGTACAGAACGAACTGTCAAAGAAGCAAGAAGAGAACCTAAAAAGTGCAGTGCCAACAGGAGTCATAGGGGAGTGAGCTTCAATCAGCAGTGTCATTCCTTATAGAACAGTACAGTGGTTCCCGATGATGAGGACAGAAGTATTTATTGTTTTATAACAATAAGCAAATTATCAGAGGCAAGAGCAGTTTGAATACAGCAGAAAAAGAGGAAAGCCACATTACCACAAATTATAGCATGAATAGAAATGACTAGCCTAGCCGGGTGCGGTGGCTCACCCCTGTAATCCTAGCACTTTGGGAGGCCGAGGCAAGTGGATTACCAGCCTGGCCAACATGGTGAAACCCCATCTCTAGTAAAAATACAAAAATTAGTTGGGTGCAGTTGTGCGCACCTGTAATCCCAGCTACTCTGGAGGCTGAGGCAGGAGAATCGCTTGAACCCAGGAGGCAGAGGTTGCGGTGAGCTGAGATCACAACAGTGCACTCCAGCCCGGGCTATGGGTGAGACTTCGTCTCAAAAAAAAAAAAAAAAAAAAAAAAAAAAAAAGACTAACCTGGGCTACATAGTGAGACCTCATCTCTACAAAAAAATTTATTTATTTATTTTTATTTTTTGAGATGGAATTTTGCTCTTGTTGCCCAGGCTGGAATGCAATGGCGTGATCTCAGCTCAGCCTCTCAAGTAGCTGGGATTATAGGCATGCACCACCACACCTGGCTAATTTTGTATTTTTAGTAGAGACAGGGTTTCACTATCTTGGTCAGGCTGATGTCGAACTCCTGACCTCAAGTGTTCCACCCACCTCAGCCTCCCAAAGTGCTTGGGTTACAGACGTGAGCCACCGCGTCTGGCCTACAAAAAAAAATTTTAAGTAGCTGGGTGTGGTGGCACATTCCTGTGGTCCCAGCTACTCAAAAGACTGAGGCAGGATGATCGCTTGAGCCCAGGAGTGTGAGGTTACAGTGAGCTCTGCATCACCACTGTACTCCAGCCTGGGTGACAGAGCAAGATACTGTCAAAATAATAATAATAATAATAAATCAGCCTGGGGAACATAGGGAGACTCAGTCTCTATAAAAAAATAATTTAAAACAATTACCCATCTACTCAGGAGGCTGATGTGGGAGGACTGCTTGAGCCCGGGAGGTTGAGACTACAGTGAGCTCTGATTGCACCACTGCACTCCAGCCTGCTTGTCAGAGTGAGACCCTGTTTCCAAAACAAAATCCATAAAGTGAAGTAATACTTTTAATATGAGTAAAGACAAATTATAAAGTGAGCAAGTAGGAGATGAATTCACTCAGGTGATAGGAAAAGAATAAAACAATTAAAAAATTTAAGATCCTGAAAAGGACAAAGTAATAACTTTACAAAACAAGAAATTGTATAGCAAAAGCTTGCAGAAATGAAGCAAGGTAAGAACAAGTGGATATGAAAAATAATCACTTCAGGCTGGGCGTGGTGGCTCACGCCTGTAATCCCCACACTTTGGGAGGCCAAGTTGGGCAGATCATGAGGTCAGGAGATCTAGACTGTCCTGGCTAACACGGTGAAACCCCGCCTACTAAAAATACAAAAAATTAGCCAGGTGTGGTGGCAGGTGCCTGTAGTCCCAGCTACTCGGGAGGCTGAGGCAGGAGAATGGCGTGAACCCTGGGAGGCAGGGCTTGCAGTGAGCCGAGATTGCGCCACTGCACTCCAGCCTGGGTGACAGAGTGAGACTCCATCTCAAAAAAAAAAAAAAAAAAAGAAAAAGAATTACTTCAAAATATCAGCAGTAAAGTAATAGACATTGAAATGTAACTCAGTAACAATTTTAGACTGTGTATTTGAACAATAGTTCACTCAGAAAGAAGCACAGAGGTAGAAAAATGTGAAAGATTAGTTAGTTGAGAAACATACAGTTTAGAGTCTGAGCATGGACACTCACACCTGTAATCCCAGCACTTTGGGAGGCTGAGGCAGGGGGATCACCTGAGGTCAGAAGTTCAACACCAGCCTGGCCAACATGGTAAAACCCTGTCTCTACTAAAACATACAAAAATTAGCCGGGCGTGGTGGCGGGTGCCTGTAATCCCAGCTACTCAGGAGCCTGAGGCATGAGAATCACTTGAACCCAGGTGGCAGAAGTTGTAGTGAGCCAAGATTGCACCCCTGCATTCCAGCCTGAGCAACAGGGCAAGGCTCTGTCACAAAAAAAAAAAGAAAGGAACATAGAGTTTAGAACCATCTTTATATAATAAGAGTTCCAAAACAATATGATAGGGAGAAGCGACGTTCACATAACTACTAAGAATTTTCCAGAATTGTAGTCCTCAGATTGAAAGTATAACTTGAGTGTGGAGCAGAGTAAATAAAAATAAATTTGTATTTAAGTACTTTATTGTATAATTGAAGACCATTGATTTTTAAAAGGCTAGCTGAGAGAAAAGACATGTTTTCTACATAAATGTGAAAATTAGGTTGGTGACAGACTTCTAATTTGGCAACAGCAGATGGCAGAAGGCAATGGAGTACTATACCAGAGTGCTGAGCTGATAAAAAAGATATTATTTTTATCTTACAATTCTATACCCAGCTAAAATTCAATACTTTTACACAGGGGCAGGAATTTACCACTGTCATGCTTTTATTGAAAAAGAAAATCCTTTAAAAATGTGCTTCACCAACAAAATATAAATGTAGAGGTAGGAGTGATATGCAAGATTCATAATTACGATGGTAGTTAACTTTGAATTTTATAATAATAATAGAATAGCAATACCTTTCATATTATAATTTACTTACATGGAATGAAAAACTCAGACAGGAATGACAAGGATGATATGGAGTTGTTCACTGGCAATTAAAGCATATTCAAGACAAATATTGAGATCCCGAGTAACCTAGAAAAAGTATGGTATAAAAATTTAAGGACGCTGCCAGGCACAGTGACTCACACCTATAATCCCAGAACTTTGGGAGATTGAGGCAGGTGGATCACCTGAGCTCAGGAGTTCAAGACCACCCTGGTCAGCATGGCAAAACCCCTTCTCTACTAAAAATGCAAAAATTAGCCAGGTGTGGTGGCACATGCCTGTAATCCCAGCTAGTCAGGAGGCTGAAGTGGGAGAATCACTTGAACCCAGAAGGTAGAGGTTGCAGTGAGCCGAGATCATGGCACTGCATTCCAGCCTGGGCAACAGAGGGAGACTCTGTTTCAAAAACAATAAATAAATAAATAAAAATTTAAGGACAAACCATAATAGAAATACAATGTATAGCTTCCAAACATATAGAGAAAAAATTACTATAGAAAACTATCAGTGCAATACAAGGCAAGAGAGAACAGATCATACAAAATAGGATAGTAGAAATAAGCCCCAATATGTCAATAACCAAACTTCAGTGACAGGGGATATAAGATTGAATTTTTGGCTGGGCATGGTGTCTTATGCCTGTAATCCCAGCACTTTGGAAGACCGAGGCGGGAGGATCACCTGAGATCCAGAGTTCAAGACCAGCCTAACCAACATGGAGAAACCCTGTCTCTACTAAAAATACAAAATTAGCCAGGCGTGGTGGCGCATGCCTGTAATCTCAGCTACTCAGGAGACTGAGGCAGGAGAATGGCTTGAACCCAGGAGGCGGAGGTTGCTGTGAGCCGAGATTGCGCCATTGCACTCCAGCCTGGGCAACAAGAGCGAACTCTGTCTTAAAAAAAAAAAAAAAAAAATTGAATTTTTGAAAACCTAGTCATATTCTGCTTATAAGAAAAGTACAGGTCAGGTGTGGTGGCTTACACCTGTAATTCCAACACTTTGGGAGGCTGAGGTGGGCAGATTGCTTGAGGTCAGGAGTTGGAGACCAACCTGGCCAACATCGTGAAACCCCATCTATACTAAAAACACAAAAATTTGCCAGGCCTCGTGGTGGTCACCTGTAATCCCAACTATTTGGGAGGCTGAGGCAGGGGAATCACTTGAACCCAGGAGGCAGAGGTTGCGGTGAGCCAAGATCGTGCCACTGAGCTCCAGCCTGGGTGACAGAGCAAGACCCTGTCTCAAAAAAAGAAAAGAAAAGGAAAGGAGAGGGGAGGGAGGGGAGGGGAGGGGAGCGGAGGGGAGCAGAGGGGAGCAGAGGGGAGGCTGCAGATTGTGCTATTAGCTTGTATTAGTGGTGTCAAATTTTAAGTCAGATTCTGCTGTAAACAACAAGTGGCTTCATTCTTTCCTCACTATTACAAATGCGAGACAGAGAGAAAATATTGCCTTGTAATGTCACAGACTTTGTCATTGGTTAACCCGAGTTCAGAGAGGCTTCCAGATCACATCGGTTAATTCCACCAGCAAGTGAAAGCTGACTGAAATTCTGAGCTGCCTTTAAAGCAATTCTAGCCCTCAAGCTTGTGAGGAGTTATAAAGATATACTTACTAAGCCAGGCACGGTGGCTCACGCCTGTAATCCTAGCACTTTGGGAGGCTGAGGCAGGTGGATTACCTGAGGTCAGGAGTTTGAGATCAGCCTGGCTAATGTGGTGAAACCCTATCTCTACTAAAACATACAAAAATTAGCCGGGCATGGTGGTGGGCACCTGTAATCCCAGCTACTCAGAAGGCCGAGACAGGAGAATCACTTGAACCCAAGAGGTAGAGGTTGCAGTGAGCTGAGATCATACCATTGCACTCTGGCCTGGGCAACAAGAGCAAGAGTCTCGTCTCCAAAAAAAAAAAAAAAAAAAAAAAAAAAAGATATACTAACTATGTGACTCTTAGATTCATAGGCTAAATTTCCTTTTGGAATTGTTTTTCAAAGACTGAAAATGCCTATATTAGGAAGTATCTTCACTTTCCATCTCCAGCTCCCCTGTTTGTCAGTTCTTCTATTCTGACCCCTAAGATGTGGTTCACGTTTTAATTACAGTTATGTATGGCAGTCTCCATCTGCCATAGCCAGCCAGCCTGCAGGCTTGAAGGGAATGAAGGAGAGGCTAATACTGCCTTCTTTCTGACAAGCTTCCATGGAGCTTTCACAGTTAAGACTCTAATAATCTGTTGCAATGACTGAAGTGTCCTGTAAATGATCACTTATTACAAATGTTCAGGTAGATGTGTCACTTTAAGCGTTAACAATTTATTTTTAATTACATTTTTTATTCTTTACATATACCAATTGTGCTTATGCCCAGAAGGACTTGATACAGTACGTGAAAGTTGTAAAAATTTGCTGTTCATTCTCTTCCCCTCATTTAACTGCAGATGAAATATTGGTTGTCCAGGATAAATCATCCTTAATGGGATATTTATACTCTTTCCTCCAAACACTGTGCATCTCTCCACCAGCCATACTCTCCCCATTTCCCTTTTTTTTTTTTTTTTTTTTTTCCAGACAAGGTCTTATTCTGTTGCCTAGGCTGGTGTGCAGTGGTGCAGTCATGGCTCACTGCAGCCTCAACCTCCTGGGCTCAGGTGATCCTCCTACCTCAGCCTCCCAAGTAGCTGGGACTATAGGCATGAGCCACCATGCCCGGCTAAACTTTTCTTTATCTTTTTTTTTGTGTGGAGACAGGGTTTTTGCCATGTTGCCCAGGCTTGTCTCAAACTCCTGGGCTCAAGTGATCTGCCCACCTTGGCTTCCCAAAGTGCTGGGATTACAGGTGTGAGCCACTGCATCTGGCCACCCTCCTTTTTTTTAAAGATGGAATTTCTCTCTGTTTCTCAGGCTGGACTCAGACTCCTAGACTAAAAGCTATCCTCTCACCTCAGCATCCCAAGTAGCTGAGACTTATTTATAAACTTTCCAATTAATTGTGACTACAGTTATGCACAGATTAAGCATAGATTTATTCTGGTTGGTAATGATCATAAAGAATGATCTGAGGCTGGGCACGGTGGCTCACACCTGTAATCCCAGCACTTTGGGAGGCCAAGGCGGGCAGATCACGAGGTCAGGAGATCGAGACCATACTGGCTAACACGAGACCATACTGGCTAACACGGTGAAACAAACCCCGTCTCTAGTAAAAATACAAAAAATTAGCCGGGCGTGATGGCGGGTGCCTGTAGTCCCACCTACTCGGGAGGCTGAGGCAGGAGAATGGCATGGACCCGGGAGGGGGAGCTTGCAGTGAGCCGAGATCATACCACTGCACTCCAGCCTGGGTGACAGAGTGAGACTCCATCTCAAAAAAAAAAAAAAAGAATGATCTGATTGGCTGTCTTTGGGAATGATTGTTTGTAGACTGTAGTAAAGATGAAAAATCCAAACTGATTTTTATCTTTTTGTGCTGTTAAAGTATAAGGATCTAGAATTTTTATTTATGGACATCGATGTCAGAAGCACATATATGTAGTTTTAAAACTGAAAATATATCTTATTTTTACCTCTCATCTAACTTTGGAGACCACAGTCACCTTTGCAGATCTATCTGGACAGCTTCTGAGGTTTATTCAAGTCTCATTTGTTGCTGCTCTGAATTCTTGCTCTGACCCTATCTGAAATCAGTGTAGTCTGAACTACTGGAGAGAAGTTACTCCATAACACAGTGAATCTCAGAATTTATTTTTTCAACTGATACTTCCAGCTCTGGATTCTGTGACATTTGCCCAAAGGGAAACACCGGTCCCTTGGATTACACTGTGCATCCATTGTCTCAACTGTCACAGCAATAGCGCGTAAAGCTGTTTGCATAGCGTGCTAACTCTATCAGGGTCATTTCCAGTCTGTGGCCGCTAAAAATGAAAACCATGCCCCAGCCGGGACAAGAACAGGGTCAACAGCTGGCAAAGGATATGGCAATCATTTATATAAATATGCTTTCTCAAGCCCACAAAAACAAAAAACCCCAACCCAACAGCTGGGAAGGGTTGGAAGTAGCCCCAAGGCTGGTTAGTCCCCTTCCAGATGGGGAGGTTAGACTGGGGCTAGCCAGACTGCTCCACATAGACTTCCGATTCGAATTAGAAATGAAAAGAGGAGAGGAAAGGGAAAAGGAAGAAAGGCTACAAGCATGACTGCTCTGTTTTTCACCTAACTTAATCAAATAAGTGAAGACTTTCCGAGACGGAAGGCTTGCATTTATCGGCATTCACGCTCCATTTTTTCTGTTTATCATAGTGTCTAATACACTTTTTAACCGCTGAAACAGAAAGCATATATACTCTAAAGTATAGTTTATATATAATGTCATGGTTATTTGTAGACAGACTGAAGAACCAGTCTCAGATTTATGTCCTGTTTACATCTCCCAAACACTTATGTAGAACATTCAATGCTAGAGAAGATAATAATTGTGGTGTTGGCTCACTCCCAGAATTTTATCCAAGGGATAGGATTCATTTTTGTAATTTGATTTACTTTATAATACATCGTTATTGCACATCTAATATATCCAACAGAATAACGAGTACCATTTTCCTGGGTTCATCTTAAGGTTGCGTACCATGAGGCAAAGTATTATTTTTGTAACCTGTTGACGCTTCAAGAGGCAAAGGTGGAGAGTATATGACTTTCAAACTCTTCCAAGAGTGACATAAAAGACACCACAGTGATGAAGAAAAAATTTGTTCTCATTATCTAGAAATGGGCCGCTTCTTCCTAATAATGGAGAGTTCTGCTGAAGCCAAATTGAATGGCAAGCAGCACTTTCCTCCTCTCCAGTCTTATATTTGCTTAAGGAAAAAGCTTACATAATGAATATATTTATAGGTGTAGGATGAGCTCATGATATCAGAATCCATAAAGATATATAAATTAGGCTCTTTTGCCAACATTGAGGCATTTTCTTAGAGAATCTTCTGCTTTGACATAGAAGTTAGGTAATGCATTTTCCTTTGTGTAACAATCTGCCTGAAACAAACATTTCACCTTACTCATGAAATGTCAAAATTAGAAGGAACTGTAGTGATCATCTCAGATACCTCCTCTAATGAGTAGTAGAGATCAGAAAGTTAGAATGTGCAGAGGGAGGATGCTGTGGACCCCTCAATCAGGTATACATCTTCCAACTCTATACACGCAGAGGACCCCATACTGAGAAAGAACAGTGCCAAGTCAGACTGGATGAAGACCCCCAGGAGACCTGAATTATCAAAGCTATCTGCTGATCCCCAAACACACAGATTTACTGTGTAATTGTGTAAAGTAAACTCACTTTGTTCTGTGGCCCTATAGTATCAAAACAAATGTTGCTCAAGCATCAACACTTTATTAGAAATTCTCATGACTTCTAGATGTGGTTTTGGTCATTTCCATAGATAAGTAATAAGATGAGTGTGTTAGGTGTTGGCTCTGAAAGTCCATCCCATCTATCTATATAGTAATGAATATTAGATTTTAAGCTTGTTGGGGCCAAGAAATCTAGATCATCTTCATGTTTATATCCACTGAGTCTGGCACCTATGAGTACTTAGTGGATGTTTGCTGATATGCGATTAAGATAAAGTGCAGGATATGTTGATTTTTTTTTTTTTCCCCCCGAGATGGAGTCTCACTCTGTCACCCAGGGCTGAAGTGCAGTGGCGCGATCTTGGCTCACTGCAAGCTCCACCTGCTGGGTTCAAGCGATTCTCCTGCCTCAGCCTCCTGAGTAGCTGGGACTACAGGCGCCCACCACCACGCCCAGCTAATTTTTTGCATTTTTAGTAGAGACAGGGTTTTACCGTGTTAGCCAGGATGGTCTCAATCTCCTGACCTCATGATCTGCCCGCCTCGGCCTCCCAAAGTGCTGGGATTACAGGCTTGAGCCACCGCGCCCGGGGCGATATGTTGATTTTCAAATAATTCATTAATTTAAGTATTTTCCTCTATAATAACTACAACCATTTTATACTAAAACTTTTGGGGAGAAGGGCCATTACCTTAATTTACACAATAGATCAATTACGTTTTGCAAGAAGGTGAAAGTAGACAGACATGTTTTTGACAAGTTGTTATTGCTATTCCTGCCATCTTTGATTCTGACCCATTTTTAGCTTCTGTGCATTTACTTTTAGTTAATCCGTTTGATTTGAATATACTGTTCAGTTATTCTCAAACACTTTCTTAGCATTTATCTTCAAACCTTAAGTGTAAAAATGAGACAGAGGCTTAGAGGTGTCCTCAGAATTTTAGAACTAGTGGTTTAATTTCCTGACTCAGAGAGTCCAAATGTTTTCTTAGATTGATGCGGATTGGTTTAACTAATTGGAAGTTTGAAAGGTACATGTTTCTAAAGCTTTTAAGATAATGATACTTAGAAATCACTGATTGTTCCCTGATGATGAATGCCTTTAATATATGTTTACAAGCTCCAAAACTTTTAATATATCTTACCATACTCTGATTACTAGAAATATATAAATGAAACCAGCATTTCTCTATCCTGGAAAAAAAAGTGTCCAGTAGAGTCTGTCCTTCCTGAGCTTAGTTAAAGCAATTCTTCTATCTTATTTTTATATTTTTTAACCTTTTCCAATTCTTAATACGTTTGTGGTCTTACTGGGGTGTACCAGGAAGAAATTTCTTCCATTTCTTCTCCCTCTTTTTAGCTATCTGTATACCATGTAGAACAACAAAATGCATGTTTTTATCTGTTCTGTTGTATAGAATGTGTATGCTGCCAGCCAGCCTTACTGTTTCCTCTCTACACTGCCACAGCTACAACTGCTTCTCTGTCAAACATTACAAAAACACAGGTAGGAACCTAGTGCATGGTGTTACAGTAAAGACAACTTGACATCATACTGACTACAAATTCCCTCCCCTAATTTAAAGGCAAATAGTAGCTATCACAACCAAATTTAGAATGTGACACCATTGTTTAGGTGTATGTGATTCATTTTGATTATTTAATCACATTTTTTTTCCTTCTAATTTGTGTCCTGACTGTACCTTCTGAAAGGTTAGAACTGGTATAATAACTATGATGAACAAGTTATTCAAAAAATACTTTTAAGGTAGACAATGTTAACTTTAAACAGTGAACACAAAGGGTAATGAATTACTAATACCATAGTTCTCTTCTTAAACAGCAGTGACAGCTTAATTTTGATAGGATCCCTATGATCTTTGTAAGTGTATTCATGCCAGGAACATTGTCCTCAGCAATAGATCCTATCTCTATCCCTTTTCCAAAAGCCCGGTAAAGTTAGTTTGCTTAAAACTACCTGAAAATATCTTTCTAGACATCCACCTTACTTCAGGGCCCTAGGGTCATAACCTCTTAACCTTATGGGTTATAGGTCTCTTGCTTTTTGATCTTTCTTGGTTCTTTAGTTTTTGCCTACTTCCTCCACAACATTCAAGCCTTGTTATATAAGGAAATTGGAAACACCAATTTTGGATGAGATAAGTTACCCTTTCTTCCAGAATAATCCAAAAAGATGATTTTAAATAGAAACATGCTTGGGAAAAATTTAGCAAAACTACAGCATCCTGTCTAAGCCAGTTTGAAGTTGCCCCCCTTCGTTTCTTATCCAATTTATAAAAAACAAAACAAAACCAACTTAGAACTTACTATTGACTTAGTGATAAAGTTTTTATTCAGATCCCAAAGGCAGCTTGCTTGAGACATCAGAAGGAGTCAGAGTGGTCTGAGTGAATGAGAAAGAGATTACTATTAATACAATTAGTTGGTTAGCTTATTATTCTTGCCTTACTGGGCAGTACACTGTTTGATAATAGTGACAACTAACATCAATTTGGCACTTACTATTGACAAAGCATTATTTATTATTTTATAGCCATAGCAGCTTGGTAAAGGAGAGATTATTATCCTTATTTCATAATAAAGGAAACTGAGCTTCAGAAAGGGCCCTCAGCTTGCCGAAGGCCATATGGTAAATCAATGACCAAGCCGGTGTGGAATGTTAGCCTCCTGGATCCTGATCTGTTCAGCCTCCCAAACATTCCTCCTGAAGAGGCATTAGGACTGGAGCATATTTCTTTTGATTATCAATGCGGGTGGTGGTAAGGTATCCTCAGTTGTTTGGTTGGCTTTCTTATTATATTAGCATCTTTTTACTATTATCTTGCTTTTGTTTCAGCCGAAATTTGGATTTTGTTTCTTTGCCACACCCATAGGATCAGGTACTGTTAACCTGTTTGAGCTTAATAATCAAGTATTGTACTGAAATTCCAAATAGAATTGGAAAATGTACTTTTTTGATGGGTTACCTTTCCTCTTTCCTGCCTCAGCCAGTCTCCATTAGAAATAATAAAAACTCTCATAGGATTTTAAAGCCAAGTTAGCAGCCCTGAATCAGGACAGGTGTTTATTTTTAATTCATACTCACAAAGCATTGTTTACCCATTTACCAGACAGCAAAAAAGGACAAATAGTAAAAAAAAAAAAAAAAAAAAGAAAAAAACCAAAAACAAACAAAAAAACAAAACAAACAAACAAACAAAAAAAACACCAACAACAAAAGATTATAGGTCATACAGTTGTCTTTTCGTTCCATAAAAATTAGGAGGTCTCTTTTAAAACATTCAGATAATGTTTAAATAATACATTTTAACCCAAACCTAAAACCAAACAATGACAGGAATATTTCTCCTTAAATGCAGACTACCTTGCATTCACAGGTATCTGCTAGTGGCAAAGTCAGAACGAGGAGACCTGCAGACAGTAATCATACTTCCATCCCCTGGAAACCACCCACTTGCCTGACTCACAAGAGCACTGAAGTGTGTGTGTTTATATGTGTATTTGTTCTGAATTTGTTTTGATTTTATCAGGCTTGCCAGCTGCATAAGCGGGCAAAGAATGTAATGTGGAAACCATCCATTGCCACTGGAAAAAGGATCCAAGAGGAATTCCTCAAGCTGGGAACATGAGCTGTGAGCAACATGTTTAAATAGCTAAATATCCAAAGTTTGAGTCATGTTCATTTATTTTGGGGGATCACTCTCTTCTTTGAGGCTGAAAGAGTCCTTCTGACTTAGATATAACAAATGTGGTGCTGGAGGAGATGAGGGACTAGAAGACCTATAGCGACTTTGCTCAGGTTGTGGTTAATGGTAAGAGAGAATACTGTGACCCTCTTTGGGAAGTACATTCCATGTTCAATCTGAAAAATCCATGGGCTTTTAAAAAAGCCTTTTCTTTACTTTCCAGTGAGTGAGAAAGGTAAGGGAAAGGAAGCTAACTTTTTTTTTTTTTTTTTTTTTTTTTTGAGACAGGGTCTCGCTCCAGCCCAGGCTGGAGTGCAGTGGTGCGATCTCGGCTCACTGCAACCTCCGCCTCCCAAGTTCAAGTGATTCTCCTGTCTCAGCCTACTAAGTAGCTGGGATTACAGGCGTGTGCCACCACACTCGGCTAGTTTTGTATTTTTAGTAGAGACCAGGTTTCACCATGTTGATCAAGCTGGTCTCAAACTCCTGACCTCATGATCCTCTCGCCTCAGCCTCCCAAAGTCTGGGATTACAGGCGTAAGCCACTGTGCCCGACCTCTTTTTTTTTTTTTTTTTGTAATTTTTATGTGCCAGACACTATTCCAGGTACTTTCAGAAAGGTGGTGATTTTTATCACCGTTTTGCAGGTGAAGAAACTGATGAAATCTGAAATGATTTGCACAATCTATCACAGCTTAATAAGGTTGGGATGAGGATTTTAACCCAAGATCTGGCTCCAATGCCCATGCTTTTCTTAACTCCCTTGAAGCCTTAACACTCTCAACAAAGAGTTTACTTTCCTTTTTTCCCCCCTCATTTTCTTTTTTAAAAAAAATACGTATTTAATTTTTAATGGTTGAGTTTACTTTTCTTCTTATTTTACTTGTTTTTCTTCTAAAGGAGCTGTCTGGGCTAACTACTCCATTGGTTAGAATATGATGCCTTTGAGCCCAAAATCTTGTTTGATCTCAGAATAGGCCAAGTTAATATTTTACAAAGAAAAGCTGAGAATTATATGGCATCACCATTAGCCTGCCATTGTCAGAAGAATATGAGATGAGCTGAGTATGTCTGACTCAATGCCAACCGAGAAAAACAACTCAAAAGCACGTCTTGTTGTTCTCAGATGGTCTGAGTTTTCAGAAGAGAAAAGGTGATGAGTAAATTGTAGAAATAAATAGCCTAAATAACTCATAGATTAAGTCAATTAAGTAGAGATTCCCCTTATGTGTCTGCCCTATTTTAATGTAGGTAATCAAGGTACTGAATTTTCTCTAGACAGGTTGTAGTATCAGCATAGTGATGAAAGTAATCTTCCTCTGCTGTGAATTAGGGCTAATATTAAATTTTGTGTGGTTGCTGAATAAGTTTACTGTGCACTAGCTTGCTCTTCATAAAAATTATTTAAATTACATTAAATTTTATTTATTCATTTGTAGCTCCTAGATCTAAAAGGGAATAGTTTTTTCCCTCACAATTTCCAGACTTCTCTTTTATTCTTTTTTTCGGGACAAAGTTTCACTCTTGTCACTCAGGCTGGAGTACAGTGGCGCAATCTTGGCTCACTGCAGCCTCCACCTCATAGGTTGAAACAATTCTCCTGCCTAAACCTCCCAAGTTGCTGGGATTACAGGTGCCCGACACCACACCTGGCTAATTTTTGTACTATTAGTAGAAACAGGGTTTCGCCATGTTGGCCAGGCTGGTCTCAAACTCCTGACCTCGTGATCTGCCTGCCTCGGCCTCCCAAAGTGCTGGGATCACAGGTGTGAGCCACCGCGCCTGGCCTTCATTACAGTTTTTATTTTGTCTTCCTGTTTTCTGGGGGATAAGAGGGGAACCAAAAAGATAGTTTATGAAGAACTTAACAGTGTCCACATTGCCATTTCTGCAAAATCAGGAAAAGAATAACAGATGTATTACAGACTAGTTAGGGAGAAAAGTGATCAAAAAACACTTGATATTTTTAAATTCGTGGCAAGTTTGAGCTACATATTTTGCCTTCCGTTCATCTTTGTAACCATTTTTTTTTTTTCAGGTTGAGTGTGATTCTTTCTTCCCAGCTGGAACTTTCAGGCTTGTCCCCGAGACCAAAGGCTCAATCAGTGTCACTCTGCAAAGAATGTTTTCAGTGTACGAGTGTCCTCTCCTTGGCACTCATTTGGGACAGTCAGCATTGCCCCTGCCCCAGAGCTAATTAACTGCATTGCCATCAGAGCTCTGAAGTGACAGAGGCGGAGGGCAGAGAATAGAACCAAGAGATCATTCAAAATGGGGTTCAAGCTGGGAGGCAGTGCCCGGCCCCCTTCTTTCACAGCTGGGGTTTTGGCAGCCTGTCCTCGGGTTGTTCAGCCTGGTGACCCTAGCCGCCTGTGATTTACTAACTGTTTTACAAATGTTTCCTCACTCTGGGAGGTTTGATATACTCTTCATCCTCCTCAGCTCACCAGAGTCACTCAGTCTCTGAGCCAAACCTGCCTTTGTTTACAACTTTTCCGGAAATTTTCACAGAGGGAGGGAAACTCTCCCTCCTCTTTCTGTGTTTTATTTTTAAGTCAACACTTTTCTCAAGTTTATTTGTGCTAAACCAAATTCTCCTACAAGGTATTGCTCTGTATTCAAATGGGAATTGCTGCATTTCTATAAATAGAATGAAGGTCATGTGAACGGGTTCAGAAGATTCTAGATATCACATTTTACGGGACCTTTACATTTAGTTCACCATTTTTTGAAAATAATATTCTATGTTTGGATTTGTCTTTTTTTCCCACATTCATATTAGACTGCGCATTATGTGAAAAATTGAATTTGGGAAACATTGAGTGGAATATTTTTTAAGCCGAAATACCCATGTTAAAAATAACAAAATGCGTTGTTGCTTCATCATTGTAACTTTCTGAAAAACAGAATTTATAGCCCCTTTATTAAATATTTCTAGAATATAATTCCCTCTGAAAACACAGTACCAGGGTTTTTTTGTTTTTGTTTTTCTTTAAATCTCATTCCCATTAATTGCTCAGTCTTTACCTTGGCTGAGAATGAAAAACTGCCTTGGAACTTATTAAACATTTAGAAGAACTTGAAGAAAAATTAAAGAGTTGGCCTAGCATGGTGACTCATGTCTGTAATCCAAGCACTTTAGGAGGCTGAGGCACGCGGATCAGTTGAGGCCAGGAGTTCGAGACCAGCCTGGGCAACATGGCGAACCCCCTTTTCTACAAAAAATATAGAAATTAGCCTGGCGTGGCAGCATATACCTATAGTCCCAGCTACTCAGGAGGCTGAAGTGGAAGGATCACCTGAGCCCAGAGAGGTTGAGGCTGCAGTGAGCCGTGATTGTGCCACTGCACTTCAGCCTGTGTGACAGAGGGAGACCTTGTCTCAAAAAAAATTTTAAAATGTCAGGATAAAAATTTAGGAAGGCTGATTCCATCTGCAATCAAAGGCTAACTTTTGGTCCACACTAAGTAAGAAGTATTATTTTTCTCATTTCTACCTATCAAAAAAAGGTTGAAACTAAAAGGAAGGAAAAAAAAGGCATTATTTCTTTCTTCCTTTTCTGTCTTCTAGAGCCAGAACAGACAGTATATATCCTAAATTGGATACAGCCAGAGAACAGTTTCCTGATAAAATATGTTTTAGGAAGGAAAAATGGTTACATTTCAGCATATCCAGCTGGACTTCCTGGTGGGCCTCCCACATTGTCAACATCAGTACCATTTATTTGTTGACCAACAGAAGACCACCAGAATGAGGTATTTTCATTTCTGCATACTTCTAATTCTACAAGAAAGATAGCTGTTGAGAGAGCTAGTATGAAGGAAATGGCAAACAAACACCATAGGTGATCCTGTGTGACATTCAGGAACTATTGCAGACTTCCAGGACCGAAGACAGTCTCCTCAGCCATAATGTCATTGACCTTGACATACTCAGAACAAATTGGTCTTTGTGATTGCTACCACATGCTGTAGCGCCTCCTAACCCTGCCATTGGTCTGGAGTGAAGCGGGGCAGGAGAAAGAGCTCCTCATCAGAGGATATGCTTCTTTTATGTTCCTTAGACCCTTGCCCAGCATGCTTTTCCCACTCTGTTTAGTCTTAAAATGGCTAAAGTTTCTGAAGCTTCGCAGGAGCCACAGAGCGTACCTAGTTTTGCCAAGCAAGGACTGAATAGGTGAATAGTCATCGTGTTCTTAGGGTGTGAAACTGTTTCAGGAGCAAAAGATAAGGCAAACACAACCAAAAAGACAGCCTTTCTGCTTAGTTAGGAAGATAATTTATGTCCCCAAAGCTCTTTCAGTGATCTGTACCCATCAGACCAGTAGAATTTGAACTTTTTTCCCAACTGAAGAATCAACTGAGATGAGTAATTAGCACACTCCTCACTTCTGATTTTCTTTTATGCCTGTAGGTTTTTTCATTTGTATGGAGAACACAAGTTGTAGCCAGTGAAAGTTTGTATAGGCCCCTCTGTTTCTTGCACTCTAGTTATAGGCTCTTACTACATGTTTCTTGAGTGAATGAATGAGTAAGTGATTCCTGGACAGATTGAGATGTATGGGATACGTCATAATCCTGGTAAAACCCTAATTAAACACAGTTGAACCATTGCCTTATGCACAGGGCAACCTCAGGCAATCTCTGTTCATCATGTCCGCAGTGGTCCCCAAATTCTGAAGCAGAGATGTCCAGATGCTTTTTCAGTGCGGAGGGTAACTTTCTTTATATTTTATCATCAGTAAGGTCATACTTAACTCGGTTTGTATGTATTAATATATCTATAAATGTTGGTAGTTCCTTTGTGGCACTATGAATGACTATAATATTAACTAAACTGCATTTTTAGATTAGAAAATTGTGAGGGGGGACCAAGTGCAGTGGCTCACACCTGTAATCCCAGCACTTTGGGAGGCCAAGGCAGGTGGATCACCTGAGGTCAGGAATTCAAGACCAGCCCGACCAACATGGTGAAACCCCCATCTCTACTAAAAATACAGAAATTAACCGGGCATGGTGGTGCACACCTGTAATCTCAGCTACTTGGGAGGCTGAGGCAGGAGAATTGCTTGAAGCTGCGAACAGAAGTTGCAGTGAGCCAAGATCACGCCATTGCACTCCAGCCTGGGCAACAACAGTGAAACTCCTTCTCAAAAAAAAAAAAAAAAAAAAGAAAGAAAAAAGAAATTGTGAGAGGGGATCCCCTATGAATATACCAGTTTTTACTTTGATCCAATCAAGTCGTTTTGTGTGGTTTGGTTGTTTTTTTGTTTTTGTTTTTGTTTTTAATTTGATTTCTACATGGATTCAAAATAATTTTCTTTGGAAAGAACAGATATGTCAGGGGAACAAGTGACACATAAGCTACAACAGTATATTTTTCAAGCACATCTTTATTTGAAGATGCAATATTAGTATTTGTTCTTGGCACCTTTTTGAAGTTTTCTTCACATGAACTCTTGCAGTGTGCCAAGGATAGCAGAGATGTTTTTTAAACATTTATTGGCTACACACATAAAAGAACAGAAATTCCAGTTTTTCTTCCGTGTCCTCATATTACCATATCACCTGTTCTCCAGCCTATGTTTTTCTTTCTGTAGTACAAGTGATTGACATCGTTTTCTTGTTGATAACTATGATACTAATACATCTGTCTTGTTCTTCTTACTGTCTGTGTATTAATATTTCTAGATGAAGATATATATTCATTTAATCTTCATTATAACTTTAGGGTGCAGATACTGTTATTATTCTTTGATAGATGAGGAAACTAAGTTCAAGAAAGATCGCAAATGTGTCCAAGGTTACCAAGACAGTAAATGCATGACTAGATTCAAACCAAGATGCCCTGGCTCCTAAGGCTGTGCTCCTAATCACCAAGCTCTTTCCCATGGCATTCTATTCTGTGAAGGTATTATAATCTAGTTGATGGTTTCCCTGTGGATGTTGTCTAATATTTTTTGCATTTACAAACAAAACTGCAGTGAACATCTTTATACATATTTCCTTGTTAGCATCTTAGAAGCATGAATATATCTGCTTCTCAGCCTCCCACCCAAATTTCTATGTTGCTTTAGAATCCAGAGGAGAAAATCCACCCTCTCACATGGCTCAAGGAAATATGCTCACAGAGAACCCATTTTTCAGTTTTCTTAGAGTTGTGAGATATAAACTAAGAGAAATAAGGTACATATATATTTGTGTATTGCTTAGTGAGAAGTGGTGAGTAGGAATAATTTTTCTGTTTTTGCTGAGATCTTATTAGTAACATGGCTAAAAACATTGGCTTTGCAAAATTCTCAGTCAGATTCTTGCTCTTAAATAGAATTAGAGGGGAAAATTACTATTAGTCTTGAATATGGAAATAACAAAAAACTTAGGAGATAATGTTGATCACAAACCCTTTTTTATTAGATCTTAAGTAACTTATTTAATCTTTTAGAAAGTGGTTTATAAAAGATGTATTGATTTCTACATAGTATTTCAAATCTAAATTCAGGATGGGAAGGTTTCACGAACTTTCCAGAGGCTGGTAACTTCCTCTTCCACTTTCCTAGGCTTGGCCTTTTAGTTATTGTATTGCCTACTCATATATTTGACTTTTCACTGTATTTCATTTTGTCTAAAGCTGGACTCTTCTCCTCCCAGGGACCAGAGAATTTTCTTCTTGATGTTCTGTTAAAGCCTTGCTGAGCTCTGACTCAGCCTGACTTTAAATCCATAGTTTCATTTTCTAACATTATTAATGGTTAATATTGAAGCACCAAAGAAAAGAAATGTGCTAGTAAGTGTCATTTAAAAAAACTGAGAGTTTTTCTTCTGTTATGGACATTTCTTATCCTCAGCTTGAGTTTAACTCGAATCTCATTAACCCAGCTTAATTTGAGGATATTCTAAAAAGAAAGAGGGAGAAACAAAGCACGTGGTCATCCCAAATGCTAATATCCGAGACTCCCTTTTAAAGCTACTAGGTCCATGTTTCTATGAAGAAAGCAGGTATCCATGTTGTTGATGCTCCCCAGAGAGAGCCTCAGACACATTTTGTTCCCAAACAGAATTAGAAGGAAAAGGCCTGCTTAGCTGTCTTTTCCTGTTTAAAATACAGCTGCCCCTGCAGTAGAGCCCTTGTCAGCTCACCGGTGCTCTCTGCATACTTGCGGTGCAAGTCTATGATATAAGTGGTGTAGAGTGGTTTTGTTGCTAAGAGAAAAGTGCTAAAAAAGAAAAAAAAGGAGGGCCTGTATCTCTTGTATAGCTCAGATCCTTTGGGTATTTAATGTACAGTTTCAGCAAAAGACACTCAGAATTATACCTCTGGTTGGTTCAAAATTGCTTAAATGTTGAAACATATGGTCTCATGTTCCATTTGTTAGGAAACAACCAGCTGTTCTCAGCCTGCCAAATCCAAGTAAACATCCACTGTGTGGAAGAGTGAATCTGAAGTGGTTCAGTAAAAACATAAAAGCTGTTTTTGCTGAAGAAGAAGAAAAAAAAAAAGGCCACCCCGAAACAACAGCTAGTGAAAAAAAAAAAAAAAATCTTGTTCTGATAACGTCTTTTCCCTGGCTTGCTTAGAGTGGACTGTGGAGTAGGAATGACTCTAGAGCTGTTTCAATTTAAAAAGATTTGTAGGCAAACTTGCTGTTGTCTTCTGTTGGCGAAAATCATGACTGTCTTGGTTCCAGTGATTATTTTAATAAAATGCAATTATCTGAATAATTAATTTATTTGACTACTCTACTGTGTCCTCCATTCACAGAGGCCAAAATGTCAAAGATCAAGTAGATTGGGAGAATAGGAAAATTCTCATTATAAAGGCAAGGGGAGGAGGGAAAGGATGAAATATTTGGAATTTCAGTGCAGTGGTTTCTATTTATCCGAAATGTCAAGGGCAGTGTAAAATGTATTTTTAAAATGTGTTTCTGTATGGTTTGTGCCCATTCTTGGCGTGGCTGTGGCTGTACAGAGGCCATTGTTCTTTGAGGAGTATGAGGGGGTGTCTTTGTCCAAAGTGACAAAAAGAAGACTTGGAAGACTGGGCTTCCTTTGTTCCTGTGCGGTGCTGTAAAATTTGGTTTGAAATTAGGACCTCAGGGAAGGACCTTCAATAGAGAGCTTTCATTTCCTGCCAGCATTTTAATCACTCTGGGGTTTAAAGTGGATGGCCGGCCAGCATAATGGCCCTATGTTTAATAGAACAGCTTGTATCTTGAAGGCCAGTTAAGGGATCTGTCATCCGCCCAATATTCGTCTTTTCTGTTTCCTGTCCATTTATGAAGATCACCCACCCTTTTAGGTGGCTTCCCTGGATCATTTTGTAGGAGAGCTGCTGCCACTGCTTCTTAAAGAGGCCGAACAGAAACCCAGTTGAATGTGGTCCAGTCTTCAGCCCATGCAGGGAAGTTCTGCAGAGTGCTTTAATTAGACACGAAGTTCACCACATTTGGGAGTTGATTCCATCAGTTGTAGAGGGACTGTGTCAGATTTCACAAAAATATAGAATAGGAAGATTAAAATTTATCCATAGCTCAGAATTATTAGCACCTATTGAGCTGATGTGTGCTCGCATCGTCACTGTGGTGGATGTTAATGTCATCCTGTCATGCACAGGAGTAACTTACCTCCTGAGGGGTGAAGTAACCTGGTGGGTTTGATCCTGTTGTATACAAAGGAAATTCACAGTTTTTCTAATACAGTGGCTTGTTAACTCTGAAGGCAGGCTTCCTTTGGAACCATTTAGAAATTTACCTTTATAGTTTATTAGATGATATCCAGAACTCCTAAAGAAGTAAATATTGGAGACAAGTCTTGAAAGAGCCAGCAGTGAGAAGTAAGGGTTCTGAATGTCTTCCCCAACTCATTCCTAGTGGATAAGAGTAAGATAACATCAGTAAAAGCCTGAGATTCACTAAGTATTCATGTAGGACCTGTCACTGAAATTGCTCTGTGACCAGGTGGTAAGAATGGCCTTGTGTTGTCAGTAATAGTGAACTGCTTGGCAGAAGTAATTTTAGGGGTAACTATTAAATAGGATCACAAAGTGTTTCCCTGACTCTGAGTAATAACATACATGAATGAGGGGAGAGAAGGAAGGGACCTTTTCAACTACTAGCACACTGTCTGTCTCATCTCATAGCCAGTTGTACTGCAGACAAAACCACAGAGAAGCCACTTTTCACGGACATTTTTCTTTTTTTGCAGATACGTATGGGTTATCATGGGGAAATAAAGGCATGCATAAACCTCATTCAGCAGTCTTCAGATAGAGCCTGAAAAGATTCTGTCACCAGTCTATCTGAGGTCAGCTTAATCCATACCCACGGAGATGATGAGCCAAAGCCTTAGCTCCCATAGCCTTCCCTAAGCTAGGGTACCAGCACTGGATGGGGGACAGGAGAAAAGGCCTGGGGCACGGGGGAGAAAAGGCAGTTGTAGAGAGTAATGTTTGGAGGCATTCTCAGTTATTCAGAAGAAATGGAATGACGTTAAAATTCTCCCAAAAAAGGTTGGAACCACCTCTGCTTCCTTTTCTCCACTCTGTAATCAGTAATCAGTAATCATTGTCTGGTGTGTTCAGATGATAATCCAGTTGGCCACCAAGGGGTTGTGCTTCCTTGCTGACTGTATTTGTGATCTGTAAGACTTTTCAAACACGGGTTTAAACATCCAGAGACTCCTGCCTCTTTGAGAGCCATTCTCCCCCTGTGTCCCTTTGACTTCTTTTGTCATGTCTCTAGTGCAGATTTCCCAGCTGCCCAGTTTGAGCTCTTTTGAGTTGACCTCCCTTGGATGAGTAGCTCTTTGAAAGCTGATTTAAAGTGAGTGTTGCTCCACCTAAGAGCTGTTGGCTGAAAAAAGCACTATCTACAACAGCAGAGGTGGCCGAGAAAGGCAGACAGGCTCTCCTGAGGCTGGTTTTGCAGATTAGAATTGGTCTAGTAGGAATTATGCATCATTAGACTGAGATTCTTATGTTTGCATCCAGGTCATTTCTCCATTTAAAAAAAAAAAAAAAAAAAAAAGCCACTGACATTTCAGCCAAGGAACCATCATTGTACTTACACCAGTCTGTTCCCACACATGAAATGTTATGCTTCAAATAACCGCTTAACAGCTCATCTGAAGGTCCAGAGTATGTTTACTGGGTAAAATATTTCAGGCATAGACTTGGACAGAAAGCTGCCCACCAGGGCAGGGCCTTAGCATAAAGTTAATATCGTCAAAGATCTGACTATAATCCATTTCATTCACTGTTGCAGTTTGCTGTGTGGGTGTTTCTACAATGTGGGAAACTCGTTTCATTGAAGAGTCTGAATATTTTGTAAGGATGTGAAGAGTTGCAAATAATCTTTTCTGTAAGGCTATGAGGAGAAACAAAGCAGCTAATGTTATAAAGAACTGGTACACGATTGTTTTCTGTCATTTGTAAAACTAAATAGGAATATTCTGGTCTTTACAGATTTATATCCTCAACTTGTTGCTCCTTAAAGATTATACAAAAAGCATACCTGTGAAAAGATCTGTTCTACTGGAAGGATATCCTGTTTTGAAGCTCAAATCGTTTTATTTTTATTTACATATTTATTTTCAGAAATAGGGTCTTCATCTGTCACCCAGCGTAATCATAGCTCATTGCAGCCTCGAATCCTGGGCTCAAGTGATCCTCCATCCTCAGCCTCCCAAAGCCCTGAGATTACTAGTGTGGGCTACCACGCCCAGTCTTGAAGCTCAAATAGGTTTAAAATATAAGATGATATATGTAATAAAGCATAATTCTTTGTCTATAGAAAATGTGTCTGTATGTTCAAAGAGCTACCTAAATTCTGCTATATTAACAAAAGAAAAGGTATGGAATAAAGTGTTTATATATATATAAAACTATATTGTATATTTATAATATAGTAAAAATAACATATACATGTATAAATAAAGATATATACATATAAATATATAATTATTTCTGTGTATTCAAGTCAGTAGAGTTACCCAAGATGCCTTCATTTTTGCCTTTAGGCAATGAGATTATGCTAGCCTTAACAGTAACTGTATTAGATTCAGTGATGCTAGTTTCCGATTTCCATTTCTCAGCTTCTCTTTGGAATCACAATTCATTAGAATCATTCATTAGAAAATGAATTGGCCTTTGTGGATACCCCATTCTTAGGCTATAGC
The DNA here is from genome assembly GCF_008728515.1 of Papio anubis. Lineage (NCBI taxonomy): Eukaryota > Metazoa > Chordata > Mammalia > Primates > Cercopithecidae > Papio > Papio anubis. Next base: position 31,523,588 of record NC_044992.1, read on the forward strand.
GCTTGGTTAGCATCGTTCCTGTAGGCTCCCTTTGGAAAATTTGCCTGTATCTATATAACTCCCAAGTCCTTCCTTTCAAAAGCCTTTGCTTATACTTTATCCCTTATTTAGTTAATACCTTTTTCATTATATTGTACATAAGTGCTTTTATGTTTTAGATTTGAATCCCAACCAGATAGTTCGGGATAGTTCTTTGGGGGCAGGACCCATGTCACACTTTTTCTGTATTCCTCAGAACCAAGCATGCTATTTAGCATGTAAGTGTTAGTTTCCTTTCCTTGTTAAATTATTATATATATATATATCCACCTAAGAGCTGTTGGCAGAAAAAAGCACTATCTACAACAGCAGAGGTGGCCGAGAAAGGCAGACAGGCTCTCCTGAGGCTGGTTTTGCAGATTAGAATTGGTCTAGTAGGAATTATGCATCATTAGACTGAGATTCTTATGTTTGCATCCAGGTCATTTCTCCATCAAAAAAAAAAAAAATGCCACATATATATATATGGTTGGTTTTTTGTTTGTTTGTTTGTTTTTGTTTTTTTTCTTTTTAGATTGAGTCTCACTCTGTCACCCAGGCTGGAGTGCAGTGGTGCGATCTTGGCTGACTGCAACCTCTGGCCCCCAGGTTCAAGCGATTCTCCTGCCTCAACTTCTCGAGTAGCTGGGATTACAGGCTCCTGCCACCGTGCCTGGCTAATTTTTGTATTTTTAGTAGAAATGGGGTTTCACCAGCTTGGCCAGACTGGTGTTGAACTCCTGACCTCGTGATCTACCTGCCTCGGCTTCCCAAAGTGCTGGGATTACAGGTGTGAGCCACCGTGCCCAGCCTATTCATATATTTTTTATGAAAGAGTCTTATTATTTGTTTAGTTGACAGGAAATTTAAAGCAAAAGTAGTGCTATAACCATCCTACTTCAAATTCCTAGAATAATCTTTCCCGCTCCTTTCATTTTAGCTCTTCTGTCTTCCTGACCTTTAACTGTCTTTAATGGTCTTATATTTGCGTGTTTTTTTTAAGTAGTGAAAGAAGGTTGGAGGAGGAATGTACACATGGATAGATGTACATTTAACTGCAGCGATGGATTAGAACTCACACATTCAGAATTTTCTGGATGTGGTTTAGTATATCATGATTACCAAATGACAGCTCCCAACATGTGATTATAAGGGGAGTAGGCAGGGAAGAATTTCATGAAATCTTAAACCTTGCCTTCTGCCGTTTTTTATTTGTCTGAGGGTGGTACAGAAGGGACTATAGTAATGTAGTGCAGAGGGAAGACAAGTGAGGAATTATGGCAGCCAAATGTCTCCCAAAGTGAAAGACAAGAAGAATGGTGGCTGCATGTGATTGCTTCACTGCACAGTAGGCTGGAGATTCTACCTAACCTCACAGGACTCCTAGCATGGCTGGTTTCAAAGCTCATTTGAGCTATAGGAATAGGCCAGGCACGGTGGCTCACACCTGTAATCCCAACATTTTGGGAGACCTCATGAGGATCACATGAGATCAGGACTTTAAGACCAGCCTGTCCAACATGGCGAAACCCCATCTCTACTAAAAAATACAAAAATTAGCCAGGTGTGGGGGCAGGCACCTGTTATCCCAGCTACTCGGGAGGCCAAGGCAGGGAGAATTGTTTGAACCTGGGAGGTGGAGGTTGCAGTGAGCTGAGATCATGTCATTGCACTCCAGCCTGGGCCACAGAGCAAGACCCTATCTCAAAAATAAATAGATAAATAAATATTTTAGGCCGGGCGCGGTGACTTATGCCTGTAATCCCAGCGCTTTGGGAGGCCGAGGCAGGTGGATCATGAGATCAGGAGATCGAGATCATCCTGGCTAACACAGTGAAACTTCATCTCTACTAAAAATACAAAAAAAAAATTAGCTGGGTGTGGTGGTGGGCACCTGTAGTCCCAGCTACTTGGGAGGCTGAGGCAGGAGAATGGCATGAACCTGGGAGGCGGAGCTTGCAGTGAGCCGAGATCATGCCACTGCACTCCAGCATGGGTGACAGAGCAAGACTTCATCTAAAAAAAAAAAAAAAATTTTAATGAACTATAGGAATATTTTGATGGACTGTTCTTTGGAATTAACAGGTCCATAAGCCAGTGGCCTTTCTGGAAAATACTGAAAGCTAACTATTCAGAAGAGTATGTTCTAGCTAAGGGTGTACTATTCAGGTGGTAACCAGTAGCTACCAATAACAAGCTTGTTGTTGGTTTCACTGCAGAAAATTTACCACTTGCATGTACTTACTGCATTTGTTTACCCTCAAGAAAAAGAAATACAGCCTCTATATACCTCCTACACCCACTAGATAGAACTAATCAGGATCTCTTTTGATAACTGGAGTAGATAAGCAGGAAATATAACTAACCAGGATTAATTTCATATTGTCTATTATTATAGCTTTTCCTGATCTACTCCTTGACTTAACCTAATTCTTTTCAGTTCAGGGAGCTTCCTGAAAATGGAGGACGAGGGTACATTTCACCTATGTCTTATGCTTCAACTGTTTTTAGAGAGGAACAAATCTCTTTTGAAACTCATTTGCTAAAGAAGATATTTTAGGGTCACTAGCGAAAGAAAAGCACTTTCTTAGTTGATTCTTTTTGCTCTGGATGGAGAATCTAGAGATCTGGGTTTTTACTCATCTTTGTCAGTAACTAGCTCTCTGTCCTTCTGACACTTCACCTCTCTGTTCTTCAGTTTCGTATTTTGTGAAGCATCTGCACTAGATGTTTCCTGACCTCCCTCTAGATCTGTAGTAATTCTATTGATATATTACTTGAAGAATACAGGCAACATTTAAATGTAAATTTCCAAACACCTGCATTCCAACATCTCCATAAAGTGGGAACCAACATACATTATGCCACTGACTGTAAAATACAGAGGAACATAGTTTTTAAGCCGCTTAAGCTCAAACTAAAATTGTTAGAAACATTAACCTCTCCCAATTTCCATCTCTTTTCACATTTACCTCCTTAATTTGCTAACCACTCAGTTCTTGATATCCGGGCTCCATTATGTGAACACTAACGTCTCTTGGTGCGGTAGTTCTCAGCCTTGACTATATGTTAGAATTCCTTGGAGACCTTTTAAATAAAATTCCAGTTGAAGTTGGAGCTTAGGCATCAGTATTTTTCAGACTCCCTGAGTGATTCCAGTGTACAGCCAGATTTGAAAACCTTTGTCTTAGTCAGATCTCTGTGCTTTTCAGGATATAATAGGTAAATCCACTTTTCTAGTATATTCAAATATATATTTTGGTTGGTTCTCCCAGTAGTAGACCGCTGATATTTCAGAACTCTCTGCTGAATATTTTATTGACCATATATTTTATTCCATACTAATTTCTCTGATAGTCATATCACTTCCTTTGGAGAGATAGCACTGTTTCAGATTAGGTGGCACAATGTGAATTTTCTATTCCCATTTCCTAAGATTAAATGTTAAGCTAGCAGGGAGATGCCTTAGAGTATCGTGGGATGTCCAGAAGTTCAGGATGGCCTGAGACAGATGAGAGGATTTAGGGTGGTGTTGATGTGTGTTTATTTATAACACCAGGTGCTGCTCCTAGTGGGATTACATCACCATTTTGTCAGATTTTTCTTAAGTCTACAAGGTATTGAAGGGGAAGCTTTTTTCTTTCAGCAGTCTGCTCTAGCTAAAACAGAAGTATAAAGTAAAAATACTCAACAGCTCAAATGGACATATCAAATTGAAACGTGTAGGATTATAGTATATATCCTTGTACCTATGAACTAGGCAGGTCAATAAGTATTTGTTTATTTTATTTATTTATTTTTGATATGGAGTCTTGCTCTGTTGCCCAGGGTGAAGTGCAGTGGCAATCTCGGCTCACTGCAACCTCCATCTCCCAGGTTCAAGCAATTCTCCTGCCTCAGCCTCCTGAGTAGCTGGGATTATAGGCACCTGCCACCATGCCTGGTTAATTTTTGTATTTTTAGTAGAGACAGAGTTTCACCATGTTAGTCAGGCAGGTCTTGAACTCCTGACCTCGTGATCCACCCACCTCAGCCTCCCAAAGTGCTGGGATTACAGGTGTAAACCACCGCACCCAGCCTATATGTTGATTTTATGTGATGTGAGATGATTTTCAAATAGACTATTCCATGAAAATGGAATTAATGGATTTAATGGAATTAAATGGAATTAAAAGGATTTAAATGTGAATCTGCTTGAATCTAAATACCTTCATATAGGTAGTCAGTCTGCAAAGTTGTTTGCTTACCATGTGTAGTTTAAAGTTAGCACTAGTTTTGGCCTGGTGGGGTGGCTGACACCTGTAATCCCAGCACTTTGGGAGGCTGAGGCGGGTGGATCACGAGGTCAGGAGATCGAGACCATCCTGGCTAACACGGTGAAACCCCATCTCTACTAAAAAATACAAAAAATTAGCCAGGTGTGGTGGCACACTCCTGCAGTCCCAGCTACTCAGGAGGCTGAGGCAGGAGAATTGCTTGAACCCAGGAGGCAGAGGTTGCAGTGAGCCAAGATCGTGCCACTGCACTCCAGCCTGAGTGACAGAGCAAGACTCCATCTCAAAAAAATTAAAAAATAAATAAAAATAAAATTAGCACTAGTTTTAAAGTATCCTCCATTTTTTGTGATAGTGAAAATCTAGATTCCTGAAAAGAATAGATTATTTTCCCAGCTGGATGATTTCCAGTCCTTACAATGGTTTGGACGCATTTGGTAGGCATATTGTGACCCCAAAATCATTTTGGCTTAGTTTGGCTTGCCCCAGTAATGTAAATTATAGGAAATCTTTCTTGAAAAAGATAAACAGGAACTAAGAGCAGAAATGCTTCCCCCCACCCCCACCCCAACCTCCCCTCATGGTTATTTGGAGCTATTAAAGGAGTGGGCAAATAAATGAAGGGCATATTCCCAGGACCTAGACACTCCAAAAGTCTGCATTTTTATCCTGTTAGGTTTTCCAGACCTGATATCATTAGGCAGCTTCCTCTGACTAGTTGATTTTCTTGAGAAACATTATTCTTGATCCTGTAACATCCCACACTGCTTTGCTTCTACTCCTCTAAGCCTTTTTTCCCCTCCCTTCCTAAAAGTAATTTTTTACAGAAATTCCTAGTGCCAAGCACAGAATAAACTAGAGAAGTGTGGGACTTCTCTATAACAGCAGTCTTGGTGGCTGGCTTTGTTGCTCCTCTGAGAGGCCTTCATTTTGAATGAGTACTGTTATAATAGATCACTGATAATTTAGTGGACGGGCTACCACCAGAATCCTTGGGATTATCTGATCTTCCCTAAGTAGCTCTCCATTCAATATTGCTGTGTTTACCATCTGGTTATTATATCACAATCTTGATCCAGCCAGAACAAGAACTGAGATGGTTAAAGGAAAAACTCCTAAATGTTGGGTCATGAGAGATTAAATTGGGCATCTTACAACTTGTTCCTCCTGGAGCTGCCTACACTGACTTTCTCAGTTCGAAGTCCCCTCTCTACTGCCGCATTCCAAGGCTGCTGTGAGCCCATTATCACAGTGAGTAGTAGCATCCAGAGGCTAGGTAATGCCCCTTTTCCTAGCCAGAAGACTGAAGACTGGATTCTCCTAAGATTATTGGGCTTACCTTATTCTATTAAAATGGAAAATGCCCAAACCCCAGTCTGTCTGTCCTTAGAGCCAGGGAAAAGGACCCTGAGACATACATGCTGTTGGCATCAGTTAAATATCATGTTCCTAGAGGTCCTACAATCCTGTATGTAAAGCTACAGTAGGTAATTACAACTGCATTTTAATTATTTTGGTAATGACTCCCTTCCTCTCACCAAGAGGCACAGGGATGGATCTGCACAGTTGCCTGCTATGAACATTGTGGTTCAAGTAGCTGATATTTGTTGTTTAAGCAAGCAAGACATCCAGCCGATGGACTGAACGTCTCCATTCCATCCTGCTGTTTAGCTTTGTGATTAAATAGCCACTTACTCATTTCCTGTATTGTCACATAACTTTTCAGTTCTCATTTTGCTGTGAAGACAGAGACTTAGCTAGGGTTACTGCACGTCCAAATTTGCCTAGGTCCCAGCTTTACTTGTACCAGTTTAATTATCATTGCCGCTTATGTCACCCAAAAGTGTACCAGTTTGGATGATAGTCACCTTATTTATCACCCTATGTTAAGCATAGGAAAACCAAAAGAAAGAGCTACTAAATTGAGTGATACCAGAATCTGTGCTTCTAAAGTAATTAGAATTAGCCTGTATGTCCCATTGTTTTCAACACAAGTAGTGTCACTTGAATCCAAAAAACATGATCTCCCTCCTTATTTTCTATTTGCTAATAAAGGATGGCTCTCTAGAATTAGGATTCTGAGCTCCGTAACTAATATTTTTATAGGAAATATGAAACAAAGCAGTCAAGTCCAAAAGCAAATAGGTCTATAGCCTTTTCAAGAAGTGTTCACTCTTCTTATGGGGGACGAAGGTGAGTAGATGATGGTAGAATAGGTTGTCCTCTAAACATACAATCTCTGAGAAAGATCCCTGTCCAGAAATCCTGTGTCTCAGTGGTACCCAGTGATACCCTGGAGAGGAACATTCCAGTGATTGCTTTCTGGGCATATTTCCTAGGGAGTTTTGGGAGTCATTCAGTGATCAGGTTCAGGACTTTTGGAGCAGATCTCAACATACAAGAGTCTTCCTTTCTTATAGGTGGCCCATTGACTTGGTCTCTGTGTGCCCACATTACTGGTGCTGCCAGCTCAGGGAGTTTATGAAATTTTGATGTAGAAATTAGATTGTTGCTTATCTTGTACCGTCTTGCTCATAGTATTGACAGTACCACTGAATTGCTTGAGGCAGATAGCATCTCAGTGATCACTGTGCTATTTCAGCTTTCTGCTGCTGACAACATCAGAAGTGTTTTAACAGGGTTTTAATGGGCAGCCTCTGTAGCTCCTTGGAGGGTTGCAAATAGCTGCCGTGAGAAACCCTCTCTGCTGCTCTGGGCTGACATGCCCTCTTTTCTCATCCAGCTGCTGCTTGTTTAGATGGCCGCCTTCCTGGTGACAAGCACTTCTTATTTGGGCTGAGCAGTACTAGGACTTGAATTCCAGAGATGAGATTGTGTAACATGAAAAAGGAAAGGTCTTTTAAGGACGTTTTCTTCCCATCCTGTTTGGGGTAGGAAAAACAAGGCAGGTTATGGGGGGAGAGGAGTAGGGCAAGAAAGAGGGTCTAACCAGAAATAAGTTTGCCATTCCCAGAACCTTTCAGAGGAAAATTCTGGTGTGCTATTAAAACTAAAGTTTTCGGCTGGGCGCAGTTGCTCATGCCTGTAATCCCAGCACTTTGGGAGGTCGAGGCGGGCAGATCACAAGGTCAGGAGTTCGAGACCAGCCTGACCAATATGGTAAAACCCCATCTCTACTAATAATACAAAAATTAGCCAGGTGTGGTGGCGGGTGCCTGTAATCCCAGCTACTCAGGAGGCTGAGGCAGGAGAATCGCTTGAACTTGGGAGGCGGAGGTTGCAGTGAGCCGAGATCGTGCCACTGCACTCCAGCCTGGGCAACAGAGTGAGACTCCGTCTCAAACAAAACAAAACTAAACTAAACTAAAGTTTTCTCATTTGATGGAGTCACAATAAACTATTTGGAGAATATCAGGCCCAAAGCTTCTATTTTCTATTTAATAGCTTACCCACATTTTAGAGTTTACAGTTAATTAATGCTCTGTGTCAACTTGGTTCCATTATTTGGTCTTCAGATTCAACAAAGTAGCTGAATTCTCAACTAATGACTTAAAACTTCAAATTTTAGGATTAAACGGAATGGATATCCACTCCACCTGGAATTCTCTTTGCTGAAACAGTGAGGTAGTTCGGTGAGGTAATACAATGACACTACATTGATTTCCTCCCTGTGGCGCCAAAGACAGTTCTTGATCTCTGCACCCAGTGACAGCAGGGTAGTGGTAAGAATGGAAGAAAAAAAAATGGCCAGATTAACTAAGTTATTGGTGTGATACAAGAACTTGGTCTAATCAGGAAGGGAGCTGGGGAAAAGATGTCTGTGTTCCAACTAGAAAGTGTAGTTCCTAGTAGGATCCCAGTGTTGCAAAGTGTCAGTGCAGATATCAGCTGCTATAATCGTTTCTCTACGTCACTTTCCCTTTCAGGGACATGGAAACAGTAGTTTGCCTGGCTCATTCTAAAAAAGATCTCAGAATACTTCCTTCTAATGTTAGAGAGAGAGAGAGACTTCCTTTACTTCAAGCCCTACCTACTTACAATTGGTTTTTATCATTATCACCATCCACAGTGTTGCAGGCTGCCTGAAAAAATCTCCTATCAGACACTTAAAGCCATTTCACAGCTTCCTCTTCCCAAACCACACTGATAGCGCCGGGTCATCATCTGTCCTTTAGAGATTTAAGATTCTTAACTTCTTGTCACCAGCAGAGGCATGACTTTAGCTATTAAGGGATAAATCTGATTATCATGATTGGAAGAAAAAGCCAGTACACCTCTGGGACACATTATGGCATGGATCCTTGGGAAGGCCCAAGCCTGTTTCCCCTTCACTTTCTTAGAGCTGGGCATCTCTCCTAAAGCTGCTGTTGCTGTGTGCTGTTGGGACTGTTACCCCAACCAAGATCCTAAAAAAAGGCTTAGATGTGCCTGTGGTTGGGGTGCTCTGCAAGGCACCAAGAAAAGAAACCTGCAGAAGGCTACATACGATGAAGGAAAAACCACAAGAATGTGGGCTACAGGAGAGTACAATGTGAAAAGTATAAACCCTAGAGTTACCCAGAACGCTAACCACCTCACTAACTAGGAAATGGGTTTGCCTGCCTCTGCCACAGTTTCCTCATTTGTAAAATGAAAATTACAGTGAGAATTCTAACTTACGTCATAGTTGGTTGGGGATTAAATAAGATAATGCAGTATGGCACAGTGCCTGCCACATGGTGACGTGCTTAACAGGGGCTGATATTACTCGTACTATTGAGAATACATGCCTGCTGCTCTCTAACTGTACATATCCCTCTGTGTGTTCAAAGTGCTTAATTTTAGGGAGTTTGTTAAGTCATACTGACATAGATACAAATATAGAGAACATATAGTGGCAGAATAAATAAGCCAAGATATGAAATAATAATGGGGAACTGTAAAGAAATGATAAAAATAAGGACTCAGCATAAACCTTTGAAAGAAAGGGCCTCCATAGGCTTGTCAAACCATAGGCTTCAATTTTGAAAACCTCTGTTCTCTTTTACAGTCGAAAAGCAAGAAACTTAGGCTTGACTAACGAGTATGGTCTTGGTGTGGTCCTTCCTTTCTCGAGGCCTCAGTTTTCTCTGTAAACGGGGAGAGGTGGAGTAGATGGTCTGCAACGTAGCCTCTGATCTAAAATTCTGTAAGTCTACTTAAAAAGAAAAGGAATCATAGCATTCCTCTTTCAGCTGTTGCTCAGCGGTATTGCCTGAGGTACAGATGTTTTGTGGATCTCCCCGATACATTTTTCTGTGAAATCTCAGGCTCTGCCTCATGTCTCTGCAGCTTAGTCATAATTGAACATGGTTAATTTGTTCTGGTTTATTGCCGATTGGGTGATTTATGTCACGTGGTATATGGGTTTTTTTGTTAATTTTCATTCAGCAACTAGTGGTCTCGGTCAAGGTGGGCCATGGTCACTCTGCGACTGCAGGTCAATTCGTCTGCCTGTTGGCTTTTTTTATTTTTGCTTTGAAGTTTCCTTTTGCCTCAGTCAGCTGCCTTGAATGAAATTATCTGCTGCTGCTCTGGGCTTGTGATTTCCTTTGCTTTCATGTTTGTTCCCTTTCTGAAAGGTGGGGGTTGTAATTTGTTTGCTGTTTAGGAGCCAGCCCTTCAGCTTCCTTTCAGTGATAGCATCCTGCCTGCCACACTGGACTTTTCTCCTTTTCCAGTCCGGTTGTTCCCAAAATCACTATTTTAATTCTCTGTATTTAAAGAATACCAAGGTTGTTCCCAAAATCACTAGTTTAATTCTCTGTATTTGAAGAACACCAATGTAATATCTCACTTTCCTTAATCACAACTGCAGTTGGTAATTGTGAAATGCATTTCCTACAAATATTAATTTTACTTTCAATATGTGACAGGATGCAGAGCCTTTTGTTTGTTTGTTTGTTTTTCAGACGGAGTTTCACTCTGTCGCCCAGGCTGGAGTGCAATGGCGCGACCTTGGCTCACTGCAGCCTCTGCTTCCTGGGTTCAAGCGATTCTCCTGCCTCAGCCCCTCAAGTAGCTGAGATTACAGGCATGTGCCACCACGCCTGGCTGATCTTTTTGTATTTAGTAGAGATGGGGTTTCACCATGTTGGTCAAGCTGGTCTCGAACTCCTTACCTCAGGTGATCTGCCCACCTTGGCCTCCCAAAGTGTTGGGATTACAGGTGTGAGCCACCGCCCCCAGTCACAGAGCTGTTTTTTAATAAATATTCAAAACATTTTAAAAGTTAATAGAGATACCTCTAATGTAGTCCTAGAGAGCTTGTAAATTGTCTGACCTGGTCATTCTCCTGTCTGCCCTTGGGTACTGTCTCCATGCTCAGGTGCTTTCACTAGCTAAAAGATATCTGTAACCCGGAATCATTAGAAAGGTTGCAAGGTTCTTTTCATGATGTATGCTTTTTTAAAATTTTAAACTAGCAATTAGGATACATTTGAAAGGAAGAATATCTTGATTTCTTAGATATCGTAGAGAACAACTTATATTTGCACCTCTGAGGGCCTTTGGTGAGGTGGCCATTTAATGAAACACCCAGCTCAAGTGTTTTCAAAACAGCTGATTTATTACACTTGGATACCTTATGGTGTGTAGAGTTGTGCCTGAAGTTGTCAACCAGGCAGCAGAGCTGGAACCCGGTTGTAGTGATCATGTCTGAAGGATGTCTGCTAAATATCATGTGTTCACGTTTGAATAGAAGGTGGGTCAGAGTGAAGTTGTTAATCTGCAATGTTTTTCAACCACCTCGAATTGAGAGTAGAAAAGCATTTGCTTTATATCAATTTGATAGTCCATCTTTTCTCCTATATTTGATTATAGAAAGCAGTTATTTTTATCCTGTATGTTTATTATTTTCCCATTGATTTATAAGAGAAATCTTTGAGCATCTGTTATGTGCATCTCTGTACTATGGATGATGGGAAGATATACAAAGTAAAGTTCTTGTTAGCAGGAAGATGGACTGAGTATATGTATGACCATAAAGTGATATCAAAAGTACGGGTGAAGTTGTGGCAACATTCAAAGGGAAGGGAAATCAATTTCCTCTTGAAATTCAAGAGAGATTTCATGGAAGAGGTATCATTTGAGCAGAGATTTGTTATATGGAAATAAGAAAGGAAAGTCATCCCAGACAGGGAGAACAGTGCTCAGAAAACAGGGTATACATATAGGGACGAGCAGGTGGTTTGGTTTGCCTATCAGTGTGGCAAGGACAGCAAAAGGAGATGAAGTCTGAGAAATAAGACTAGAGAGTGTAGTCCTCTGAATACTTTGCAGTGTTTCATATACATCTGGAGTCAGGTGATTCGCTAGGATTTGCATCTTTGCGTCTCCACTTCTTACCTCTGTGACCTCGGGCATATTCCTCATCATCTCTGTACTTCAGTTTCTTGGTCTGTGAAAACTAACAGGTGAAATGAATTCTAAGAATATGTTTCATTTAATGCAGTAAATCTAAAATATCGTTGTTTCAAGATTTAATCAATCTAAATATAGATTGACGTACTTTTAGCACATTTGGCTTCAGCCTGGCCATATTTCCAGTGCTCAGTAAGCCACATGTTGCTAGTGGCTACCACATTGAACTACACAGATCTAGAACATTTGGAACCCATTCTTCTGTTCTCCTGTCTTTGGTTTTCTGTACACAAAGAGAGAAACATTAGGATTGAACGCAAGCCGTTTCATGCTGATATGCATAGCTACCACTTACAGATGTTGTTGAGATGCCAGAAGTTAATCCAAATACATTTTGGTCTCAGTTGGCCACTGGAGACTTGTCAGCAGTTACACAGAATGAAAGCAGTCACTGCTAGCAAGTCCGTCCTTTTGGACAAACAAGTATTGCTTTGCCTTTTTTTTTTTTTTTAAGAGAAATAAGACTCATCTCTCCTTTATTCTTTCCTGACGATGCTTGCCTTTGTATTCCTGACAGCCTCGGAAGGACACAGATTATGTGGTAAATATAATAATTACCCCTTTTCACATAAGACGCGGCCCTTTGCATTCCCAGCACTGGTCTAATTCCAGTTGCTTCTGAAGTTTACCTTTTACACTTGTGTTGGTTTTAGCCAGTGGATACTATGTCAAAGGTCGTGAACTTGTACACTTCCTCTCCAAAGATTCACAGTATCAGTGCCCAGTTTGTCAAGATCTCTCTAGATTAGTTTATTTAATTTTGCCACGGTTGGTTAATTCACAAAATCATAAGACCTTTTTCTTCTTTCAAATGCATAGCGAGTGAGGGACAAAGAAGAAGGAAAAGGAATAGAATTCAGTTTCCTCAACATCTTAATGATCTCGGTTTTAAGTTCTTCTATAAGTGTGTCTCTGTGGATGTTGCTTTACTGCTTAAAGCATCTAATTGAAACCAGATCCTTAAATCTCTTTGGATCAAGAAGCAGTAGTAAGCCCAGGGCATATTATCCCTACAATCCAGAAACACTTAGGTGTCTTGTATTTGATGTACATGTAATAGTTTACTCTCCAAGCTCCTTTTTCTACCTAAAATCTTAGTGATGTAGTACAGTAGTAAAGGGTATCTTTATTCCTGTTTTGAAAGGATACAACCAAGGTAGGGAAGGCTTCATTATTGGTGATTATTCAGAAGAACTATTTTCTTTACATATGCTATGGAAACAATATTATTTCCAGCTACAGAATACAGTATTTGATTATACTTTTGTAAATTGCCTGCTTTTCCCCTATCATCTGCTAATTCCGATTTGATACTGTTCTGTGTTCAAAAATACAGCGTGAGCAAGCTGCCATGGTGCCTGTCTAGAGTCCCAGCTGCTCGGGGGGCTAAGGTGGGAGGATCATTTGAGCCCAGGAGTTTGAGACCAGCCTGGGCAATATAGCAAGACCCTATCTCTAAAAATTAAAAAGTGTTTCCTAAAATATATGCTGACCATAATAGTGTCTATCAAATGCATTTCCACATTCTTGTCATGTCCAAAATTCTCTATTAAAAAATTCAGGAAATAATTGTTTTGCGATACCTAATTTTCAGGTAAGCCCAGCTGGTCTAGAAAAATTGGCGATATTTGAAACATTTAAATTATATTAAAAGTTTTTCTTGTTTGTATAGTTGAAGAAAGAGTTAAGACATTTCAGACTTTTGTTTGGAGATCTTTGTTAAGTGGATTAAGTGGATTTTATGCTTGCTTCTTAAAATATATTGAATACACTTTGCTGTAGGACAGGGCCTAGCCCATAATAGGCATGCAGTTCTTATTTGAATTGTGTTGAATGACTCACTGTTATGAGCATCCAGTATTTACTAGATCTTAGATTTTAAGGGTTGGAATTTTTTCAGTGTGATCTTTTTTGCTCAGATGCAAAATAGCTCCAGTACTCATGTAATTTCTGTATTTTTTCCTTTTCTGCCATCAAAGCTGAGAACCTTATCTCTTAGAAACCTTTAATCGACTACCTAGTATGTGCCAGATACCCACAGCTTTACGTGGGATATCTCATTTAATCCTCACAGCAGCCATATGAGATAGCTGTTACTGTATCACATTTACGTATTAGGGAACTGAGCTTCAGAGAGATCACATTTGTTCTGACTGTTGTCAGTTTGCCTGCCTATATCCTGTGATATCCCTTTCGTTTTTAATTTGTTGCTTCTAGTCCTGAGGACCAGAAATCCAGGTAAATAAAATATGCTCTGGTGGGCTTTCCTGATGGGACCCTCGAGGGAGGAGAGGATGAAGACCGGGAGAGGAGTTCCAGGTTGGGGTATATGAGGTGGTTAACTGGGTGCAACGCCCCTTTCCCATCGGTTATGCTTACTCCATATTTAAGCTAATGTTACACGGTTAGCCGGAATGAACTGATTTTGGCTAGACCCTTTTCTTGTCTAGGAATGGAGGAATTACCTGAATTACCTGAATGAGTAATTCCACAGACTGTCCTAGAGGGGCCACAGACTGCTCTGAGAAGCTAGTGAAATTATGAGTCCTCTTCTGAAAAAATGCAGATACTCATACGTATACAATGTCGCATGTGCTTTCAGGGGTTTCAGGACCCCTCTGAAATCCATCCCGGGATCCCAGATTAAGGTAATTCATTTGGCCTCTGTGGGTGGATGTTAATCACTAATGCTGTTATAACCTAAACATGTCCCTAAGACCAGAAATTATAATTAAGAACAGAGGAACTCTAGGGACTGTAGGAAGTTTGAAACAGAAAAGGGCTTTCTTTAGCTTTCGGGAGGAATTTGTGTTTGCCCATGAATGAAGTGAAATGACCAGGTAGACAGTAGAACCAGGCCTGTGTGCTGGGGAGACCTTCTGTGCCCTAAGGCCACATGGCCGAGGGACAGGTGGGAAGCCAAGGAAGAAGAAATTGGGCATAGGTCTTGTTAATTTACACCAGCCCATCAGATTAGAGCACACTCGGGAAAGTTCTTGCTACTCTGAAGGCGATTTTTAGAATCAGAAACCTGTACTTGAGAAACATAACTTTTTGTGTTATTTATATTTTCTGTAATGATTGTCTTTTGCTCTCTGCTTGATTTTATGTAGACCTTGTACTAAGGTCAAACATTGAAAGGGAATTTTGCAAATATCTGAGCCTGTCAAAAGGGAAGAATAGGTGATGCAGTGGGGTTGGCAGCACTTTTCCTATTACTTGGGAGTGAACCCTCAGGGAAATAAAGTGCAAAGGCTTAGCCACAGGTGTAGGTAGCCATAGAATCCCTTTCCACCTGGAGACTGTCCTCGCTGATTTCCAGCACAGAAGAGTTTTGCATCTGCTTTTCCTAAGAAGGGCACTTCCTTTACACACATTCCTGCATACTCCTGCTTTACCTTCAAGGCCCAGTAGAAACCAGCAGTAGGACCTTCCTCATTTTCCAGCAAGTAGGACCCCTTATTTGAAGGACCAGTACCTGGCTCTTAATTGAAGTCTTGAACAGTTTCAAAGATGGGAAAATTATTTATTATTTTGCTTTGAGATTCTTCTAAGCCCCAGTTGAGAAATTATGAAGGAGACTATAGACACATCGAAATCTATTACCAAAACAGTTGCCTTAACAGGAAACTGTAATTTATAGTGTAGTTTTTTTTTTTTTTTAAAGGTGGGAAGGACACATGGGTATGATGTATTTTAAAAGGATTTAAAAGCCCAAAAGTGTAGGCACACCTCATTTTATTGTACTTTGCTTTATTGTGCTTCACAGATATTGCATTTTTTACAAATTGAAGATTTGTGGCAACTGTGTTAAGTGTGTAGACATAATTTTTCTAACAGCATATGTGCTCACTGCGTGTCTCTGTCACACTATGGTAATTGTCACCAGATTTCAAACTTTTGCATTATTACTGTATCTGTGATCAGTGACCTTTGACATTACTATTGTAATTGTTTGGGGGCACCCTCAAACCACGCCCATGTGAAACAGCAAACTTAATAAATGTTTTACGTTCTGACTGCTCCGCTGACCAGTTGTTCCTCCACCTCTCTGCCTTTTCTCAGGCCTCCCGATTCCATGAGCCACAGTAATATTGAAATTGGGCCAATTAATACCCCTACAGTGGCCTCTAAGTGTTCAAGTGTAAGAAAGAGGTTCGCCTCTCACTTTAAATCAAAAGCTAGAAATGATTAAGCTTAGTGAGAAAAGCATGTCAAAAGCCGAGACAGGCTGAAAGCTAGTCCTCTTGCACCAGTTAGCCGAGTTGTTAATGTAAAGGAAAAGTTCTTGAAGGGAATTAAAAGTGCCACTCCAGTGAGCACAGAAATGATAAGAAAGTAAAACAGCCTTGCTGCTGAGTTGAAGAAAGTTTTAGTTGTCTGGATGGAAGATAAAACCAACCACAACATTTCTCAAACTGTTGGCCTCAAGCAATCCTCCTGCCTTGGCCTCCCAAAGTGCTGGGATTACTGATGTGAGCCACCACACCTGGCCACCACCACATTCCTTTAAGCCAAACCCTAATCCAGAGCAAAGCCCTACCTCTGTTCAATTCTATGAAGCTGAGAGAGATGAGGAAGCTGCAGAAGAGAAGTTTGAAGCTAACAGAGGTTGGTTCCTGAGGTTTAAGGAAAGAAGCTATTTGCATAATATAAAAGGGCAAGATGAAGCAGCAAGTGCTGATGGAGAAGCTCCAGCAAGTTATCTAGAAGATCTAGCTAAGATCATTGATGAAGGTGGCTATGCTAAACAACAGATATTCGACGTAGACGAAAACAGCCTTCTGTTGGAAGAAGAGGACTTTCATAGCTAGAGAGGAGGAGTCAATGCCTGGCTTCAAAGCTTCAGTTGAAGGATAGGCTGATACACAATGGCAATTAAATCTCAACATTAGTTTTGAAGGGGATGCTCAAACTATAGCACAGACCAATTTTCTTTGTCTAAATACAATAGTTTTCCTTCCAGGCAGCCTCAGTCCACGTTCATGAGCCACATTCTTGTGCTTCTCCATTTACATAGCTCTAATAGTAGAGGAGGGATGCTTTATGCATCCCTCTTACCCAGTCTGTAGATATGGAGCCACAACCTTGCCTGCTACCAGCTGAAAATTCTCCTGAAGCTAGGCTTTTATCTTCAAATTATAAGATAGTGTTGGCCGGGCACGGTGGCTCACGCCTGTAATTCCAGCACTTTGGGAGGCCAAGGCGGGTGGATCACCTGAGATCAGGAGTTCAAGACCAGCCTGGCCAATACAGCAAAACCCGGTCTCTACCGAAAATACAAAAATTAGCTGGGCATGATGGCATGTACCTATATTCCCAGCTACTCAGGAGGCTGAGCCCGGAGAATTGGTTGAACCCAGGAGGCCGAAGTAGCAGTGAACTGAGATCATGCCACTGCACTCCAGCCTGGGTGACAGAGTGAGATTCCGTCCCCCCAAAAAAAGTACATATATACACACACATATATAGTGTTGATACGTGCATATATGTATACTTTATTTTAATATGTAAGCTATTTGTCTGCCAAATTACTTTTTCATAAAATTTTAAGCAAAATAGCTCTCCCTGGTCCACCATTACATACCCCCCAGAAACACTGCAATAACATAAAAACATTGATAGAGGTTATGTTTTTGTTTTTGTTTTTTTCTCAACTTTTACATACAGGGGGCACATGTGCAGGTTTATTACATGGGCATCTTGCACTCAGGTAGTGAGCATAGCACCCAATAGTTTTTCAGCGCACGCCCTGTCTCCCCTCCCCGTCTACTAGTTCACAGTATCTATTGTTCCCACGTTTATGCCCATGGATGTTCAATGTTTCACTCCCACTTAAAAGTGAGAACACATGGTATTTGGTTTTCTGTCCCTGCACTAATTTGCTTAAGATAATGACCTCCAGCTCCATCCATGTTACTACAAAGGACTTCATTCGTTTATTCCATGGTGTATATGTAGCACATTTGCTCTATCCAATCTACTTTAGATGGGCAGCAAGGTTGATTCCATGGCTTTGCTATTGTGAATAGTGTGGCAGTGAACATAGGAGTGCAGGTATCTTTTTGATATAATGATCTATTTTCCTTTGGATATATATACCTGTAATGGGATTGCTGCATCAAATGGTAGCTCTGTTTTGAGTTCTTTGAGAATTCTCCAAACTGCTTTCCACAACGGCAGAACTAGTTTATATTCCCACCAACAGTGTATAAGCATTCCCTTTTCTCTGCAGCCTTGCCAGCATCTATTTTTCACTATTTATTTATTTATTTATTTTTTAAGAGATGAGGTCTCACTATGTTGCCCAGGCTAGTCTCAAACTCCTGGACTCAAGCAATCCTCCTCCCACCTCGGCCTCCCAGAGTGCTGGGATTATAGGCGTGAGCTGCTGTGCCTGACCTGACTTTTTAATAATAGGCATTCTGACTGTTGTGAGATTATATCTGATTGTGGTTTTTGATTTGCATTTTTCTCAGATGAGAGTGATGATGAGCATTTTTTCATGTGTTTGTTGGTTGCTTGTATGTCTTGTTTTGAGAAGTGTCTATCCATGTCCTTTGCCCATTTTTTGGTGTTTTTCTTAAATTTTTTTGCTTGTTAAGTTTCTGATTATAGATTCTGGATATTAGATCTTTGTCAGATGCATAGTTTGAGACTATTTTCTCTCATTCTTTAGGTTGCCTGTTTACTCTCTTGATAATGTCTTTTTATTGCTTTATCTCCATTTTACAGATAAGAAACAGGTTCTAGAAGTTTCAGATATTTGCTCAAAGTCATACCATGAAGTACAAAGCTGTTTTTAACCCATGCCTTTCTTAAGTTCCAAACCCATAATGCAGAAACCATGCTGGGCATTAAGGAATCCTACCTTCAAAAGAAATGAGAAAGCTGGAGACAGTGGATCATACCTGTAATCACATCTGTAAGCACTTTAGGAGGGTGAGGCAGGGAGATCGCTTGAGCCCAGGAGTCTGAGATCAGCCTGGGCAACATAGCAAGACCCTGTCTCTACAAAATAATTTTAACATTAGCCAGGTGTGGTGACACACACCTATAGTCCCAGCTACTCAGGGGCCTGAGGTGGGAGGATCATTTGAGCCTGGGAGATCGAAGCTACAGTGAGCCATGATTGCACCACTGCATTCAAGCCTGGGAGAGACCCTGTCTCAAAAAAAAAAAAAGAAAGGAAAAGAAAGAGAAGAGGCCTGACACAGTGGCTCACGCTTGTAATCCCAGCACTTTGAGAGGCGGGGCGGGGGCGGAGAGGTGGATCACAAGGTCAGGAGTTCAAGACCAGCCTGGCCAATACGGTGAAACCCCGTCTCTACTAAAAATACAAAAATTAGCCGGGCGTGGTGGCGGGCACCTGTAGTCCCAGCTACTCGGGAGGCTGAGGCAGGAGAATGAACCTGGAGGCAGGGCTTGCAGTGAGCCAGATCACACCACTGCACTCCAGCCTGGGTGACAGAGAAAAACTCCGTCCAAAAAAAAAAAAAAAAAGAAAAAGAGAGAGAGAAAAAAAGAAATGAGAAGGAGAGTTTAAAAGCATTCCACAAAGTCAGTGGTTATATGTTAATTTGTGTAGTGTGCTTTGTTTCCCAGATAGTTTAGAAGCAATTAATTCTGAATAGACGTGTGTTGTATGTAATGACAGATACTGATTGTAATGTTTTATTTTGGCCAAAAAAAAGTGGGGGATGGGGAGTAATTTTCCTCAAAATCATTATCTGGCAGGGTGGGAGGTTGTTTTTCTTTTGTATACAGAGAAACAGAGTCCCAGGTAGGAATATTTGTTGTATTCATGGCAGTTTGGCAGACCCTTGGAATATAACCTTTTCCATGGTCCATGTTCTAGTCCTGCCTTGAGAACCCTCTTTTGAGTAAAGAAAATATTCAAAAACCCATCTCTGGGTTTCACCCTGAGGATCCAGGACCGGTGTTCTCTTTCTTGAGGAAAAGGAATCACAATGGTGGAAAATTCTTTGCAAATCCTATTGTAGTCTTATTGATCACTCTTCTCATTGCTCTTTATTGGCCTCCTCAACCCTTCTGACTGTGTGTATTAGAAATAATACTTATTATCAGTATTAAAACAACTACTTTCTTTGTCTATTTTAATTATTTTCTTTGTGTTAACTATTTTCTTTTCAGAGTTGCTTATCTATTAGCAGGCCACTGCATTAGCCTTGAGCTAGTATTGTAAGATGCAAAATTATGTTGCCGGCATCAGTTGGGAATTTCATGGAATTTGCTTCTATTTGACTATATTTCCAGATGGAACCATGTGCCGAAGTGTTTGTTTTGGGCCTCCATCAAGTCATTCCTTTGCAGTGATCTGTAGCTAGACTGCTGTCTCTTGGGACTAACCTGTGTGACTAATTTGAGTAGGAGGGTGATAAACTTTGTTACCACTTAAAAAGGGGCTAAAAATACTTCTTTTTTTTAAGCCCCTCTCCATATTATCTAGCAACACTCTTTGAGGGATAATGGAAAGGAGGTGATAAAGATTAGAACTGATTGGGAAGGTTCTGAGTGTCCAAGTTTCATTTAGGAAGCTTCACACCTTTGAGCCCCAGGGAAGAGTTTGGACCCCAGGCTTTTACAGGTTTGTAGTAAAATCTGAGCTGCCCAGAACACTCTGTGGCTAATGGCTTTTGCAGAAGTGATTCTACGACTAAAAATGCCCATCAACTAAGCTTGTATTGGTTCATCGTCCAGATCTAAAAATGATTGTTAATTTGAGTTATAGTGCTAAATGTTTCTAAGAAATGCTTCTTTTTAAGTTGCAGTCTTTTAATCAAAACACAGTAAATGAAGGACTTCCCTGAAAGGTGGAGCCAGTAGACTTGATTGGGAGATGAAGCATATACCGAACTCGAAGACTGGAGAGAGATTCTTGCCTTAACCCTGTCTCTTATTCACTGAGGGACCTTGGATAAGTCACAATCTTCCTGTCTCATGTTTCTTTTACTTAAAAATGAAAGCATGGATTAGGCTAGCTCTTTGTCAAACCTCCCTCCTCAATTCACCTTCCTAATCACAGAACTCTTTTTCTAATAAAATATTATGCAGGACCCCAGTCTATAAAACAGATACAAAAGGAGATGCTTTGGTTAATGGAGGGCACAGGGAGAATCTCGCTCTGGCTTCAGTTCTGGCCCCTGAGGCACTTTCCTGTCTAGTCGAGCTTTCTTTAAGAGCTCTTCCAGCTGTGGCATTCCATCCATTATTCTAATTAATGTGAATTGAGTATTACTAATATCAGGTTTGGGTTTCTTGTTGTTGTTGTTGTTTTCACTTAGTACCCACATCATGGAGCAAAAAAAAAAAAAAAGTGGTTTTAAATTGCAGAATGATTTAAGCTAGTAGAGGGTGTCATTCATTGATATTAAAGACTGGTACTGGTCTCAACATAGCACTATTAGAAGTTATAGAAATTCACAATAGAAACCCCCTTCCTCTGTCCCAGAATGCATGGAGCAATAATGCAGAATGGGGAAGTAAATGATAAATCTGCAACCATTAGGGCTCACTTTCTAAGCTTCCCACTGAGTACTAGGATACAGCTCTCTCTTATTCCTTCCTCTCCTTCCTCAAATCCTACATTCCTACATTGCTGAGCAGGTTGCAATTTTGGCCTAGAGTGATTACTTCTGATTACTCCTGTCCCTCTCTCTGACTGGAGTCAGGTCTGAAGTACTCTGTTTTCCACCTGTCATCTCAGCCAAGACCTTGAAGATTCAATACTAAACGTTGTATAGGATTAAATTCTGAGCCTTCTAGAAGTTTCAGAATATGTTTTTTTGCTGTTGTTGATTGCAAAATCAACAGACCTCCCTCCCAGGGAGAGGCGTTTCCTTCTCCTTTGGTGGGCTTCCCTCTAGCAATTCAGGAGCTGCTAGAAGCAGATTAACACCTACAGTTCCAGACCAGCTTAGAGCTCACTTCATTTCCCACTGTGCAGCATTTCAGCAACCCGTGGACCTATGGCTAGTCATTCCTGCCTGTCCTGCGCCAGGGCCTTTCCCAGCCAGCAGTCTTCCCGCTGACTGTTAGAACTATACCCTCTGGCTCAGGCTTTCCCCACAAAAACAAAAACAAAAACAAAAACAAAAACGTAGTATTGCTTCGCATTTTCTCGCAAAGTGCTAGGCTTTGTCCTAAGCACTTTATTTATTTATTGAGACAGAGTCTCGCTCTCTGTCACCCAGGGAGGAGTGCAGTGGCATGATTTTGGCTCACTGCAACTTCCACCTTCCGGGTTCAAGCAATTCTCCTGCCTCAGCCTCCCAAGTAGCTGGGACTATAGGTGCGCGCCACCATGCCTGGCTAATTTTTATATTTTACTGGAGACAGGGTTTCACCATGTTGGCCAGGCTGGTCTCAAACTCCTGACCTCAGATGATCCACCCACCTCGGTCTTCCAAAGTGCTGAGATTACAGGCGTGAGCCCTACGCCTGGCTGTCCGCACCCAGCCTGTCCTAAGCACTTTAAATGTGTCAACCCATTTGTTCTCTTTGAAAAGAGTGGCCAGGTGAAGGCTAAAGGACGGGATAAGTGCAGTTTCCAGAACCCTTCTTGGCTAGTTATAGCCTAAGACTTGCAGACAGGCAGCCTGGGAAGATCTCAGACGAGGAACCTTCAATTTAAACGTACAGTTTTGAGAATTTAGATATTTGACAAATGATTGAGCCGCTCAAGTTGCTTATGTATGAATGTGCTTGTTTAGCAGGTAGAGTTATTATTCTCTTATGTTCAAATTTATTAACAAGGGCTTAATTTCATTCCAAACAGACTGTGTAAAGGTGACTATGCAGTACAGAAGTACAATGAAATATGAGATTCCTCAGCCTTTAGTGGATGCTGAGCTGGAGACCCCCGTTAGTCCTACCTCTTTCTAAACAGCTCCAGCCATGAAGCTCTCGACCTTTTCACCTTTAAACTTTGTTTGAACTTGGAAAGAAGACTTTTGAATTGTTTAAAAAAAAAAAAAAAAGTAGAAGGAGGAGAAAGAAAGACAAGGGGAAAAAAGGTTAGGGAGGCTGCAAAAGAGATGTGGAGACTGGGGGAAAAGGACTGATTATATGTTAGCTTAACAGTAATACCAGGAAAATAATCCTCCTCTTGTCTAGGAGTTTCTGCTACTGGGAGCCACAGGGTAATCAGCTCACATGACATACCCAGAGGCGAATGCTAGCCTGTGCTGTTTTTGAACATATTCAAACAAAGGCTGATTATCCAAACAAGAATTTGGACTGCAGCAGTCGGACCAGTTAAATTATAGTTAGTAAAACTTGGTGCCTTGTGAGCTTGGAATGTTACAATTGCAGCTGGATCTTCGTTTGTCAGGCAGCCTTACTGCACAATAAAACCAGAGATTTTTATCTCCCCAGGACTCAGTTTAACTCCTTGGGTACAAAGAGAAAAGTGCCAGCTATCATACCGCAGAATCCTGGCAACTCCTGTCTCCCTCCTGTCCGAGTTCATGAGGCAGTGGCATTTTCATAGTGTTCTGTAGGAAAGTGGGAGGACAGAGGCAAGTTGCTCTTCTTCTTAGATCTTATGTTGGAGATGATAATTTTTATTCATTCATTACTTTAACAACATTTATTAAATGTTACTATGGACAAAGCCCTGTGTTAGTACTCTACTTATATACAAATGGCTATAAAAAGATAGTATAGTCAATTGTAAATAGGTTTCAAAATGTTGTGAGTAATTTAGTGGAGGGATAATGGAGAAGGTAAAAAAAAAAAAAAAAAAAAGGCTTTTTGGAGAAAGTATGATTTGAGCTGACTTTGTGGGAAAGTAGGATTGAATCTTTAAATGTGGCTCTAAAAGTGATTTTATGCAGCAGGAACAGCACAAAGGAAAAATTGGAGGCAGGAAAGTTGGATCCTGGATGTGAAGGGAGGTAATAAAAGAGAAGACTGAAAAAGTAGAATAGCCTCTGCATAGTGGACTTGGGATGCCAGGCCTGAGAGTGGACTTCCTTTGGTAAAGCAAGAGAAAGCCATTAAAAAGTTATCTTTTTTTACATAGCTGTCAAATAATCAGTTAACATGTATTGAAAGGTTACCATACTGAGAGGTGAAGCCAGCTGGACTTCCTGGGTCGAGTGGGGACTTGGAGAAATTTTCTGTCTTACAAGAGGATTGTAAAACACACCAATCAGCTCTCCGTAGCTAGGATTGTAAAATGCACCAATCAGCGCTCTGTAGCTAGTAAGGGGATTGTAAAATGTACCAATCAGCGCTCTGTAGCTAGCAAGAGGATTGTAAAATGGACCAATCAGCACTCTGTAAAACACACCAATCAGCGCTCTGTAAAATGCACCCATCAGGATCCCAAAAGTAGCCAATCACAAGGAAGATTGAAAAAAGGGCATTCTGATAGGACAGAAACAGAACATGCGTGGGGGACAAATAAGGAAATAAAAGCTGACCACTCCAGCCAGCAGCAGCAACCCTCTCAGGTCCCTTTCCACGATGTGGAAGCTGAGTTCATTTGCTCTTCACAGTAAATCTTGTGGCTGCTCACTCTTTGGGTCCTTGCCACCTATAAGAGCTGTAACACTCACCTCGAAGGTCCGCAGCTTCATTCTTGAAGTCAGCCAGACCCCGAACCCACTGGCAGGAACCACCTCCGGACACAATACCCAGGACATTGAATACTCAAAATAATTCTGGAAGAAAATAGAGACTCAGAGAAATGAAGTAACTTTCCCAAGACTGCTCAGTCCATAAGCAGCAGAGTCACGACTGAAATCCAGACTGACCACAGACCCCCAGCTCTTAACTGCTTTTCTGTATTACTCTCTATTCCTTTTAAATTGGCTGACTTTATGATGATAATGCAAAATAGATTAGCCATATTTTTATATGGAGGCAGGAAGCTTGACTCTAATGGATCACCCATATTCCTGAATTGGATGATTATGGTAAAGAGAATTGCTTTACAGGGATGATTTTTATATTTGAGAAGATAATAGTTACCATGATCACCATCCTGAGTTGGTTTAAACATATGGGTTATAACTTTGTGTGAACAAGAGGTTTTTTTTTGGGGTGGGGGGGGAGAAAGAGTTTCACTCTTGTTGCCCAGGCTGGAGCACAGTGGCACAATCTTGGTTCACTGCAAACTGCATCTCCTGGGTTCAAGCGATTCTCCTACCTCAGCCTCCTGAGTAGCTGGGATTACAGGCACCCGGCACCACACCTGGCTTTTGTTTTGTTTTGTTTTGAGACGGAGTTTTGCTCTTGTTGCTCAGGCTGGAGTGCAGTGGCGTGATCTCGGCTCACCGCAACCTCCGCCTTCCAGTTTCAAGCGAGTCCCTGCCTCAGCCTCCCGAGTAACTGGGATTACAGGTGCCTGCCACCACGCCTGGCTAATTTTTGTATTTTTAGTAGAGACAGGGTTTCACCACATTGGCCAGGCTGGTCTCGAACTCTAGACCTCATGATCCATCTGCCTCGGCCTCCCAAAGTGCTGGGATTACAGGCGTGAGCCACCGCACCCAGGCACAAGAGTATTTCTGCTTGACCAATTCGATCATAATGAGATAATCTGCCCTCATAGCTATTTCTTACAGTGATTTATGATAGTGCAGAGCTGGCTTTGGCAAGTCTTATGTCTTTATGGCCTTGCTTTTTCTGAGCAACACAGTTGCTACCATTGGTGTATGGCTCTCCATTTCCCAGTTTCCATGGGGTGTCTTCACCGTATTCTTATCCTCTGCTGACCCTGCCACTGTCTTGTTTTCTTTCCTGTCCTCTTTGATATACTCTGTTATTGTAAGCCAGGCTTGTGGCTTCTGGGAGGGGTGATTGGCAGGGTCAGTCAGACATAAGCACTGAAACGTGTGTCCCAGAGGTGGAAGCCAGATTTCCTCTCAGGGCCCTGAGGCCAACCTCCTGTGATGGCTTCATGGCTAGAAATAGCAAAAATCGAAATGGATATTGCAGATAGTCCAGACAAGCAAACAGAAGACCAAATGCTTGGGTACTTAAGATTTTTTAATTTGTTCGTGTATATTTTTAGCAATAGAAGCAATATAGCATACCTTTGAGCCAGGTTTTCCTAGGTGTGCCAGGTAGGTTAGTGTTCCCAGTTGTCAGGAGACAATCAGGTACTGATTTAGTGAGCTCATTTTTGAAATGCAAAAGCAAAAATGAATAAAATAGTAGGTTACCATAGTATAGATAGTAGGAGTTGATTGGCACCAACGTCTTTATTTAGCTTGGGTTAGAACAGATTCTGTGCATATCAGATTTGAAGAGGAGATCCTAGTTTTTATAGCAGTACCATCAAAGATAGTTATATATCCAAGAGGAAGCCTGAGTTTGAAATAATGATTAGCCCTACAGATTTTCAGTTTTGTTTTGGGGTTTTTTGTTTTGTTTTGTTTTTGTTTTTAATTCAATTTGCAAAGCCTCTAGCAGATAGTTCTGAAACCTTTGTGAATGCTTTCTGTAAGTAATGACGCTTTTGGAAATTTGGTCTAGTGATGAGTAATTCTTTCTTTCTGACATTAATCATTTGCATTTTATCAGTGGCTCCAAGATTAATATAAAAAGGGAACTTCATTTACTCTGAGTGATCATGTTTCAATGTGTTAATGTTTTAGGAGTAGCAGAGGATAACATGCAACTGTTAAGATCTAGATCATGCTAAAAGTATTAAAGTTGGCTTTCAGAGATTAGCTTTTTCCTACTTAAAATTAAGAACTTAAAGATTTTAATCAAGATAATCCTAAAATGTCTTAAGGTGCAACTTATTATGGAGGTGATACCAGTTGGAATAGTAAAGACCAAAGGAGAAATTGTGAGTTAATGTTTACTTTTTTATTACTATTTTAATCAAATGGCTTTACAACTTGACCTTTTAAATGTGAATACATTTTTTTAAAAGAACACTCAGGTATGTGAAGCCATAACTGTTGTGTTGGAAATTCTCAGCCCTAAAAGTTCTGCACTTGAATGTTAAATATGTGTGTGATAAAAATATTTTGATTGGGGTTTTCTGTGTGGGCATTTACATTCTCCTGGTGACAGGTGTTTTGGTGAAGAGAAAAGCATCTTGTAGATGTTTGGGATCTGTAACCATGCTGCCTCAAACAGCAGCAGCAGCAGCAACAGCAGCAGCAGCAGCAGGAGCTACCATTTACTGAATGCCTGCTCTATCATAGGCACTCCTATAGGCATTCTATAGACATAATTTCATCTCCTTACAAACATCCTGGCAGGTAGAATAGTATTTTTATTTCACAGATTCAAAAACAGCCTGAGGGAAGATAAGTGGTAGGAACAGGCTATGAACTCAGGTTTCTCTGATTCCAAAGTTCCTATTCTTTTCACTATACCATGATATTAAAAAGGAACAAATGGGGCCAAGCACGGTGGCTCACGCCTGTAACCCCAGCACTTTGGGAGGCTAAGGCAGGCGGATCACTTGAGGCCAGGAGTTCGAGACCAGCCTGGCCAACCTAGTGAAACCCCATCTCTACTAAAAATACAAAAAAAAAAAAAAAAAGGCCAGGCGTGGTGGCACACGCCTATAATCCCAGCTACTCTGGAGGCTGAGGCAGGAGAATCACTTGAACCCGGGAAGCAGAGGTTGCAGTGAGCTGAGATCGTGCCACTGCACTCCAGCCTGGGCAACAGAGTGAGACTCCATCTCAATAAATAAATAAATAATATAAAGGAACAAGTGTAGCTGACATTTATCTGAGACTTATCAGCCTTAGCACACATACACTGAAAAGTTTAAAACAGATTTTATGTTATTCACTGGAACAGATTCATTTACTTGTATCATTGAGCCCTATAACTAAAGGGTCCATTTCTTTTAAATTAATCTCAGATACACAGAAGTATATCTTAACTAAAACTTTCTTCCTGAAAAGAAGCATTTTTAAAAGGTACCAAAGGCTGTTATTCTTAGAATGATTTGATGAAGTCAAAGACAAAAATAGTTTAGGCTTTTGATTAGATTTCAATATGCCACTCTTACTAGTGAGCTTTCTCTTGTTTGGGCATGACAGGATTTTTGCCATGAGAAACCTTCTGCTTCCACCCCCTCAGTTCTCACTCCCTGTCACTTACCCTTCAAAAGACTGAATAGCAATTACAATACAGTTAGGCTTTCTTTGGGGGACCCTCATATAGTGGGCACACTGAATCTTTGGATTTAATATTAGAGGCTTGACTATTTGAATGTGATTGCAGAAGTCAATGAGGACTCTGTTATTACTACGAATTTGTAGGTTGGTGTTTAGCTTAGCAAGTGGTGAAGCTAGTGAGTGAGCCTGTTTACCACCAAGTGCCCACATCTCCCGTTGGCTTTGTTGTTCTCTACTTGTTTCATCCTGTGACTTAAAACACACACACCTTAGCCAACTGTTTATGCTAATGATGTAAGAGAAGTCAAAGTAAATAAGCTTAATAAAATAATAGTTTGGGCCTGCACGGTGGCTCACGCCTGTAACCTCAGCACTTTGGGAGGCTGAGGTGGGCAGATCACGAGGTCAGGACATCAAGACCATCCTAGCTAACACAGTGAAATCCCGTCTCTACTAAAAAAACAAAACAAAACAAAAATTTAACCGGGTGTGGTGGCCGGTGCCTATAGTCCCAGCTACTCAGGAGGCTGAGGCAGGAGAATGGCGTGAACCCAGGAGGCGGAGCTTGCAGTGAGCCAAGATCACGCCACTGCACTCCAGCCTGGGCAACAGAGTGAGACTCCGTCAAAAAAAAAAAAAAAAAAAAAAAATCCAAACATCAGGAAGACAGTATAAATATCAGGGTCTGACCTAAAGGAGACCTTTAGATGTGTGCTGGTTAGCGCTTTGACAAATCACGATACCTTAAAACACAAAAAGACATTTATAGTGATGTTTGAGTAACTTGGAAGTCTATTTTAGACCAAATGCATGTTTGGTTAATTTTGCTAGGCATAGAGAGAATGTAGCCCTCCTCCCTTCATATGAGATCCTTTAGACCTGACAAGACCCACCTGTGATGCCTAGACCCCTTCCTCTATTTAGAAGGACATCACTGAATGCAAATTTGCAAAAAGCTATGGCAGAACCTATGGTTAAAATCTCATGAGATGCAAAGAGCCTGGAATTTAAGAAGCTAAGGGAAAATATATGTCCAGAGCCTATCTTCTACCAGTCAGCTTTGTTTTTACTCAGATAAATTTATTCTTTTTCTGAGCCCTGTTGAATTGAAGTAATAGTGATCACAGCTTATCACAGTTCTCTAAAGATTATTGCCTCCTTCACTGCCTTCATGAATTAACCCCAATTTCTTCCAAACAGAATTCTTAAAAAAAAAAAAAAAAAAAAAAAAAAACTTTATTGAGATATGATTGACATACCAAAAGCTATATACTTTTTTTTGTTGTTGTTTTGAGACGGAGTCTTGCTCTGTCACCAGGCTGGAGTGCAATGGTGCGATCTCGGCTCACTGCAACCTCCATCTCTTGGGTTCAGGCATTTCTCCTGCCTCAGCCTCCCAAGTAGCTGGGACTACAGGCGCCCGCCACCATACCCAGCTAATTTTTGTATTTTTAGTAGAGATGGGGTTTCACCATGTTGGCCAAAATGGCCTCCATCTCCTGACTTCATGATCCGCCCACCGTGGACTCTCAAAGTGCTGGGATTACAAGCATGAGCCACCACGCCCTACCGCTGTGCACATTTAATGTCTACACTGTGATGAGTTTGGAGATACATATATACCTATCCATCACCTCCAAAAGTTTCCTGCTGCTCTGGCAGAATCTCTTTCTTATTTAAAGCTGAGTAATATTCCATTGTGTCTATATACTATATTTTCTTTATCCATTCATTCATTGATGGACATTTAGGTTGCTTCCACATCTTGACTATTGTGCATAATACTACAGTGAACATTCCCTACAGTGAAGTGGAGATACTTCTTCAAGATCCAGATTTCAGTTGCTTTGGATGTATATATAGTTTGATTGAATCTAGGGTAATCACCGTTATCCTGACTTTCAGGGCTTTCATTCACTTACATTCCTTCATGTAGTGCAGTTCCCTGCCAGAAATATCCATCATGGAGGAAGTGACTGCTAGAGACTTCAGGGAAAATAATAACTTCTAACTATTTTATGTAGTTGAGGGATGAGTGTTTTGGTTCTATCCTAAAGAGACGGAATCAGCCCTGTCAACCAGGCTGGAGTGCACTGGGATGACCATAGGTCTCTGCAGCCTCAAACTCCTAGGCTCAAGCAGTCCTCCCACCTGGGCCTCCCAAGTAGCTGGGAATATCAGTGTGCACTACCACAACCTGCTAATTTTTTAAGTTTTTTTTGTTTTTTGTTTTTTAAGAGATAGAGTCTTCCTATGTTGCCCCAGCTGGTCTTGAACTCCTGGCCTCAAGTGATTCTCCCTGTCTCAGCCTCCCAAAGGGATGAGTTTTAACATGCTAATTACTTTAAGTTTTACAAGAATAATATGTCAAAATGAAGCATTTTTAAACCTATTTTTTTAACTCAAGTAATACATTTTTTTTTAAAGCTTAGGAAAAAACAGAAGCAAAAAGAAGAAAATTAAAATCGCTTGTAATTTCCTTACCTAGAGTTAACAACTATTAACATTATGGTATTTATTAAGATTCTTGTATGCATTTATATACACACATATATACACACTATTTTTTGTAAAATGAAATCACACTGAGCTTATTTACCAGTAAGTAATGAGTCTTACCTGTCCGGTAATGAATGTGTTTTCCTTTGCTTTTTTACTTAGCACTGTATTGTGACTATCATGAACAAAGACAGTTTGGAAACAGGGTGACTAGAAGTCAACAAAAATATGTGTTATGAAAGAATAACAATAGGTAAAATTCAGAGTATTATTTTAATTTAGTGTTAAAATTATCCAAATCTCACATACTTTATTCAGTCTATGTTTTTTAAAATTGGATATATAGGGAAGGAGCAATTTTTTAAAAGATTTAACTGCAATTGCATAGTATTTTGTGATTTCATTATTCATCTTTATAAATGTGATGTAATAGACTATAATTTTAGCAAGTGTATCAGTCCATTCTCACGCTGCCATACGGACATAGCCGAGACTGGGTAATTTATAAAGGAAAGAGGTTTAATTGACTCACTGTTCTGCACGGCTGGGGAGGCCTCAGGAAACTTACAATCATGGCGGAAGGGAAGCAAACACGTCCTTCTTCACATGGTTGTAGAAAGAATGAGTGCTCAGTGAAGGGGGAAGCCCCTTAGAAAACCATCAGATCTCCTGAGAACCAAGTCACTAAAACAAGAACTGGATGGGGGAAACCGCCCCCATGATTCAATTATCTCCACCTGGTCCCTCCCAGGACACATGGGGATTATGGGAACTACAATTCAAGATGAGATTTGGGTGGAGACACAGCCAAACCATATCAGTAACTATTTATTTATATTTATTTTTTAGAGACAGGGTCTTGTTATGTTGCCAAGGCTGGATTCAACTCCTGGGCTCAAGTGATCCTCCTCAGCCCCCTGAGAAGCTGGTACTACAGGCATGTGCTACCACACTCGGCTTAATTTTAGGAAGTATTTAAGCAAATATTATTGATCTATATACAATTGTTCATTTTAAAAAGTGAAAAGTTCTTTCCAAACAGTGTGTCAATTAGTTTTTCTCTTTGGTAGAAAAATTGTATATGTACAAATCAAAGTTGTAGAAGTACCTCCCAGCCTAACATTCAAGTGGTTTCAGATGGTAGGCTTTAACATAACAAGATGGGCTCTCAGAAAAAGCAGTTCCTAAGGGAACACCTACATTTAGTACTTCTTTGTCATGTTAATGAAGTTCTGTCTCATTGTCAGAAAAAATAAGAGATTGTTAAGTGGAGGTACCTACTGCCTAGTGCAAAGTCAGGAAGGCTGTGAAGCTGATGGGCAGCTCTTTAGAATCCAGGGGTCCATTATTGGTGAACTCAGCATGAGGCGGAAGCTGGAAGGTCACCTCCTCTAACATGAAAAAAACTGAAGCTGTGAGGGTTCAGGTGATCCACCCAGGGTTCCACAGTGATTGAGAGGGCTGAGATTTTAGAAAGACTTTCTGCCTTTCTAACACCCAGATTTGGCCTGCCTCACACACTGACAGGAATTCTCTTCTGTCCTGGAGAGTCTTACAACTATCATGACCTCATAACTGATCTACGATGGCTTTCTGGAGATGGTCAAGTCAGGAATAGCTTTTAAATAGGTTGCTATGGCCAGGTACAGTGGCTCACGCTTGTAATCCCAGCACTTTGGGAGGCCGAGGCAGGCAGATGGCTTGAGTTCAGGAGTTCAACACCAGCCTGGGCAACATGATGAAACCCCGTCTCTACAAAAAATTAGCCAGGTGTGGTGGCGTGTGCCTGTAGTCCCAGCTATTCAGGAGGCTGAGGCAAGAGGACCACAGAAGCAGAGGTTGCTAGACTTGAGATGGTGCTACTGCACTCCAGCCTAGGTAATAGAGCAAGACTGTCTCAGAAAAAGAAAAAAAAAAAAAAAAAAGATTTATGTTGTTTCCCCCCAGTCCCCCAGGTCTCTCCTTTTACTTCCACAACTAACCAGAAGTCAATGTAGGAGCCTTGGTGTTAGGTGTAGGCTAGGGGTGGCACCTGACACGGCCTCATTGGAGCCTGTGTACCGGAATTAGACCAGTTGCTACAGGTTAGCTCTGTTGGTTGTCAAGAGAATTTCCTTTGCTTTATTAAAATGCAAGTCATGCTTTTGTTTTAATACAATATCAACCATTCAGCCTTGACATGATTTAAAATGAATGTGGCTAGTTTTGCCTTTGAGTGAGTGAGAGAGTGTGTGTGTGTGTGTGTGTGTGTGTGTCTGTGTAATAACCTAATTGACAAGCAATCATGACGTTTTCCTTGAGCCTGATGTTATCCCATCATTCGGAGACCCATTTTGTTTAATTTGTTTTTTCATATAGTTTCTGGTGGGAAAAATGCATTGCTTTAGTAACGAAATTAACTTGATTGAAATGTCTTAGACTTTATCATTTTCCAGTGGCTCAAAAGGTTATTTCCCAAGTGTTTAATTTTTTAAATACAGTATATATTAATTTCACTGCTACTTTCTGACATTCATCATTCCATGAAAAATTATCACAAATGAATACATCAGACTTTTATTTACACTCCAATTCCTACTCAATGTAAAGTTATTTAACTTTGATGATAGCATGCAAATTTGATAAAGATGAGGTTTTTAAAAACCTGAACCATTTATTGATTTGCTAAATATAATTTTCACATTTTCCTTATAGCATTCTATAATACATCTTTCAGAAGGAAAACACTTGAAAACTAATATAATCTTCAGGAACTGTTCAATCAGAAATAATGAGTGGAGCGGTCACTTATCAAACACATACTGTTTAAAATCCTTATGTTTAAGTATTTCTAGTCTTTGAGGTAAAAAGTTCTGCCACAAAAAGTATGGATTCATTGGGCTTCTGAATTCTGTACAACATGTCACGATTTCTGCTCTTGGGCTAAAGATAGAAAGTAAAATAAAATGTTCTTTGTGCATTTAGTTATCCTTGACTCCATGAAATTCTCCAAAGTAATTACTGGTGACCACAATACCACCTACCAGCAAGAGCAGCATTGAGCATGTGCCAAGTCCCTTATTGCTGACCACAGCTGCTCTTGACTACAGCAGATGTTTCCCCTTTTGCCTTGGCAGTAAAATTTTATTAAGCAGTTTTGCAAGTAGAGAGCAGCATACTCTACCTGACGAGTGGCTGGAGATCTTAGCCCTTTTGTGCAATCAGCTTAGATTTCTCCTATCTACCATCAGGCCCCCACCTCTAGGTTCCTTGCATCTCACCAACCAGGCCTCGGGCCTTGTAACACTGCAGTCCTCTTGGGTTTGCTTCCCTACCCACCCATGTAATTTTCCCAAAGAAAATAATGTTAGAAGAGCAGCCTCACTTGTGGTTACAGCTTGCGGCATTAAAAGGCTGTCACATTGGAACTTTGCTCCTACCAGTTATGGGTTTACAAAAAGGAGTTGGGGTACTTTGTTGGGATGTTTTGTTAGGATGCTTTTCTGAATTTTTCCATATCTCTTTGGTTTGGATGTTGACTTGGAAATCTCTTTTGAATTAACTTCTTTTGGAGAGCTTTCTGCTTTTCCTGAGCACTTCTTGAATCCTTTCCCCATCAAAGCCACCAAGGGAACTTCTGATGCTCTCTCTTTTGTAGACGGTACCCTATTTGAGTCCTTCTGAAGACTGGAGCACATAAAGGCCTGATTTTTTTTTCTGAGTTGGATTGGATGGTTTAACATAATTTGTCTCTATGTTTTTTGTTCTGGGTAAAGGAATATATTTGTGAGTTGTGGCTGATACTGCTTTAAAAAAATTAAAATCATTCCTATGATTATTGCAACCCATTTTTCACATCTTTCAAAGGAAACAACTCGTAAAGATACTGGCAGTTGAAGGTCTAAGTCCCAGCCTGGCATGAATTCCCAGAGAGCCTTGGGCCTTGGGAGGAGGGGTAAAATATAAGATTGGAGTGCAAAGTCCATCTGGTGAGAATTTGTCTGGTTTGTGCTTCCTCAGCAGGGAGGAAATAGCAGTGACTTCAGTCTTGAATGGTCATTTCAGAAGTGTATCATGGTGGGAATTTAGCCAGCTTTGTGGCGGATGACCAACCCTGATAGCCTGATTTTTAAGGCCCCTAACACAAATGATACCAAGACTTTTTTGAATATTGTATTTAGTCTGTACTAGGACATGTAGGACAAGATGAGTGACTATTTTAGAGCTATAGGTCAAGAGGTTTGAAGCAGTATATTCACCTTTACACTTCAAACCACTTGGAGTAACTTAAAGAAGTAGTATACTGTCAAATACTTACAAAACTTCCTTCTTCTTTGCTCTTAAAGATAGGACATTGTTTACATGAATATATATTCCTTTCCTATGTATTCCACTATTCCTGTAAAAATTTGTTTTTAAAATAAGAAACTTGGCAGGGTGTGGTGGCTCATGCCTGTAATCCCAGCACTTTGGGAGGCTGAGGCAAGTGGATCACCTGAGGTCAGGAGTTTGAAACTATCCTGGCCAACATGGTGAAACCCCATCTCTACTAAAAATACAAAAAATTAGCCGGGAATGGGGGCGGGTACCTGTAATCCCAGCTACTCGGGAGGCTGAGGCAGGAGAATCACTTGAACCTGGGAGGCGGAGGCTGCAGTGAGCTGAGATAACACCACTGCACTCCAGTCTGGGCAACAAGAGTGAAACTCCATCTCAAAAATAAATAAATAAAATAAAATAGAAACTTGAAAATAATACCAGCACTGCTAGAGTGGGTATTTGGCTCAGTTCAGGCCTGTGCCTTTTTTTTTGATGTTCCCAGAGCAAAGCACTCCTTAAACTAGGATGAGAAAAGTTAATTTTAATCCTCCAAAGGCTTATTTGCTAGCACAAAAGGTCATGAAACACACCCAAAACTATATTGCTAAAATCTGAAGGAGAGAGAGATCTCAACAGCAGAGATGGACTCTAGTGTCCCAACATAGAATTGTGTCTCTGGCTGAAGCCATAGTTTGTTTTAGGAATGCCAATACAAAAGCTACAGAATGGAAGCGTTTTCCCTTAACTCATCTGAGGGAAACTTCTTTTTCTCATGTTGTTTTAGGAAATTCAGAAGAGAATTATTCAGAAATATTTGTGAAATCATGGTCGCAGGAGTTATTTCCAAGGATGTTTAAGTAGCTGCTGTCTGCCCATTATTTTTATAATTACTACACCTAAATCTGTTATCTGTCAAAAGGGAAAAAACTTTCTGTATCTACCTGATAGACCCATGGAGTACAAAAAAAAAATGTAATGACCCAGTCACATTTAAAACTTTTAAAGCTCCCTTTTGAGATGATTTCTTGGGGTACTAAAATATCACCCACCCCAGAGTTTACAAATCAGAAATTGAATGAGGCAGGCTTAAAGAGGATCAAAAAACAAAATGCCAAATAAGAGCAGCCATTGTAAAACTAGAGGTTACAAAATGGCCCTGCTTTTCTACAAGGAAGGTCAAAGACACCAGGCCCCGTGCCCTGGGTTTGTCTGGTGGAAGTTTAAGGAAAGTTCATACCCTGGGCCTGGTAGAGCGCTTTGCCTTCATAATTGTCTGCATATGATTTGACAAACATAAAACCTCAGTGTTCCTGGATCATTTATCCCCCTCAGCAATGTGTGCTAAATATGAAGTAAAAGGTTACCAAAGGGAGGATAGGGAAGAAGACCTAATTACCAATCCTGGTAATTTTAAACATGAGAAGATTTATAAACAACGGCTTCTTCGTACATTTGTGAGTTCTGACATGTTGTGAAAATAGGGCCTGCTAAGCCATTGAAAGGATTCTCAATATATTGTGTGAGACGGAAAGAGGACCAAGAGAAAGGTTTGTTTTTCATTGTAAAGAATTGCTTTAGAAACCAAGGTTGTAACTGAGCACTGCTCTGTGCTGTATCAAGCCATAATATCCAGTGAGTCATGAAGGCATTAGGGAAGCACTGGAGACATCATAAGAAACATTTGAGTTAATGTTTGAGATAAGGAAGATGATTATCTCTAAAAAGAAACTGAAATTAAAGGGCACAGTCTTCCATTTTCGGACAGCTAAAAGGCATTCTTTTCAGTGATCTCTCCTTTGCTAACTCACGTACATGCTGTGAGTATTCGAACTAGAAACCAGGCTTGTAAGCTGAGCTCTGCATACTTGTAGACTGAGACCTTGGGCGAGTTACTGCACACCTTGGCTTCAGCTTCCTCACCTGAAAGTGAGTGATCAACCCCGTCATCTCTATGGGGCCCTTCTGGCCCAAGGAGTCTATCATTCTGGTTTTTGAACATTATCTTACATTGGACAATCTCAGAAAGGTTTTATGACTTTTGGGTGCCTTTGTGGTACTTCATATGAGTGGGAGGTCTTGAGACTATGGACCCCTTGGGAGACCAGTGTCTAATTCTACTACTTCCCCCTCACCAAGAATTCAGATGGTGAAACACCCTCATCCCTCCAGCCCTGCCCCCGGGAAGCCCTTAATTCAAAAAGGTCATTTCATTTCCTGTGAGCCAGTCTTACATCACTGGTGCAAGAATTGGGCAGTGCTTGCCCAGCTGGAAGTTGAGACATTGGAGGCCTCAGCCTAGTATCCCAGACAGTATTTGTCAGGCTGATGATAAGCTGGTGGAGAGTCTGTTAACTCAAGGCCTGATTCTAATGAATTTGGGATTCCTTGCTGAAAAAAAGACTGGGCTGAGTGTGGTGGCTCATGCCTGTAATCCCAGCACTTTGGGAGGCTGAGGTGGGGCGGATCATCTGAGGTCGGGAGTTCGGACCATCCTGGCCAATATGGTGAAACCCTGTCTCTACTAAAAACACAAAAAATTAGCTGGGCCTGGTGGTGGGTGCCTATAATCCCAACTACTTGGGAGGCTGAGGCAGGAGAATCACTTGAACCTAGCAGGCAGAGGTTGCAGTGAGCCGAGATTGCGCCATTCCATTCCAGCCTGGGCAACAAGAGCGAAATTCCACCTCAAGAAAAAAAAAAAAGAAAGATTGGATCCTGGTCCATCCAAGATGCTGCCCTTGCAACCTCTGGGTTGATGACTGATATGTTGGTCTCTTGGGACAAGGCTGTACAGTTGAGAAAAGTAGCAAGAACATCAGATCTCTGCAGGTCATCTGGCCCCCATAAAAAAGCAATAGCAACTGGGAAAAGACTAGACTGCTAGGTTCCCAGCTATACTGGATTATTAGACAAAGCCACCCACTCCATCTTTGTTTATAGAACTCATTTTCAGGAACAAGTGTTTTATAGTGAGGTAGAGGTTGTAAAGAAGCTCTTTACGGTGAAGATCCCAAATATGTGAGCCTTCTATCAAGCTTGATCTAAAGGAACTTTACATGGGTGGCAGTTTAGAAGAAAAAGAGAGAAAAGGATAAAGAAAAAAACTAATAAAAATAGCTGAGATCACTCAACAGTTATCAAGAAACAGATACTACAGTTTTATAACACGAAGTACTAAAAGTATATGCACTCTTAAAAGGCAATTAAAACGTATGCTCCAAAACTATAAAACATTTTCTTTTCATCTGCAACATAGAGGGCAGATTACAACACATTAATAACGTTTTGTTTAGAGTTCAGTTTCTGATGGTTTCCAAATGTAGTCTGTGTAGATTAACCAGAAGGAGTCCAGTTCCCTTTTTTAAGAGCGCTTGTAAAGGAAAGCAATGTGGTAAGATTGTTATGAAAAGAGAGTGTATTTAGGAAATAGCACTTAGCAGGGTCTCTCTGAATGGCTGCCAGGTCAGGAAGCTGAAGTGCAAGGCTTGGCCCTTGTTCAGCCCCCCCAGTTCCAGCTTCTTGACCACACAGTACGTCAGGAACATGTCACAAGCCAGCCAGGAAGACTCAGCCCCGCCCATGGGCCAGCTTGGCACGGCTGCTTTCACATAACCCAGGGCTCCAGAGGGGCCGGAGGCAGGCATTCCAGGGCCACGGGAACATGCAAGTTTTTAAAATAGAAGTGAAGGACTTAAAAAAAAAAAAAAAAAAAGCCTGGGAATTAAGCAGTTGCTGAGTCCTTGAGTCCTTATGGAACATGGTTCCTCATGTAGAGTGGCAGAGGTGAAAAGGGCCTTAAAGGTTATCTCATCCTCTGGCCTCTGCTTATAAACAAGGACATTGACCTGCTTACAACCACAGTGATAGAACCAATTGTGGAATCCATATCTGTCAGCTCTTAGTCTGCTAAACCCACTGCGGCTAAGCTGCCCTTTCTTCCTTGGATTTTGGCTCTAGAAAGCTGTCCAGTAATCCAGTAATCTGTTGCTGTACCCTTTTTTTTTTTTTTGAGATGGAGTCTTACTCTGTTGCCCAGGCTGGAGTGCAGTGGTATGATCTCAGCTCACTGCAACCTCCGCTTCCCGGGTTCAAGTGATTCTCCTGCCTCAGCCTCCCAAGTAGCTGGGATCACAGGCATGTGCCACCAAGCCTGGCTAATTTTGTATTTTTTAGTAGAGATGGGGTTCCACCATGTTGACCAGGCTGGTCTCGAACTCCTAACCTCAGGTGATCCACTTGCCTCGGCCTCCCAAAGGGCTAGGATTACAGGCATGAGCCACTGAGCCCATTCTGTTGCTATACCATTTGTTCCTACTACTTGCCTAACTGCTCTATGTCTCAGTCTCAGTTTCCTCATCTACAAAATGGAGATAATATCAATGTCTGGGGTGGGCCCAGTGGCTCACGCCTGTAATCCCAACACTTTGGGAGGCTGAGGCGTGTGGATCACCTGAGGTCAGGAGTTGGAGATATATGTATATATAAAATCAATATCTGCTTCACAGAGTTACAAGGATTGATAGAAGAAACATGTATAACATTTACGGTGCCTGGTATGGAATAAGGGCTCAATAATGTTATCTATTCCCATTAATAATAATATCATTAGCATTATACTATCATTTGTCTTATTGCTACTACTGTTTCTACAGTTGCTACATTAGCAGTTGCAGGAATTTGGCCTGGAGCCTAGGCATGGCGTATGAGCTCTATGGTAGTAGACAGTCAGACCCAGGATTGGAGGTGGGGGAGCCGAGTAGAGGGGAAGATGAGTCTTGGATGCCTCTGGGCCAGTGCTTCATAAAGTCCTGTGCTCAGATTCCAGCTGTGGAACTGAGGTGCAGAGGTGGGTTTTAATGTTATTGTTGTCTTTGCTCTGTTTTGCCTTTCCATTTTTGTTGTACAGTTTTAGTTGAAAGAGACTTTAGAGATGATCACGTATACATTACAGTTCAGCCTCCACAGTTTACATGGGGGGAAACTGAAGCTCAGAAAGAAAAAGTGGCTTGCCTTATGTCTTGCTAGCCTTACTTGGTAATCGTATAGAGCTCTTGTCTAATTTACATATAAAAGGAAAACTGGAGGAGAAAGAGCCTTAGGATAATACCCATAAGATCGAAAAATCCTTCAGCCTTTCTTCTACATCAGGCCCGCTGGGACCCTACTTAAAACCCTCATTTTGACCTGGTTCCTTAGTCAGCATGGAGACAAGCCTGAGGAAAAAACTCAAGAGAGCCGGCCTCTTTCCTTAGGTATTATTAGAGAGCAATCCCCTATAAAAGTTAAGTGGATGTTTGTTTTTTATTTAAAACCTTCAGGAGATTTAACCCTGCTGGGCTGCTCCTGCCCACAGCAGTGTCCCTTCAGGCCTCACATAACACTTCTACTGTAAAGAGGGCTTGCTTTCAGAATGCTTTAACAACTCTGACATGCACATTTCTTTGCTTAATACAAGGCTCACTGATTTAGAAAGTAAAATTACTTTCTTAGTTGATGCCTCAATTGTTTTCTCCTTTGAGTTCTTATCTTTCCTTTGCCCTAGTGTCAAGTCAGTTTTCCTGTTTTGCTAAAATGTTTGATCAACTTTAAGATTAGAAACTTTATGGCAGGGTGTGGTGGCCCACGCCTGTAATCCCAGCACTTTGGGAGGCTGTGGTGAGTGGATCACAGGATCAGGAGATGGAGACTAACCTGGCCAACATGGTGAAACCACTTCTCTACTAAAAATACAAAAATTAGCTGGGCGTGGTGGTGGGCGCCTGTAGTCCCAGCTATTCAGGAGACTGAGGTAGGAGAATCACTTGAATCTGGGAGGTGGAGGTTGCAGTGAGCCGAGATTGCGCCACTGCACTCCAGCCTGGTGACAGAGTGAGACTCCATCTCAAAAAAAAAAAAAAGATTAGAAAATTTATAGTGCTTTAAATACCCAGTGAGCATATGATTGCTGGAAAAGTCGTTCATCCTTACCAATAACACTATAACATTACCTAGAAAAATCAACTAGAAATTCAGTGAGAACATTTTAGCTTTTTTCTTTAAAATTTTTAAAATTCTGACATTGCCTGGTTACGTTGAAACAGCCCTGTTGTGTCATCCTACTTTCTTTTTCCTGGTATTTTCCCCTTTGGGACTTTGGTTTCATTAATCTCAATCTGTTCTGAAAGCACTAAGGCAGATTTTCAAAGAGCTGTAATTGTCACAGTGAGAGCACAATGACTTATTGAAGTTTCACATGTTGCTCTTTCTGAAACTACTAGAGATTGGAACCAATTCTCCATCCACATCTCTATCCGAGAGTTGGATGAAAATATCAAAGTTTTCCCTTCTCCAGTGCTTGTCAAAAGTATTTCTCCCAGCTAATTTCATTCCCAGTTGCCAAAGAAAAGAAACCAAACATAACTCCTCATCTCCAGGTCACCCGACAAGGTAAGAAGAGAGATTAAACGAATGTGCCGAAGTTTCTTTCCCTTATAGCCTCCAGATCTCCAGAATATACCTTCCTTAGTTTCCACATCACACTTTCCTACATTTTTTGTTAATTAGATGATGTCTGGAAAGATCACAGGAAACTGGTATGACTACCAAGGGGACAGAGGCTTTTGTAGTGCATTGGTACCCCTAAGTCTGTCCATCCTTGTCCAGAAACACAGCGCGCACATCTTTGCACCCTGTGGAATCAGGGTTAGTCCTGAAATCAGAGTAGACTTGGCTTTGTACTTCTATCTGGGTAGTTGGCTTAAGTGCTGTGTCTGTATTGAGTGACGCTTTTCCATCAGAATTCATATTCTTTTGGAAGCCTAGACTATTTATTCATTTGACCACACTGTGCAGGGTTTTAGTACTGAAGGGTTCCCAATGTAGCTGCTCATGTGGAGAACCTTATCACAGCTTTCTTTTCCCTGAGTTATTTGTGGTAAAGTCCTGGCAGTTTGTTTAGATGTTCAGTGAGTGACATCTAATAGAAGTGGATGGGGCTGGACTTCAAGGTGGTTTGGGGTCTTGATGGTTTTTTTTACCAAGTACTATGAAGAGATTTGCTCCTAGACTTTAGGGATGGGAAATGCTGCTCTTTTTTCCCCTGAAAATTGAGTCTGGTCAAATTGACAAGTTATTTTCTGAAACTCTAAGTCATAATTGTACCATATTTATTTTCTGATTTTTTTTTTTTAACCTGTCAGTTAATAAATGTTTCCCAGCCGCTGTCAGCCTCTACTGGTAATCCGGAGAAATGGGCCAATGGCTTTATGTAACTGAGGTTTCTGTTTTAACATGAAAGTACTATATTTACCTTCAAAACGACCCTCACTTAGATCAGACTACCTGGGGTTGTCAAGCCTTCCATCTTCAAGCCAAGAAGTAGTTGGGTTTTTTGTTTTTTGTGTTTTTTTTGTTTTTTTGGTTTATTTTATTTTTATTTATTTTATTTTATTTTTATTTTTTGAGGCAGTCTCACTCCGTCGCCCAGGCTGGAGTGCAGTGGCGTGATCAAGGCTCAGTGCAACCTCCACCTCTGGGGTTCAAGTGATTCTCCTGCCTCAGCCTCCTGAGTAGCTGGGATTACAGGCGTGTGCCACCACACTTGGCTAATTTTTGTATTTTTAGTAGAGACAGGGTTTTGCCATGTTGGCCAGGCCAGTCTCAAACTCCTGGCCTCAAGTGATCCTCCCACCTGGGCCTCCCAAAGTGCTGAGGTTACGGGCGTGAGCCACCATGCCTGGCTGTTTGGTTTTGTTTAGGTGTCTTTGTCCATGGAGTGCTACGTGTCTGGGATTATTGCCCCACTTCCTGCCTTTGAAACCAGTGCATTGTGTCACCAGAGAGCCTGGGATACAGAGGTAAACTGGAGGCAGAGTCACACAAAAATAATCATTTCAAAAGAAACCTGAGGCTGTCAGGGTTGTTGGTATGCCATGGCACAGGACCCAAAGTGATCTTCTCAGGCCTCAACCCCAGCCCATGCAGATGGTAGCTGAGCCACCTACAAGTAAAGGTGAACCTTAGT
This sequence comes from Papio anubis, assembly GCF_008728515.1. Lineage (NCBI taxonomy): Eukaryota > Metazoa > Chordata > Mammalia > Primates > Cercopithecidae > Papio > Papio anubis. The sequence goes on from NC_044992.1 coordinate 31,566,205, forward strand.
ACTGCATATAAATAAGTCTCTGATTAATTCCTTGGGGTGAACCTAGGTTCTCTTTGAGGTATTTTCTCTATCAAAATCAAGATTTTTGGATTAAAAAAAAAATTTACATTATGCTTTATATTTATACAGCATTTCCACTCACATGATTTCCTTTTAAATCTCAATCTTTGAGATTGGTGTTGTCATGCCCATTTTGCTGATAAGGCTTAGGGAAAGAAACTCTAAAATTGCATTGCTAATAAAGGGCAGAACTGGCCAGTCGTGGTGGCTCATGCCTATAATCCCAACACTTTGGGAGGCCAAGGCAGGCAGATCACGAGGTCAGGAGTTTGAGACCAGCCTGGCCAATATGGTGAAACTCCATCTCTACTAATAATACAGAAATTAGTCAGGTGTGGTGGCCACGCGCCCATAGTCCCAGCTACACAGGAGGCTAAGGCAGAAGAATCGCTTGAACCTGGGAGGCAGAGGTTGCAGTGAGCCAAGATTGCACCACTGCACTCCAGCCTGAGGGACAGAGCAAGACTCCATCTCCAAAAAAAAGGCAGAACGCTGTCATTCCACCCATGTCTTCAGTCATTTCTTCAAGAATACTTTTACCAAGCCACCTTCCTTTGAATGGAATACTTTAGCAGTCCCAAGAGAGTCTTCCTTTATATCAAAATAGCAAATATTTTGGTTATGTTAAAATACTTTTCTTCTCAAAGACTTTGATGTGCTGCATCTTCAAATAATAGAAATCTGAATTCATTATTGTCTTGTTTAAGGTAACAAGTAGAGGGAGGAACATGGAATTTGAGATCAATCAAATAATTCAAAATAATGATTCTTCTCTGTGATAAATGTGTGACTTACACTTAGCTTGTTTCTTCATCTAGACAAACGTGAATGACAAACCAGCTCAAAGGGGTCTTGCAAGTATTAAATTAAACACGAACACAGTGCTTAATATTAGTAGGAATCCAATAAACAGACGTTTCCCTTCCCATTTTCACTCTGGTTCAAACTGAGCTTTTCTTTCTTACCTCCCACTTCTTTCTTAGATCAATTCTTTGCTCAAGGGAAATGTAATTGTTTATCATCTGTTGAGCATAGATTTTCTCTTCCCAGCTTCTTATTTTTGTGCACACTGTTCCTTCCTCTGAAGAGCCCTGCTCTTCTCAGTGTCCTTCATACACTCCTGGTTAACCACCTACAGGATTTCTACTCATCTTTCAAAGTTTAGAGAAAATAGTGCTCTTCCTTGCAACTTTTCTGATCATTCCAATCAACAATTATCTTCTTTTCTCTGAATATCTTTGTCTTTAATAGTCACCGCCCTCTTATGGGACTTACTATGTTTCGCCTGATACTGTCTTTAAGTATGTAACTTTATTTTCTTTCCTATCAGAGTTTAAATTCATTGTGGAAAGGAGTTGTTACTTCTTGCCTCTAGATATCCACTGTAATGTGTAGCGTAGTTCCTAGGAGGCTGCATGGTATGATCAAAAGAACACAGGTTTTTAGAGGCAGATTTATCTAAGTTTGAATTGTGGGTCTGCCACTTCTTCACTAGCTGTTGACCTTAGAAAAGTTGCTTCACCCTCTGAGCCTCTATAAAATGTGAATAATCATACCTACTTCATGGTATCATTGTATGGAGTAAATGAAATCGCATGTAGAGTGCCTGGCACAAAACAGGCACTTAATAAATGTTAGACTGTTCCCCTTGATCATAATACAACATTGATTAAGTAAGTAGATTGACGTTCACTCCTTATTGCATGATTTTCTAAAGTGGAGAATTCTGGATAATAAATTTCAGTAGACTCATTTGATAGAACAGGGACTGGTATACACCCTCTGTAGTTGATTTGGGAAGCCAGGCATCAGTCTGTGGAAGAGCCACAGAACACTAGCTAAATATTGACAACTGACTATGCCATCTTATTCCAGCATATGGATTTGTATTTGTAATTCCCCAAGATAAGATTTTACCGTCCCTCTTAATTTTATTAATCCATTCTAAACTGACAGATGTTGCAGTGAGCTTTGAGCTCTTGGGGATTCTTGTTTTGTTTCTGATTAAAAGATGAGTTTCCTTCTTAAACCCAAGGGTCTAAGTATCAGTGCCCTTCTCTCTTAAACAGCTTGCTTAAATGCCAGAAGTAAACTTGTTATTCTCTATTGGATGCTAAAGAAGCTTTTCAGTGTCTAAGCCCCTTCTAAACATGTTTCCTTCTAGGAGGCAGAAGAGTGGGAATTGTTTAGCATAGTACCTGGTAGTTGGTAGCTGCTTAGTAAACAGTAGTTAGTATGATCATTACTTGTATTTACATTTTTATTTTGAAGGAGCATGGGGAGCGTAAGCAGAGCTCACAGAACTAATCTGTGTTGATCTCTCTTCTTCTTGAGGGCACACAGAATTTGAGAACACTGAAATTCAGCCAGATAATGACCCAGGGTTATGGTCAGTGTTCCAGTATGGTTTGTGCTTTTGTTCCTTCTTCTTGGAGTCTAGTTCCAACTTTAATAGCACAGTAACTGCCAGTTCCTATCCATGGGGGTTGAGAACATCGTTGGATGATACATTTAATACTGGAGATGCTGAGGTTGCCTAAGTCGTGGTCTGTTCTTAGGTTACTGGCTGGTATGTGAACTGCTACTCCAGAAAGCAAGTTGGTCAACAGAAGAATTTTAATGAAGCCATTTAAGTTTTCCAGCCACTGGAGCTGGTTCTCTTTGTTTTTTTTTTGTTTTGTTTTGTTTGTTTGTTTGTTTTTGTTTTTGTTTTTTTCCCCCTTCCATCAGCCTACTTTCAAGAAGAGGCTCATGTTCTGGTTCCAGGGCACCAGCCTTAGAGTGGGCAGTCGTTCATTCCTGGCCTAGGACAATCATATTGGAGATCTCCCTGGACATCAGACACTTGCTATCATTTCTGTTCTCTTGTTGGCTGATCCTCCAAGTGCTTTTAGGGGCACCTGAGGTCACTTTTTGCCGTAAGGCATGTCACTCTGTGGCATCTTACTGAACAGGATATGCTTTTTATTATTTGGGACTGACCTAGTGATAATAATACTGATAGCCACTATTCATTGAATTGCTGTGTGAGGTAGGCGTTGTACAGGCTGCCTAACATAGACTTTTATTAATCCTCACAACAGCCCTTTAAGGTAGGCATTAAGGCAGGTATTCTTATGCCCATGTTACAGATAAGTACTGGAGAAGTTAAATCACTTGCCCAAGGTTTAAACAGCTACTAAATGCCGAAGCTGAGACTTAACTTCAAAGCCCTGTTTACACTTTATTTACAGAAAGCTCAAAATGCCCTGAAACTCTGAAATCACTGTGATATTTCACACCAACTTACCAGAAATTCCCAGGACATTAATTCAGTGATCTGAGTTGAGTGTGTAGAGCATTACCCAATATGAAAACAGTAGAGTTCCACAGTTTTATGATAAAACCCAGAGAAACCCATAGCACATTAGACACATTGGAATTGAAAAGCTTAAGTAAAAAAATATTCATTTTAAGGTCATCTGTTTATACTGACACAAGGTCTATAGAAAATGATAGAGTTGGCATGATGTTTCTGAAATATGCAATTTTACAATGGGAACGTGTTATAAAATGCCCTGCCACTGTTGTTTTCCTTGGGATTTAGAGTGAGAGACATGAAGGCTGACAACTCTCTTCCTGTTGTAGGTCAGAGCTTCAAGGAACTCTGTAATCTTCCCACCAGCTTTATTCTCTCCTGGAACTCACGGGTAAAATTAGATGCTGGCTGGACTTCAGTAGTTGAGTTTGAAATCTTTCAGAGGCCAAGTCAGACAACGGCAGCAGACTGCTTTCTCACAGTACCACTTTGAGAGACACTTTGTACAGACTAACATAGTTTAGTAAACCGATGAGTGTCTGGCAATTTTGCCATAAAACGCCATTAATAACAACGCCTATAGGAGCACAGGAAAATGATCTTTGTGTGGTTAATCTTGGAAACAGAATCAGGCTTCATCTTCCTTTTACCAACATGCTTCCTTTACCTCTTGATGTTGCTCTACTCTAGTGTACTGTTACAGTTGAAAAGCCACACTTTAGATGAGGATTTAGTTGGAACTATTTTATTACATGCATTATAATTGACTCTAGGAGGCAGACATGGTGAAAAGGGTGTGGGAAGAAATTATTTAGAGGGTGAATGCTCTCCCAAACTATCATCAAACGCATTTACCTAATTTGACACATTTTGCCTGGTAGTCATAGAAATAGACTGAGGTGCCCCCATCAGAATATAAAGAGTCAGAAACTAAAACCAGACTGAAAAGAGCCAACCCATTAGGGAAGTACCTCCCTGGGGAGCGGGTGGGCAGGGAAAGGAGGTTTGATGGCAATTACTAAACACTGATTCGAGAACATGTTTAGAGGAGCTGCGAGCCAGGGAAATCCTCCTTCCCAGTCTTAGCTGGGCAAGGGACAGTTAAGTAAAAAGAGTTCTGCTTATTCTCTGCTGCAGGATGCTACCCCCTGACCCTTTATAAGTCAGCCTAGCTTGATTACTCCTTTTAATTCAAGGCTCAAAACAGCTTGTAAAGTTTTTTTTATCATTCCTTTCCAGATTGTGTGGGCCACACTGTAGCATTTTGTCCACATCTGTTTTCCAACCTCATTACTCTTCTGTTATTACATTCATTAGAAAAAAGAGCTGTTTATTTCTTTTCTGCATGTTTTCCCCCTAGTTTCAAAAGCTAAAATGGTAAATCATGTGGTGTTTGATGTGACCATCTCCACGATTTCTAGTATACAAATTGGTGGTTGCATATACAGGAATTGGTTGAACCTTATTGTTTAAATTAGCTATACCCCAGCCAAAGCTCACAACTCATAGGAGGCTGTTTCACTGTAGACTGAGATTGTCAAGACTTCTCATTTCTGTATCAGAATGGTTATATCATTCGCTCCAGGGTGCATAGCGATAACGTGAATTTTTTGTCTAGTATGACTCCTGCGCACTTTAATTTGAATATAATTATTTAAAGACACATGGAAGCTGGAGGCAGAGCTTTGGAATTTAGGATGGTTTTACTTAGTGAAGAGAAAGCTAAGAGAGATGAGACAAGGATGTCCACAAATACCGTTTCTATTCAATGTTATACTAGAACTACTACCCAGAGCAATGAAATGAGAACAGCAGATTCGAGGAATAAGAAATGGAAGAAAATAGACATAGCTGACCTTATTTGCAAATTATATTATTTGCTTCAAAGACAATCTAGAAGAATGAACAAACTGTTAGAATTAATAAAATAATTCGGCAACATTGCTGGATACAGAATTTGATGATGTTCCTTCATGATAGTAATAACCAATTAGAAAGAAAAAGATCCTATTTGTAATAATAATCAAAAGCACAAAGAAGCTAGGAATAATTCTTAGAAAACATATGCAAAACCTTTACAGGAAATGTATAAAGCAAAGTTGAAGGAATGAAAGAAGATCCACATAAATGGATATAACATATTCATAGATAGGGAGACTTTATTTATTTATTTATTTATTTATTTATTTATTTATTGAGATAGAATTCTTACTCTTTCACCCAGGCTGGAGTGTAGTGACACGATCTCCGCTCACCACAACCTCCACCACTTGGATTCAAGCAATTTTCCTGCCTCAGCCTCCCGAGTAGCTGGGATTACAGGCATGCCACTGCGCCCAGCTAATTTTTGTATTGTTAGTAGGGGTGAGGTTTCGCCATGTTGACCAGGCTGGTCTTGAACTCCTGACCTCAGGTGACCCACCTGCCTCAGCCTCCCAAAGTGTTGGGATTACAGGCGTGAGACACCTCGCCCAGCCGGGCTACTTAATTGTTGTTTTGTTTTGTTTTGTTTTGTTTTGTTTTTGTTTTGAGACAGAGTTTGCTCTTGTTGCCCAGGCTGGAGTGCAATGGCGCGATCTCCACTCACTGCAACTTCCGCCTCCCAAGGTTCAAGCAATTCTCCTGCCTCAGCCACCCGAGTAGCTAATGTGCCACCACACCCAGCTAATTTTGTATTTTTAGTAGTGATGGGGTTTCTCCATGTTGGTCAGGCTGGTCTCAAACTCCTGACCTCAGGTGATCCACCCGCCTTGGCCTCCCAACGTGCTGGAATTACAGGCGTGAGCCACGGCGCCTGGCCTGGGAGACTTAATATTTAAAGGCTGTCAATTATCCCCAAGTTAATCTAGAAATTAAATGAAATTCAAATGAACACCCTAAGAAGTTTTGAATTACTCAAAGTCTTAGCAGGAAACCAATGGCACACACAGAAGTGTTCACCGAGGGGAGTCAATGAAGGACCTGTTTACAAAGGTGTGGACAAAGCTTAAGGAAACCAAGAAACCAACAGGGGAAAGTGAGGCACCCTGAGCTAGCAAAAGCAAAGAAGCACCGTTAACACCCCTGGGCCTGAAGCTGCAAGCGGATGGAACCGTTCCCAGAACCCAGACAGTGCTGTAGCTTTAGCTGTAGAGAGGCCCACCTGGTAGGCCTTCAGTAGAGGAACAGCTGCTACTAACCTGGACATAGGTGCGAGGGAGCTAAGGAGAGAAATACATTGACCTGTTCCTCCTTTTGCCCTTCATTCTCTTTCCATTGACTCTCATTAGCTGAATATAAGAAGGAGAGACCCAGTGGATGCTGCCCATCTAGAGGTCAGCCTCATGGGACACAGAACAAGGTGAAGAGTGGAAAGTGATTCTGAAGGAGCAATCAGAGACCATCCAGTGCAGGTGTTTTTCATAGTGTTTTTCAAGGTGATCTTGAACTTCACGTGGAAGATCGGAGGATTAAAACCAGCAAGGAAAGTTTTTGAAGCAACAGACCTATTACAACTTTTATTTAAAATCTCAATTTCTTTCCTGCCAGATATTAACATGTATTACAAAGCTGTAATAATTAAAGCAGAATGGTATTGTTTCAGAGAAAGACAGACAGTGGAACACAATCTACATATATGTAGAAACTTGATATATGACAAACCAGTGCTGAAAATTGGACTGTTCAGTAAATTGTGCTGAGACAAATGATTATCCACATAGGAAAAACTTAGGACTTCATATTAGGATAGCAAAAATAAAAAATTCTGACTATACGTGTTGACAAGGATTGGATACTCGTATACTGTTGGTAGAAGTATTAATTGACATAATCCTATCAGAGGGTAATTTACAACATCTAGTAAAGTTTTATGGATTCTAGAGCCAGACTATTCCCCGTCTGTAAAATGGGGTTAACAAGTGATCCTCAGAAGATTATTGTGAAGATTAAATGAGTTTATATATACATATCTATAAAAAATTATATAGATATAATGCTTGGAACAATGGCTACTACAAAATAAGCTCTATTTAAATGTGTCATTATTGTTGTTATTTCCAGATCTTGCAGTTCTACTTCTAGGTATGTAATCCAGAGAAAATTCTGACTTGTGTATAAAAGAAGACTCATTCAGGCCGGGCGCGGTGGCTCACACCTGTAATCCCATCACTTTGGGAGGCCGAGGCAGGCAAATCATGAGGTCAGGAGATCGAGACCATCCTGGCTAACATGGTGAAACCCCGTCTCTACTAAAAATACAAAACAAAATTAGCCAGGCGTGATGGCAGGCGCCTGTAGTCCCAGCTACTTGGGAGACTGAGGCAGGAGAATGGCGTGAACCTGGAGGCAGAGCTTGCAGTGAGCCGAGATCGCATCACTGTACTCCAGCCTGGGCGATAGAGTGAGAGACTCTGTCTCAAAAAAAAAGAAGACTTAATTCAATAATGTTTATTTCAAATGAACAAAAAAGTAGCTGAAAAAAATCATGATATATTCATTGTATAGCAATAAGAATGAATAAATTAAACTGTATGTGGTAACATAGATAAGTCTTTTTTGTTTGTTTTGTTTTGTTTTTGTTTTGAGAGAGTCTCACTCTGTTGACCAGGCTGGAGTGCAGTAGCGTGATCTTGGCTAACTGCAACCTCCCTGTCCTGGTGCAAGTGATTCTCATGTTTCAGCCTCCCACATAGCTGGGATTACAGGAGTGTGCCACCACATTCAGCTAATTTTTATATTTTAGTAGAGACAGAGTTTCACCATGTTGGCCAGGCTGGTCTCAGACTCCTGACCTCAGATGATCCACCCACCTTGTCCTCCCAAAGTGCTGGGATTACAGGTGTGAGCCACCACACCCAGCCTCATAGATAAGCCTGAAAAACATGTTGAGAGTGAAATAAAACCAGATTGCAGAGGAATATGAACAGTCTGGTATTGAGAAGGCAGGAGACATGAGAATGGGGAATGGCACAGAGAGATTTCAGCCCTGTCTCTAATATTTCATACCTTTCAAACATTTTCTAAAATCTGATCCAAAAAGAGAACTGATCTGTTAATTATGGTCAGGTTTTAGAAATATAAAAGGGATATTAGAAGTATGATAGAGGCCGGGCGCAGTGGCTCACGCCTGTAATCCCAGCACTTTGGGAGGCCGAGGTGGCAGATCACAAGGTCAGGAGATCGAGACCACGGTGAAACCCCGTCTCTACTAAAAATACAAAAATTAGCCAGGCGCGGTGGCGGGCACCTGTATAGTCCCAGCTACTCAGGAGGCTGAGGCAGGAGAATGGCGTGAACCCGGGAGGCAGAGCTTGCAGTGAGCCGAGATCGCGCCACTGCACTCCGGCCTGGGGGACAGAGTGTGACTCTGTCTCAAAAAAAAAAAAAAAGTATGATAGAGAGAAATCGCCCTACAGAGAAATTGCCCTGTGTGGTCTTTGGAGGCAGACAGCCCTGTATTCAATTCCACTGTTTATTTTTATTAGCTGTGTAATCTTATATAAATTATTTAACATTAGTTACCTCACCAGGTTAGTTTGACAATTACATGGTGTACTATATATAAGAAAGCACAGTACCAGCCGGGCACAGTGGCTCACGCCTGTAATCCCAGCACTTTGGGAGCCGGACGCGGGCAGATCACCTAAGGTCGGGAGTTCAAGACCAGCCTGACCAACATGGAGAAACCCTGTCTCTACTAAAAATACAAAATTAGCCGGCGTGGTGGTGCATGCTTGTAATCCCAGCTACTCGGGAGGTTGAGGCAGGAGAATCGCTTGAACCTGAGAGGCAGAGGTTGCGGTGAGCCAAGATTGCACCATTGCATTCTAGCCTGGGTAACAAGAGTGAAGCTCTGTCTCAAGAAAAAAATTAAAAGCACAGTACCTGATACATAGTAGATATTCAATAATTGTTCCATTCCTTCCACTCTTATACAAGGAAGAAAAAAGACGAATCAGCATCTCCCTTGGAAAATACTCTAGACCAAATTTCTGCTTCTGTGGGCCTGGTTTCTACAATCTTGTTTGTTTGGCTATAATTCATGTTGACTTTAAGTAAGGATTGCCAATTCATGCCCAAACTTAGTGAAGCAAGCTCACTTGATAAAGAAATGAATTTCAGGATTTCACTATATAACACCATCATTCTTTTTTTTTCCCCATCAAGTAGTATATATGCCTGGGTTTGTGTGTATCATGCTGTCCTGGACTCTGTATAGCAAAGATTTAATGACCGTGGACCTTACCTTTGTTCTAAAAAAAAATCTTTGACTATACCATTTTTATAATAAACACTTGCAAACTCACACCTTTTCTTGCTAACTGCGCAGGAGAACAGTTGCTCTTTTTTTTTCTCTACATAAAAGACAAATGTCTTTATCTTGTGGAAAATCCAGTGTCACCTTTCATAGATACTAAAATACTTCGTTTCTTCATGTCTAATGAGACTTCCTGTTTGGTTATTGTTTTTATAAAGATATGAAATCCATATGAAAGCTCTTGTGGTCAGGGTCAGTTATTCCAAGGGGGAAACCTGTCCTCATGTTCATTAAAATGATATCTCTTCTGGGCATACCTCTTTTGATCATTAACAAGCAACTGAATACTTTTCTTATGAATATTTCTGTAACAACCAAATTAGCAAATATAGCCTTGTGCTTTAGGATTTGATCTTATTTTTACCTAATACTTGGGAGTTTAGAGTAAAACAAGCAATGCTAAGAAGAGACTGTGCAATGGGTAAAGGAGACAAATGGCCTAAAGAGAATGAGACACACACCGTACACACACATGACCATTAGTAGACAGAGAAAACGGCCAGTATGTGGAAATTAAAAGGATGATCTTCTTTCTTGCATGCTTCTCACAAGAAAATTCATCCTGAGCAATTTCATTTCAGGCAAGGCTTGGGAAAGGGGAATTAGTTTCCAAAGGAATGTATGAGAAGCGCCTTGGACCTGAATGATTTAACACTGAACTAAGACTTGGTATCTGAGAAGCTGTATCTAAGAGTGGAGAGATGAAACAAGAGGCTTAGGAAAATTTTCCTGCCTAGTGTCCTCAAGGTTTACCAAGATGACCTTACATGTAGGTACTGTTTTCCAAAACTGACATATTTAGGAAATCTTTAAAAATATCTAATTGCTACAATTAGTATGACTCACAGCCCTTTGCACCTTCTGTTGTTATGGAGTCCATCCCATTTCGTGTTAGAAATTTTCTGTAATGTAAGCCTATTTAGTCTATTTTCTCCCACTTTGTAAACAACCTTTTTCCATAGTTGCAAATGTCTCCACCATTATTTGTTTCAATTTGTAAATTTCAGAAAGGCTAGAATAAACAGTGTCCTCACACACGCACATTTATCCATTGCCAGACATGCACTATCTCTGGCCAGAGATATAGTCAAAAGTGGACCCTCCATACTTTTTTTATAGCACCGGAATCCACAGTGAGATTCTTTGCTTCTTGACCCCTTTCTACTATGATAGGAAAGTTAATTTTTTGTTGGTGGTGGTTGTTTTTGTTTGTTTGTTTGTTTGAGACGGAGTCTCGCTCTGTCTCCCAGGCTGGAGTGCAGTGGTGCGGTCTCGGCTCACTGCAAGCTGCGCCTCCCAGGTTCACGCCATTCTCCTGCCTCAGCCTCCCGAGTAGCTGGGACTACAGGCACCCGCGACCACACCCGGCTAATTTTTTGTATTTTTATTAGAGATGGGGTTTCACTGTGTTAGCCAGGATGGTCTCGATCTCCTGACCTCGTGATCCACCCCCCTCGGCCTTCCAAAGTACTGGGATTGCAGGCGTGAGCCACTGCGCCCGGCTGGAAAGTTAATTTTTAAATTGCCACAGTGGTTGGTAAATTAAAAGATATTAAGTCATGATGTGAAGGCTTTTATTTTTTGAAAAGAAAAAGCTAATTTAGGTTGGGTGCGGTGGCTCACGCCTGTAATCCCAGCACTTTGGGAAGCCAAGGTGGGCGGATTGCTTGAGGTCAGGAGTTCGAGACCAGCCTGGCCAACTTGGTGAAACTCTGTCTCTACTAAAATACAAAAATTAGCTGGATGTGGTAGTGCGTGCCTGTAATTCTAGCTACTCAGGAGGCTGAGGCAGGAGAATCACTTGAATCCAGGAGGCAGAGGTTGCACTGAGCCAACATCGTGCCACTGCACTCCAGCCTGGGCGACCGAGCAAGACTCCGTCTAAAAAAAAAAAAAAAAAAAGGTGGCAAGAAGGTGAAACATGGAATTTTCCAGAGCAAAGCCAGGAAGTGCTGTGTAAGAAAGGACCGTGTGATCTACAACATGACCGTAGGGAAGACTCTGCCCTCCTTTGTTTTATTCTCATCCACGTCCAAGAACCTGTCCTATATAGGTCTTTGTGTGCACAAAGCTCACTGAAAACCCATACTCACCCCTCCCCAAAAAAACTGGGTCACATATCTCTTGAATATTTAATGTAATGTCCTACATTTGGTGCCCAGAGAGAAACTGTTACTCACTCGTAGATGTCACTCAAGCCACAGATAGACTGTCATTCACTGAAGATACAGTATCCTTAGTCATATTTGATCTTGGGGACTCTTTGCACCTCTACTTCCAACTTTGTCTGTTTTGCATTTGTTGTTTATTCATTCATTATTTTCTATTAGCTAAGGATTGATTGACTACTCAGACTTGCAAATGAATAAGACATAGAGTCTATGTTTAATGTATATTCCTCAGTCTAGTTGGGAAAGTAGAATTTTACAGTCAATGATAGTATTTCTGTCTGTCTATCCTGCTCTTTTTGAATCACTACCACCGACCCCCACCACTACCACAAGTTTTTCATTTTCTTTTGCTTTCCATTTGCCAGATTCAAATTATTTTTTCATTGTAGTATAAAAGAAAACATAACATTATCATCTTAAGTGTCCACTACAGTAATACATATGCATATTATTGTATAACAGCTCACTAGAATTTTTCATCATACAAAACTGAAACTCTATACCCATTAAACGATTCCCATCCCCACCAGTAATTGTCTTTTTGTTTTGTTTTTTGTTTTGTTTTGTTTCTGAGACAGAGCCTCATTCTATTGCCCAGGCTAGAGTACAATCTCGGCCCCTGGGTTCAAGCAGTTCTCATTCCTCAGCCTCCTGAGTACCTGAGATTACAGGCATGCACCACCACACCCAGCTAATTTTTGTATTTTTAGTAGAGATGGGGTTTCACCATTTTGACCAGGACAGTTTTGAACTCCTGACCTCAGATGATCCGCCCGCCTCAGCCTCCCAAAGTGCTGGGATTACAGGCGTGAGCCACCACATCCAGCCAGTAATTGTCTTTTTATGATTTGCTTATTTCACCTAGCATAATATCCTCAAGGGTCATCCATGTTGTAGCATATGGCAGGATTTCCTTCTTTTTAAAGGCTGAATAATATTCCCCCTGTATATATGTATATACCACATTTTCTTTATCCATTTATCCATCAGTGGACATTTAGGTTGCCTCCATCTCTTTGACTATTGTGACTAATGCTGCAGTGAACACAGGTGTACAAGCATCTCTTAGAAATTATATTTTCTTTTCTTCTTTTTTTTTTTTTTTTTTTTTTGAGACGGAGTTTCGCTCTTGTTGCCCAGCCTGGAGTGCAATGGCATGATCTCAGCTCACCACAACCTCTGCCTCCTGGGTTCAAGCGATTCTCCTACCTCAGCCTCCCAAGTAGCTGGGATTACAAGCATGCACCACCACGCCTGGGTAATTTTGTGTTTTTAGTAGAGATGGGGTTTCTCCATGTTGGTCAGTCTGGTCTTGAACTCCCGACCTCAGGTAATCCACCCGCCTTGGCCTCCCAAAGTGCTGGGATTACAGGCATGAGCCACCACGCCCGACCATTATATTTTCAGTTCTTTTGAATATATATCAAGAAGTGGAATTGCTGGATTATATACGGTAATTCTATTTTTAATGTTCTAAGGAGTCTCCATGCTGTTTTCCATAGTGGCTACACCATTTACATTCCCACCAACAATGCACAAGGGTTTTGCACAATTTCTCCACATCCTTACCAGCACTTGTTACTCTCTTACATTTGTTTGTTTGTTTGTTTTGATAGTGGCCAACTTAATGGGTGTGAGGTGATCTACCATTGTGTTTTTGATTTGCATTTCTCTGATGATAGTAATGTTCTGCTAGCAACTTTTCATACAACTTGTTGGCAATTTGCAGTTATTCTTGGATTAATGTCTATTCAATTCCTTTGGACTTTTTATGGTTTTTTTTTCTTTTTTTTTTTTAATTAAGATAAGGTCTTGCTCTGTTGCCCAGGCTGGAGTGCAGTGGCATGACCTTGACTCACTGCAACTTCTGTCTCCCAGGTTCAGACGATTCTTGTGCCTCATTCCCCAGGTAGCTGAGATGATAGGCACGTGCCACCACGCCTGGCTAAATTTTTGTATTTTTGGTAGACAGCGTTTTGCCATGTTTTTGAGGCTGGTCTCAAACTCCTTGCCTCATGTGATCCACCCGCCTCTGCCTCCCAAAGTGCTGGGATTACAGGCGTGAGCCACCAGGCCTAGCCTTCTGCCCTTTTTTTTTTTTTTTTTTTTTTTTCCTGAGACGGAGTGTGGCTCTGTTGCCCAGGCTAGAGTGCAATGGTGCGATCCCGGCTCACCACAACCTCCGCCTCCCAGGTTCAAGCGATTCTCCCGCCTCAGCCTCCTGAGTAGCTGGGATTATAGGTGACCGCCTCCGCGCCCAGCTAATTTTTGTATTTTTTTTAGTAGAGATGGGGTTTCACCATGTTGGCCAGGCTAGTCTCGAACTCCTGGCCTCATGTCATCCGCCTGCCTTGGCCTCCCAAAGTGCCAGGAGTACAGGCGTGAGCCACCACACCTGGCCCTTTTGCCCATTTTTTAATCAGATTGTTTCATTGTTGAGTAGTAGGAGCTCTTTATACATTCTGGATGCTACCCCCCTATCAGATATACAGTTTGCAGATATTTCCTTCCACTTTATAGGCTGCCTTTTCACACTGTTGTCTCCTTTGTGATGGTTTTTAAGTCTGATGTCATCCTATTTGTCTACTTTTGCTTTCATTGCCTGTGCGTTTGTTGTCATGTGTTACAAATCATTGCTAAATCCAATGTAATGAAACTTCTCCCCTATGTTTTCTTCAGGTAGTTTTATAGTTTCAGGTTTATTTTTGTTTTGTTTTGTTTGTTTTGAGATGAAGTTTCGCTCTTGTTGCCCAGGCTGGAGTGCAATGGCACAATCTTGGCTCACCACAACCTCTGCCTCCCGAGTAGCTGGGATTACAGGATTCAAGCGATTCTGCTGCCCCAGCCTCCCAAGTAGCTGGGATTACAGGCATGCGCCACCATGCCAGGCTTCTTTTGTATTTTTAGTAGAGACAGGGTTTCTCCATGTTGGTCAGTCTCGTCTCGAACTCCTGACCTCGTGATCTGCCTGCCTCAGCCTCCCAAAGTGCTGGGATTACAGGCGTGAGCCACCACACCTGGTTATGTTTAGGTCTTTAACACATTTTGAGTTTTCTGTACATGGTGTAAGGGAAGGATCCAACTTTTATTATTATTATTATTTTTTTTCTGAGACGGAATCTTGCTCTGTTGCCCATGCTGGAGTGCATGACACCATCTCGGCTCACTGCAGCCTCTGCCTCTTGGGTTCAAGTGATTCTCCTGCTTCAGCCTCCCAGGTAGCTGGGATTACAGGCGTGTACCACCACGCCTGGCTAATTTTTTTGTATTTTTAGTAGAGACAGGGTTTCACTGTGTTAGCCAGGATGGTCTCGATCTTCTGACCTCGTGATCCACCCGCCTCAGCCTTCCAAAGTGCTGGGATTACAGGCATGAGCCACTGTGCCCGGCATTTTTTTTTTCTTAGGTGGAGTCTCGCTGTGTTACCCAGGCTGGAGTGCAGTGGTGTGATCTTGGCTCACTGCAACCTCCGCCTCCTGGGTTCAAGCAATTCTCCTGCCTCAGCCTCCCAAGTAGCTGGGATTACAGGCGCCCGCCATCATGCCCAGCTAATTGTGTGTGTGTGTGTGTGTGTGTGTGTGTGTGTGTGTGTGTGTTCAGTAGAGATGGGGTTTCACCATGTTGACCAGGCTGGTTTCAAACTCCCAACCTCAAGTAATCCACCTGCCTCAGCCTCCCAAAGTGCTAGGATTACGGGCGTGAGCCACCGTGCTCGGCCCCAACTTTATTCTTTCTCATGTAGTTAACCAGTTTTCCTAGAACCATTTGGGGTTTTTGTTTGTTTTGTTTGAACAGGGTCTCTCTCTGTTACCCAGACAGGAGTGCAATGGTGCAATCATACCTCACTGCAGCCTCACACTCCTGAGCCCAAGCAGTCCTCCTGCCTCAGCTTCTCAAGTTGCTGGGAGTACAGGCACACACCACCATGCCCAGCTAATTATTTTATTTTTTGTAGAAATGATGCATCATTCTGTTGCCAGGCTGGTCTTGAACTCCTGGCCTCAAGCCGTCCTCCCACCTGGGCCTCCAAAAATGCTGGAATTAGAGATGTAAGCCATCATGCCTGGCTACCATTAATTGAAGAGACTATCTTCAAATTACATTTTAAAGGAAAAACTGAAATATATTCCTTCTATAGAAAAGTGCTTCAAATATATTGTATGCAGAAGCAATCAATGAGTATGCAGCCAAAATATAAGAAAATAAGAATTTTAGAATCTTTTTGGGTACTTAATGAAAAATACTAGGTTGTTTTTTAGGATTTGGTGATATTTATGGTGTTTGTCAGTGCTTAAAAACATGTAATTTTGCCTGGACACAGAGGCTCATGCCTGTAATCCCAGCACTTTGGGAGGCTGAGGCGGACAGATTGGTTGAGCTCAGGAACTCGAGACCAGCCTCAGCAACATGGCAAAATCCTGTCTCTACAAAAAAAATACAAAAATTAGCCAGGCATGGTCTCATGAGACCACACCTGTGGTCTCAGCTACTCGGGAGGCTGAAGTGGGAGGATTGCTTGAGCCCAGGAGGTCAAGGTTGCAGTGAGCCGAGAGTGCACCACTGCACTCCAGCCCCGGTGACAGAGTGAAACCCTGTCTCAAAAAGAAAAAAAAGTTATTTTGATCATCTGTCCTCATTCTAAGTAAAAATTACTTTCATATATAAGTTGTATTGTGTAAGTTTCAGGCTATCCATAACTAGATCTACTCCTGTTCCAATACATCACATTTTGTATCAATTTTGCCTTTTTATCTCTTGATATCTGCCCCAGTCTAAACGTGTTGACCTTCATACCTGAAACAGGCATCATCTGTGGTCTCTGTTCACTGTCACGCTGGGGAGTCCCTTTCGCTCACTCTTGCATTAGATCTCCTGCGCCCTCCTATATCCTGTGTTCTTTGTTGGCTTACTTCCTCACTTTGGTAATTCCTCTATGTAGATCTGAGTTTCGATTTTCCTTCACCCAGATTTCCATTAATGTTTCTTGAAATACCAGTATGCTAGCTAGAATTCTCTTAGCTTTTGTCTAAAAATGTCTGTTTTACCTTTATTTTATTTATTTTTTCTGAGACATGGTCTCACTTTGTCACCCAGGTTGGAGTGCAGTGGCATGATCATGGCTCACTGGCAGCCTCAACGTCCTGGGCTCAAGCGATCTTCCCGCCTCAGTCCCCCAAGTAGCTGGGACAACAAGCGCGCACCACCACACCCGGCTAATTTTTTGTATTTTTTGTAGAGATGGGGTTTTGCCATGTTTCCCAGGCTGACTGCCTTTATTTTAAGAGATATTTTGCTGAATATAATGCTGCATTTAAAAAATACCATTTAAAAAAAAAAATCCAGATGTCATTCTGGCTTGTGTGGATTCTGACAAGAAATTAGCAGTTATTCTTTTTTCTGTATGTCATATGTCTTTTACCTCTGGCTACTTTTAAGATTTGTCTATCTATTTTTCATTATTTTGGTGATGATGTGTTCTGGATTGGTTTTATTTATGTATATCCTATTTTATAGTTTGTTGAGTTTCTTGGTTCTATGAGTTTATCATTTTTATCAAATTTGAAAATTTTCTGGTTATTTTTTCCAAAAATTTTTAATGCCTAACCCTTCCTCTGAGACTCCAGTTTCATATATCAGACCACTAATATTGTCGCATAAGTCACTGTGGCTCTGTTCTTTTTTTTTTTTGAGACAAAGTCTGGCTCTGACACCCAGGCTGGAGTGCAGTGGTGCGATATTGGCTCACTGCAACCTCCACCCTCCCGGGTTCACACCATTCTCCTGCCTCAGCCTCCCGAGTAGCTGGGACTACAGGCGCCGCCATCACACCCGGCTAATTTTTTTGCATTTTTTAGTAGAGACGGGGTTTCGCCATGTTCGCCAGGATGGTCTCGATCTCCTGACCCTGTGATCTGCCCGCCTCAGCCTCCCAAAGTGCTAGGATTACAGGCGTGAGCCACCGCGCCTGGCCTTTTTTTCTTATAAGTTTTCTTTTTCTCTGTGCTACAATTTAGTTTCTATTGCTGTATCATCAGGTTTATAGGCTCTGTAGTGTTTCATCTTTTGTCAAGTCAATTTAGTGAATCTTTTATTTTTAGAAGTCATGTTTATGTTTAGAAGTTATGTTTAGAAACTATCTTTTTTTTAATCTCCCATTTCCTATCTTAATTATATTCATATTTTCTTTAAAATCTTTGATTTTTTTTTTTTTTTTTTTTTTGAGACA
This sequence comes from Papio anubis, assembly GCF_008728515.1. Lineage (NCBI taxonomy): Eukaryota > Metazoa > Chordata > Mammalia > Primates > Cercopithecidae > Papio > Papio anubis. The sequence continues at coordinate 31,584,258 of NC_044992.1, forward strand.
AGGTCTCACTTTGTTACCCAGGCTGGAGTGCAGTGACACAATCTCTGCTCACTGCAACCTCTACCTCCTGGGTTCAAACAATTCTCCTGCCTCAGCCTCCTGAGTAGCTGGGATCACAGGCACGTGCCACCACACCCCCCTAATTTTTGTATTTTTAGTAGAGATGGGGTTTCACCATGTTGGCCAGGCTGGTCTCAAACTCCTGACCTCAGGTGATCCACCTGCTGCGGCCCCCCAAAGTGCTGGGATTACAGGTGTGAGTCACCGCACCAGCCTGAACATGTTTTAATAGCTGTTTGAACTTCCTTCTATTAAAAACCTACAGCCAACACCAGACATAATGAAGATTGAAAGCTTTCTCCTAAGATCAGGAACACAGCAAGGGATGTCTACGGTCACCACTGCTATTCACCCAAGTACAGGAGGTTCTAGCTAGTGCTCTAAGGAAAAATAAAGAAACCAAAAGCATCTCAATTGGAAGAGAAGAAGTAAAACTGTTTCTATTCCTAGGAAACATAATTGTCTATGTAGAAAAACCTATGAAATCTAATTTAGTAATTTATTTGGAGACAGGGTCTTGCAGGGTCACTCTGCAAGGTGCAAAGGATGGAGTGCAGTAGTGCGAACATAGCTCACTTCAGCCTCTATCTCCTGGTCTCAAGTAATGATCAGCCTTTGAGTAGCTGGGACCACAGGTGAACGCCACCATACTTGACTAATTTTTAAATTTTTTTGTAGAGACGGGGTCTCACCATGCTGCCCAGGCTAGTCTCAAACTCCTGGGCTCAAGCAATCCTCTCACCTCAACCTCCCAAAGTACGAGGATAACAGGCATTAGCCACTGCACCCAACCCTAAAATCTGCTTTTGAAAAGCTACGGGAACTAGTAAGGAGTCTAATGGCATCAGAATATAAGAAGGATATGTAAAAATGGACTGAATTGTCTATATGCTATCAACAAATAATCTGAAATTGAAATTTTAAAGCAATACCATTTATAGTATATAAGTAAATATCATAGATCTTGAATGGAGTATATAGAATAAAGGATTCACTATAGGGATGAGGTCTATACAGGGTCTTATGTGATTGCTGGTGCTGTTGAAGAGTCTGTTGCCATTGAGTCTCTTGGTGGGCCTGAATGTCGAGTAGGGCTGAAGCTGGGAAGAAAGCTCAATGTTTAGCAGCAGAGAGAAAAGGCAAATTGGAACCCAAGTGCATTTCTCAGACAAGATCTCACCTTGTCGCCCAGGCTGGAGTGCAGTGGCACAATCACAGTGAGTAGTGGCTCACTGCAGCCTTGTCAGTGCCTTTAGCCTTGATAAAATGGCTGACTGACCTGCAGAAGGAGCTCTTCACTACAGAGCTGCACATACACTTGGCCCAGGAGTCAGAGAATTTGAAGGAGACTATCTCATGAGAGCTGGGGGATATGTAGCCCGGGAGGCTGGCCAGCACGTCAGTGACAGTAAGCACAAGCTGCCACAGCACCATGTGCCCTACATTTAACCTTCAGAGCACGATGATTGCTGCCGTCTTCCACCTTCCAAATCTCATGGAAATTTTTCTTATGATTAACCCCAACTCATAATCATACTTGGAAGAGAATTTTCTGAATTATAGTTCCAGATTAGCTAAATTGATACAGTACAAAGTCGTCATAATACTTAATAGTTTTTTGATAGCGTTAGGTACAAAACCTTATAAACAGCAACCTATTTTGCAAGGTTGTAGGATATGCTATCAATATATAAAAATCACTTTTGTTGGCTGGGCACGGTGGCTCACGCCTGTAATCCCAGCACTTTGGGAGGCTGAGGTGGGTGGATCACGAGGTCAGGAGTTTGAGACCAGGCTGGCCAACATGGTGAAACCCCATCTCTACTAAAGATACATTAAAAAATTAGCTGGGCATGGTGGTGAGCGCCTGTAATCCCAGCCACTTGGGAGGCTGAGACAGGAGAATCACTTGAACCTGGGAGGCAGAGGTTGCAGTGAGCTGAGATCGCGCAACCACACTCCAGCCTGGGCGACAGGACGAGACTCCATCTCAAAAAAAAAAAAAAAAAATCACTTGTGTTTCTATACAGTAGCAATGAGCAAACCGCAAGTGAAATTAGGAAAGCTATTTCATTTACAGTAGCATCAAAAAGAATAAAGTACTCAGGAATAAATTTAACAGAAGTAAAAACTTTATAAACTACAAAACACTGGGAGAAATTACAGAAGAACTAAATAAATGGAAAAATACTCCATGTTCATAGATCAGAAGACAAAATTGTTAAGGTGGCAGTGCTCCCCAAATTGATCTACCAATTCAATGCAATCTCTATCAAAATAATCTCTATCAAAATCTCTATCAAATAAACTGACTTATTTGCAGAAATTGACAAGCTGATCCTAAAATTTACATATAAATTCAAGGGTGGGCCGGGCGCGGTGGCTCAAGCCTGTAATCCCAGCACTTTGGGAGGCCGAGACGGGCGGATCACGAGGTCAGGAGATCGAGACCATCCTGGCTAACACGGTGAAACCCCGTCTCTATTAAGAAATACAAAAAACTAGCCGGGCGAGGTGGCGGGCGCCTGTAGTCCCAGCTACTCGGGAGGCTGAGGCCGGAGAATGGCGTAAACCCGGGAGGCGGAGCTTGCAGTGAGCTGAGATCCGGCCACTGCACTCCAGCCTGGGTGACAGAGCGAGACTCCGTCTCAAAAAAAAAAAAAAAAAAAAAAAAAAAAAATTCAAGGGTGCAGAAAAGCCAAAATAATCTTGAAAAAGAACAAAGTTCTGAAGGCCTCGACTTTTCAATTTCAAAATATACTTCTAAGCTACAATAATCAAGACAGTGTGGTACTGGTGTAAGGATAGACATACACCATAATGGAATAGAATTGAGAGTCCAAAAATAACCCTCACATTTACAGTCAATTAAATTTTAAACATGGATGTCAAGACATTTTCTATGAGGAAAGAATAGTATTTTCAACAAGTGGTAGGCTGGGCATGGTGGCTCACACCTGTAATCACAATGCTTTGGGAGGCCAAGGCAGGAGGGTCACTTGAGGCCAGGAGTTTGAGACCAGCCTGGGAAACATAGTGAGACCTTGTCTCTTATAGGAAAAAAAAAAATTTAGAGAGGCATGGTGGCTTGTGCCTATAGCCCTAGTAACTCAAAAGGCTGAGGCAGGAGGATCACTTTTTCTAGGAGTTCAAGGTTACAGTGAGCTGTGATCATGTCAGTGTACTCCAGCCTGAGTGACAGAGCAAGACCCTGTATCAGAAAAAAATAAATAAAAAGGTGATGAGACAACTGAATATCCACATGACCCTATCTCATACCATACACAAAAATTAACTCAAAATGGATCAAAGACCTAAATGTAAGAGGTGAAGCTATAAAACTCTTAGAAGAAAACATATGAGTAAATCTTTGTGACCATGGATTAGGCAATAGTGTCTTATATATGACACCAAAAACACAAACCACAAGAGAAAAATAGACAATAAACTGGACACTATCAAACTAGAAAATGTTCAGGCTTCTAAGAATAACATCAGGAAAGTGAAAAAATGACTCACAAAATGGGAGAAAATTTTTGCAAATCATATATCTGATAAGAAACTTATATCTAGAATACATAAGAATGTATAAGAACAACTACAACACAATAATGACAAATAACCCAATTAAAAATGGGCAAAGATCTGAATAGACAGTTCTCCAAAGAAGATATACAATGGCCAATAATCATGTGAAAAGATGCTCAACATCATTAACCATCAGGGATATTCAACCCAAAACCACAAGGAGATACTACTTGGCACCCACTAGGATGACTATGATCAAAAAGATAGATAATAAGTGTTGATAATGATGTGGAGAAGTTGTAACCCTCATACACTGCTGGCAGGAATATAAAATGGTGTAGCTCCTTTAGCAAACTGGCAGTTTCTCAAATGGTTAACAGAGTTACCATATTATCCAGCAATTCCACACCCAGGTGTATACCCAAAAGAAATGAAAATATATCCACACAAAAAATGAATTTGAGACAGAGTCTCACTCTAGCCCAGGCTGGAGTAAGGTGGTGCGATCTTGGCTTACTGCAACCTCTGCCTCCCGGGTCCTGGTTCAAGCAATTCTGCCTCAGCCTCCCGAGTAGCTGGGATTACAGACATGTGCCACTATGCCCAGCTAATTTTTGTATTTTTAGTAGAGACGGGGTTTCACCATGTTGGCCAGTCTGGTCTTGAACTCCTGACCTTGTGATCTGCCCACCTCGGCCTCCCAAAGTGCTGGGATTACAGGCGTGAGCCACCGTGCCCAGACAATTTTTGTGGTTTTTGTAGAGACAGGGTTTTGCCATGTTCCCAGGCTTGTCTCAAACTCCTGGGCTCACATGATCCGCCCACCTTGGCCTCCCACAGTGCTGGGTTTACAGGTGTGTGCCACCATGCCCAGCCTCTATCAACTGTTGGATGGATATACCCGAAGGAATTGAATGCAGGAACAGGAACAGATGCTTCTGTGTTCCTTGCGGCATTATTCACTATAGCCCAAAGATGCCAATACCCTAAGCGTTCAACAGATTAATGGATATACAAAATGTGGTGTGTTCCTACAATGGAACACAAAATATTCCATAAAAAGGAATGAAGTTTTCATACATACTACAGCACAGATCAGCCTTGAAACTATTTGTGACTGGAAGAACCAGCCAGTATGGTTCCACTTATATGACATGTCCAGAATAGGAAAATCTAGAGAGACAGAAAGTAGATTAGTAGTGGTTGCCTAGGACTGGGGACATGGGGAGATAGGGAGATAATGGCTAAGGGGCACAGGGTTTCTTTTCAGAGCAATCAAAATCTTCTAAAATAGATTGTGGTGATGGTTGCACAATTCTGTAAATACACTAAAAGCCATTGAATTATATACTTTCCTTTTTTTTTTTAAGATGGAATCTTGCTCTGTCACCCAGGCTGGAGTACAGTGGCATGTCTGGACTCACTGCAACCTCCTCCTCCCAGATTCAAGTGATTCTCCTGCCTCAGCCTCTGGGATTACAGGCACGTGCCATCATGCCTGGCTAATTTTTGTATTTTTAGTAGAGACGGGATTTTACCATGTTGGCCAGGCTGGTCTCGAACTCCTGACCTCAAGTGATCCGCCCACCTCGGCCTCCCAAAGTGTTGGGATTACAGGCATGAGCCACTGCACCCAGCCTGAATTACATACTTTAAATGGGTGAATTGCATGATAGGTGAATTATATATCAATAAATCTTTTTTTTTTAAGGCAGTGTAGGTCCGACACACCTAATAGAACAGAAGCTCTTGCTGCTTTCTTCTCTTTTCATTGGTCAGTGATGACCTTTGTGGGCAGGTTTGGGCACAGGTCAGGGGTTCCATTCCATTCCTTATTATTTGGGTTCTTCTTGAAGAGCAGCTTCTGCCTAGCCCGTGGTGGTTAAGAGATTCACAAGCCAGTTTGCATTTTGCAAACTTTCCTTTGGGGCCTTAACAGAGGATATTTTTAGAACAGCTGTGGGTCTAATTTTGATGTGGCCCAATGACTGTTCACCAGGCCTCATCACTGCCTTTGGGATAAGCATATATTACATTCAGTCTTAATCCCTTGGAGGACACAGAGTTGTTCAGTCCATCCTGGTATAGACCACAAACCATGTTTAAAATAGTGGGCTAAGCCACTGGGCCTCCATGGTGAGGTGGCACTGGGCCCTCTGCTTGAGTGAAGAAAAAAAAAAAAAAAGCTAGGCAGGTAACCACAAGCCAAGTTGGGCTTGGCTGCTGCAGGCTGATTGGATGACTGTGGCAGTACCAGATTTGCTAAACCTCCTTTGGCTCACTTTTTCTCCCTCTCCATGTCTCTACATCTTTCTTTTTTTTCTCTCTCAATCCTGCTCCTTCTGAGTCTACATTAACTCTTTGTTTAGCTTGGCTCCAGAGCTGTAAGAACTTTCCTTTAGTCAAGTATTTATCTCTTGGGTAATTCTCTCCCTACTGTCAACAGAACTCAAGAAATCCTCTAGCTGAACAAAGAGTAGAGTTGTAAAGGACCTCAGAACTCTTCTACTCTAAGCCCCTTCCTTTACACTCGAAGACCCTGGTGCCCAGAGAGAGGAAATATTATGCCAAAGTTACCCACCAAATTAGGCTAGGCCTGGGATTTGGTACCATTATCTCCTCACTCATGGTTCCGTACTCTTTCCATTTTTGAATGAAGGACACACATTGCAGAAAGAAGCAGGATTCTGAGCAAATTCCAACCACTCGCAATTATCTTTGTGATAGATACAGACATAGGATCAACAGTAGTCCACCTCAAAGACAGTTATTGTTTCTTAAAGTCCAAGAGGCTATTGGTTATCACTGAGTCCAGCTTGGGGAGGTCATCAGATTTGTCTTTGGAAGGGAATGTGAGGTAGTTGACCTGGTTGAAAGAATGTCTAATTTGGAATCAGGATCCAGGTTTGAGTCACAACTTTGCCACTTAAAGATTTCACATCTTGCATGAGTAATTTGTTTTCTGCACTTCAACATATAGATCTATATAGGAGGAGTAACAATACCTACCTTGGAGTGTGGTTGTATAGATTTGATAAAACAATGAAAGTAAAAGCTTATTTTAACTTGAAACCAAAGGTGTATTCACAAAAAGACTGGCATTGTGTGTGTGTGTGTTCAGCAAGAAGTGACCCCCTCCAACTGTATCTTATGACAGATTAGTGCTTAAAGTGGGCAGCGCCAGAGCCAAAGGTTCTGCCAGTTCTCTTCACACATGCCTGATCATTTGGGCAGCAAAGATGGAGCTATCTGGGCATGTCTTGACCCTTAACAGGTTGAAGGCTTTCTCCAGCAAGTCCCAACTGATTGGCCTGTTGTATTCCCATAGTATCTCAGCCTTCTAAAAAGGTATTACATACTATGTGGTTTAAGAAGAAAATCAGGCACAAAATGGTATAAAAAGATACCTACTCTTGGCCAGGCATGGTGGCTCACGCCTGTAATCCCAGCACTTTGGGAGGCCGAGGCGGGCAGATCACGAGGTCAGGAGATCGAGACCATCCTGGCTCACACGGTGAAACCCCGTCTCTACTAAGTATACAAAAAGTTAGCCGGGCGCAGTGGCGGCCGCCTGTAGTCCCAGCTACTCAGGAGGCTGAGGCAGGAGAATGGCGTGAACCCAGAGGACGGAGCTTGCAGTGAGCCAAGATCGCACCACTGCACTCCAGCCTGGGCGACAGAGTGAGACTCCTTCTCAGACAAAAAAGAAAAAAACAAAAGATACCTACTCTTATCTCCCAATCCCTGCCCAGAGGAAATAATCACTGTCAGCAGTTTACTGTGTATCATTCCAAAGATATTCTGTGCATCCTTTTTTCTTTGCATCAAAAAGGTACCCTACTATGAATACTCTTTCCACATATCAATACATCTTGGAGATTTTTCCTTTTTTAGTATTTATAGAATTTCCTTAGAGACAACATAGTTTTCCACAATTTATTTCACAATGCCTATTGTTGGACTTATACATGGTCTTAAATCTTTTGTCATTATAAACAGTGTTAAAGCAAATATTTTACATCTTAGGACATTTGTGTAATTTCATCTGTATAAATAGTTCTTAGAAGTAGAATTCTCAGGTCAAAGGATAAGTGACCTAGGAATTTTTTGTAATTTCATTATTTAATGTCAAATTTTCCATCATAGTCACCATACTAAGTTATACTCCCACCCCCAATGTATGAGAGTACTTATTTCTCTACACCTTGCCAGTACAGTGTGTTATCAGATTTTTTGGTCTCTGCAAACCAGATTCAATGTGTTATTTTATTGTAATTTAAATGTGCATTTCTCTTAGACTGGCATTGAACATATTTTCACAAATTTAAATGCCGTATTTAGTTCTTTCATTGTTCATGGTCTTTACCCATCTTTATATTGGGTTTCTTATCTTATTCATATTGATTTGGAGGAGCTTTCTATATACTAAGCAAAGTAGCACTCTATCATATATATTATAAATGTTTTCCAAGTTTGTCAGTATGTTTGCCATACAAATTTTAAAATTTTATGTGTTTATCAAAATTTCTGGGGTTTGTATCGTACTGAGTATAGCTTTCTCATTTCTCTATTTTTAAAAAATTATTTGTTTTATGGTACATTTTTACTTTCTTTTCTGCTACTTCCCTTTTACAAGACTGTTGTGCACATAATAGATGTTCAAGACTTTTTTCTAAGACTTTTTTCTAAGCTATTTCAATTTAGGCTGTTTCATGTAATGAGAGGAAGACTGAATTTGGATTCAGAAGACCTCATTGACAACTAACTATAACACATTCAAACTAGTTAGTTACTAGGTACCTGCCTTCTGTGTTTTTGTGAATATCTAATAAAATCAAGTGAATTAATGTATGAGAAAGTCCTTTTTAAAAGTATAAAGAAATTATTTGGGACAGTTTTTCAGTGAACACATTCATATATGCTTTTATTATTTTTCTCCCTAATTGGTCTCAGGTTTGAAATAAAATTTGTCTCTAGGAAAAAGCAAAGCTCATAAATGTGGGGTTTTCTTTATTGCTTCTTTGGGAATACCTTACCAATGAGAACGCTTTCCTGAGCCTTGGTTGGGAGCTGAATGAGAAGGGGCAAATTGGGCCTCTGGTGAGAGGTTCTCCCCAAGTGTCCAGACTAGTAACTTTTAAGAGTTGGATGGTTGGAAAAAGTGGGCAGGACATTTGCATAATATTCCAGGACAGAAAGTTCAGTTTTATTGGGCTGAAAGAGTTCAAAGGCAAAGTCTTCTGGGAACTAAAGTTGGTTTCGTTGGCTTACTCTTAGATAGATGTGACTTCCTGTGTCAGCGAGGGAGGCTCCAAGGACAAGTTGAATGCCCGAGTTATAGAAAGTTATGTTTGGGGCCGGGCGCGGTGGCTCAAGCCTGTAATCCCAGCACTTTGGGAGGCCGAGACGGGCGGATCACGAGGTCAGGAGATCGAGACCATCCTGGCTAACACGGTGAAACCCCGTCTCTACTAAAAAATAAAAAAAAAAAAAATTAGCCGGGCGAGGTGGCGGGCGCCTGTAGTCCCAGCTACTCGGGAGGCTGAGGCAGGAGAATGGCGGGAACCCAGGAGGCGGAGCTTGCAGTGAGCTGAGATCTGGCCACTGCACTCCAGCCCGGGCGACAGAGCGAGACTCCGTCTCAAAAAAAAAAAAAAAAAAAAAAAGAAAGTTATGTTTGGATTGGTCCTTGTTAAGAAAAGAGAGTATCTGGGGTGTTTGAAAAAGAAGGAAGCCCATCAACACAGAGTATTATGAACCAGACCCTTCCATGGTCTCTATACCACACTTTGAGAGAATTTCTATTTTGGTTTAATGAGTTGGTCACATTGCATCATCCCTTTATCTACCTAAAATGTGAATTTTAACAATTTTTTATCAAGATAATTTTTTCACAGAGTGAAATGCACAGAGCTTAAATGTGTAAGTAATCAAATGAGTTTTAATGAAGGGGAGAAATCACAGTAAAAATATATTTTTTAATATATTTGTATGTTATATGTAATACATATTTTATATTTTTTACATAAATTTTTTTCACTGTGATTTTCCCCCTTAGAAATAAATCAGCCCATGGCATCTTTTATTTATTTATTTATTTTTTTGAGACGGAGTCTTGCTCTGTCTCCCAGGCTGGAGTGCAGTGGCGCAATCTCCGTTCACTGCAAGCTCCGTTGCCTCCTGGGTTCATGCCATTCTCCTGCCTCAGCCTCCCCAGAGGCTGGAACTACAGGCGCCCGCCACCACGCCTGGCTAATTTTTTTGTATTTTTAGTAGAGACGGGGTTTCACCATGTTCTCCAGGATGGTCTCGATCTCATGACCTCGTGATCCACCCGCCTCGGCCTCCCAAAGTGCTGGGATTACAGGCGTGAGCCACCACGCCCGGCCGGCATCTTTTATTTAAATAATACTATGATGTCATGATGTTGTAATACTAAAACTTGTGTTGGTTTTTTTGCTCCACGTTGCTCCTTTATGTATTGAAAACAATTGGGCAGCCATGACATTCAATGGTGCTGCCTAGTTCCTTCAGAGATTTTACCGTTTTATTTATGTTTTAATACAAAGGTGACCATTTTTACTGGAAAAGTACCAATGAATTCAACTAGTCTTGGTTTGGAGGACTATATAACACATTCAAACTAGTTAGCTTCATCCACCAGCCATTAAGCACCCACTCTACGCTGGTACTTTATATTATGTTTAGTTCATTATCCCTATCATATTTAGTTAACTCTCCTCTTTAGTTCATCAGAGATGATGAAGGGATGACCAAGTGAATTTCGAGGGGATTTGTACCAAAATGAGGTTGAAAAAGTAAAGTGATTGATTTTTTTTTTTTTTTGAGACAGAGTCTTGCTCTGTCATCCAGGCTGGAGTGCAGTGCACAATCTCAGCTCACTGCAAGCTCCGCCTCCTGGATTCATGCCATTCTCCTGCCTCAGCCTCCTAAGTAGCTGGGACTACAGGCGCCCGCCACCACGCCCAGCTAATTTTTTGTATTTTTAGTGGAGACAGGGTTTCACTGTGTTTGCCAGGATGGTCTCAATCTTCTGACCTCGTGATCCGCCTTCCTCAGTCTCCCAAAGTGCTGGGATTACAGGCATGAGCCACCGTGTCTGGCCGTAAATTGATTAAAAAAAAAAAAAAATTAGAGACACGGTTTTGCTCTGTCATGCAGGTTGGAATACAGTGAGGTAGTCATAGCTCACTGCAGCCTCAACCTCCTGGGCTCAATCCTCCTGCCTCAGCCTCCCAAGCAGCTGAGACAACAGAGCACCATACCCAGTTGTAAATTGATTTTTAAGCAGAACTTGAACTGACTCACCCGGGCAGCTTTGGGCAGCTTTAGTTGTACCTTTGGTATTATGATCTTGAGATGTGAAGCTGACTAGGCTTGTGGGTCAGGTGGGGACTTGGAGAACTTTTCTGTCTAGCTAAAGGATTGTAAACGCACCAATTAGTGCTCTGTATCTACCTAAAGGTTTGTAAATGCACCAGTCAGCACGCTGTAAAAATGGACCAATCAGCACTCTGTAAAATGGACCAATCAGCAGGATGTGGGCGGGGCCAAATAAGGGAATAAAAACTGGCCACTGCAGCCAGCAGCGGCAACCCACTGGGGTCTCCTTGCAGGCTGTGGAAGGTGTGTTCTTTTGCTCTTCACAATAAATCTTGCTGCTGCTCAGTCTTTGGGTCCACACTACCTTTATGAGCTATAACACTCACCATGAGGGTCTGCGGCTTCATTCCTGAAGTCAGCGAGACCACGAACCCACTGGAAGAAAGAAACTCTGGACCCACCATCTTTAAGAACTGCAACTATCAGGGCAAGGGTCCGCAGCTTCATTCTTGAAGTCAGCGAGACCAGGAACCCACCAGAAGGAGCCAATTCCGGACACAATCTGAAGGCTTGTTCACCTCTGTTGCTGCTTCTGGGCTCCTTGCAATTAGCAGTGCAGTCTACAGCTGCATTTTTTTTTCCTCTGCTCTTTTTCTTTTTTTTCCTCCTGCTGTTTAGGCTTCATTCTAACTGGCTTTTCAGCCTATCTGGGCATTTATTTGTTCCCTTAAGGCCATGCCAGTTGTTGCAAAGGTGAAGAGAAGAGCTGAGCTGTCAGGGTCTCTGCTTAGGAGAGCCTCCACTCACCAGTAAGTGAGGAGATATGCTCAGGCATGCCACGGCATAGCACAGTGACCTGATGCCACCTCAGAAGGGACAGCAGAAGCTTCCCCAGCACCTAGCTAATGCCTGTTGTTGAATGAATGGATAAGTGAAGTTCTCAAGCAAGTGTCATCAAGGTCCTCTCCTGGTTCTCCTGTCTGTAGGCTTCTGAAAGCTTTGCTGCCCTAAATTCCTGTCCTTGGTCTCTGTTGGGACTGATGCTAACCTCGGCGTCTCTTCTGTCCCATAGTGATTCAAACCAACTATCCTGAAATAGCCTCCACCTGGGCAGACCAGGGACCACAGGAACCAGAGAAATGAAAAGTATCGCTTGAGAACTAAATTGGGGTGCTTTGCTTTTCCCATCCTCTTAGGTTGTGCATTTTTATTTTTTTATTTTTTCTTGCTAAAATGCAGCAAAGGAAGAGGAAAGAAACAAATATAACAATTAGTGCATGGCAGAGTGCCTGCTAATAAATGTATATAAAAGAGGGAACTGAGTGCTGCTTCTCCAACGTAACTTCCAAGTCTGAATACTTGGTTTTCTGCAGATTTTCAACAGGTGTCAGTTACACTTTACTTGGCCTTAAAGTGAAAAGCTCTACATGCTTGGTTTGGTTTATCCATAGGATCTAGACTAGACTAGAGGATTGACTCAGTGAAAATGTTTACTCCTCTAATTAAGCAGAATTAAGGTCTGGGCTCAAAACTGTCTTGAGCTGTGCTAGGCATAATTGAGATGCATGGACTTTGTGTAAATAATGTACTTCTAATTGGCTTTGATTAAGTGCAAATTAGAATCACACTTCACTCCAGTGTGATTTACATTCCTAAGCCCTTTTACTAACTGAAGTACCATGGGTGGCCGATAAGGCTTGTTTATCCAGGAGACAAGAGACTAGGAGCTGGGGATCTGCAGTTTCCCAAAGGTAAAGGAGCCTGCAGCTGAGATTCGAGTTTCTGATGTCTTCCCTCCCATCTCCAGTCCCTACTTTAGGCGAATCAGCTTTAGTCCTCTAAATTCTAAAGTTTTACCAATTGTTTTTTTATTTTCAAGACTTAGCTTACACACACACACACACACACACACACGTTAGGTGAATACATGAATATTGCAGTTTGTCTTGTGAAACCTCAGACCTAAAACCAGCCCCAGGCTTTGACTGTCAATATCATGACACCTTTTTAGTCATGGACTAGAAACATTTCATAAAGGAAACAACTGGTGGGAAGTTTTTTCCAGAGAGTTCCCAGTGTGTGGGTGTGAGTCAACAGACTGCTACAAAGTAGCTTAAACTCTACACACATCTTCCTCTGGGATTTCTTTGCAGCTTTCAAAGGGTAGATCTTTGCAACCGTCCCCTGGGGAGCCTGCAGGGTGGGGTGGGGAGGGTCTGCGAGGCATTTCCTCTTGCTTCTGAATTCTCTGAATCTGCATTTGAAAGTTATTGTGAGCAGATGAAGCAGAGGTTACTGGGTTTATACTGATGTCTGTGCCCACTCCTGTGCTGGTGAAGTCTGGCGTGTGGTGAAGTCTGGCGTGTGGAGAGGCCTCTGGTTATTGGGAGGCTGGTAAATGGCCAGCAGGATAGGAATGCGACATGGTGTTTATGACCCTGGAGGCCGCCGATGACTGGACCTAGAAGGGTTCCTCCAGATTTTCTCACATTAGCATGCTGCTGCTTGGTGCAAGACCGAAAAATACATGTCAGAATAGGGATTTTCACACCAGCAGAGAGTGCTAACAGTGTGCCAGGATCTGTGGGCATGCTGTTAGCAGGGCTAAGTTAAATACTCGCTTCACACCCTTGTGAAGGCGGCTCCCAGGGCAGCCAGAGAAGCATGTCACCTTCAGAGAAGGTTGGACTGTAAACATGGTGGTCTCTAAACTCAGCCACGGGCTTACCAGAGTGAGAAGGTATCCTATTTAGACAAATTACACTACAGAGATCCTGGCCAGGGCGAGGAAAGACAGAGAATGCTTTCTAGGCCCTTTATACTGCATTCATTCATTTATTCATTCTCTGAAACTTTATGGGCCACTTACTGAGCCAGACACCAGAGATGCAAATAGGAAGATGCCATGGTCTTTACACCTAAAGAGCTCTATGGAGTTGGGGAACAGATCTCTATAGAGATAAATGGCAGCCAAATGTGGTAGATGCTGCAGCAGAGAGGAGGAAGCCTGCGGTAGGGGCTCTCTTGGGGAAAATTGTGTGCCATACTGCATTTGTTCAGAGCAGCTTGGAGTCAGCTTGAGGGCCACATCCTGTTCCAAGAAAGTACATTTTCCAGGGCGTGGTGGCTCACACCTCTAATCCCAGCACTTTAGGAGGCTGAGGCAGGAGGATCACTTGAGCCCAGGAGTTCGAGAACAGCCTAAGCAACATAGTGAGACCTCGTCTCTATGAAAAATCCAAAAATTAGCCAGGCATGGTGGTGGGCACCTGTAGTCCCAGCTACTACCGAGGCTGAGGCGGGAGGATCACTTGAGCCCAGGAGGTGGCGGCTACATTGTGCCAAATGGCATCACTGCACTCCAGCCTGGGTGACAGAGTGAGACCCTGTGTCAAAAAAAAAAAAAAGCCAAAAAAGTACACGTATTATTGACTTTCTGAAGAAAAAGCAGTAATAACAATAGGATATTAACATTTGTCCAGTACATACTATGTGCCAAGTATTGTTCTAAATATTTTTGTTCATTTTCTCATGTAATCATCACAGCATTGAAAAGGTACCATTATTTCTATTTTAAGAGGAGCAAGCGGAAGCTTGGAGGGATTAAGTAACTTGCGGAGGAATTGGGACTCGAACTTGGGTCTGATATCTTTACAACTTTAGCTTGTTACTCTACATCAAGGTGTAAAAGACTGTGAGTCAGAAGACCTGGGCTCTGTTGCTGACTTTCTTACCAGCTGGCTATGTGCTCTTCAGCAAGTCACTCCCTGTCTCTGCCTTGGTTCCTTCCTTAACCACTCCATTAAATGAGGCACTCAATCAGCTTGAATCAAAGAAATTACATGGGCTGTGGGGAGGGAAAGTGTAAGGTCTTTGACGGCTTGCTGTGCTACTATCGGTTGTGAATTTTGTGACCTTGACTTGTCATCTGCTGGCCCTAAAGTATGTAGTATTGATCTGAGTCTTACTTCTTGACCTGGGTGCTTGATTCCAGAAAGCCTCTTAAAGTAGGGCTCTGTATCTTTCTTTGTCAGGAGTGGACCCAGGCAGCAAGGGCCCAAGGTTATCAAGTACAAGGGCTTTGTCCCAGAGCCATCTCTGCTACAGATTGTCCTAGCTTTAGGTCGGCATGCACTTTCTACTTCAGATCCCCAATCAGTCCTTGTTGGCAAATGTGGTGCTTTGATCTTTTAAAAGATGAAGTTCAGCCCAAGACCTTGACCAAGGTCAAGTTCTCCTTCATTCCCAGTGGCTTAGGAGGAGTGCTTTCTTGTCTGACTGACAGAGACAAGGAGCCAAGTCGGCAGCAACCACAAGATATGGCGGACTAGAGGACTGGAAATTTTCTGGACAGTTTTTAATGCAGAGATGCCTAGAAAGAAGCTACCGCCCCACGTGCCAATCCTCCGAGCAGGCCTTGTACCCAGCCATGAGCGAAAGTGCTGTACTGAGAACCACCAAATCCTGGCTAGGCCAGGATGATGGCTGGTGTTTTGCAGGTATGTTGGTATTCAAAAAAAGCCTTAGAACAGAAGATTTTGGTTTCGGAGGATAGGGGTGGAGCATGAAAACATGCTCATAGTATTTATCTATAACCAATACAATGTTTAAAATGACCCGTCCCATTCGGGAAGGGCCATGCAGGCCTAATGGCCCCTCTACATATTGCTTCTTGGGCAAGGCTCAACACAAGTGCACCCTGCTTCCCGCCCCTTAGTCCACTTGTTGGAACAACCTGTTTCAAACTCTTAATTTTGTCTAATCCTTCTAACCATATTCTGGAACTTTGACTTTGACCTTGAGTTATAGTTCCAAGTACTAAGCATAACTTGGGAGAGAGTGTACCCCCATGACTCAGCGGGCTCACTCAGAGTGGCAGGATGTGGTGGGGGTGCTGGCCCAACAGAGTCTCAGTCACTCAAGGAAAGGGGTCTCTTCTGACCACTTCCAGACATTCTTCATTTGATCTCAGTTTGATTTTTAGCTTCCTTTTTGCTCTTCGCTTATAATGTCTCAACATCAGACATGGCTGTTTACCTCCATTTACATTACTGCCATGTGAAACCACTCTGTCCACTGAGAGCGAATAAACTGGCTTTCATGGGTGTGCTGTCAAGTAACAGCTAAAGGGTTAAAAGTTTGAGCAGGCAGACTGGCCAGCAGGAGTTAGTGGTGTGGAGTAAGAGGGACGCCAGCCTGTCTCTAAACTTTTTGGCCCTCCCCAACTACAGAGATGAAGGAAGAGCCTCTATAAATCACTGGAGATTAGAGACCCTGTTCTTGCCGACTCCACAGGGTTGCACTGCTTAATGTCAAAGCCTCACGTATTACTTTAACAGCACTCCTTTTCTTTATTAAATCCACTTTGAAATAAAAAAAAAAAAGATGATCTTTCCAGTAAGGGGGAGAAGGCTAAAAGGATTTAGAAAGTATCTGCTATGTTACATTACAGAGACTAATAACTGTTTAGGGAGTAAGTAACATTTTTGCACCATCTTAAGCCATAAAAACGAAAAGAGGTATAAAGGTCTGTTCCTTAGAATCAATTTGTTTGAGTGTTTATTTTGCCCCGTGTCCTTGCCTCCAGGTTTCCTTCCAAGTGTGAGCAAAGCAACTGGGAAACTGATGTGCGTGCTGATAGCCGAAAGGTCTGGGACACTAAATTGTTCAGAAATTAGGGTGTTTACTTGGGTTCGTGTGTGTAAAGAGAGCATGGGAAGGGAGTGTGGTGGTGGCAAGAGTTCTACTCTTATACTTAAAAGAAAAAATGCAAACTTTGTGTTCCTTTGGAGGCCGAGACTAAGTTTATCTCCTTCATCTGACTTTAATGAAGACATATTTTAAGCAGCTGCACCCATGTCAAATGTCATATTTTGGCTCAAAACGTCCACCTTCTGGGTGGGAGGTTTCTCAAACTAAGAAGTTGGTAGTAATTATAAGCTAATTGAGGAGCAGTAAGCAGAAGTCTGATTGTCACAAAACGTAAGTTAAAAATTAACTTATATAGATGAAAAGTGGCATGGATTGGTAATTGTTAATGCTGGCAATGGGGTTTATTATACCATTCTCTCTGCTTATATATTTTTTTAAATGTTCATAATAGAAAAATAAATCAGTTTAAATAAAATGCTTAGCACTTAGTAACCAAAAGTAAACCAACGTGAGCCAAAATATTAAATCACCAATTATAGCATTTTAATTTATACTTTCAGAGAGATCTCTAGATAAAGAAAAATGACACAGAGAATTTGGGTGCCTCTAATTTGTTTACTACCCATTAGGGCTTGAAGCTTCTTCGTGTTTATTCCTTTATAGTCAAATGCCCATTACTTCAACAGAATTGTTCCAGGAATGTAGGATTCCATCATTAAAAGCCCAGAAAAAACCCTTGAAAATCTTGGGAGTAAATGTGGTCAAGGGACTTTTTAGTTTGCTTTTTTTGTTGTTGTTTTTTTTCTTTTTGTGGTTCAGAGTCTCGCTCTGTCGCCCAGGCTGGAGTACAGTGGCGCGATCTCAGCTCACTGCAAGCTCTGCCTCCCGGGTTTACGCCATTCTCCTACCTCAGCCTCCTGAGTAGCTGGGACTACAGGCACCCGCCACCACGCCTGGCTAATTTTTTGTATTTTTAGTAGAGACAGGGTTTCACCATGTCAGCCAGGATGGTCTCGATCTCCTGACCTCATGATCTGCCCGCCTCAGCCTCCCAAAGTGCTATGATTACAGGTGTGAGCCACCGGTGCCCAGCCTATTTTAGCCAAGCACCAGCGAGCCAAGTCCGTTTTGTGTTTAGGGTTTCACTTGTTTATTCAGCAAACATTTGATGAACAACTACAGCCTCCCAGGTACTTTGCTAGCTATTGGTGACTTAAACAAATAAACAACCAAATAACCCAGGCTCCAACTCTGGAGAAACTTAACATCTTAAAAGGAAGTATTTTTAAAATGATTACATATAAAATAGCATGAAACCTTAAAAATAGAGGCCACTTGGGGAAGGGAATGGAGCTTGCTTTCTGTAGCTCCCGGATTATGACTTAGAGAAGGATTGTGAGATTTGAGATGAGCTAGGAACCATTTTCAAGCCAACTGCTAGATTAGTATGGTGTTTTTCCATTTGCATTTTGAAGTTTGGAAAGAGTTCACACCTTTAAAATGTGGTTCATATTTGCCGGCAAAAAAATGGCTTGTTTTGCCGTGCTTCCCATCCAAGAGCTGACAAGTCACAGCTTTTTATTCTGACAAACAGCTTGAAGGTATCACCTCTACAGGCTCCTGACACAATGAATTGCGGTTCTTCATTTATGGCAGTTTGTGCTTCGTGTACACTTTCATGTGTTTAGGATGGTTGCCCAGTTTTAAAGTAGCAACTCTTAAAATAGCTGGAAACGGATTTGGAGTTCAGGTTTGGTTGAAAGGGGGCTGATGGTGGCTGTGCGTGTGTCGGTGTATGCATGCTTGCAAGCCCGTGTGCACACCCATGCTGCTGTGAGTCAGTCCGGAGCAGTTTACACAGGGGTCCATTGTGATAGAAAATATAAGGCATGTAGGGTGAGGAGGAAGAGGGAGGGAGGATTGCATCTAGTGATCCTGGAACAGTTGCTCAGACCAGCATTTAGTGTTTTATTAGGAGAGAACAACTCTATAAAAGGAACAAGAGGTTCAATCATTATAGAGTGGGGCGACAGGAGGCAGCTGCCAGCATGACTTTGAAAACCCTTTGAGATCCTAGAAGACTTGCCACATATAACGTGCAGCAGCTGCTGGGATCATTTAGGAGAATTGCAGAACTTGGCACCCACCCATCCCTGCAGGGGATAGATTCTAGGATCACCCCAATGTTTTCTTTAGATGAGTTCCAACCCCACCCCACCCCCACTTTCCTTGCCACTGAACATTCTCACAGCAGTTCTTGTAGTTTTCTTTTTTATTCCAGGTAGTTTTGCAGAGAATTAAGAGAAAAGGATAGTCCCCTAGTTTGATTTGAAAAGAAATGAGGGGCCAGGCATGGTGGTTCACGCCTGTAATCCCAGCACTTTGGGAGGCCGAGGCAGGCAGATCACTTTGAGCTCAGGAATTCGAGACTAGCCTGAGCAACATGGCAAAACCCCATCTCTACTAAAAATACAAAAATTAGCCAGACGTGGTGGTGTGTGCCTGTAATTCCAGCTACTCAGGAGGCTGAGACATGAGAATCGCTTGAACCCAGGAGGTGGAGGTTGCAGTGAGCCAAGATCACATCACTGCACTCCAGTCTGGGTGACAGAGTGAAGCTCGGTCTCAAAAAACAAGAAAAAAGAAATGAGGGGTGAGGGGTCCTTTATGCTTGGGGGTCAGGGAGGTGTGGCCAGGTTGGGAGAATACAGAGGGTCGCCTATTCTTGTGCCCATATGTGTGCTTGATAAACAGATTGCCAGAACCTTGCAAACTATCACTTACATGATGTCATGCAAGTAACAAAGTATGTGAATTTCATTTTTAAAAAATCTGCCTGGGATGTCTGTTTTTCATCAATACATACAGAATATTTGCAAAGTTGAACCCTTCAACTTTAAAAATCTCCAATTAAATCATATAAACGTAAGTAATAACCAGTGTTCAAATAAGCCAGAAGAAGGTTATTTATGGGGGGTTATTCTTGACAAGTGTATCATTTGACATATGTATACAATTTTTGGTGAAGTTTTCTCAAAGTATAAATGCCAATAACTGCTGAAATTTGGCAACCAGTGTGTTTCTTCTGTGGACTCATATTCTGTGAGCAAGCTCAGAGACCACCAGTATGTTAGTAAAAATTATTACTGATGTAATCTTAAATAGGAGGTGGCCCCCAACTTCACTGGGGAACAAATGGAGGGAAAATTAAAGGGTAGCTTTGGAAATAGTCATAGTTTCATCTTTAGAAGGGATATTAGAAATCGTGTAGGTTGGAAATCTCACTTATAGCTTGAGAAAATCCTCCTGCCCCTCCACTCCAAGAGATTCTGATCATTTCTCTCCTGCCTTACCTCCCTCACCCCAATTTGAAAATTATTCCCACTCTTACTAATGAGAGAGCTGCCTATCATCAGATTTGTTGAGATGGTGAAAAGAAAGTTAAGAACTGCATATTTAACCCCCCTGGCTCATTTTTAAGACAAGACTACTAGGGCCCAGAGAAGTCCCATAGAGGACAGCAGAACAAGGTCTTTGTATTCTGTCACTTGGAAGTGACAGCTATATGAACCCAGGCATTTCTTTTTTTTCTTTTCTTTCTTTTTTTTTTTTTTTGAGATGGAGTCTCGCTCTGTCGCCCAGGCTGGAGTGCTGTGGCCAGATCTCAGCTCACTGCAAGCTCCGCCTCCCGGGTTTACGCCATTCTCCTGCCTTAGCCTCCCAAGTAGCTGAGACTGCAGACGCCCGCCACCTCGCCCGGCTAGTTTTTTGTATTTTTTAGTAGAGACGGGGTTTCACCGTGTTAGCCAGGATGGTCTCGATCTCCTGACCTCATGATCCGCCCGTCTCGGCCTCCCAAAGTGCTGGGATTACAGGCTTGAGCCACCGCGCCCGGCCCGGACCCAGGCATTTCTAAGACATTAAATCACAGCCCTCATGCTGTTGCCACATGACCAGGGATCAACACTGTCAAGTATGAAAGCGAGAACACTGTAGGGTTGGTGCTATGAGGAACTATATATGGTCATATCCTTAAGTTCCGTTATGTGCAGGATTCAGTAGATCTAGTGGAAATAGGACCTCATTTTTATATTTTAGACAGGGTATCACTCTGTCACTCAGCCTGGAGTACAGTGGCACAATCTCAGCTCACAGCAACCTCTGCCTTCCGGGTTCAAGCGATCCTCCCACTTCAGCCTCCCAGGTGTCTGGGACTACAGGTGTACGCCACTGCACCCAGCTGATTTTTGTATTCTTTCAGTACAGGTGAGATTTCACCATGTTGGCCAGGCTGATCTCGAACTCCTGACCTCAAGGGATCCACCCTCCTTGGCCTCCCAAAGTGCTGGGATTACAGGCATGAGCCATGGCATCATTTCGCTGCAAAATAGGTTGTTGTATCTCTAGTTAAATAGTTAAGCAATAAAGTATTTCATCCTTGTATTTTCCAGTCTCCAAAATAAGTTGTTATTTTAAAATACAGTAAATGTATAGAACAGATCTTGACTACTGTAGTTAAACTTATAATGGAGTTACTTATCATGTTTGAAAAAAGTCTTGCAATATAATATCACATGTTTTTATTCCAGGCCCACAAATAGGTGGTAGTACTATGACGTCCCTACTCACGGGTCCTTTCCCTCTTTATTTGAGGAACAAGGAACTTCCCACCAGCCTAGAGAAAGTCATCCATCCTAAGTATCTTTAAACATTTGATTTAGTCATACAAGGAGCAAGCAGAGTTATGCTAGCCACAGCGTGGTATTTGGAATTCCTTTTGTTATTAAAAAATTCCACGCTGGTTGTATGAGTTCAGGAAGCCTGAGGAGGGATAAGAAATAGACCTTTTGTTTAGTGCTATTTTAACACACTGCTTCAGGTGTTGGTGGGCAAACTGGCCTTGAAAGGCCTTGAGTTCTTAACACAGTTGAGACTCAGACCCAGGCTGGGTAGCAGAAATGCCCCACCTCGTTGAGTACTTCTGTTTCATCTCTCCCATCCCTGTATTTGTCAGGCTTCTCAAAACATTGTATTGTCACTTAAAAACAATAAGACAGGCTCCGTCCAGTCTCAGTTGCTGGGATTTAGTCTGTATTTGATGCAGCTAGTCTTTGGGATGAGCTCGGTCTTCTCCGAAGATCGTAAGACAGTTTCTCTTGAGACTTCTGGTTCATTGCTACTCCTGAGATCTTTGCCCCGAAGTCAGCCCTCTCTTCCCCTATGGTGCTTTCAGTATGGCAGGTCAGTTAAACATCCTTAGTAATTCAGGAAACAGACAGCCTCCAAGCCTCTGATGACATCACTACTCAAGACTGTGGCCGGCAGGAAGGGCTTGGTGTCACTTTATGAAGGAGACAAGCTGAGAACTGCACCTTCTAAACAGTCCCTGCTAAGTGCTGAAGTCTTGATTAGAGATGTGCGGTCCTGAGGCTTCTCTCTAAGCGCTTGGAAGGTATGCTCCCTAATAAGCTGCCCCAGAGAGGCAGTCCAGACAAGGAATTCCCTTTAAGTAGTGGGTCACAACATCTGGAATGATTGTGCTGGATTACTAGGGAGCCTGGGCAGCAACGTTTTCATCCTTCCTTAAACTTTATTCTCAAGAGAAGTGGTTCATAAGGAGCAGGTGATACGCAAGGAGGCGCTGGTGATGGAGGCTTCTGCTGGAGAGCAGCCTGGCTCCTGTGGAGGATGGGCAGAGAACCCCTCTCTCTGAGACTAACAATGCCCGGTGTAATCCCCAAGGCAAAGGACAGACTGAGAGAGTTTCGCCAGATGAGTAGCTGTCTCTCTGTCTCTGCCAGGCGAGCTCCTTTGCTGTGGGATTGCTGCTGCCAAGAGTGGCACTGCCTTCCTGAGGAAGGTTCCTTTGTCCAGGTATTTAGTTGGTTATAGTAAAGCCTATTTCTGATACCACTCAAGTCAAAAAACTGTCTTGTCGGGATGTCCGTGGTTGCCATTTGAAATTTCTGTAGGTCAGGCCGGGTGCGGTGGCTCATGCCTGTAATCCCAGCACTTTGGGAGGCCAAGGTGGGCAGATCACGAGGTCAGGAGTTCGAGACCAGCCTGACCAACATGGTGAACCCCTGTCTCCACTAAAAAAAAAAATACAAAAATTAGCTGGGCATGGTAGTGCATGCCTGTAATCCCAGCTACTCAGGACGCTAAGGCAGGAGAATCGCTTGAACCCAGGAGGCAGAGGTTGCAGTGAGCCGAGATTGCGCCATTGCACTCCAGGTTGGGTGACAGAGCAAGACTCCGTCTCAAAAAAAAAAGAAATTTCTGTAGGTCATCACAATTTTCCACACAACAGTTGCTTAGACAGCTCCTGCATCAGCCCAAAAGGGACATGAAAAGTTTCTTTCTTCCCTGAAAATGAGTTTGGTTTTGCCAGTGATATTTAGAAAAATATTTCCAAAATGTCTTCCCAGCGACATAGAATATAAATGTGTATCATTACCATAAGAGACAGATGTCTGTTTCCATACTCTCTCATTCTTCCAGTCAGGTTAAACAGCCTTTACACAGAGGTCATATGCGTTCTCCACGTTCCTGGTGGTTACCTTGAGTTAGCCCTAATGACAATTTGATGGAACAGTTGCTGGTAAAATCAGCAAAGGCAACTAACACGATCACTGTGAGTTGATGGTCCCAAAGGCCCATCCAATGGGTTTGAGGGAACACAGTGGTTCTAAGGCAGACAGTAATAATATTTTTCCAAACTTCAGGTTCTCTGTGGAGAGACTGTTCTTCAGGATTCTGCGTCTTTTTGAAAAAGGTGATTTTGATGAAGGTGCATGAAACAGAGCCCTAATACTGACATCATCTCCAGCCAAAGCTCTCATTCCCCAGTGCGAATTCTTTCCTGTCCCTCTTGCAGTTATGAGTAGGTTTTCCTGTAGGAAAAGATGTATTTACTAGAACATATTTCTACCATTTTATTGGTTTATTTATTCAATGGAAATTTATTAAGCACCAACCACATTGCAGAGGAGGCATCCTGGAAAAATTATTGACTAAACCAAGCCCTGAAGAAGGAATCAGAATTATCCAGACAGCGGTGAAGAGGGAATAGCGCTTGCAAGGTCCATTGACAAGAGGGGACAGCACAAACAAGGAGCTACGTTTAGTTCAGGATGGCCAGGACATAAGACATAAATGCTTGGAGTTGTAGGAGAGAGAAAGGGCTGATCGTGAGGAGGTTAGGTATCACGGTAGAGAGGCTGAAGGGTTTGGGGAGCCCCCTTGGAATTTTAAACAAGGTAATATGATCAACACATGTTTCGGAAAACCCACTTAGGCTACAGTGTGGAAAATTGATTGAAGTGGGGTGAGACTGGATCCAGGAAACCGTCAGGTACCAATTATTAATCGAAGTGAGGAGTGATGAATGCCTTCCGTACGGTAGGGGTAGGAGGAATGGAGAGGAGGTGCCAACATGGGAAAGGAAATTCAGGGGCTCCATGACGGTCAATGCATGTGGGATCTAGAATGCAATAGAGACGTGGGAGTCTAAGATGCCACTCAATTCTGGCTTGATAACTGAGTAGAAAGCAGTACCAGTCACAGAGGAAGAGGCTGGGGATGGAGGAGAGAAAGTGTGTTCACTTTGGAACATACTGAGTTAAGGAGCCTAAAGAACAGCTGAGAGAAAGGGAAGCCAAAGTCATGCTCCTTGACTTTTTCTTTATTGGCTTAGACTGTCTAGTGATCTAGTGGTGTGTGTGTATGCTGGGGGAGGGCAGAGATGGGCACGTGGAAACTCTCAGCATCTAAGAGAAGTTCACCTAAACCCTCCTGTTGAGATTATTTCCAAAATTTGACCAGATGTTTAAGCAAATTAACAAATGATTAAAGCAGCAGTCAGCGGGGACCTAGACCCCTGTGGAAATAAGCAAAGGAGCGAAACTGCAGAGAAAGCCAAGCCCAGGTGTTCTTGCTAGAAGGGAGGTCAGTGTGATGGGGGTCCTCAGTGGTTGATGGGCAGAGTCAAAATGAAGCAAGCTGAGTCTGGTGGACAGGGTGAAATCAGAAATCTAGGAAAAGCACAGGTGTTCGTGTTCACTGTGAGAATAACTTCCACCTAACAGCTATGCTCTCAATGATATTTTTATTCCATCCATTGTTGATAGCACATTCTACTTTTCTCTGTAGCCAAGTATTTTTCTTTCTCTAAGGGATGTCGTCCCTTAAAAAGACCATTTCCACATTGTCCAGAGAGAATAGTGTCAAAGGACTACCAATTAGTATTTTGTTGTAGCCAAATGAACTAGCAGCTGAGCAGCTAACTTGGGTCTCCCTTCAGCTTCATCAGTAGCTTTTTGTGGGGCCTTGGGCAGGTCACAGGTTTCTCTCTGGACCTTAGCTTTCTTCCCCATAAAGTTAAGGAACCTATCCTAGCAGGTTGCTAGAGTCACTTTCAGCATTATCCTTCTATATCTGTGTTCATTCCTGATTTGAAAAAGCCACAAGTCTCGCGTAGAATCACAGCTTCTTCTCACTCACCAAAGACATAGGCCTGGACATCAGCAAAACACTTCAGGAAATTATAGTTCCCAGCACACTTTATGCCTGGTGTGTAACAGGGCTGGAAAACTGCCACAGAGACACTCACTACGGCCCTTAACCCATTAGGGTCATTTAGAACGTCAGGTTTAAAAATCAGCCGTCCCCCAGGCCCCGCCCCGCCCCAAGTCAGCTCCCTAGCTAGCCTCGTTTCGAGACTGCATTTCTTATTGATCTTAAAATAAAAAAGGGAGTAAAATGAAAAGGACTTTGGCTCTAGCATGTGAAACCTCTTTCAAATGCCCTGGTCTTTGTGACCATGCGAAGGCTGGCTGTCTTGAGCATCTTCACTCTCCGTGAGAGTTGATCCTCTAGCTCACGTTCTCTGGCCTGAGAATAATGATGAGAGATCCTCGGGACGGCCCGGTGCCTTTCCAATCTACTTCTGAAAGGAAGCCAGCATCCAAGCCCCCAAAGGGGATGTTCCACACCCCGCATCCTCCACCTTTCCAGTGATCCTTCTTACCCTTCTCTGGCAACCGAGAGTTCAGTGCCCTCAAGTGTGGGCTGCCTTCCAGTTCAAAGTAGTCATGTGCCATAATTTATTTATTTTATTATTATTATTATTATTATTATTATTATTCTTTGAGACAGAGTCTCACCCTGTCGCCCAGGCTAGAGTACAGTGGTGTGATCTCGGCTCACTGCCATCTCCGCCTCCCGGGTTCAAGCAGTTCTCCTGCCTCAGCCTCCCGAGTGGCTGGGATGACAGGCACCCTCCACCATACCCGGCTACTTTTTGTATTTTTAGTAGAGATGGGGTTTTGCCATGGTGGCCAGGCTGGTCTCAAACTCCTGACCTTAGGTGATGCGCCCACCTCAGCCTCCCAAAGTGCTGGGATTACAGGCGTAAGCCACCGTGCCTGGCCTATAATTTAAAATTTACATAGCAAAAGATGGGATTCTGAGGGCTGGGCGCAGTGGCTCATGCCTGTAATCCCAGCACTTTGGGAGGCTGAGGCAGGCAGATCACGAGGTCAGGAGATCGAGACCATCCTGGCTAACACGGTGAAACCCCATCTCTACTAAAATTACAAAAAATTAGCTGGGCATGGTGGCAGGCGCCTGTAGTCCCAGCTACTTGGGAGGCTGAGGCAGGAGAATGGCATGAACCTGGGAGGCGGAGCTTTCAGTGAACCGAGATTGCACCACTGCACTCCAGCCTGGGCGACAGAGCGAGACTCCATCTCAAAAAAAAAAAAAGATGAGATTCTGAGTAAACTTGGGATAAGGTACTTAAATAAACTCATGCCAACTCATGGCCATTTCATAGCATTCTTTAGAGGGTTTGGCGTTCATTGCCCAAAGAATCTCATTATCATTAATATTTGTGCTATTAATGTGGGGCAGTTAATAAGTATCAAAATATTTGCTTCACACACAGCTATTAGAGAGTCAGGCAGGTTTGGTTGCTTACCTGTGGTCACACAGCAAGTGAGTGATGAGCAAGGATTGGGAACAATCCAGGTGGTAATGAAACTGAAATGTTTTGGTTCTGACAGCATAGTTCAGCCAAAGGATGCTGGTCGTAGGACAGGGAGTGCAGCTGAGCCTTCGAGTCCCATTGTTATCCCAGGAGAACTGTATTTTCTACTTTCCTGAATTCTAGTATGACAGGTTTTTAAAAATGATTTCAAATTTATGTGTATGTATGTGCATGAAAATATGTGGCTGCTCACAGATACATGTATAGAAGATGAAAGAGAAAACTGGACAACTTATAATTGCAGATATTTTCGTTCATCTGGTATCCAGATGATCTCCCTTGATTCTGACAGTTTTGACAAATCAGTTTATTAAAATTGTAAATGTAACCCAGAGCTGTTTAGTACAGTACTAGGCAGAAGGTGCTTTCTCCTCACGTTACATTTTGCTGTCGCGTTATTAGAAGTAAATACAGCTTATACTGAAAGGACAAAACAGCCAGTCTTCTATGAGAAGATGTCACTTGCCACATATAGTCCCAGTTGGTTTCACTGTCCCGAGACCCTACGGATGTTTTCATAGAGCTTTGACCTTGATGAAGCACAGAGAAGCGTCTGGTCCCCATGCCCACCCTCCTCCCCTTCAACTCCTCACCTGCCCCTTCAACTTCAGATTTCTAAAGAGAAAACTTGCTCCCTAAGCTCCCAGAAGGCATTACGCAGGTGACATTTGGGGAAGGAAATCATCAGTAGGGCAAAGTTTTAATTTAGGGCATTTAAACCCATTGTGCTTAAGTACCAGATTTCATTGCAGACTCTTTAGAAAAAAATGTATGGCATCTCGACACAGTGTTCCTGGCAGAAAAGAAAAGAAAGGAAAGGGAAAGGGAAATGTATAGCAGTAAGAAGTAATGCCATGGGAGGGCAAGCTGGGAACAGTGAACACTCGAACAACGAGAGAAGAAATGTACAAAATGTGGAACTCTATGCATTCGCTGAAAATAGGGAAAAGAATACCTTTTTTCCTCATCACCTGCCACAGAAAGTTCAGAGAAGTCTTTATTTCATATCTGATTAGCTTCAATTGACAAAGTTTCTACACTCTGATTTTGTTTCACCAGCTTTCCCCCTCCCTGTCTCTTTCAGCCTCTGCCCAGGAATCATTTGTAGGCAAACACAAATATTTGTGACAGGACATCTTCATCTTTGTGCCACAGACCACTGGCAATCTGGTCAAGCCTGCAGACCCTTTCTCAGAATATTTTTAAATAAATATAGTGTGTAGGAACATAATTACCAAAATATTTTAAACGTCCACACATTTATGATATAGTAATATATGTACTTATTTTTAACATATTAACTAAACAGAATTCATCACGGCTATACTTTCAAACCCATAATGTGTGTGCACCAGGGGTCAGCAAACTGCAGCCCGCAGACTGTTTTTGTAGATGAAGTTTTATTGGAACATAGCCATGCTCATTCATGTACATATTGTCCATACCTACTTTCACACTACAGCAGAATTGAATAGCTGGCCTCATGTCATATGGCCCTCAAAGTCTAAGATATTTGCCATCTGGCCCCTTTCAGAAAAAGTTTCCCAATCCCTGGTGTAAACTGCAACAATAGTAATGTGCAATGAAAAGACTGATTTCGGCCGGGCGCAGTGACTCACGCCTGTAATCCCAGCACTTTGTGAGGCCAAGGCGGGTGGATCACGAGGTCAGGGGTTCGAGACCAGCCTGGGCAACATACTGAAACCCCATCGCTACTGAAAAAAAATACAAAAAATTAGCTGGACATGGTGGCAGGCACCTGGAATCCCAGCTACTCAGGAGGCTGAGTCAGGAGAATTGCTTGAACCCGGGAGGAGGAGGTTGCAATGAGCCGAGATCACACCATTGCAATGAGCCGAGATCACACCATTGCAGCCCGGATGACAGTGCGAGACTCCGTCTCCAAAAAAAAAAAAAAAAAGACTGATTTCTCTTGGTTACAGCCACAGGTTGCTAACTACTGTTTTATGCCTACATTATAATGGATATAAATGCTAAATTTCAGTTAGAAGTTAACAAAAACATAGAAATGATTTTTTTCCCAATCCAAATTCATGGACCACCTGAATTCTGTTCATGGACCCCATGGAGGCCTGTGGACCCCAGGTTAGTAATCACCAAATGGGATTACAGTTTAAAGGGCCTTTCAGCACAAGGAAATACTTTCTTTACAGTGTGAAGAATCTGCACCCTTTCCGCCCCCTCACAAATGTCTGCATATTTCCATATCCATGAAAAAGACCTCAGATCATCTCTAGAATTAGGTGAAGCACAGCCACTTTGAACTCTTATTCCCATCTTGCAGAGACCCAGTGTTTTGCTGAAGAAAGGCTAGTTCTGTCAGCTAGTCCTAAGGAAAAGTTGAGATTCTTTACACATACAGTCAGCTCATTACCACCTCCCCATCCCACTCTTGTGATGCCAGGAGAAAGAGCCAAAAATTCCCCTCTCCCCCCACTCCCAGGGTTCTCCTGTTCTCTCTGGTGTACTACTTGACTTTCCTCATCTTGTCTCTTAATGTTGCATCAGAATGTACCGCGGGATCTGACTTGGCCATTTACGTGGCTGTAATGTCTTATTCTCCAGAGACAACTTCAAGTATTCAGCAATAACTCATGTCCACTTAATGTGAAAATTGGTACCATCTAATAGAATCTTCAACATGCTAACCACACCATTCCAATAATGAAATGCAAATTTTCCTGCCTTTGACTATGGTCATTTTTAGATTCTTGAGGAATGAAATACCCTCTTTATTATGAATTAAGAACTGGAAAATTAAGATGTGGAGTATTCTTACACTATTTTTAGATAGTCTCCTTATCTGGAGTCCTAGGCTATCTTGTTTAATCCTGACAATATAATTACAAGGTGCATATCATTATTACTCCCATTTTCTTGCTAAGAAAACTAAGCTTTAGGTTACATAGATGAGTGACAGAATTCTAGAATTCATGTATTTTTTTCGGCTTTGAAAGAACAGACAACCCCACTTTATCTGATCATTTAAGTATCAGCTACGGCCGCTGGATGTGTTTTTATCTAAGAGAACCCTACAGTAGTTCAGACTTTGTAGAGAAAGGCAGTGAGACGGAACAATTCTGGCCATACGGGATGTAGGGTCTAGATCACTTTCTAAATCTCTTTTCCATGAAATATGGGCTTTGAGAGAGAAGACCATCTCTAAGTGCCATCTGACCATCCATGGCTCTAGGATATTCAAAGAAAAGGATAGTTAAGTCAACTCAACTTGTGATGAGCTCCCCCATCTGCCTTTCAGACTGGCCGTGGAAAGGAAAGGCCTGCCTGACAATGGGACCTCTGAGATGGACCCAAAGCACTTCAGCCCTCGTCCTGTGCTCTGAGCAGCTCTGCTGATACAGCAAAGCTGAGAGATAGTATTGATTTTCCAGATAATATTAGCATGTCATCTTATTGAGACAGAATGAAGAGGATTTATGTGTAGCCAGAGCCGCACGCTGCTGCAGGAGGCCCAGTCTGTGGGCATCTTCTGAGCTGCCTAAAACAAGAGTAAAATAGTCCCTCATCTATGAGCGTGGGGAAAAATGTAAACAAGCACCTGTGTTTGAGGATACAGCAGCAGCCTGGAACTTCTGAACTGCCAGAGAAACATCCAGTGAGTGGGAAGGAACACATGGGCTTCACCAAGCAATTAGTGCTGTAGGTTTAATAGAGTTTGAGTACTGATCTAGACTCAGCTCCATCACCACTCAGCTTCCGGGACAGTGGTTTGAACTGACAGTCTTACCACCTGTGGTCCACTGGACTTTGGCACTTTCTCCTCCTGCTGTCATTTCTTATTACTGCCCTTGACTTCCTTCTAGAAGAGTGGGTACAGTGGGGAGTGACCAGCCTCCAGGAAGAGGACACAGGTACATGGCAGTGTGCACCCTCTCTTCTTTTGCCTATTTCTGGCTCTACATGGCTTGAGGCAGAGTTGATATTTCCCGATCCCTTTTGTTCCCTTACAGCAAGCACTTACTATGCTGTACTGTGGTTTTCTGTTTACATTTTTGACCTCCTTCTGGACTGTGAGGTCCTGAAAAGCAGAGGCTGCAAATGCATCTCTGTGACCCCAGCACCAAGTCTTGTGCCTGGCACTTGGTAGGTGTTCAACAGCATTTGTTGGAGAGATGGATGAAGAGTAGGCATACTGTTCCTAGCCTAACCCATCCCAATCATCCTCCATTCCCAGCAGTGCCATTTGTCATTATTTTCTGAATCCCAGTCTGCAACACCACCATCCACCCTATCAACAAAACTAGAAATGGAGGAGTCATCCTTACACTGTCTCCTTCTTCACTTCACACACACCAGTCACCGGTTCCTGCTGATTGTTTCTCTCCAGATAGTTCTCAGATTTGCTCTTTATCCTTTTCAGCCCTATCACCACCCCCAAGTTCATTGCCTCACTGTTATAATTATCTGGTCTTCCCACCTTCACTTTGGCCTCCACTCATCTGTCCTGTGACGCCACTACTCTGGCCATGTCACTACCTGTCTAAAGTCATCGAGAGGCTGCATTTGCCCACAGTAAGAAACTCAAGCTTCTTAGCAAGGCCTGCAAAGCCTTTCCTTGGTCTGGCTTCTGCCTGCCCCTGTATCCACAGCTCTGACCACTTGCTGCCTTGAGTTTTATGTTACAGTGTCACCAGATTTCTTGTAGTTACCCATATGAGTCATACTATTTCATGCCTAGAGTGTCCTTCTTCCTCTTGTTTATTCCATTCCCATTCATACTGTGAGACTCAGCACATACATCACGTAATCTGGAAAGCCTCATCTGACCTTATTTACCCCATGAAAGGAAGGGAGGGAGAAAGGAGGAAGGGTTAAGGTACATCTCCTTTGGACTTTCATAGAGCTCTGTACACGCCTCAACGTCCCTGACAGGTAGTCACCTCCATAGTGGACTGAACATCCAACATGGCTTTGCAGTTCCCTAATACCCTTGAATTCTATTTTCCTTCCCAATCTTTTTTTTTTTTTTTTCTTTTGAGACAGAGTTTCGCTCTTGTCGCCCAGGTTGGAGTGCAGTGGCACGATCTCAGCTCACTGCAACCTCCGCCTCCCAGGTTCAAGTGATTCTCCTGCCCCAGCCTCCCGAATAGCTGGGATTACAGGGGTACACCACCACGCCCGGCTAATTTTTTTGTATTATTAGTAGAGATGGAGTTTCACCATGTTGGCCAGGCTGGTCTTTAATTCCTGACCTCAGATGATCCACCCACCTCGGCCTCCCACTGTGCTGGGATTACAGGCATGAGCCACCGCGCCTGGCCCCCAGTCCTTTTCTAAAGTATTTATTCATATTGGGATAGAACTAACAAGTAAATGTGACCTTTTTAAGGAGGATTACCATTTGTATAGGGCTGTATCCCTCTGAAGATAGAATACTGGCCTTAGTCAATGAATGAAGCAACATCTCTTGGGGTTGCCAGATGACCCTGGTGTATAGTCAGTCAGCCAAACCTCTGATTCAGCTGCTTAGCTGGGTTAGCAGTTTCCTTTACACCAGTATGGTGTGAGGAGTGGGGAAGGCAGCAGAGCACCACTCACAGCCTGCTCGGTGAGCCCAAAGCAGTGGTGAGCCCAGTCAGAAGAAAAGCATAGCATACTAGAAAGAGCATGGCCTTTGAAAGATTGGTCAGCCTGGGTTCAAATCCACTGTTTGCCTCTTTACTGTGTGAACTTGCGCACGTTCATTAAGCTCTGTGCT
Source organism: Papio anubis (assembly GCF_008728515.1). NCBI lineage: Eukaryota > Metazoa > Chordata > Mammalia > Primates > Cercopithecidae > Papio > Papio anubis. The sequence goes on from NC_044992.1 coordinate 31,616,630, forward strand.
CATCTGTTTAATGTGCATAATCGCTTACACTGAATTGTGGTAAGGATTAAATGAGGTAATATATGTTATGTGCTCAGAAGAGCCACTAGCTCATGAAAAGTGATCAATAATGATGGCTGCACCCAGGCACAGTGGCTCATGCCTGTAATCACAGCACTTTGGGAGGCTGAGGTGGGCAGATCACCTGAGGTCAGGAGTTCGAGACCAGCGTGGCCAACATGGTGAAACTCCATCTCTACTAAAAGTACAAAAATTAGCTGGGTGTGGTGGCAGACACCTATAATCCCAGCTACTCGGGAGGCTGAGGCATGAGAATCACTTGAATCTGGGAGGCGGAGGTTGCAGTGAGCTGAGATCATGCCACTGCGCTCCAGCCTGGGTGACAGAGCGAGGCTCCATCTCAAATAATAATAGTGGCTGCATTTGTCGTTCTTTCCCTGTCTTGATCCCTTGGTGGATGGTCATTGTGCAGTGGAAATGAGAGATAATCCTGGGGGTCTGTGTGCTTCCTTCTTGTTTCACTGAATTTGGCCCCACGTCTACCTGAATGCCCTTAACCAGAGTTCTGGAACACTTCTGACTTAGGAAGCCTCAAACACCCTAGTATGTTTCGAGTTTTCCAACAGTTAAGGAAAACATGATAAAGCCCCAAAATGTGTATGTGGAAAAGCAGTGCGGTGTGAAGAATGATGTACACCTGAGTCATTTGTTGGCAACAATGTGATCTTCAGTACATTCCTTTGAATCTCTGCATCTGATCTGTAAAGATCCCATGAGCTATTTGTATTTCCTCATTAACACTTTGCTTACAAAGTACTTATTAAAGTACTTTGGTATTATAATGGTGATTTGGTTATTACTATTTATTACCTAGACTGCAGGCTTAAGTATAGCAGTTAGAGAATAGCACACTGGCCGGGCGCGGTGGCTCAAGCCTGTAATCCCAGCACTTTGGGAGACTGAGGCGGGTGGATCAGGAGGTCAGGAGATCGAGACCATCCTGGCTAACACAGTGAAACCCTGTCTCTACTAAAAAATGCAAAAAAAAACTAGCCGGGCGAGGTGGCGGGCGCCTGTAGTCCCAGCTACTCGGGAGGCTGAGGCAGGAGAATGGCGTAAACCTGGGAGGCGGAGCTTGCAGTGAGCCGGGATCTGGCCACTGCACTCCAGTCTGGGCGACAGAGCCAGACTCCGTCTCAAAAAAAAAAAAAAAGAATGAGGAAAGGATGACCGAAGTGAAGAGCCTAGCCTAGTGCCAACCCAACTTGGGACTTGCTGAACATTGGTTTCTAGCCCTGTGGCCCCAGAATGCCCCACAGTTACACCTCAGCTGTGGGTTCCTCTGGTACTGTTCCCCAGAAAGATATTTTTCTGCCAATTTTAATTTACTTTTTGGGGAACCAAAAAAACTACCTGTAATTTTTCCTGTCTACTTTTACTAGAGTTTACTAGAGTTTTCTTCAAGTTCCTTGAGCGTAATCTCAGAAAAGAATCTAACCCATGTTTTTTTTTTTCCCATTGCATTTACTACAGTTACAACAATAATAAATGTTGAATTAACTTTCTCTAGCTTTTAGCCAACATGTAAGTTACTCCCCTTTAAACTCTGTCTTCTGTGTTCGGTGTCTCTATGTAAAATAGGAATAATCCCAATCTTCTCAATGAGATTTTACCAAAATAAATCAGTGTTCAGAAATAAAAGGAGCTATATAAATCTGAGACACTGTAGCGAGGCCTCTTACTGATTTTATATCCAAGTGCTCTACATAAAATTACTTTTTCCCAAGTGTTCTAGAAAGGGTTACATTCCTGAGTAAGGTCTTAATGGCCAGTTCAAGAAATAATCAAGTTAAGTGTATTTAATTCATACTTTTAATTCATTTTTTTGGTAATACCCTCTGTTAGACACTTCCATATGACCTATGTCAAATGCACAGCAAAACATCTGATATATGATTATAGACCTAACACAAATAATGTTATGTGAGCAACCCCAAACAGTACACCTTGACAATGTGGAGACTCAGATTTTCCAAGCACTCATTAAATTGAGCAGATAAATAATCTATTTCATCCAATAACCTTTTGGTTTATGTATGTAGAAAACCTTTATCAGAGAGCTGTATGTGGACCTCCTAAAAACGGACCTGGGAATTCGGGTTGGAAACTAGACCAGCCAGGCAATGGAGTTCATGCATCCCAGCGCTGTAAACAACAGCGTGGGCACAACTGGCCAAGCCCTGGAAGTGCGGCCAAGTGTGTGGGGACTCCTGATGTTGTTGTTTATGGCGTCTGGCAAATATTTCTACCCAAACCTTCAGCTAGTTTACAGCATTTCATTTTACAGCCCATCATGATGACAGTAACCAACCCCAGAAAAACATCAGCAAGCATTAGCAGCCATAGTGTTGGAAGATGAATGTGACCCCAGCGACCTCCATTCCACCCCCCAACTCCCATCCCACTCCCACTCCATCCCCCTCACCACCCCCTCTAGTGTTCAGTGAATTTCTGTAGCCAAAGTGGTTGCCACGGGTCTTGGGTCAAAGGAGGATATTTGGAGGAATTTTTCTAAACACATGCATACAAATGTTGAGAAATAGCACTCTAAAATGCAGGAGTCATACACAGACCCCAGCCCTTCTCGGTGAGTAAGACAAAAGGCAGCATGATCTATAAATGTGGTAAAGTGCCTTGAAACGATGAGTCTGCAGAGGCAGGGCGGGTGGGGGTGGTTAAGAGAAGGCAGGAGGAAGACAACAATTACATATTAAGTTGCATTGGTTAAGAACAGAAAAATATAACTTGGCACAAGTTCCCATACTGGCCTTTTAGAACGGATTGGTCTGTAACACCATACTAAGTCTGTTTTCTATCAGTGATTCCTAGCCAGCTTATTAAACAGATTTATACAATGAAAGAATCTCATAACAGAAACATTCACCTTCTTTATTACTTGGCATTATTTATGGTTTGAGTTTTTTCAGCTACTTTTTTATGCACTGGAATCTGCCAACATTATACTTACAAAGTTTATGTACCAAAGTATAAGTAGGTTGGGAGAATATTACATGTGTCTCCTCTACCCAGCAGAGGCTCTGAGGACCTATCTGTCCCCTCCTCTGAGTGTCTTTGGCATGTAATCCTCTTTCTTTCAGGAGTCCTTGATTCTTGACTGAAACAAGGGTTAGTTCCCTACCCCCATGCCCCTCAAGGAGCAATCCTTCTTTCAGTCTTGGATTTAGTGACAGGGAAAAAAGAACCTTAGCTCATGTGAGGCTGTGCATAAGGGAATTAAATAACTCTCTACTGATTTGCAAACACCTCAAAATTGTCAATATGGAAAAGAGACCCATAGTCCCCTTTTGTCCTCCCCATTCATTCTAGGGTAATAAGGGCTGGTGGAGAGGCGGTGTCCATTTTTTGACAGAACTGGTATGGGCAGAAGAGCATGCCTGAGTACTGAACACGACAGTGTCACTCCCCATGTTGCCATGCTGTAGAAGAGCATGCAGGAAGCTACCGACAAGGGCGTAACTGTGGACCTGAAGTGGACATCGGGGGGTCGTGGCAGTGCGGCCCTGATCCTTCGCTGCCTCACTTGCCTTCTGCTTCCCAACTTCACCATAGCTGGGAAGAATATTTTGGTTTGTTTGTTTTCCCTGAGAAAGAACAGTGTCTATCTTGGGTATTGCCTCCTTTCCTGAAGTGTGTTCTCCTTCCCAGGGAAAACACACACATCCAGAAGGTACTCTGAGCAAAGCCTGGAACTGGACAGATGGCCCAGGGTCTTTGGGATTGCAGAACAGCCGCTGTGGAAAAGTAGTGGCCTGTTTATGGGCTGAGGAGGCAGGACAGGGTGACAAGAGGGAGCCTGAGAGCCTCCCGTGAATCTGTCTGCACGCTTTTGAGAAGAAGCCCATGAAGTCAAATGGCAGCTTGTTTAAGGAAGCCATGAACTAGCAAATGTAGTTAAAGATGAAGGGGTCAAATGAAGGGAAACGCTTATGCTTAAAGCAGTTTTCCTTTGAAAAACGACAGCAGTTAGGCTACCAGGTTGTGTTTCCTTAATAGGAAGCCATATCCTAGCCATGTGGCAAGAATTAGTCATTGCCTTCCATATGGTTAGTAATAATAAATGTAAGAATTTAGAGGCTAATGAATCAGTGGGAGTTGGTATGGGTTTGCTGGGTGAATGAATCAAAGGTGATCCCCTCTTTCTCCCTGCTTCCATCTTTCTAGTCCTTTCCTCCTGCTATGCTTTTATGCTTATGAGCTTCCATCTCTGGCCCACTAACCCCTATTTTGAAGGATCCTTTGAATAATCTGGAAGGAGACCATCTAAAGAACTCTGGCTGGGTACAGTGGCTCACACCTGTAATCCCAGCACTCTGGGAGGCCTCGGCAGGTGGATCACCTGAGGTCAGGAGTTTGAGACCAGCCTGGCCAACATGGTGAAACCCCGTCTCTACTAAAAATACAAAAATTAGCCAGGCGTGGTGGCACACACCTGTAATCCCAGCTACTTGGGAGGCTGAAGCAGGAGAATCGCTTGAACCCGAGAGGTGGAGGTTGCAGTGAGCCGAGATCGTGCCATTGCACTCTAGCCTGGGTGACAGAGTGAGACTCTGTCTCCAAAAAAAAAAAAGAAAGAAAAGAAAAGAAAAAAGAACTCTCAAATCTCTCTCTAGCCTGCATGCGAATCATCTCCCAGAAACTAATCTGTCCCCCTGAGCCCAGTATTAAGCCAAGCTATGAACCAAAAATTAGAGGCGTGAGAGGCATGAAGGGGGCAGGCCTCTGTGCCCCGCCCTCCTAGAGCTCACCGTCTGGTGCTAGAGACTGATGTGTAAACAGATTATCATAGCGATAAAAACCATGATAGAAAAAGGAAGACCAGTTCTTTTGGCGTGTGTGTATAGGGGAGGCTCTGGGAGGCAGGTAGAGTGCCAGTGAGGATCTTCTATGACATGAATAGCTGCTGAGCTCAGGAGATAAGAATTTGGAGCTGGAGCAGTTCACTTCAACTTTAAATCCCAACCCTGTCTCTTAATAGCTGTGTCACTTTGAGCAAGTTACTTACCTCTCTGTGCCTCGGTTTCTTCATGTGTAAAATAGTATACCTACATCCTCGGGTTCCTGTGAGAATTCAATGAGTTAATATGTGTGGAACACTTAGAATACTGCCTGCCCCAAAAATTACTGCTTGGCAGTAAATGCTATGTATATGTTACTTTAAAATTATTATTATTTTCACATATCTTGTGTGAATGTGCCAAATGTGATATGTATATATTTTTCCTTTTAAAAGTTTGAGATCATACTATACAGAGAGCCCAACTTACTCTCCGTGTCAGCACATGTAGGTGTTCCTTAAGACTAATTTAAAACCATCTTTCTTTGGAAAAACTTTCCACCCTCATCAGAGATTGGAGAGTCTATGTGAGGGCACCTCTCCAAGATTGGATCTTGCTGTGGTTGATGGAGTTACATCCTTCACAGCACAGTCCAAATTAAAGATCTCTAGTCAGGCTGTTTGGTCTGTGAAACATTCGGATATTTGTTTTTTAAATCCATATTAGGATATGTTATTCAGTGTTTGGAGAAATTAGTATGTACTAATTTCTAGGCTGCTTGAAGAACTTGGGAGGTAAATTGTTGCTCTTAAATCCCCTTAAAATATAGGGCAGAGGCCGGGTGCGGTGGCTCACGCCTGTAATCCCAGCACTTTGGGAGGCCAAGGCGGGCAGATCACGAGGTCAGGAGATCGAGACCATCCTGGCTAACACAGTAAAACCCTGTCTCTACTAAAAATACAAAAAATTAACTTGGTGTGGTGGCGGGCGCCTGTAGTCCCAGCTACTCAGAAGGCTGAGGCAGGAGAATCGCTTGAACCTGGGAGGTGGAGGTTGTAGTAAGTTGAGATCACACCACTGCACTCCAGCCTGGGCAACAGAGCGAGACTCCGTTTAAAAAAAAAAAAAAATATATATATATATATATATATATATATGTATGTGTATATATATATATATATATATGTATGTGTATATATATATATATATATGGCAGAAGGGATCTTGGCACCCTTTGTTGAAGAGATACGTTTTTAAGTCAGGTGTAACGTAAGTAGGTCACGCCACATCTCAACCTCATAAGGCTGTACTTCTGCAGATTGTTGTGGCTTCTGGGTGTCCTGTTAGAAACAAAGCAGGAAGGGAGAATCATTTGATCTCTTGATCCTAAAATGTGGGCCCTAGGCTGTCAGGAAGAGGTGCTGGCCCTTGCCGAGTCCCAGTGTTCTCCCTCATTCACCCGCTAGGTGACAGTGGATCCAACTCTCCATAAGCGAGTCTGGGATTCTACATGTTGTGGTTATTTGCTGTCTATAGAGGGGTCTATTAGACAGGTCTCTCCAAGGAAGGGAAAGGGAGCAAGGAGTCGCGGGGGTATAGGCTCAGAGGGGCTAGCAAGTCCAGCAGATGCCAGTTCTCCCGAAAGACAGGTCCCCTGCGTGACTCACATCTGGTACTGAAGTGGCTGGAGCACTTGGCACACCGCAAATTGACACTGACCTTGGCCATGCTGTTGGAGTAATTGGACTTTCAGGATGGACTCCCTGAACAATCTTGCCACTGTGGCTGGCACAAACAGGCTTTTCTTTAGCAGCAGACGTTCATGTCTTCTTGCTCCAACTTTTTTTTCTTGAACAAACATATGTATTGTGGCCAATGCAAGGAAAAATCCTACTCACCATTTTGATCTGAGTTGCTTCTGTCCTGGAACAATAGTCTAGTGTACCAGGGGCCCCCGGGATGCTGGTTTCCATGCCCTGGTCTAGTTTTATGAATCTCCTTGGAAGACCCTAAAGGCCAGGAAGCCATCGGTATTTCTGCAGGGCCCCCTACCACCATCGGGGACATCAGTGGCTCTGTATCTGATTGCCAGAGCTTGAGCTTCAGCAGTAGCCTCGGGGTCAGGACTGGTTACAATCAAAGAGCTTGCTAAGTACCTGCCCTTTCTCCCACAGGATGGCCTCTTCACAACTTAAGGGGGCATAACCGAACACTTGCATTCCCCTTTGAGCATCCACCTCACTCAGGTGGAGGAAATGTGTCTCCAAGCACTGCCAGCCTGTGAATAAGCACTTTCCAAGTGCCAGGTACAAAGTTAGACATTTCCCATCTTTCACCTCGTTGATCTCCTCAAAATCCCATGAGGTTTTTAATCACTGACTCAGTAGCATTGATTGAGAAACCTACTCCGTGTTAGGCTTAGACTCCAACATAGCGATGACCAAAACAGTCTTTGGATTCATGGCGATTACTGCCAGGTAGAGAAAGCGAATGCTGTTATTTCACTCGGAGAGGAAACTAAGGTTCAAAGAACCAATACTTTCTCAGTGCCATACAACTGGTAAAGGGTGTGGCCACGATTTCAACGCCATGATTCTACTCCAAAGACTGCCCTCCCTCCACTGTGCTCTACTACCTTCCTATAGGAAGCTTAATCTGCGGTTCTACTTAAAATATGAGGAAACATCTGGAATATTAGTTTTCAACCACATTTCAGACACACAAAGTGGAGCCTAAGGAATAGCCCAGTTGGTTCCTCTCTGAGAGCGGGTAAGAGTAGAAAAGAATTGCTGATCTCAAGCATTTTGTTACCAGAATAACCCCACAGGAGAGGCCTGGCTGAACTGGGATTTGTGTGGGCCAGACAACATAGGGGATTTATTTCCAAGGCTAGAGGACAGAGCTTGGACTCGGGTCCAGCTCGGCGTCCTCCCTCGGGTCCGGCTCGCTGAAGAGGTACAGCATCTGGAGGAGGACTTTCCGGCCAGGGTACAGCTCCTCAGGGCCCAGGCAGTTAACGATTAAACAAGAAGCAGCCTTTGGCTACAAACCTAATGGTTTGGGTTCCAGGGCACAGGATAAAAATACACAACTGGAAAGGCAAGCTCCCAATTAAGAGGAAGAGCTCAAGCAAGAGATGTTTCAATGCCGTGGAGCCAGTGACCACATGCGGGCCTGCTGTCTCCTCCGCCAGCCCCACTCGCCCGGCCCCATACTTAGTGCTGGCTCCAGAGTCTCGTAGGGGAAGCCGGCTGGCAGCACACAGGCTTCTCCATTCAAAGAAAATCTTACTTCCCTTCTGCCCAACAGTTTATCTTGCTTGGCATCTTCAGATAGTAGAATGCCAGAACTGGAAGGGGCTTAGGGATCATCTAGCCTAGTCCAGCTCCCTGGTTTGATGCTTTAGAAACCGAGGCACACACAGGGGAAGTGACTTGAACAGAGTCACCTTGTCAGTTCGTGGCAGGGAGGAGGTTCACGTTTTGATCTTCTAATGTCCACATTGTCTTCTCCTCCCTTTGTACTAATCTGGCACCATTAGCAGCCTGCCGGTTGCACCTCTTCCTTTTGCTCCCACAAACCTAAAAGCCCTTGGTCCTTCTCTTCTTTTACAGGAAAGGATACTGAGGCAGGGAGTGTAAACAGCGCCCACAGAGCTGACAAGTACCGATGCCAGAAAGGGAACCACAGAATCCCGCCCAGCAGGCCTGGGCCTTCACCATCTGACCGCATTCCCTCTCTAAGAACATGTTGTGGGAGGACTGAATTTGGCCTCCTTTGAGCTCTAAGCCTGCAACAGCCCTCCTAATGACTCTACAGTTCCTGGCTTCCTCTTGCCACTGACTTTCCCCTCCACCGCTGCCTGGGACAACCTTACAGCTACAGTGACTTTGAGTCTTGCCAAGACAAGCCCAATAGTTACTTTCAGACTCAAGTGCTTGCCAAGCCTGAAATAGTAATTGCCTGAAGGGTTCCAAAAAGCTGGGCTTTATCTGCAACAGAGACTTTAGTAAATCAAAACACAGGTCTTATCTCCCTATTCTCTCCCCTCTGTTGTGTGGTCTCCTAAATGAAAAATGTTACCTAATTGCCTAAAACAGCTGGCTTGATGTTTAATTACTTCAGCTTGCTAACCTGATATTCTGGGCCAATAAACTATACATGGGGAGTGGATAATGCTCTTTACAGATCGGACTTGTCTAGGTTTCCTTTGTGAGAAGTGTTGATTTCAGCCACCAGAGGGAATTCCAAATTTGAATGCTCTTAGCAGTTGCCGCACTTGTCTGATGTTGGAACTCCTCTTCACCCATCTGAGGAACAGGGTGCCTGGAAAATGCTTGAATCTTCTCCCCAGCATTCCAGCGGCAGGCCCCTCCACACACCACACTGCTCAGCATGCACTCTCTTTTCTTTTTTTTTTTTTTTTTTTGAGACGGAGTCTCGCTCTGTCACCTAGGCTGGAGTGCAGTGGTGCGATCTCGGCTCACTGCAACCTCCACCTCCAGGTTTAAGTGATTCTTGTGCCTCAGCCTCCCGGGTAGCTGGGATTACAAGCACCCCCCACCACGCCCGGTTAATTTTGTATTTTTAGTAGAGACAGGGTTTCACCATGTTGGCCCGGATGGTCTTGAACTCCTGACCTCAGGGGATCCACCTGCCTCAGCCTCCCAAAGTGCTGAGATTACAGGTGTGAGCCACAGCGGCCAGCCAATGCACTCCTGTTCTGAGACGTTGGAGGGCACGCAGAGCAGTCTCAGAGCGGACGCTAGCTGGCAGCGGTGCCATTGCTGTTGCCTCAGGCTTCCTAGAGCAAAGAAGCCCATGGAAGAGGCTGCACAGCATGGTTAATTGGCAAAGCCCAGGTATGGGCCAGTGAGCCCCAGTGATGCTGGGGTGCCTCTTCCTGTCCCAAGGACTCTGCAGCCTCAGCCTCACCCCTCAATGCTTCCCCATGTGGGTCCTGGAATCTGACCAGGCTGACTGACCCCTGTTTCATGCCCCATGCCTTTGCTGGTACTGATCCCTGAGATGTCCCCTGACATGCCCCTCACCCAGCACCTCTGCCCTCCCATCTGCCTCCACATGCTGCTGCTTCCCCTTCACGGCGCCCCTGCAGTAGCACACCTCTGCACAGCTTTCCTCTTTACTCCTAGCCAGGCTCAGAGGGACCCGCAACTGACACCCTAAAGTCACCTCCATTGTCCACCCACCTACTTCTCTCTCTCAGTGAACCTCTTTAGGACCAGGATTTTCCCTTTTCATTTGTGTTCTCCAGTGTCTAGGATAGTGACCATCTATAGCAGGTGCTGGCCAGGTGTGGTGGCTCACGCCTTTAATCCCAGCATTTTGGGAGGTGGAGGCGGGTGGATCACCTGAGGTCAGGAGTTTGAGACCAGCCCGGCCAACATGGTGAAACCCCATCTCTACTAAAAATTACAAAATTAGCCGGGCATGGTGGCATGTGCCTGTCATGCCAGCTACTCAGGTGGCTGTGGCAGGAGAATCACCTGAGCCCAGGAGGTGGAGGTTGCAGTGAGCCGGGATCACACCACTGCACTCCAGCATGGGTGATAGAGTGAGACTCCATCTCAAAATAATAATAATAATAGTAATAGTAATATAGCAGGTACTTAGTAAATGTGTGCTGAATGTGGGTTTTGTTTTTATTTTATTTTATTTTTTTTTTTTTTTTTTGAGACGGAGTCTCGCTCTGTCACCCAGGCTGGAGTGCAGTGGCCAGATCTCAGGTCACTGCAAGCTCTGCACCCCGGGTTTACACCATTCTCCTGCCTCAGCCTCCCGAGTAGCTGGGACTACAGGCACCCGCCACCACGCCCGGCTAGTTTTTGGTATTTTTTAGTAGAGACGGGGTTTCACCATGTTAGCCAGGATGGTCTCGATCTCCTGACCTTGTGATCCGCCCATCTCGGCCTCCCAAAGTGCTGGGATTACAGGCTTGAGCTGCCACACCCGGCCTGATGTGGGTATTTTTTAAGGAAAGCCTAAGATGTCATTCTTAGAGCAGCAGAAGAGATAATTTTCATGCCCCATGCCTTTGTTGGTACTGGTCCCTGAGATTTCCCCTGACATGCCCCTCACCCAGCACCTCTGCCCTCCCATCTGCCTCCACATACCACTGTTTCCCCTCCATGGCTCCCTGCAGTAGCACACCTCTGCACAGCTTTCCTCTTTGCTCCTAGGCAGGCTCAGAGGGGCCCGCAACTGGTATCTGATAAAATAAAGGAAAGGCTCCAGGGAGGGAGAGAGGGAAGGGGAAGGGTGAAATAAAAGGAAAAGAAGAGGTATGTTCTTCGGAAAAGAAATCCACGCCCTCGGAATGATGTGGCCCCTTCTCTTTTTAGTCAAACATCTGCTTGACTGTGTGTGCTGTGCTAGATTCCTCGGGGTCATGTACAATCATTCCTGCCATGTAGGTTTATTAAATTAGCAGTTTCAATTTAAATCATGTTTAGCTGTTTCCCACTAAGGAATTCCTCGTGTATTTGATCGATTTGTGTGAGACGCTAACTCCAGCCATTGCCAGCCCTTCTGTAAAATGGCTACTATATGATCCAGAATTCCCTCTCACCTCAGACACTGATGGTACCATTAGAGTTTGGGAGGCTTAAACAGTTCTGAGATAGGTGTAGCATATACAAAAATTCCGTTCACTGCTTTGTTTTAAAAGTGTAGGGTCCTAAAGAGGAGTGTCTTCTCTCCAAATTTAGTATACTTACATATTATATCCATTATATTATATTTAGCTCTTATGCCGTAGGTATTTGATCAATTTGAGCATTTCATTGCCAGGCTTTTAAGAGACCCCTGCTCCGTGTCTTCTTGCTATCTTCACTGGCTTGAGACAAAGTGGAAAGGCTAGGGAGAGAGAGGGGACTCCTCCAGAGCCCACCTGCAACACACAATATACAGTATGATAGGATAAAACAATGTAAAGGCACGCTTCCTAAGTAACAGGTCATATGCTTTCATTATTTCATCTACTGGTAGTGTATTGCCTTTATTGGGAAAAAGGCTTTTCCCAAACACCTGCTTTGTAGGGCTGGGCTGAGTCAGGCCGGGTGAACCAGACAATTCCTGGTGTTTGGGGCATGGACCAGGAACCTACAGCTCATGGCAACATGCAGGGCTTCATTGACGGTGGGGTGAAGTCACTCTAGGAGAGGGCTCGGCATAGAGACCTGGGTCAGTGAGGTAGTAGCACCATTAGGGGCAACTGGCAGTGAGGCCTCAATAGCACCTTGAGAATCCCGTGAGACCCCTTTGGGTGGGATGAGAGAGTAGTAGTTGGCAGGGTAAGTAGGGCACAGTTGTTCCTAAGAACTGAAGCCCATCAAGGCAGGGGTCCAATACCCAGATTGGGGAACTTGTCCTCAGGGATAGGACAGAAGCCTAGTAATTAGAGCAGAGACACAGAGCCAGCCAAGGGCCCTGCCGCGGGAGGCCTGATGTGGAATCTCCTCCCCGTTAGCCACCTAAGGGCAGACTAGAACAGAGGTCCCTGGTGAGGTCTGTGGGTGGGGATCCAGGAAGAGCCTGAACGAAGGCCACGCGCAAGGCTGTTCTGGCAGGCCTGGTGTGTAGGACCAACAGTGAAGGCACAGCAAGAACAGGGTTTGTGCTGCAGGTGTCCAGGCTGTGCAGGAAGCAGGGCCAGAGGCTGCCTCTGCTGCTAGAGCTACGTGCCCGCTCCTCGGCTCCTCCCCGCCACCATCACACCAGGAGTCAGGGCCCTGGGAGGTGACTAGAACACACCAAAAAAGGATGGCTAGGACTGTTTCTCTGCAAGGTGGAATCAGCTCTTCATTTAAGATGTAAACTGTGGCCAGAAGTTACTGAGGGTTCTACAGGTGACGTCCATCTAGGCAGGAATAGAAGTTCCAGAATTAACTGACTTTTCTCAGTTGGAAACTTTCTTGTCAGCTCCAGAATCTACGGTGTCCTGTCTGCACTCCTTGGTGGTGATGGCGCAGCAGCCCTCTCCTCTCCTGTCTTCCCTGCCTACTGTTACAACCAAATGTAGTCTTTCTTGAAGACGGCACCATCTCCCTCTCCCAGTGACATCAGCAGCCCCTCCTCCCCTCCCCCAATTGACAAATGTGGGCATTTTGAAGTGTCTCATGGCATTAACAAGGGACGCACCACTTAATCACGGGTGGAACTGCCAACAGATGAAGGGTTATTTCCCGTGTTCCTCCCCACCCCACAGTGAGGCAGCAACCTTGTGTTGGGGTTTCTGAAGAGCATTCCTGCTCTCAGGACATGTGCTATTTCCAACCAGAGTTGTCCCCCTGCAACTTTCTGCTAGGGTTAGCAGTTTCGTCTCCCATTATTAGAGTCCAGCTGGAGTGTCTTTGAAGTTGGTCCCATCATGTTAAATGTTAACCGTAATTTCTCTTGGCCCTTGCTGGAGAGTGCTTTCCTTCCCGTTGGTATGATAATAGCCGCAGCTATATTGGCCATGTGCTAGCTGACCACCTCAGCACATGCTTTCACTCCCGGAGTAACATAGAAGGAGCTTTGTACTGTGCATCGTGAAACTTGGGTTTTGACCTGGTTCTGCCAGGATGCCATGTGATCTTGAGCAAGTTCATTCTCTTCTCTGATCCTCATTTTTCTGCTCTGTACAAATCTGGGTAAGGGCTAGAGGATTTCTTTTTTTTTTGTTTTTTGTTTTTTTTTTTTTTTTTTTTTGAGATGGAGTCTCGCTTTGTCGCCCAGGCTGGAGTGCAGCGGCCGGATCTCAGCTCACTGCAAGCTCCGCCTCCCGGGTTCACGCCATTCTCCTGCCTCAGCCTCCCAAGTAGCTGGGACTACAGGCACTCGCCACCTCGCCCGGCTAGTTTTTTTGTATTTTTTTAGTAGAGACGGGGTTTCACCATGTTAGCCAGGATGGTCTCGATCTCCTGACCTCGTGATCCGCCTGTTTCGGCCTCCCAAAGTGCTGGGATTGCAGGCTTGAGCCACCGGGCCCGGCCAGGCTAGAGGATTTCTGAAGCCCTTCCACTTCTAAGTCTGTGATTCCAAGATTGGGAGAATGCACAGTTATTCATAACTCCTTTTTCTCCCTCTGCCCTGGGCCTAGGCCCCTCGCTACAGTGCTTCTCCACATGCTGATCCCAGTAGGCAGCCAGGGTCGGGGAATACTAGCAATATGTAGACAGCTCAGGGTCATTCTGACCCTTTGAATTTGAAATCCTCAGAGAACTTTCTATTCTAATAAAAGGGCATAATCTTGGTGATATGACACCCCCTACATTAAACTCCATTATATTAAGGAAACCTTAGAACTCAGATGGACAGTCTAGCTTGATAATTTACAATTCTGTTGGGATTAGTATGAGGAATAATTATATCTATTTATTTATTCCACTGTCAGAATGTTGACTCTAGATTTTCATATTGTCTCTGTCACTGAAAATTATAATTAAATAATATGTCAAATGTATTGATCGTATTTTTATAAAATTTGCTTGATATGCTATAGAGGCTTTTTTCTTTTCTTTTCTTTTTTTATAATATATCACGAGATTAAATTCAAAAGTTTGCCAGGACATCTAGGTCTGTTTAAGAGATTTTTTTTTCCTGAATAAACCACAATTTTTTGATGACTTGTCATTTTGACATCAACAAGTAATTTCTTTTCTCCTTAGTGCAGAACTGTGTCTCTTTTAGCTTTTGGTCAGACTCAGTAGCTATAATGACATTAGACTAAGAAGTAGTATGTATCTTTGAGGTTAGATTTTAAATTTCCTTTGTGCATAAACTCACAATTTGTCATAAAATAGTCTTTTTTCTTTTTCCTTCTTTCTTTTTTTTTTTTTTTTTTTTTTTTTTTTTTTGAGATAGAGTCTTGCTCTGTTGCCCAGGCTGGAGTGTAGTGGCACAATCTCAGCTCACTGCAAACTCTGCCTCCTGGGTTCAAGCATTCTCCTACCTCAGCCTCTCAAGTAGCTGGGATTACAGGCTTCTGCCACCACACCCAGGTAATTTTTCTATTTTTAGTAGAGACCGGGTTTTGCCATGTTTGCCAGGCTGGTCTCAAAGTCCTCCCCTCAGGTGATCCGCCCACCTCGGCCTCCCGAAGTACTGGGATTACAGGTGTGAGCCATGGCGCCCGGCCAGAATAGTCTTTTTCTATGCATTTATTATGAGAACTTTTCAAGTGGAATTTGAACTCAAGTCTCTTTTACTCCACAGCCCAGTTTTTCCTTCTGCATCAGATGGTCCATTCCTAGACAGTGGCACTATGAACCAAAAGATCGGGGTTCCTCACTCATCCCTTGGACTCTTAGCTAAGGAATATGGCAAAAGAATATATTCAACTGTAGGCTGGGTGTGGTGGCTCACACCTGTAATCCCAGCACTTTGGGAGGCCGAGGTGGGTGGATCACAAGGTCAGGAGATCAAGACCATCCTGGCTAACATGGTGAAACCCCATCTCTACAAAAAATATGAAAAAATTAGCCAGGCATGGTGGCGGGCGCCTGTAGTCCCAGCTACTTGGGAGGCTGAGGGAAGAGAATGGCATGAACCCGGGAGGTGGAGCTTGCAGTGAGCCTAGATCGCACCACTGCACTCCAGCCTGGGCAACAGAGCAAGACTCTGTCTCAAAAAAAAAAAAATGAATATATTCAACTACAAATTTTCTCAGCCTATTTCTCTTCTGCTTGAGTCACAAAACATTTACCTACTTTACCCAGAGGGTATAATTAAACCTTTTCTAATATTTGCTTTGGATGTATGTTTCATATATATTCTTAAGTAACATAGAGGGTTTCTTCAGTCTGCCTGAAACACATGTAATCAGCTCTTCAGTCATAATAATAATATAACACATACGTAATGTTTTACAAAGGGTTTTCAAATACATTATCTCAGATGAGCATTAAAGCATGCTGTGATACAGGCAAAGATTATTACTATTAGTTCATTTAATGGATTCTTTTTAAAAAGACCCAGAGAATTTAAGATTTTCCATATCATCCAGCTAAGAAATAATAAAGCTGAGACTAGAACTCATGTCTTCTGAATCCTTAATTTAGTGTCTTTTGGCCTCCTTTTTTTTTTTCCTAATGAGCTTTACAAACATAACTAAAAATGTATCTCCAGCTTCCCTTAGCTCTTCATTTGTTTAAGGCAGGCTCTTCATTTTGCTGTAACATCCCATCCTCTGAATAGATGTGCCATGAAATAAAATGGTAGCACCTTTTTAACCCAAGTAAGGACAGAGCGTTAGCAAAAGAAGAAAGATCCTGATTTAATTTGACCAAGAGACTCACATTCCTCCTACCCCACCTCCCATCTCCCTTCACCATTCATACTGTGGCTTCTTGGGGAAGCTCATGACCTGTTTCAAAGAGCTTGATTGTAGTCCTGGGCCATGAGGAAATGCAGGAGCAAAAGCAGCAATGGGGAGTGGCTGATGACCTCAAGAAGAGGCCGTTTTGTGTCGGGTGGTAAGAGACTGTGGTCAGGAAACACTTTCCTCCCTGGGCCATCTGGATGCCCCTGCAGGCCGCCAGGCTACTTGTGCCCTTATCCCTTCACCCTCAGGGAACCTTGCTTTGTTGACTGACAGTTGGATTGGCATTTGGTCTTTATCATCAGGGATTCTTCACAATAGTGCAAGCCCTAAGAAGGCCAGCAGCAAATGGTTCTAGTCTCTGAGAACGAAACTGACCTGGTGCTCTCCGATCTGGCCATGCTTCTACTGGGAAATGGGGGGATCGTGGGGAGAATGCTGGAGGGCTGGATTTTAATCCTTGCAGTCTGTATGAACTTGGGCAAGTTATTGATCTCCGAGCTTCAGCTTAGTTCCTTTTTAAGTAAATTGTGGATACTAACACTTATCCCCACTTTTTTTTTTTTTTTTTTTTTGAGACAGAGTTTCCTTCTTGTTGCCTAGGCTGGAGTGCAGTGGCACAATCTCAGCTCACTGCAACCTCCACCTCCCAAGTTCAAGTGATTCTCCTGCCTCAGCCTCCCTGTGTAGTTGGGGTTACAGGCATGCACCACCACGCCCAGCTACTTTTTGTATTTTTAGTAGAGATGGGGTTTCTCAAACTCCCAACCTCAAGTGATCCACCTGCCTTGGCCTCCCAAAGTGCTGAGATTACAGGTGTGAGCCACTGCACCCGGCCCCACTTGTTTCCTCGGATTAGCATTGGGAGGCATGAGTGAGCTCATGTGTGAAGGTTCTTTGCTCAAATGCAAGGGACCTGCTCTGAAGGAAGGGGCTAGGCTCTGGGAGACTGTTTTAGGGGACCTGTCAAACTGAGCAGTTTTTAAAGATCAGAAAGAATTGTTTTCTCTCCTCACCCTTGGTGAGGACCAGCATTGCCTGCCAGGCTTACACCCATCCCTCCAAGCCTTCGGCCCTCCTCTGAGGAGTGAGATTGTAACTCAGCCACTATTCGGCTGTGACATTTCTTCACATCTGAGGCACAGCCAAGAACATGGCCTCACTCTCCCTCCCACCCTTCTTTCCTTTTTCCTTCCTTTCTCCTGCCTTCACTTCATTTCAAACAAGTGAGTTGTGTTAGTTGGTTTTTTAATGAGGTTTTTCCAGCCTCTTGTTTTTTTGTCCTTGACCATAAAGAACTCCCAGTTACCCAAAGCTGAAAATAAAATTTGGCAGAAGTAAGCCAAAAGTATAGTCTCATTGGTGTTGATATTTTTAAGCCTTTCTTGAGAGAGAGAGAGAGAGAGAAAGAGAGAGAGAGAGGTGGGGTGGGGGGCGGTCCTCTGGGAGAAAGGGGCAAATTGTCATGGAATAAATATCTGTTTGAGTACCCTGGGGTGAGGACTTTACATCTTTTTCTGAAAACAAGGCGCCTTCCTTTTTTTTAAAGGAGTGTTGTGGCTATTTTGATGGCTTTTGAAAGTGCCACAATTAATTTGATTGAGCTGCTAAGCAGCTGGTTTTAAAAAAAAAAAAGGGAAAGAAAGAAAAAGGAGAATGGTCACATGGATTTAGCATCACATGGGAAATTCACTGTAACCCAGCGGTCTTTTAGGCAGCTGATGACCATGGGCCAGATTGTTCATTTCACAAAGGGGAGCCTTTTAAAAATGAGAAGACTTTTGTCTAGAGCCCAGACTTCCCCAGGGGGAAGGACTCATTTATGACCCATTCTGATTATTCTTCTCCTCTTAAATCTCACTGGTTAAATATGAATTTATGTGGCACACTCAGCTACAACATGGAAATAAGTAGTGCAGTGAGCGATTAGCATAAGGGAGTTCCAGCCCTGGGTTCTAGTCTCAGCTTTGACCCTCCCTGGTAAGCTGTGTAATCACGGGAGTGGCCCTGAACTGACTTAGGATTTGGTTTTTTATTCTGTGAACTGAAGCTAATTCTTCCTACCTGGGAGGATTGATTTGGAAGAGAAAAGTTGTTGATAATGTAAAAATGCTTTGAGAAATATCTTAGCGGTTCTCAAAATTATAAACTTGGGGGTTTGGAGGGGGTTGGTGAATTTGGAGAGAAATTGGTGACCAAGGTCTCCAGTTCCTTCCTCCATATGGTATCTCTGTCAAAAGCTCAGCCTCTGTTTCCTTAATAGGCCACTTCCCTCCAAGGATTCAGGGACCATTCATCACCCGTGGTGCCTAGTCCCCAGGAGGTCAGTGGCCTGCTGCGGTGCTCAGCTGCTGGTAAGCGATCCAGCAGAAGCAGGCAGCCCTCACTTATCCATAGCCCCTTGGCCCTTGTGTGGGTTCCTTGGCCCCGTGTTTCTCCTTTTTCCCAGACGCTTCTTCCCTTCTTGTTTGCACATTCTTCCTGGAGGAAAATGATAGCTCATTGTCAAAGGCTGGGCGGGAGACGAGGTAAGTGTTTGTGAGATGTTTGGGGGTTTCCAGCTGGAATCCTCACACTTCTTCGGCTGGAGCCGCCTTCCTCTGTGTTCTCAGTGTGCTCTTGTAAGCCTCTGCTAGATCACTTAGCACATGGGACATACTGGGACTCTTCCCATCAGGCTGCGAACTTCTCCAGAGGCAGGGACCCCACCCTTCTGATTCTCTGTATCCCCAGTGCCAGACATACGCTAAGCACTCAAGAAATGTTTCAATCAGTGAGTGAATTAGAGGCGGGAGAGACACCACCTCCTTTATCATACACATTGATGAAACTGAAGCCCAGAGCTAATATGTGAGGTGATCACACAGAGGATGCTAGAACTAGGATTAGACTAAGGCAGAGATTCACCCGTTTGACCCCTGCAAGGCTGATCACTGTCAGGGCAGGGCAGGGAGAGGCTGCCCCAAGTATGTGTGGCAGTATTAATATATGTACATGTAATATATGTGTGTGTTTAATCCCAGTTCTAGTATATCCTGACTGTGGTATATCTATATATATCCTGACCCTGGGTTGGCTGTGTGTTAAAAAATCAAACTGAAATCGCCTCCAAAAGGAAGGCAGCACTGAATGACAGTAAAGTAAGAGGTGGGCCTGGAGTCAGCAGCCTGGCTTGCAGCCCTGCCAGCCACTGGCTGTTTGACCTTGGCTGAGTCATTTCCTGTCCCTCATCTCATTTACCTTGTTTATAAAATGGTATCCAGCCAGGCGCGGTAGCTCACTCCTATAATCTCAGAAGGGAGGAGGATCCTTTGAGCTCAGGAGTTCAAGACCAGCCTGGGCAACCTAGTGAGACCTCATCTCTATGAAAAAAATAAAAATTAAGATTAAAATAAAAAAAAAAAGAGGATGTAGACTATGTGATCTCTGAAATTTCTCTGTGTTCAAAAGTCTAACCTTCTAAGACTTCCAAGAATTTTAGAAGAAAAGCTTGAGCTGCTAGAGGAGAAGGAGGAAACATTTTTAAAATTAAGTTAGACAGTTCTTGCAAAGGAGATTTTTTTGTTAGAGACACTGAAAGTTCTTCTCTTAAAACCATTTCCCCTAGAGACCATCCCGCCACGCACACTTAGCCTGTGCTTTAAAGCGCCCTCCCCACACTGCCAAATGAGTTGCTGATGGGAATTTTTTGAATGTTTGACTCTGTGTCTCTGTGGACCACAACAGGACCACAGGCTAGCATTTAACTAACATTATGGAGTGACAGAATCGCATTTGTGTGGCTGATAGAGACCATTGCAAGTAACTAACAACCGTACAAATGGCGCCCTGACCTTTTCATATCTGTGGGGGCTGATTCTCAACCTCCGCCCTGTCCCGCACATACTTGGGGTGGCCTCTCCCCACCCTGCCCTGAGCAGTTATTAGGGCTCACAGGGCTTGCAGGGTGACCCTCTGCCCCAGGGATATGGGCACTGCCCGGAGGGTGGTGAGCCTTTCCTGGGAAGACCTGCACTGGCTCTCCCTGAGGGCTTTCCACACCAATTCATTCTTGGTCAGTGGCAGGCACATTTCACACTGAATTCCACCCCATGGGGCTGTGTCTAATTGGACAAATTTGAACAGCAGGCAGCACAGCCACTGCCGCAGGGAGCATTGATATATGGCCCAAGCAAGGGACTAAAATCTTAAAGTGACAGGGCCCTGTTTTCAAAGAATAACTGGCTGGTTTCCAGGAGTCACAGGCCTGATGATGGCCGGCAGGAGAGAGATGGGCCAACTCCACAAAGCAGGGGCTTTTTTAGGGAGGTGTTTTTGAAATGAGTGTCTCCATCTTTCCTGGTCTTGGTGGCAAGATAAACAGGATAGGGTGGTCCCTGGGGACTGTCATCTGGGACCCAGTCATGCCGAATGTTTCTCTCACTAGAGACTCACAGTATCTGTATCCACATTAAATCTGGCTAAAATATGCCGCAGGGAAGCCTCAGCAGAAAATAGAGTGAAAAATCATGTTGTCATACATTACTAAGCGCCCACCATTCATTTGTTTGGCATCCATCAGATCTCTATAAATGCTCACTGTGTGTGCTATTACATACACTCTGCCCGGACACAGTGGAGCTTGTGAAGTTTGTGGTCTAGGAGGGGAAAAGACATTAATCAAATAATCTCACAAATTAACATAATTACCAATTGTGTGAAGTATAATGAAGGAAAAATTCCATGTGGTATGAGAGCATCTGAAAAGGGTATGCAGAGATAGTTTCCCTAAGGAGGTCCCATTGAAGCTTGGCTCTAATGGGTGAGATAAATCAGCAAAGGGGGTAAGAAGGGAAGAGGAAAAAGAAATGCTTAAGGAGCTGAAAGAGGGCCTGGGTGACTGGTGCTCAGCACCTAAGCCGGAGAATAGCCTGGGGTGACTGTGGGGTCTTGCTGCTCATGTGAACTTTAGTTTTATCCTAAATGAGAAGCATGTTTTCAGCAGAGGGTGAGTTTTGAAAAGATCACTCTGGCCTCACTGTGGAAGACAGGAGACTGTTAGAGAAGTCGAGTAGAAGATGATGGAATGGATTAGGCTGGCCCAGTAGCAAATAGAAGTGGACAGTAATGAGTGTTATTTAGGAGGCAGATTCCACAGGGCTTTGTTATGGAGTGGACATGGGTAGGTGGAGAGGAACAGATGTTAAGGATGCTCCCCAGTTTTCTGGCTTATTTCACTCATTTGATGTCATTCACTAAGAGCTCCTAGTCACATGGAGGAGGAGGCTTGGCTACATTGCATTTCCAGTGGAGATGTGAAGATGTGAAACCCACATTCGGATCTATGGGTCTTCAGCACAGAAGAGGTGTTTGGTCTAGGTGTTTCCTTAGGAAAGAATGGGGAGAGAAGAATGGGAGGTGATAAAAAGATGGATTGGACACCATCTCTCCCTTTAGGCAACTCAAAATCTATTTGTATTTGTTGTTAGAGGAAAAAAAGAAAAAAGAAATGACAAATAGTAGAAGGAAAAATATTTTTAAAGGAAATATAAAAGGGCAATAAAATTTTCAATTAAAAAACAAAACAGGTGGGCGCAGAAGCTCATGCCTGTAATCCCAGCACTTTGGGAGGCCGAGGTGGGCAGATCACGAGGTCAAGAAATCGAGACTATCTGGCCAACCTGGTGAAACCCTGTCTTTACTAAAAATACAAAAACTAGCCGGGCATGGTGGCGTGTGCCTGTAGTCTCAGCTACTAGAAAGGCTGAGGCAGGAGAATCACTTGAACTCAGGAGGCGGAGGTTGCAGTGAGCTGAGATCGCGCCATTGCACTCCAGCCTGGCAACAGAGTGAAACTCCATCTCAAAAATAAAATAAAATAAAAATAAAAATAAACAAAATTTTAAAAAATTAATTTTAGAGGCAATTGGACTACAGAGTCAAGGAGACATTTACAAGTTAATATAATAAATGTAAATGTTTATGATGTCATAGAAGTGTAGTGAGACTATATTGAGGGTTAGATAACAGGCAAGTATGTGGAAACAAGGGAGCAAATAGAAAATGAAGCAGATTTTTTTTTTTTTTTTTTTAGATGGAGTCTCACTCTGTCACCTAGGCTGGAGTATAGTATTGCAGTCTCAGCTCACTGCAACCTCTGCCTCCTGGGTTCAAGACATTCTCCTGCCTCAGCCTCCCGAGTAGCTGGGATTACAGGCAGGCGCCACCACACCCCACTAAGTTTTGTATTTTTGGTGGAGATGGAGTTTCACCATGTTGGCCAAGCAGGTCTCGAACACCTGGCCTCAAGTGGTCCGGCTGCCTCAGCCTCCCAGAGTGGTAGAATTATGGGCATGAGCCACTGTACCCCACCCAAGGTCTGACTGAATAACACAAAGGTGACGTCCATTTCAAGGAACTTAGTGGTAGGTGTGACTTTAAGGTCTGGAATGGTTGATGAGACACTGGCGGTGGGAGTGTAAATTGGTGCACACTTTTTGGAAGGCAGTTTGGTAGTAACCATTATACATTAATAGTTTATTCTCTCTCACCCAGCAATTTATCTTCTCGGAATTTATTCTACAAAAATATGGGTAAAAGTGTTAAGATATAGACAAAAGCACTGTTGTAATGGCAAAGGAAAAAAACAAAATAATTTAATTGTTGGTCTGTAGAGAGAGTAACAATACATTTTGGTATGCATATGTCATGGAATAACCTATAGCTTTTTTAAAAAACCTTAAGAACATTTTTAAGTTTTGAAAAAGCAGGTGAAAAACAATGTGTATGATATGATCCTATAGAGGAAAAAAAACTATTAGAAGCATAAAGCTCCACTAACAGTGCTTGTCTCTGGGGAAGTAAACAACAAAAACAAACAGGGAATTCTCGCTCTGTTTTGTGGTTTTATACAGTTCAAATAGTTTACAATTACCATTGTCAGTTAATTCGGGCTGCTGCAACAGAATACCATAGACTAGGTGGCTTAAACAACAGAAGTTTATTTCTTACAATTCTGGAAACCATAGTCCAAGATCAAAGTGCCAGCAAACCTGGGCACAGTGGCTCACACCTGTAATCCCAACACTTTGTAAGGCCAAGGCTGGCAGATCGCTTGAGCCCAGGAGTTCAAAACCAGCCTGGCAACATGGCGAAACCTCGTCCCTACAAAAAATATAAAATTACTCAAGCATGGTGGTGTGTGCCTGTAGTCCCAGCTACTCAGGAGGCTGAGGTGGGAGGATTACCTGCACTGGGGGTGGTCAAGGCTGCAGTGAGCCCTGACTGTGCCACTGCACTCCAGCCTGGATGACAGAGTGAGATCCTGTCTCAAAAGGCAAGACAACAAAAAACAAAATGCCAGCACATCTGGTGTGTGGTGAGGACCCACTCCCTGGTTTGCAGGTAGCCATCATCTTTCTGTGTCTTCACATGGCAGACCATGAAGAAGCACCTTTTTTTTTTTTTTTTTTTTTTTTTTTGAGACAGAGTCTCGCTCTGTCGCCTAGGCTGGAGTGCAGTGGCACAATCTTGGCTCGCTGCAACCTCTGCCTCCCGGGTTCAAGCAATTCTCCTGTCTTAGCCTCCCAAATAGCTGGGACTACAGGCACCCGCCACCACGCCTGGCTAGTTTTTTGTATTTTTAGTACAGACGGGGTTTCACCATGTTGGCCAGGCTGGTCCTGAACTCCTGACCTCAGGTGATCCGCCTGCCTTGGCCTCCGAAAGTGCTGGGATTATAGGCATGAGCCAGCATGCCTGCCCAAAGCAGGCTCTTTTTCTAAGGGCACCGATCCTATCATGAGTACTCCACCCTTGTGACCAAATGTGCCTCACCACCAAATACCAAAACATCGGGGGTTAGGGTTTAATATAAACTTTGGGAGGGCAGAAACATCCAGGCCATGTTATTATTTTTCTAATCAGAAATAACAGTAAAGACTTTTGAAGAGAACAGAAGTGAGAGGGCAGGAATGGTGACTGACTATGGAATAGCTCCGGGTGAGGGTGAGGAGGAGGAAATGGGGTTCCATCCTATATTCGTCCTCGCCACTCACCTTCACCGCCTCCTCCAAGCTTACCTGCAGCGCCTTGCTGAATTTATCCATGAAGATGCTCTCTCTTCGAGCAGCTGTCCCTGATGATCAAGTTCAGAGCATTTAGCGAGCATTTAGTGAGAATTTCCTTTTAGCAGACACTGTTAGACACTGGAAATACAAAAATGAAGAAGACACAGTCCCTGCCCTAACAGAACTTATTGTTGAGGGGGGAAATTGCCAAGTAAACCAATGGTTGCGGTACAGAATTTAGTCTAGATGCCCGGAGGCCTCTTCTGAGTTGAAAAGCCTTCAATTCACTGAAGATGGTCTCTGAAATTTCTAGTTCTATTCATAAGCTGAGAGAAAGGCTAAGAGTAGGTTTTTTATTTCTTCATTTCTTCCTGCCTTCCTTCCCTTCCCTTTTCTCCCTGCCCCTCCTCTCTTCTCCCTCCCTCCTTTCCTTTCTTTCTTGAGACAGGGTCTTGCTCTGTCACCCAGGCTGGAGTACAGTGGCGCAATCACGGCTCACTGCAGCCTCAAACTCCTGGCCGTAAGTGATCCTCCAGACTCAGCCTCCCAAAGCACTGGGATTACAGGCATGAGCCACCATGCCCGAACAGTACTTTCTCACTTTCCCAGGTGTTCACTTTGAATTGGCCTGGGCCCCCAAATGCAGGCCTTCATTCCCTGGGCAGCAGGCCATTCTTCTCAGTGGAAGGTTTTATGAAAGAGGTCGGCATGTGCCTCTGTGGCCAATTGGCTAAGTCCATGATGAAGCTGAGACTCACATTCCCACTCTGTAGACTCCATAGTTTCTCAGACCTCCACAGCCACAGGCCCCCAGGATCCCCGTGCCCATCTGGCTATTCCTCAGAAACACCCGCCAGTGTGGACACAGGGGACACCTGAAGTGCACAGAGGACTCCGGCAGCAATGGCCAGGGAATGAGGAGACCCGAGTTCTAATCCCAGCACTATCACTGTACTCCATAGCATGACTGGGAACAAGTAACTTTGTTTCCCTGGGCTTCAGTTTCCTCATTTGCAAAATGAGCCAATGGTGGTGAATGGTCTCTGCCAGCGCTGACATCCTGCAATCATTGTGCGACAGTTCTGCCATCTCCCTGCCGGGTCCGGTGAAACCACCTCCCAGAGGGCCTCTCTCGGTGGTGAGTGTGCACTAGCACAGCGGCCGGGGAGCTGTTGAACAAATGCAGCTCCTTGTTGAAAACTACGATAGGTGCTTTTTATAGAGGTGAGAAAAGCATATAAGACCCTGTCCTGCATTCTGGGAGCTTCCAATTTTCCCAGAAAGGTCAGAGAAATAGACATGAAAGAGTAGCAGCCCTAGAACCCTCAGCACACAGGGGTAGGGGTGGAGAAGATGGGGGCTGGAGTGGGACGGGGGCTCTTTGGCTGGACAATTGCCAAAGGTTCCTGCTGATCTTCAGAGTTTTTCCTTTCATAAAGCATGTGACAAGTGCTTTGCCTTGTTTCATTCTAGGACGTTCTGTTCTCTGGATCTGTTTCTGACAGGGTCTGCTCACTGGAGCTTCTGAAATTTCTTTGGGAGTGGGGAGAGGGTTGGCAAGCAGCCAGATGCCCCATCCCTTTATTGGAGAGTATCCTGGCCGCCTACCTTGGCACAGGAGGAGGTCACCAGGTTCAAGCCCAGAACTAGTTCAAAACAACTTTAGCCTCAAGAAAAATGTCCAGGCCAGGCGTGGTGGCTCATGCCTGTAATCTCAGCACTTTGGGAGGCTGAAGTGGGAGGATCTCTTGAGCCTAGGAGTTCAACACCCACCCTGGATAGCAGGGTGAGACCCCATCTCTATTTTTAAGTTTTTATTTTAAAATTTTTTTAAATGCAAGGAAAAAAAGAAAAAGGTTCAAATAATATAATCCTTCCTACATCCCACTCGTAGCGGTGAGGGAAAGTGAAGGGAGAATTCTCGCGGCGAGAACTCATGAACAAAGAACAAGTTTGTGTCATTCCAGGCTGGCGTGGCTTCTCAGTGTGTACGCAGCACATGGCAGGTGTGCTTGTTGGCCTGAGGCGATGACCTGCCTGAATCCTCAGCCCGTCACCAGGTCTGGCAAGAGCTTTATCTGCCCGTAACTGAGCCCATGATGGGCTCAAGTGGTATGCTTTTCTGGGGTTTGTACCAAACCGGCCTTTTTCCCTGTATCATCCTGTGCTGGTCTGTCTCTTTTGCATGTTTGGGCTAATCTTCTCCATATGTGTGTCTGGTTTGGCATGTGGGTCTCGACCTCCCATGAGCAGGGTGAGGCTGCCTCAGACAAGTGCAGAGAGTTGCCACCCAGCCCGCCAGGCTCTGGAGCTGGGCCATGGGCTCCTCTCTCTGAAAAGGCTCTGCGGAGAGGCACCCGGATGGCTTCTCTTCTGTGTTTAGGGGACATGAGACAAAGGCATTCTTAGAACAGATGCTGCCTGGTGACCCACCTAAAACAGTCTTACTAGGATAGCAAGCTTAAGGTATGCCCAGCACTCAGACACCTAGTCCTCCGGCCCTGAACATCCTGCTCTGACTGCAGCATCCCCTCCCCTCCCTCCACCACCCGAGAGGACAGCTTCCTTCACTGTGGGAGCCCCTGCTTGCCATGTTTGTGAGGGGCAAACAGTTCACTGGTTGGTAGGGCTTATGGTTCCGTATGGAAAGGAGGGAAACGATTTGACAGCAAGAAAAGAATGTCCTGTGAAGAGACTGTTGCAATTTTACAGAGTTCTTTCCAATTGCTTGCCTCGATTAATCTCTATACTACCCTGTGACATAGGAATTACTATCCCCATCTTTTTATTTATTTTATTTATTTATTTATTTATTTATTTTTTTTGAGACAGAGTCTTGCTCTGTCACCCAGGCTGGAGTGCAATGGCATGATCTTGGCTCACGGCAGCCTCCACCTCCGAGGTTCAAGCCATTCTTCTGCCTCAGCCTCCCGAACAGCTGGGATTATAGGTGTCTGCCACCACGCCTGGCTAATTTTTGTATTTTTAGGAGAGATGGGGTTTCAACATGTTGGCCAGGCTGGACTCGAACTCTTGATCTCAGGTGATCTGCCCGCCTTGGCCTCCCAGAGTGCTGGGATTACAGGTGTAAGCCATAGCACCCGGCCTATTCCCATCTTAAAAAGGAGGCAGCTAAGGCTCAGAGAAGTCATGTTGCAAGTCTAGGGCAGAGCTGGAACTATATTCTGATTTCCTGACTCCGAGTTCAGTAACCTTTCTAGCATACTGCCCTCCCCAAACCTGCACTGCTGCAGCCTGGAGGTTCCACAGGCCCTTTCTCATAGACCCTAGCAAGGTGCTTTTCTGAGACCCTGCCTGTCTCCCTGGACCCCGCTCACACCTATTTCTGGACCTTTCTTGGCAGGTGGGTCAGAGAGGACACCCGTGTGATCAGAGAAACGAAGTCCGGTGAGAGGAGCAAGTGCAGTTATGCGTAGGGAGCAGCTGGCCCCTCAGACCTTGCCAGTCACCTCCACGGGTGGTTGTCGGTCTTGGAAAAGCTCCATCTTCAGAGGGGTTTGTGCCCAGCAGCTGATCTCTGCCTGTAGTCTTCAGAGGGCACCAGTTCTTACCAGACAATAGCTGTCTATGACCTCAAGCCAGGCCCAGGACAAAGTGGAGACATTCTGTGAGGCAGGCAGGCCCCTGCTTCAGCATCACCAATAGCTCACCCTCCTGTCTGCTCACATCCTGACGCCCCCGGCCCTTGCCAATCCTGTGCAAACCACGCAATGTCTGCCAACGTTCACTGCCATCCTGAGCCCAACAGCCCCTTTCTTGCCCACTAAACTAGCACTAAGCTTTATCAAGTTCTTGAACCTTTCTTTTTTTTTTTTTTTAAGACAGAGTCTCGCTCTGTCGCCTAGGCTGGAGTATAGTGGTGCGATCTCGGCTCACTGCAACCTCTGTCTCCCAGGTTCAAGTGATTCTCCTGCCTCAGCCTCCTGAGTAGCTGGGATTACAGGCACCCACCACCGTGTCCAGCTCATTTTCATATTTTTAGTAGAGATGGGGTTTCACCGTGTTGGCCAGGCTGGTCTCGAACTCAAGTAATCTGCCCATCTCGGCCTCCCAAAGTGCTGGGATTACAGGCGCGAGCCACGGTACCCTGCCAAGTTCTTGAACCTTTCTGGTCATTTGCTTCTCTGATTGAGACAGAGTCAGCATTCATGCATTCATTCATTCAGATATTAATTCAACATACAATTTGATGAGTCTGTAAGAGAGCCCTAGAGACTCAGAAAGGTAATCAGACACAATCTCAGCCCCGCAGGCCTTCATAGCCTAGCAAGGGAGACAGATATGTAGACAGACGATCACAATACAGTAGAAGTATCAACAAAGAGCTTCCGAGCTCATGTCAAAGCCATCTCCCTTGAACACGGATGAGAGAGGGAAGATGTATGTGGGGATCAACAGTTACTTCCTTAGAAGTCATGGCAAAAGCACGTAGGAGACAAGGGTGAGCTGGATGACCTTGGCAAGTTATGTAACTTCTCTGAGTTTCAAATCTGTCATCTATATGATAGGATAATAAAGCCTACATTGCAGAGTTATGTTGTAAGAATGATGGGCCGGGCGCAGTGGCTCACGCCTGTAATCCCAGCACTTTGAGGGGCCAAGATGGACAGATCACCTGAGTCGGGAGTTGAAGACCAGCCTGACTAACATGGAGAAACCTGGTCTCTACTAAAAATACAAAATTAGC
The DNA here is from genome assembly GCF_008728515.1 of Papio anubis. Classification (NCBI taxonomy): domain Eukaryota; kingdom Metazoa; phylum Chordata; class Mammalia; order Primates; family Cercopithecidae; genus Papio; species Papio anubis. The sequence continues at coordinate 31,645,565 of NC_044992.1, forward strand.
CAGGTGTGGTGGCCTTGCCCTTAATCCCAGCTACTCAGGAGGCTAAGGCAGGAGAATCACTTGAATCTAGGAGGTGGAGGTTGCGGGGAGCCAAGATGCGCCATTGCACTCCAGCCTAGGCAACAACAGCAAAACTCCATCTCAAAAACAAAAACAAAATGATGTATCCAGTCATTGAGCCAATGTCTTACACATAATAGATCCTGAGAGGGCAAAGGAGCCACAACAAATATTGAATTGTATTTTTGGGAAACCTAAGTGTCATAGGAACAGCTCACTGTGACAGCATCTAGTATTTATTAGTGCCCAGTAAATGCTTGACCCACTGATGGACCTTGGTCCAGTAGCTAAGGCTGAGACCTTTACTGCACCTGGCCTCTTGCAGAAGTTGGTCTCTGGATGGAGAGAGCCTGAACCTGCCTGAGGACTGAACCTGCCTGAGAACCTGACTGAGGTCCTGAACCTGAGCACAGGACCTCAGTTACCTGGCACTGTGGTCGGCGCCCAGAACAGACCAGAGTTCTTCCTCAGGCACATCACTGCCCCAACTTTCAGCCTGGTGTCATTTTCAGCCCATTTCTTTTTCTCACCAAGTTGACTCAGCAAACCTCCCTTAGGGAGCCTCATTTTAGGCAAGTGTGCCTCCACTATAGTCCGCAGGCCTTGTGTGTGCTCTGTACGTTCACAGCAGCGATTTCTTCCCAGGGCTAGGAGGGAGCTTTCCCCTCGAACATGCTGAATCCTCCTTTCCAGGGCACACTCGCAATGTGTCTGTAGTCAAGGTCCCTAATGTTGTGGGACCGCCTCTTCTTCCCCTCTCACTCACAACTACTATTTTCTCATCAAAGGGTCTGGGCCTTTTTTCAAGTTGTAAGACTCTCAGCAATGATGCCAAGATGCCTCTTAGCCACTGCTCTTCTACAGCTTCCTCAGCTGACAGCACTGGGGAGTCAGGGTCCCTGTGAGTCGGGCTTTGCAGGACAGCATCCACTCCCTAGAGCTGTGCCAGCTCCTCTGGGTGCTGACTGACTTCTCTGAGAAATGCTCTTCTGGACCAGGTACAATAGCTCATCCTAGCACTATGGGAGGCTGAGGCAGGAGGATCACTAGAGACCAGAAGTTCAAGACCAGCCTGGGCAACAAAGCAAGACCCCGTCTCTAGAAAAAACTCAGAAAAAAAGCAATGCCTTTCTGGCTTGGAGAATTAATTGCCTTTCATAGAAACTGGAAGCAAGGGAGAAAAAGCAGCTTCTGATTGTATTTTCTTCTCAGAAATCTATAAACTCCAATCTGGCCAGAAACGCAAAGTGCCAGAGTCTGAGCTGGAGAGTGGGCACCTCAGAGGGCACTGCCCAGCCTGGCAGCTTGGCTCCCCGCCAGATTGACAGCTATCTTTAGACCTCACCCCAAGGGGCTGCCAGCCCCCTACCTCCGAGAGCCCTCGCTCCTGGCCCCCTTTCTGTACTTTTCGGATACAGGGCATGTCAACTTTCGTTTCGCGCCTCCAGCTCCAGAGGCCCTGCCCCAGTGATGCTGCTCTGGATCAAGGCCTCGCTAAACTCCCAGCTCCCTGGTTTGCAAAGCAAACTTCAGCCTTTTACTATTTACCTTGGCAAGTCCAGGACCGGATTGATGATCTGTAAAGTGGATTTGTTATTTGGCTGTTTGCTTTGGCAGCTCTTGAAAGTGCTTTGCTGATTACAGTCCCAGATGTCATTGCATACATTACCCTGCTCTATAACGGGGCTTTGAACACTTTAATTTGGACTACAAATACTATTAAGCTTTTTGCACCTCTTCTGTCTTTAGTTCTTGGATATTAAATATCAGAACAGACAGCCTGCATTCTCTTAGGCTTCTTTCCCCTGGTCTTTGTCAGCCTTCTCCCACAGCGAGCTTCAAGCTTTCTTCCTGTTCTCTGTGGGTCTTTTTAGAAACCTTACCCACCTATGCCCACCTGAGCCCAGCTACCCTGGCAGCAGCCTTGCCAGTTTTTACATAACAGATAACATGACTTTCTAGTTTGGAAGGTGCACCGTGTTCATGCCAAGCCTGGCTTCCCCGCAGTCACAATCCTTTGTACTTTGCACTGGGCTCCATTTCATTCATCCACAGGGGTGCTGTATCCATTTTTTGTTTGTCTTAATGTTACTGACAACTTTCTTTGGGGAAAGCTAGATTTGGGGGCATTAATGTGTCATGTCATTTTGCCCAGAGAGGAAAAGTCTTGCCCAAGGTTACACAGAAAAGGCAGCAGCAGAACTTTATCCTTTCTGGTCAGGCGTGGTGGCTCACACGTGTAATCCCAGCACTTTGGGAGGCCAAGGCGGGCAGATCACCTGAGATCAGGAGTTCAAGACCAGCCTGGCCAACATGGTGAAACCCCGTCACTCCTAAAAATACAAAAATTAGCCGGGCGTGGTGGCGCGTGCCTGTAATCCCAGCTACTCAGGAGGCTGAGGCAGGAGAATCACTTGAACTGGGGAGGTGGAGGTTGCAGTGAGCGGAGATTGTACCATTGCACTCCAGCCTGGGTGACAGAGCAAGACTCCATCTCAAAAAAAAAAAAAAGAACTTTATCCTTTCTGAACTCCAAGCCTGATATTTCTGCCCAGGCTCCCTTTTTTATACTTTATTTTATCACCTGAGTGGAACAGGAACGTGAGCCATGTCGGTGTCTGTAAATAGAGGCGATTGCAGGTTCGCGTACCTTGGGTAGTTATTGGTGGAGAGCACTGGTGTTCCTGGCTAATGTGGGGTCTGTGATTCAGTGTTCTCCCAGGTCAGTGCTTCTTCCTGTTGTAAATAAACCATTAGCTGAGGGGCCTCACCTCAGGAAGCAATTTAAGGCCCAAGGGAGGTAGCCAAAGAAGTCAGCTTGCAGCCTCTAGGAAGAGACACTTGGCTTTGCCCACAGCCCTCGGCCCCAGGTCTTCCTCTTGGAGCAACAGAATGCTCCCAGGGATCCTGCCAAGTTCCTGCCAGGCTTCCCTCGCCTTTGATTTGCCAAACTCCATGTGAACGGCCTCTGTGTCTGTTACTCTCCAAAGAAAATTCCGGTTTCTAGTACACCTAAACTGAATATTGGTGGGATTGTTTTTATTACTGTTGTTTTTTTTTTTTTTTCCTTTTTCTTTTTGCGCTCACCCCTTAAAGGTCGTTTTTTGATCTACTCCCTCTCCTCTAGCCTTAAAGTGTCCACCAGGTTCTTGGCTGAAACCTTTCAGCGTTGCACAAGGCGTTAGAGACAGAGACAGCCTCGTTGGTATGGAGAATTTGTGGTGTGCCTGTGAATATTTCCACCAGTCCTGCAAGGAAGACAGTTCTGTCCCATTTTATAGTTGAGGAAACCAAGGCTCAGTGAGGTAAAGCGCCTCATCCAGGACCCCACAGCTCTGGGGCATTGTTAGTCTGGGTTCTGACTTAGGAACTGCAGCGTCCCTTCTGTGTCGTGAGCACCTCAAAGATAGGTCGAATGTCACGCTTATTGTTGTATCTCAGTGACTAACCCTGGGCCCAGCTTATGTTATGTTAGGTGCCCCATAAATATTTGTTGGATGAATAACCGTAAATCCACTCAAGTGGTTCTGATTTTAAGTGACTGTGTCATCCCTGTGGCCAGTCTCTTGCGGAGGCAGTAGGGGACAAACACTTTCAACTTTGAAATATTTCAGTTGAAGAAGTTAATTCACTTTGTAAGTTTACTTTAGGAGTAGAGATTATTGCAGTATTTTTGGCCACCACTCTCAAATTCTTCTAAACCTTTACTATAATAAGCAAATTCAGCAGATTAAGGACATACTTAACTGCCAAATGGTGTTCTGAACTGTGTAAAGTTACCAGAGTCACTTTTTTTTTTCTTATATAAAAGATTGTGTGGGTTCTGTGAACTTCTCTGCTTTTTTTAGCTCTTCCTGTTTTATTGTGTTTGAAGTATCTTTGTGGTGACCTGTTGGGATTGGATTCTTCCATATGGAAGTGTTTCTTTAACTTTTTAATCATTTCTTTTGGGAAGTAGAAGGTTAGGGGTAGCAGATGTTGTTCTGGCATTGTTTGCTGAGTGGAGGTAGGGGCTTTTGGAGCTGTGAGTCAGGCCAAAGCCAGCCTGGAAGAAGAAGGCTGTCCCACGGTGGGAGGCTGCCCGTCACCATTGGATCTGGCAGTGCAGGCCCGTGTGGGAGTCGTAGCTCCTCGTGTCCTCACCCTGACTAATGCCTTTTCCATTTCCCAGGAAGAATACGTTTTCCCCTGTGACACTGAAAAGTTATTTTTTTCAGTGTCCCAAGGCAAATTCTTATCAGTCCTCAAATGGGAAGCCTGTCTGGTGCCCTTACCAAAAAAAAAAAAACCCAGAATGGAAAAATAGCAAATAAGATTAACTCTTCTTTCTCCCGCTTCATGGCAGTCACATCCCTCTTCATACCCCATTTCTCAGGGAGCCAAAGTTTAACATCTTGGTTTGGGGCAAAAAAAATTTGCAAAGACCCATCTGCTTCTCCCATTTTCTCATGTTGTTTTGAACTCTATTACTCAATCGGTGACATGTGACCCCCTGGGAAGGCTGTTCTGCGGAGGATGCAGAAACTGATGATTGGCAATCATCTTCCCAGCTCTCAGCGTCAACCCTGATTCTGACAGTGGCAGGCGCCCCTTGTCCTTGGTCTGTTTTACTCCCTGCCCCTAGTGCCCACCTCTCCTTCATCCCAGGTCACACTCAAAAGCCAATGAAGAAAGGGTTTTGGTTTGGTGAGTGAGAGCCCTGAGGCACTGGCTCCCTTAGATCTAGGGGATAAGGATACAATGGGAAGACCCACAGAGCCGCCTAAAGGAGCTCAAACTAGGACTTCCCTTGGCATTCTTATCCTTTCTTGACCAGACCAAGGCTTTGCAGGTAAACTAGGGAATCTCAGCATCTAAAGACCGAGGAGGCTGCACATAGTGCTTCACGCCCGTAATCCCAGTAGTTTGGGAGGCCAAGGTGAGCGGATCACCTGAGGTCAGGAGTTCAAGTCCAGCCTAGCCAACATGGTGAAACCCCGTCTCTACTAAAAATACAAAAATTAGCCGGGCGTGGTGGTGTGCATCTGTAATCCCAGCTACTCGGGAGGCTGAGGCAGGAGAATCGCTCAAACCTGGGAGGCGGAGGTTGCAGTGAGCTAAGATCACGCCACTGCACTCCAGCCTGGGCAACAGAGCGAGACCTCATCTTTAAAAAAAAAAAAAAAATCCAAGGAGATGAATGGAAGAGTCAGTAAAAGAGACTGCAAAGTAGCGACCGGAAAGATGGGAGGAAAACCAGGTGAGTGTGCTGTCCTGAAAACCAAGTAGAGAAAGGGATCAACTATGTCAAAAGCACACTTGACCTGCTGAAAGATGAGGCCAGATGATAACTGAGAAATGGCTGTGGGATTCAATAATGTGGGAGTCTCTGCATTAATTGATTTGTTGAAAAAGAAATGGGGATGTCATTAACTTTGGAAGAGCAGTTTCAGTACAGAGAGGGGGGCAAAGCCTCATTGGAGTGGGTTCAAAGAGAGAAAGGGAGGAAAGCAGTTGTAGACAGCAAGTCCAGACATCTCTTTCAAGCAGTTTTGATTAAGGGAAGGAGAGAAATAGGGCAGTAACTAGAAGAGGAAATGGGGTCAAGACGGTCTTTATTTTTTTCTTTTTAATGGAAGAAATACTAGGATAGTGATGGCAAGAGGGGGTGGGGGCTGGTGCATAGATGGAGGGATTGACCTTGGTGGAAGGAAGGGCGACTGTGTATACACAGATGCAGGGGGTGGGTGGTTGCCAGGACGGGACTTTAAATCCCTTTCTGATGGCTTCCATTTTCTTGATGAAGCCGTCATCTAAGCCCCCCACTGAAAGTGAGAATGGTAGAGAAGGTATTGGCAGTTTGAGGGTAGAGGAGAAATGAGGAAGTAATCCTTTAGGAGGGTGAAAGAGTGAATGCACTCAGGAAATAGGGCTGGAGGGCAGCATTAAAGGTTCATCTGAGGTGAGTGATCATCAGGTCAGGCTCAGACCCGTTAGCATGGTGTGCTTTCCTCCCTGCTGTGAGTTGCTGCGGGGGGACAGGGAATGGGTGGAAAGTTGGCTTTAACAAGGTTGTGGTTTCACCAGGCTGATATGGCCAAGGAAAAGAGGGATGCAGAAGCTGAGAGTGTGTGCAGGGGACTGAGTCTAACAATTGGATGTGGTGGGAAGAGAGGACATGGGGTGGGGGGGGACAGTGAAAAGCAGACGGGATCAATGTATTATAGACCCTGGTGAGGTTGAAGGCTGCTTGGAATTGGGTTAGCAGAGGCAGAGAACCAGAAAGAGAAGAGACAGCAGTCAGTGGTGGGATATTTGAGATTAGGATTGTGATGGGGTTTGCAGTTATTGTTAATTCCATCACAGGAAGGGCCATGGCAGTGAACGCAGAGGGGAAGGAGAAGGGCGCTGGAAGGGAGGAGGGTGAGGGCCTGAGAGGCCAGGTTGTTGACAGGGTCATCTGTGTGACTGTGATCGGGTTAGTGTTGTGACACTGTTAGAGTGGCAGTGAAGCAGAAGCTGGAATCGTTAAGGAATAGGGAGTGTGAGTGTGCTGGGGGCATGGGGTGGGCACAGGAACAGACTGTAACAAGAAGGGGCAGTAGGTGGAATAATCTTACGACACAATCGAAGTAGGGGGTTTTATGAAAGAAAGAAAAGTCTGCGTCTACGAGGAACAAAAACAACATCAGCTCCCACCCTGGTCTAAGGGATGAGAAAAGAGAAGTCAGCCACCACAGGAGAGGACTCCGGGGCAGGCGGTGTCCTCAGAGAGCCTGGTATTTCCCCAAATGCGGCAGTTTAGAATTTACAGGGAGAGCGAGCATATGGACACTTCCTGTTCTATTTGATCCTTTCAGTAACCCTTCAAGTGGAGAGGCAGGTACGTTATCCCCGTTATGCACATAAAGACCCTGAAGCTGGTGGAGCTGGAACACTTGTGCAGTGGCACTCAGCCAGCTGCTGATGGATCCTGGTCTTCTCATTCCGAGTCCAGTGCTCTTTCCACAGCATCATCCCGCCTGCCTTTAGGAGGCCAGCAGTCCCTCCACAGAACCCATAAAATCACACGTGATTCACAGTTGCAACTGAAAAGGATGCCCAGTCCAAAGCCACAATGGTTGTTACCACGCTGCTTCCATAACGTGAGATTCAGCCCCCAAAGGTGGGTTCAGGGAGTGGCAATCATCCGGCCTTTTGTCTGCGATACCCAAAATGTCTTAAACTTAGTAGCCAGTGCTAGGACACAAGTGGGTATTCCCTTTCAGGGATGATTTGGATAACAATTTTTGAATGGTAATCATGGTTTTAAGAAAATTCCAAGGCCACGGCTTTCTAGATATGATTGACAGAAAGGTGATTATGAGATGTGAACAGGCAGCGGAGGCAGTCATGAACTTAGGACAGTGGTTTAGGGCTTGGTTCTTTTGAGACGGAGTCTCACTCTTTCGCCCGGGCTGGAGTAGAGTGGCGCAATCTCAGCTCACTGCAACCTCCACCCGCCCAGGTTCAAGCAGTTCTCCTGCCTCAGCCTTCTGAGTAGCTGGGACTACAGGTGTGCACCACCACACCTGGCTAATTTTTGTATTTTTAGTAGAGACGAGGTTTCACTATGTTGGCCAGGCTGGTCTTGAACTCCTGACCTCAGGTGATCCACCCACATCAGCCTCCCTAAGTGCTGGGATTATAGGCATGAGCCACCGCACCCAGCCTAGGACCTGGTTCTTAAGAATGCCATTCCCTTCTTGATCCTCAGGCCCAGTGAGTGAGGCGGTGTGGCAGTCCAGGACCTCCCAACACTGAACACATTCTCCCTCCTTCCTCGCTGGGGCAGATGCTTACACAGGTAGAGAGCCCAAGCCCAGGCTGGCAGCCTCAGCTGCTCAGTCACACAGCGGGCATGTGCTGACCCCTGTTACAATCCTGGGCAGACAGGGATGTGTACCACGCTACAGAAATAAACACAGTAAAGGGCTAGAGGTTTCTATCATGTACCATATGAAGGTATTTTCTTTTTTTTTTTTTTTTCTTTTTTTTTTTTTTTTGAGATGAAGTCTCTGTCTGTAGCCAAGGCTGGAGTGCAGTGCAGTGGTGGGATCTCAACTCACTGCAACCCCTGCCTCCTGGGTGCAAGTGATTCTCCTGCCTCAGCCTCCCAAGTAGCTGGGATTACAGGCATGTGCCACCACACTCAGCTAATATTTTTGTATTTTTAGCAGAGACGGGGTTTCACCAGGTTGGCCAGGCTGGTCTCAAACTCCTGATCTCAGGTGATCCACCCACCTCGGCCTCCCAAAGTGCTGGGATTACAGGTGTGAGCCACCACACCCAGCCGAGATTTTCTTTTAAAGGAAGGTGAGAGAGTAAGTTCTTGGCCACCTTATCCTATTTTCCCAGCCTCCTGGGCCACTGAGGAGAGTCAGTTCATGGAGTGGTGGCACCAAATGCCTCTATCATCCCTCTCTTCCATGGCTCTTCATAAGCACGTTGGCCAACGCTGTTGCCACACAGGGTGGGAACAGTAACGTTTCTAAAGGTGCCATGTGGAGGAGCAGAACAAGCCCTTCCATTGTGCACCCTGTTGTGTATGGTGCCAGAGTAGCCTCTGAATGGAGAGAATTACCCAGGTCTGCATCCTGTTATCTAAGTACCAATGGTCAGGCAGACACACCAGGTCAGACAGACACACTGACCCAGGCAGGAGCAGTGATCCAGCCATGGTTTATAGCAATAGGGAGAGCCTCAGAATCACCTGGTGAGCTTTTTAAAGATACAGATGGCCAGGCCGCCATCTTTTTTTTTCTTTTCTTTTCTTTTTTTTTTTTTCTTTTTTTTTTTTTTTTGAGACAGAGTCTTCCTCTGTCACCCAGGCTGGAGTGCAGTGGCACGATCTTGGCTCACTGCAAGCTCTGCCTCCCAGGTTCATGTCATTCTCCTGCCTCAGCCTCCCGAGTAGCTGGGACTACAGGCACCCGCCACCATGCCTGGCTAATTTTTTGTATTTTTAGTAGAGACAGGGTTTCACCGTGTTAGGCAGGATGGTCTTGATTCCCTGACTTCGTGATCTGCACACCTTGACCTCCCAAAGTGCTGGGATTACAGGCAGGAGCCACCGCGCCCGGCTGGCTTCAATCTTTTGCCCCAGAAATTCTGACTGTAGTCTGGAATGGGCCTTGCAGCTCCGTGCATTTGAAAAGCTCACTTGTTGATGGGAGGCCCCTTGGAGAAGTACTGGTTGAGGAAGCATATGCAGCAGTTTGAGCCTAACAACTGGATGGCAAGGCAACAAACATCCCACTGCCGTTCCGCTGCCACCTCTGAGTGTGATCAGATGTCTCTCCTGACAGATTCCCTTCCCAATATTATCCTCCAGGAACTTGTGATTATCCTCTGTCTAAGTCAAAAGCAGCTTAATTCCTCTAAAAACAGTGCCAGTTGGGCATTTTGCCTGGAGAGAGAGAAGCAAATCTGTGTCAGCGTTCTTTGCTCAGTTCTGCTCTGCAGCCCCCATGGCAACACCCTCTCCCTTTGGACAACCTCCTCCCCTTTCTCTTCCTTCCACATGGTCCAGTGCTTTGTTAGGTGCCTGGTTGGTGAAGTCTGGTCATCCCAGCAAGACTGGGGTCCTGGCTGGATGCAGGCTTGGGTAGAGCTGGCCAGATGAAATGTGGTTGGCAAGAAGGACCTGAGTGGGCTGAGACAGGCAAGAGTCAGTAATAAGATGAGAGTAGAAGACTAGGGCCAGGAGCGTGGGACAGGCTAAGGATGCCGGCTAGCCCCCAATCCCAGAGAGCACGCAGCTGAGTCTAAGAGAGGCCTCACTGATACCCATAAGGAGGCGGAATGTGCAAACCCTCTTTGCTTAGGGGAACCTGAGTTCACCTGCCAAAATCATCCTTTGACATTAAACAAAAATTCCCTTGCTTTTAAAGAGCCAACCTCTCACCAGTTGCTTCTCTTTTGTCAGAGACATGAGCCTCTTCAGCCACGACTCTGGGTCTTCTTGTCAAGACTAATTTCCTTTTAGGCCCAGCTTCATCTTCATGGGGTCTTTCTTCCATCTGTGCACTGATGTTAGTGTCCCATTGTCATTTAAAGTCCTTGATTCTCTGAGACCACTGTAGAGACTTTAAAAAAGGTGGGTCCCAAGTTTTGAGGGTACCACGGAGAGCAAAGCAGATGGTATCTCTGCCCCCATGGGGCTTATATTCCAGAAGAGGAAGGAGCCAGCAGTGACAGTAGTGTGTTACATGCTGATAGGGCAGGTTCAGGGCACCTGACCTAACCTAGGAGAGGATCAGAAAAGACTTCCCAGAAGTTCAATTTAAGCTGCAGTTGACGAATGAGCAAGGTGAAGATGTAAGGGCCCTGGGGTGAAAGGAAGGAGGTTGTTGGAGGGACTGAGGGAGGTTCATCATGGCTTACCAAAAGGAAGGGAGTGGGAGAGATGAGCCATGGGAAGCCAGCAGGGCCCAGGTCATTAAGTAAGGGACAACCACGGTGAGGAGTTGCAGTGTCACTCCAGCCCCTTTTTTGCCACCATGGAGAGGTGTTTTATGATTCCTGGATCTGAAATACACACACACACACACACACACACACACACACACCCCTCACAGAAAAATAGCCACTCTGTCCCTTCTCATGCAGAGGAAGCACAGGGTAATCTGGATTATACACCATCCGCCTGGGGCAGAGCTCGCCTGCTGTCATCATCTTCCTCCGCCTCAGGATGCCACTCAGCCTCACACAGCACCAGCTCTCTGATGAAGAATAGAAGTGACAAGGGCAAAATTAAAAACTCTCCAGAATGTATTCAGTGGGAAACTAAAGCTGGGAAGAACTGTTCTCTTGTTCCCAGCCAACACTCATACTCCTTCCTGCTCTCATCAGAGGAGACTCCGTTTCCACTATGCCTGACTGGCTGGCTGGGTGATTCTTTGGGGGCTGTGTTTCGTGCTTGTCACTCCTGCCCTGGGTCACTTTTAAGATGTGTGGACTGCTAAATCTTTAAAGGAAAGAATGAGCAAGGGAATCTCAGAGGCAGTTAGTTGGCCGGTTGTTTGCCGAGAATGAGGAAAGAGTAGTGACAGGCTTGGGGAGCTTGAGGAGAGGAAGAAATACAGGAGGGAAGTAGCCAGGAACCCATGGAAAAATGAAGGAGGGAGGGAGGAAGGGAAGGAAGGAGGGTAGACTGAGGAGCAGGGAGCGCCTAGCTGATACATTTGTCGTGATGCCATTTGACACAGCACGTGCTTTTTGTGTAGCACAGCTCAGCAACCTGGATGGTTCATCTTGATGGGTTTGGCAAAGCAGAAGTGGCAGATAGGCTAGGAAGAGCAGAGGTGGGGACTTGAGGGCGGACTTGGTGAGGGTATTAGAGGACCTATGAGCTCCAAACATGCGTATGGGCAGTGAAGGAGTAGCACCAGGAGGAAGCCAGTGGATTGGGATGATAGGGGGCGAGCAGGCTCCTTGAGGTCAAAGAGCATGATTAGAATAAGGAAGTGTGGGGGGAGAAACAAATAGGAAGTTTCATGATGAATATGTGGGCTTTCTAAGCTTAAAATCCTAGAAGGGCCAATTGTAGACGATGCCATGAGCCAGCTGAGTGAGTTGCTGGGGTGAAGGTCATTTGTGCGCGGACTGGAGGTCAGTGAATTTCAAGGCCAAGGGTGTTAGCTTGGTCATGAACCTGATATCATACTTTTAGTGTTTGGCAGCAGTGGTTGAGAAGGTGACAGTGGGGTAGGTGCCATAATCCTTGTTGAAGTCGAAGAGTTGACTTAGAAGGCCTGCAGAGTCCAGTGACAAGGATGTTTGGTACAGATTTTGTGAGCTCTGAGCTTCTCTCCTGACTGGAAGATCATTCCTTTGGAAGAGGTGATGTCATTCACAAAGAGCATTTATATTCCTTTGGAGAAGAAGTACTTCCTTTTATTGTCAGGTCATTTTAGCATGATTGAAAAATCAGGAGAAAACTTTTTTAAATGCCTGAAAGGAATGTTATATGAGATATCTAAAGTTCTGGCCTCCGGGTCCCCCTCTGTGGCCTAATACAAAGTCACTTTATACCTCAGCTTCTTTCTGAAACAGAAGAGCTGCATGGGGCTGTTGTGAGGCTCCGTGGGATAGCAGCACATTCAAGCATTGACTGTGTGTCAGGTGCTGTGCTGAGCACATTCATCGAAGCTTTACTATTTTTAGTATTCCCATTTTATAGCTGTATAAATTGAGCCGAGAGAGGTAAATAATTTACCCAGGGCTATATAACTATTAAATGACAGAACAAGGGCCTTGAAGCCTGAGCCTTTAACCATTTCCTGTATTGCCTCTGTTAGGCTCTGCGGATCTGAAAATAAGATAAATCAATCAGTGCCAAGTGTAGGAGAAGGCATGAAGGCAAGCCACTTCACCACAGTCTCATCTACGCCACGTTAGAGGGTTAGCATGTGCTGTGGGGATGTGGTGGAGGGACTGGTTCCTCATCCAGGGTGACTCCGGGAAGGCTTCCCAGAGGAGCTCGCACTTGGACTAAGTCTCAAACCTGCAGAAGTCAACTCATCATGTCACTTGGTCACTTGGCACCTCTTCTCATGTTGGTCTGAGATATGCCAGATCACTGTCCTCTCCCTGTGTCCTGTTTTGCCCCTTGGGGCCACAGAAAAATCGATTCCCTTTTCTTTAAAATCACTCTTTAAATATTTGATTTTTGTTTTAACAATTTTTTTCTTTCTTTCTTTTTTTTTTTTTTTTTTTTTTTTAAGGCAGAGTCTTGCTGTGTCACCCAGGCTGGAGTGCAGTGGTGCAATCTCAGCTAACCACAGCCTCCACCTCCTGGGTTCAAGCAATTCTCCTGCCTCCTGCCCCAGCCTCCCGAGTAGCTGGGATTACAGGCGTGCACCACCACACCCGGCTAATTTTTATATTTTTAGTAGAGATGAGGTTTCACCATGTTGGCCAGGCTGGTCTCGATATGCTCACCTCAGCCTCCCAGAGTGCTGGGATTACAGGCATGAGCCACTGCACCCAGCCAGAATCACTCTTCAGGTATTTGAACAGTGAAATTGTAGCTTTCCTATTGTCTTCCCCAAGTTAAACAACCTTGATTTCTTCCTTCCCTTCTTCCTGCTAGGTACGAGGAACTGAGGCACTGTGCTGTGCATTGGGGACACAGAGATCTAAAAAATGAAAAGCCAGATGTTGCCCATCAGGAACTTACAGTCTAGTGGGAGAATAGGGCCATAAAATATTTTATTACTTTTGTCTGTCTCCTTTACCAAATTTCCCATCATCCAGCATAGCGGCTGGCACATAATAGACATCTGTTCTGTCTGTTGTGGAACTGGTGACTCTAGGTGCAATGTGAAGGTAAGCCTAGGGTGTTGTGGGGGCCTGTTGGAAAACCTAAGTCAGACCCAGAAGGGGAGTGGTAGACTTCTCCGGCTGACCTAAGTCCTCAAAGATGAAAAGGACTTCACCAGGGAAGGCATTCCAGGCAGAGGGAGCAGTAGATGCGCAGGCACAGGGGGCAGGGAGCAAGGTAGGGTGTAGTGTTCAGAGTCTGGAAAGCTGCTAGGGGCCAGATGATAGACAGTTGTGCTAAGAAGATTGGGCTTAATCCTGAGGGCAGATGAGTAAAATGTTCAGATTCGCATTATAGAAATGTCACTCAGGTGGCACTAGGAAGAGTGAATTGAAGGGAAGCCACATTAATAGGTAGAAAGACCAGTTTAAAGATTGCTGGAATAATCCCAATGAGAACTGGTAAGAGCCTAAGCCCAGTGGCTAAGAAAAGTAGGAGACAAATTCAAGAGGGCTTGGGAAGTAAAATCCACAAGACTGACTGGTCAGCTTGATGGAGGGGCAATGTTTGGGCCCATCAGAAGATGGTGTTGCCAGCCACCTAAGTAAGGCTAGAGAAGGAAGAGCAAGGGCTGGAGAAGTAAGGTAATGAATTTGTTTGGGAGATGTTGAGTTGGAGATGCCTGAGGAACATCCAAGTGAGGGTGTTTGGTCTTACGCAGATGGACTTGGAGCCCAGGAGAGACCTGAGTTAGAGGTGCAGTTTTGGAAGTCAGTAGCATATAGGTACTACTGGGTATTTGTTATCATTAGAGTAGCTGAGCTCACCGAAGAATAGTTTACAGAGAAAGAAGAGAAGAGGACTGAGGGTACCAGCATTTGAGTTGCAGAGAGAATAAAGCAAGGCCTTGGGAGAGACTTGGGAGTGGTCAGAGAGGGAAGAGGAAAACGGAGGAAGCTAAGGATAGGAGTAGTCAGCAATTTCCCAATGAAGTCAACTTGCTTTATAGAATCTGGGTTGCCCGCAAGGGACCACATTGTTGTACCTAAGCTGCCATGATTATGGGAGGACAGTCATGTGCTTTTGCAACCTCTTGGTAAAGAGTCTTTTTTTTTTTTCTTTTTTTTTCTTTTTTTTTGAGACAGTCTCGCTCTGTCGCCCAGGCTGGAGTGCAGTGGTGCGATCTCAGCTCACTGCAAGCTCCGCCTCCCGAGTTCACGCCATTCTCCTGCCTCAGCCTCCTGAATAGCTGGGACTACAGGTGCCCGCCACCACAAAATCAACTAATTTTTTGTATTTTTAGTAGAGATGGGGTTTCATCATGTCAGCCAGGATGGTCTCGATCTCCTGACCTCGTGATCCACCCACCTCGGCCTCCCAAAGTGCTGGGATTACACGCGTGAGCCACTGCGCCTGGCCCTCTTGGGCAAAGATTCTTAAGGCTGGATTTGAGGATCTGTGCTTTGGAGCAGTGGTTCCCAAAGTCCCTGGATAAGAATCCAGTCTTACCCTAGAACCACTGTGTTGGAATATCCAGAAGGGCCTGAGAATTCATTTGCTCAGTAAGCATTCCAGGTGATTCTTCTCATGAGGGAAGTCTGGGAATGACTCCAGACCACAGGTTCTTTCCAACTGCACAAATCACACCCCCACTCTGCCACCCTACACACTAACACCCTCCAACCTAAAGTTCTTGAGAATAGCCATGACCACGAGCCACTGTTACTGATGGAACCTTGTCATGAATCCCTCAGATGTGTGGGGATGGAAATACTAACCCACTGACTGAACAGAGTTTCTGAACAACTGAGTATTTGGGACTCCAATGGAAATTCTGCACTGAGATTATTGGTCCAGCTCTGCTTCTCGGAAAGGTTTTAGACCAGAGCCCCTCACTGCCCCCTGGTGTAGACAGTCTGATTGCCTACTCCATTTTGTGGAATAATGGACCTGACTGTAATCCAACATGTTTTTTAAAGCTAGCATATGTTTCAAAGCTGACTATTAAAGAAGTGTGGAAGAGGTACCATATGTAGACAAAGACGACGTTTTTGGGCAATTGCCATGGAAAGAGCTGGCTCTACTTTTTTATATATTTAATATTATATATTCATGTTCCCAGCAGTGGAATTCATGAAGCATTGCTTAATCTTTCCTAAACAATTGGCTTTGGGACATTATCTTTCTAGGAAAAATAGAAACATAAATTATACTCACCTAAAGATTGTAGAGAGAAGGGATCTACTGAGTAGAAAACTCAGGAATGTGCCTCTAAGGAACTTAGGGACTGCTCCTTTTTTGGGTTCTTTTCATGAAAAAATAGATAAATTTTGGCTGGGTGCCATGAGTCATGGCATTACAGAGTGCTGTAACCCCAGCACTCTGGGAGGCCGAGGCAGGCGGATCACCTGAGGTCAGGAGTTTAAGACCAGCCTGGCCAACGTGGTAAAACGCTGTCTCTACTAAAAATACAAGAATTAGCGAGGCGTGGTGGCGCACATCTATAATCCCAGCTACTCGGGAGGCTAAGGCAGGAGAATCACTTGAACCCAGGAGGTGGAGGTTGCAGTGAGCCGAGATCATGCCACTGCACTCCAGCCTGGGCAACAGAGCAAGACTCTGTCTCAAAAATAAATAAATAGATAAATAAATAAATAAATTTTTTTGTATATATTTAAGGTATACCCAAAGGGAATTAAATCATCACTTCATAAAGATACCTGTGTGTCCATGTTCCTGCAGCATTATTCACAAAGCCAAGATATGGAAACAATCTGTCAGTGGATGCATGGATAAAGAAACTGTGGTGTACGTATACAATGGAATATTATTCAGTCTTTTTATTTTATTTATTTGTTTATTTATTTTTTGAGACAGAGTCTTGCTCTGTTGCCATGGTGGCAGTGTAGTGGTACAATCATGGCTCACTGCAGCCTCAACCTCCCAGGCTCAAGCGATCCTCCCATCTCAGCCTCCTAAGTAGCTGGGACTATAAGCATGTGCTACCACACCTGACTACTTTTTTCTATTTTTAGTAGAGATGAGATCTCCCTATGTTGCTAAGGCTGGTCTTGAACTCCCAAGCTCAAATGCTTCTCCTGCCTCAGCCTCCCAAAGTGCTAGGATTACAGGTATGAGCCACCATGCCCAGCCTTCAGTTTTAAAAAAGGAGATCCTGCCATTTGCCACAACTTGGAGTTATTTTAGAATGAGAGATTGAAGGATGGTGCTGTCTGGTGATCCCTTTCAGACCCATCATACGTACTTCAGATCTAAATATAGTGAAGGCTTGTTCTTTCCTCTATTCATTCAGTAAACAATTATTGGGCACCTGTTTTGTGGCAAGATCTGTGCTGGGCACTTTCTTTGTCCTTAGATATCTTTGAGACATCAAAATAACTTCAGGGTGAGCTCAGTTTGATCCTGGAGGACAGGAGTTGAGTATCTCGTGCAATATTAAAGCTATTGTAAAGGCATTGCTGGTGACTTCCCATTTCCAGTTTAGCTGCATCCTGAACTATTGTTTCCCTTCCTGAAGAAGCCAAATAGCATGGGAATTATTCTTACATCTCAAAGTACCTGGTGTAAAGTGGTGAAAGCACCAACTGAAGGCCAGCTGGCTTCTGGGAGTAAAATCAGTACTTGACATTCAGATTCCACGTTCGATTCTTGAATGATCTGTCATATAGCCTATCATTTGACTCTTAGCACAATTTTGAAACTTAAAATTAGCAATAATAACTAGCAGTATTATTCCTCTTATACAATGGAAGCTGAAGTTCTGGGAGGTTAAGTGCTTTGCACAAGGTCACGTGGTTAGGACATACTAGAGCTAGATCGAACACTAGTTTCCCACTCTCGATTGAGTGCTCTTTCTGCTGACAGAGCTCAATGGCCTTATAACCACCTCATCTCTCCCCCTTCCCCATCTCGGAATGGCTTAACCAGGAAGATGTAAGGAGGTGCTAAATGAAGAGAAGAGATTGCAGCTAGGTGAAAAGGTACAAGCAACTGCTGCTCGAGGGTAGCTCCGAGGGCAGGGGTGGAAGGAGAAGGGCTGGTTCATCCTCCAGCACCCATTTCAGATCTTCAGAACTGGAGAGCCACCTCCCGCATCAGAGGACATACAGCTCATCTCTAGGCCTCTTCCGTTCAGAGGGAGGCCTGGAAAGGACTACTGACTTTTGCCAGCTCTTTGAGCTTTTTGATAGGTATTTCTACAACAAACACTGCTTTTACTTCTTTACCTATTTTTTCCCCAATCTGAGGGATATAAGAAAACAATTCTAGTAGTTTTTCAACCCTAAAGGCATTTCTAAAACTAAAATGAAACAGTGAGAAATTAATTCCTTCGTTCAGCTGTTAGCCCTAATTCAGAGTTAGATGACAGGTCCATGTCCATCTGACGCAGTAACAAGAGGTCTCTGGGCCCCTCCTGGGAGCCCCTTGGTGCTTTGGCTTTTTTATTTTTTCCCTCCTTATGGATGAATCGAATCTTCTAATCCAGTATGTACCTTAGGCCCAAAGATAAAAAGATAGGTGTCTTTACACACACAAACACACCCTGGGCTGACTATAAATCTGCTCCTTGCCTGAGTATAGCAGAAACAAAATAAGTTGCTTCCTCCTCAAGGGAGGGATTGGCATTTCTTGCACAAGGAAGGGGTGAGAGGAGGCTCTACTGGCCTTTTCGAACTTACTTCTCAGCTAGGGAAATGAATAACATCCTGATTGGCCTCGGTGGAGTAGAAGTGGAGGGAAGGAGGGGTGATCCTGACCCCACGCTCGCTCGAGGCTCCAGCCACAGCCTCAGAATCTCTTTACCCGTAGGTGCCACACTTGGCACACAAGGAGACTGTGAGTTGAGGGGAAATCATAACCAGATTAACACAGTGATTTGGGCACTTTTCACACTTTCTAAAGAAGTGGGCTTTTGACAAGGCCTAAGCAGAGCCTTCTCTGCAGGCAAGCCTGGACTCCCCACCCCTCTCCTGTAGGCAGTAAGGCCTGTAAGAGGAAAGGGCAGAGACAGACCCAAGCCTCGCTTGTCCTCTGCAGCTGTGCAGAGAAGGCCTGGTGCCGCAGCACTCCGGCTAGGCTCCTAGGCTGCTAGCGGGAGGTATGAATTTCTCTTGTTTGCTTTAATGGAGTGTTAACTCCCCCGTCCCTGGAACTCATGTTAATGCCTAACACAAGACTGGAACTGCAGGGAGAGGCCAAGGGACTGGCGGCTGAAGGCAATTTGAGGATTGACCTCATGGGGTGGGGAGAGGGAGGAGAGGAAAGGGAGACACCAGTTGAATGTCTGCTGGATAAACAAGCCGGATGTAATGGGCCCAAGACCGATGTGCAAGACCAAGGTTCTGTCTGCTCCTGCTTCTGTCACAGGCCACGTGCTGTCCCCTCCCATCCCTGGGTCTCCATTAAAAGAAGAAATAGAACCAGATATACTCTAAGGGGACCAACAGTCAAAAAATGCTTTTGGGGACAGGTCAGGGGGAGGGAAGTAGGGTGTGAGCAGTGATTCTGCAGCTTCCGTGCACACAGATCCCCTGAGGGTCTTATTAAAATGCAGCTGGTGACACAGGAGGTCTGGGGAGGGGCCTGAGCAGCCACCTTTCTCACAGGCTTCCAGGTGATGCCGCTGCTGCTGGTGGGTGGCGCACACTTTGAACAGCAAAAGTATTGAGCGCAAAATTGGGTTCTCCAGTCTAAGTTCTGCCCTGCTGCACTTCCCTGCCCTGATTTCCTCAACTGTGAAATGGGGAATAGTCATCGTTGCCTTATCTTCCTCTCTAGGGGTGTTGTGAGGATTAAGAGAGCAAATGGCTGCGAAAGCACCTTGTGAAGGGTAGAGCAGTGTGCGGCATGAGGGATTATTATCATTGTTAAGACGACTACGCCTCGTTGCTCACCCTATGTGTTCCTGCAGCTTCTCAACTTTTCCCTCCTTTCTCCCTGGTTTCCACGCCTGGGCTGCTGAGTCAGGGGGACCAGCCAAGGCTGGCCAAAGCTGAACAAATACTCTGACATGTCGAGGCAGGAAATGACAGTTCCCAGGCAGCCCCGTTTCAGGTGTGGAACAGGCTCCGAACACACCTTGGGTGATAAATTCTAGTGATACCAAGCTGAGCTCTACCCCTACCCCCAAAGGCTGAAAGTCAGAGGAGTCCCTGTGAGATGAGGGCCCTGAGCAAGCACTGGCCAGATTGTAGCAAGGTCACTCACCAGGCCACCCCACTGGTTCCACTTCCGCACCCACCTCTGGCAGCCATGATGCTTCTGCAGCGTGCCAGTTTGTTCACTGAGACCTTCACAGAGGGTCGCACAACCACCCTGGACGGTGAGAAACTAACGTGACTGAGGCAAGTCACTGAACTACCCTGAGCCTCGGCTTCCTTATCTATGAAATGGAGTTGACAGCATGTGTCCTGCCTGTGGTAAAAATTGCTGTGATCCCACAAGCAAAAGGAAAGAAAGAATTATGAGAAAATATGCACTTATTCTGTGAAAATATGTGAGATATTCATGAGAGACTTCCTGTTCCAGTGGACTCTTCCACCGCCCTTGAGTGGGGAACATCCAGGCTTCACACCCATGCTCAGCCCATCAGCCCTTTATGCAAGGTCCTCTGCCCACCTGAAGCCTCAAGGCCTGATGGAGACCATCCCCAGCCACTCCAGCGAGTGACCCCTCCATTGTCCAAAACAGTGCTGCTGCTTAGCCTGCTCTTCTCAGGCCGAGTCTCTGTTGAACAGCTTCAGTGTAAGGGCAGGGAAAGTCGGGATTCTGTAATATACTTTGCCCCCAGTCAGAATGGCAGGCCAGGCCCAGATCTTCATCCCAAGGCCCCTGCACCTGAAAAGCTGGTACAGGTTTGTCCTTTGGAGTGAGCTGTTGGGTTTAGGTGATCGAGAGAGGTGGAAGGTTGACCACACACTCCAAATACACGTTTATTGCCCAAGCTGGGAACACCATTTTAAAGCCCACATGGTTAGGAGACTACCAAAATAACAAAGCTAAAAATGGGTCAGGCATCAAACTAGTCAACTCCAGTACCAGCAGGCACATCCAGGACCCTCCCCTTCAGGGCAGGTGGACTCCTCCTTTCCTTTCCCCACAGCTACTGTTCTAGGGCCTTAGAGGAACAAATAGCCGCTGGCTCCAGATCGGAGCCAGCGTGCCCACCCATCCCTCCCTGCTCTTTGAAATTCCCAAGGCCAGCAGGGGCCCAGGCCTGCAAGCTGCGCCTCCAGACACCTCCGCCAGCTGGGGAGGCAGACAGTTCACACTCTGAGGAAACGCAGATCCTCAGAGGAGAGTAAAAGATCAGAAATAATCCAAGAGGACAAGCCACTCCTGTCTGTGTGTATATTGGGTTTCACATCTGAAATCCAGTCATGATAAATCTGGGTTTTGAAACATCTTCTTTGATTAATAAAAACAGAAGACGTCTTGGCCCCAGGTTTCAGACTTCAAAGTTCTCAGTTGAGAGCCTCGTGTTTGGCTTATTTGTGGAGCACAGAAATCACAGGATTTAGCTGCGTTGCTCCCTCCACCCCCTACCACCCAACTGCAAGAACCACTTAAAAATTCTGGAATAGAAAGACTGAGCTGAAAACCCCCTCACTGGCACTGCAGCCATAGTTTCAGAATAAAAATTCAGCACGGTAGTTTTAGTGGAGAAATGACAGGCTTTGGAGCCAGATGAACCTAGGATCCGAATCCTGACTGTACCCTCGACCTTGTCACCTTGAGCAACAATTTGACTTCTCTCTGGCATAGTTTCTTGAACTGTAAAAATGGGAACAGTAACATCTGCCTCATAAGGTTATTGGGATGATTTAAAGGCAGTAGTGTGTATAAAGTAACTAGCTATGCCTGATGCAAAATGGACACCCGACAAATGTTAGTTATCTTACCTTTCCTGATACCTGACCACAGACTTAATTATTTGGAATGAGGACTGTCCTAGAAAACTCAGTTTGAATGCTTGCTGTCTTGAGAGATTCAGTTCCTTGTTTTTCCATTGAAGGAATTGTTAGGTTTCCGAGGATAGTTTGTCTTGCAGTGTATTCCGAGCCCTGCCATAGGAATCCTATCACAGCGCTGTGTGTATGTTTTCTATCCACCCGAAGAAGCAGGCCAGAGCAGCCTACAGGAAACATTGTCTTTCTTTTTTTTTTTTTTTTTTTTTTCTGAGACTGAGTCTCACTCTGTGGCCCAGGCTGGAGTGCAATGGCGCAATCTCGGACCACTGCAACCTCCGCCTCCCGGGTTCAAGCGATTCTCCTACCTCAGCCTCCCAAGTAGCTGGGATTACAGGCACCTGCCATCACGCCCAGTTGATTTTTGTATTTTTGTAGAGACGGGGTTTCACCATGTTGGCCAGGCTGGTCTCGAACTCCTGACCTCAGGTGATCTACCCGCCTCAGCCTCCCAAAGTGCTGGGATTACAGGCGTGAGCCACTACAACCAGACAGGAAGCATTGTCATTGCAGCCCAGCTACAAAATGATTCTTCTCTTCCCACTTGGAAGGGGAGAAATCATGAGCATGCCAAGTTTAAAACAGAAGAGTAAAGGGTCTCTGGTGTCCAGTCTGGGAATGCCAGTTTCAGCCTGACGTGGAAAGCTCCCTTGTTCTCTGAAGCACCTCCATGTTTGTTCTGAATGTGCAGCCAGTCAACATTCCCCTTACTGGGACCTACACTGATGACTGATCTCTTGGGCTCACAGCCCTGCTCAATGACCTCATGATGTGTGAGGGCCTCAGCCATTTCTTGACAGTCATGAAAAGGTATCTCCTAGGAAGCCGGGCCTGTTTATCCAGAGGTTAGTTGTAGGGAGGGGAGACAAAGAGGACAGGTAAAGGGACTTGATTTTAAAATCAACTCCTTCCAGAGTTGTTCTTCTAGCCCTTTCTGATCTGATTATGAAATTTGTACAGAGGCGGAATCGTTTCTGCCATTTTTCACACACAAGTTGGTGCACATTCCTAATATGAATTAAAAATAAATATGCCATGTGTACACACAGGGATGAGTCAACATTGCGTGCAGCCAGCCATGGCCACTGCGAGAAGAGTCAGACATGGGCCATGGAGCTGCAGGCTCACCTGCCCCCGGCTGAGTAAGGGCCGAGCACAGGACTTGACAGAGGAGGCTCACAGCAAGGTCAGGGGTCAGGCACCTTCCACACTTCTTTTTTAAATTATTATTATACTTTAAGTTCTAGGGTACATGTGCATAACGTGCAGGTTTGTTACATATGTATACTTGTGCCATGTTGGTGTGCTGCACCGTTTCCACACTTCCTGTGGGCCCACCACCTGGTCCCAGCATGAGTGCTTCTCCCAGGAGGCATTGTTTGCCTTCTCACCTTTTTCTTTTCTTTTTTTTTCTCTTAAAAAATGGATTACAAAAACTGTAGGCCAAATGCAGTGGCTCATGCCTGTAATCCCAGCACTTCGGGAGGCCAAGGCGGGATCATCACTTGAAGCCAACAGTTTGAGACCCAGCCTGGGCAACAAACAAGACTCCATATCTACCAAAAAAAAAAAAAAATTAACAGGTGCCTGTGGTTCCAGCTACTTGGGAGAGGTGGGAGGATTGCTTGAGCCCAAGAGTTCAAGGCTGCAGTGAGCTATGACTGCACCACTGCACTCCAGCCTGAGTGACAGAGTGAGACCCCATCTCTAAAAACAAATTTTTTTAATAATAAATAATGATAAAATTAAAAATATAAATAAAATACAAAAAAAAAAAAAAAATGGAAACATCTGGGCACAGTGGCTCAAGCCTGTAATCCCAGAACTTTGGGAGGCCGAGACGGGTGGATCACTTGAGGTCAAGAGTTCCAGACCAGGCCGGGCACGGTGGCTCATGCCTGTAATCCCAGCACTTCGGGAGGCCGAGGCGGATGGATCACAAGGTCAGGAGATGGAGACCATCCTGGCCAACACGGTGAAACCGCATCTCTACTAAAAATGCAAAAACTTAGCCAGGCATGGTGGCGGGCGCCTGTGGTCCCAGCTACTTGGGAGGCTGAGGCAGGAGAATGGTGCCAACCCGGGAGGCGGAGCTTGCAGTGAGCCGAGATCGCGCCAGCGCACTCCAGCCTGGGCAACAGAGCGAAACTCCGTCTCAAAAAAAAAGAGTTCCAGATCAGCCTGGCCAACATGTTGAAACCTCTCTCTACTAAAAATACAAAAATTAGCTGGGCCTGGTGGCACATGCCTGTAATCCCAGCTCCTCGGGAGGCTAAGGCACAAGAATCACTTGAGCCCGGGGGGCAGAGGTTACAGTGAGCTGAGAGAACGCCACTGCACTCCAGCCTGGGCAACAGAGTGAGACTCCATCTCAAAAAAAAAAAAAAGTAGGAAACATATGGAAAAGTATAAAGTAACAGAAGAATCCCCTGTAGCCTGACTACCCAGAGACAGCGTGGTTAGCATTTTGTGGTGAATCATTTAGAATGTTTTTCCATGTTTCTTTTACATGGTTCAATAATAATAACTGTATACTTTTGTCTTTTTTTTTTTTAATGTATTTATTATTATTATACTTTAAGTTGTAGGGTACATGTGCATAACGTGCAGGTTTGTTACATATGTATACTTGTGCCATGTTGGTCTGCTGCACCCATCAACTCGTCATTTACATCAGGTATAACTCCCAATGCAATCCCTCCCCCCTACTTTTGTCTTTTTTTAATTTAACATTGTATCTTAAAGAATTTCTAATTATAAACATCATGTTTATGACTACCTAATATTCTACTGCAAGAATGAAGTCTAATTTTCTTAACAAGTACCGTATTATGGGGCTGTGTTAAAATGGCAATGAGTGTATTTATGCATGACAGTTTATTTATTTCAGCTAGATTTCTGGAAGTGGCATCCCTGCCTAGGTCAGTAGTAGTTGGGCACGTTTTTAACTTTTTTTTTTTTTTTGGATACAGTGTCTCCCTCCATCACCCAGGCTGGAGTGCAGTGCCGCCATCTTGGCAGACTGCAACTTCCACCTCCTAGGTTCAAGTGATTCTCCTGCCTCATCCTCCTGAGTAGCTGGGATTACAGGCATACACCACCACGCCCGGCTAATTTTTGTATTTTTAGTAGAGTTCTGCTCTGTTGGCCAGGCTGATTTTGAACTTCCAGCTTCAAGTGATCCGCCTGCCTCAGCTTCCCAAAGTGCTGGGATTACAGGTGTGAGCCACCGCGTCTGGCCTTGATTCTTAATACTTATTGCCAAATTGCCCTTCAGATAGCTTATACTAGTGATGTTCCTGCCCAAAACAGTCAATCTCATTCCATTCTTACCCATGTTGAGTATAATTCTGCTTGTTTATTGAAGAATTTAGGGAGCTAAAAAGTTCTATCCCCACCCTCAGATGTGGGGAGATCAGAGCTAAGAGGTTGCTTCACCTACTCTTCTGTGCCCCCTGCAGGCATCCTCAGAGAAAGTGGGGTGCACATATTCACCATATGCTTTCACTCCCCACCAAAGGCCTTTGCTATGTAATTGACGCATAACCAGTCAGCCTTACCAGTGGCGTTGCCCAGGCTCCAGTATTGCTCCTCTGGCTGCTTGCCTCTGGCCCAGTGTTCCCTCAGTCACTCTCTTAGCCTTTCAAAGAATCCCACTGCCCCTAAGAAGAGCTGCTTACAGAGCCCTGGAGTAATCCTCTGATTTTGAATGGGCCTATATAGCTTACAAAGCACTTGTCAAAAGACAAAATTATAACAAACTTCATTATAGATCGAATTGGCTTTTATTAGTGATTCATGAATCTGTGCAGCCTCCATTCTACAAAATAGAATGAGAACTCCCACTGGGCAATGGGACAACAGTGGGTTTTATAAGGTGAGACCAAGGAAACAAAAAAAAAGCTCGTTGGTTAACATCAGGTTACTTCAAGGTTTTCTTTTCTTTTTTTTTTTTTTTTTTTTTTTTTTTGAGACGGACTCTCTCTTTATTGCCCAGGCTGGAATGCAGTGCCGCGGATCTCATTGCAACCTCTGCCCACCAAGTTCAAGCAATTCTTCTGCCTCAGCCTCCTGAGTAGCTAGAATTACAGGCATGCGCCACCATGCCCGGCTATTTTTGTATTTTTAGTAGAGACGGGGTTTCACCATGTTGGCCAGGCTGGTCTCAAACTCCTGACTTCAGGTGATCCACCCACCTCGGCCTCCCAAAGTGCTGGGATTACAGACGTGAGCCACCGTGCCTGGCCAGGTTATTTTTTTGTAAAGGATTAAAGTCTACCCTGACTCAGTTAGACTGAAATCTCCTATTTTCTGGAATAGCTGGTCTGTTTTGGGATCTGTCTGCTTCCTTGAAGTTTCCGTTTGATTATGTGACATTTAGCATATGGGTGATTCCATTTCATTTTGGTCTGGTCTGTGGGGCCTAGTGCAGAAGCTCAGTTCAAAACAGTGGCCTCCCATAACTTTTCTTTTCTTTTCTTTTCTTTTTTTTTTTTTTTGAGGCAGAGTCTCAACTTTGTCAGCCAGCCTGGAGTGCAATGGCACAGCCTCGGCTCACTGCAACCTCTGTCCCCTGGGTTCAATAAATCTCCTTTCTCAGCTTCCCAAGTAGCTGGGACTACAGATGCACACCAGCACACCCGGCTAATTTTTATATTTTTTAGTAGAGATGGGGTTTCACCGTATTGGTCAGACTGGTCTCAAACTACTGACCTCAGGTTATCCACCTACCTCGGCCTCCCAAAGTGTGGAATTACAGGCGTGAGCCACAGTGCCTGACCAACTTTTGTTTAATACAGTCTTTCCTAATACTATCTGATCTGATGCTCACAGCAGCCCTGGAAGCCAAACATTTGTTTCCCTGTTTTATAGGTTTATTATTTTCCTAGGCTGCTTTAAGGAATTACCATAAACTTGGTGACTTAAAACAACAGATGCATTTTCTTGTATTTCTGGAGGCCAGCATTCTGAAATCAGGGTGCGAACAGCGCCATGCTGTCCTTCCTTGCCTCTTCTGGCTCCTTACCGCTCCTAGCATTCCTTGGCTTAGGCAGGATAACTCACACCTGTCTTTGTCTTCACATGGGCTTCTTCCTTCTGTGTCTCTGATCCCCTCTTTTCTCTTTTAAGGACACCAGTCATTGGATTTAGGACCCACCCTAAATCCAGGATGATCTCAACTTGAGATCCTTAGTTACATCTGCAAGGACCCATTTCCAAATAAGGCCACATTCTGAGGCTCCTGTTGGACATATCTTTTGGGAGGTCGGGTGGGGTGGAGCACCATTCTACCCATTGCAGTGGATGAGGAAAGCAAGGTTCAAAGAGGGGAAGTGACTCTCCCAAGGTCATGCAGTGAGAAAGTAGCAAGAGCTGGCATTTGAACCCAGGTCTTCTGCTCAACATATGCCTTTAATTGGGTAAAAACAAGACTCTTATGGTATAACTGCTGATCGTTATCTGGTTTGTAGAAAACGAAATTGGGAGCTTTTACCCTAGGATACCTCAAATATCAGACACCATTTTCTGGAAGTATATTATTATTAATGACATTGAAACTATTAGTGCCAATGTGAACCCCTTAGATGGGCATCATTTATTTATTTTCTGTGTCATAAATGGGTAAATTAAGACCTAGAGGGATGATTCTGCTGAGAGAGAAAAAGAATAAAAATTTTTTAAAAAAGACCCAGAGGGAGTAATGACTTGCCCAGAGTAACCAGAAAAGTTAATGGGAGCGTTCCAGTTATGACCTAGACGTAATCTATGTTCTAAGCTTTAAAGTGTGCATTATGCAACTGCATACATTGCAGTTGTGAAAATGGCCTCCTTGCCAAAATAACTATGTTAGATTGCAAAGAAATTCTTAGTTCCATTGCTGTTGAACCCCTCTTCCCTGGCTCAGGACCATGTTGGCCACACCTGGCAGTCTGCTCATAGACTTCTGACTAAGGAATAGCTCCTTCTCACTGGGGTCCTTGAGGGCCTGTGAGAACAGATGTGCGTGCTGTCACCACACCTGGCACGTCAGCGTCTCCTGGCTTTTCAACATTAGCGAAGGCATTTCTTTGCTGTATTGGTACCTTTCCTTTCTCCGCTCAGTTCACTTCTAAACATGAGTGGTATCCTTTAAGAATAACCTAATGCCCAAAACCCAAACCCCACAGCCAAGTGGATGCATATGGGACAAACATGGTTCACTGGTTGTCACAAGTTTGGTGAACATTAGATAATCGGAGTCATAAAAGATTGCTGGAGTTCAGGCCCCTTTGCTCTACCTATGGATATGGGAGGGCTATTATCTTGGGAACCAATCTAAAGGATTGAAAGGGACAGATGGGGTCCTCATATCCTCTCACCCTACCTGCCTTCCCACAGTGAACTAATCTGTTAGTCATGACATAATGCATATGACATATTACATACATGTATGTGTGTATTTTATATATATGTATATATACACATATATGCACATGTATACACACATATATATATTTATATACACATATGCAAACACACACATATATATATATACATATTACACCCAGAGGGATTAGTGACTTGCCCAGAGTAACCAGAAAAATTAATGAGAGAGTTCCAGTTATGACCTAAATGTCTTGATTTATAATCTATGTTCTAACATTTAAAGCGTGTATTATAATCATACATTGCAATTGTGAAAATGGCCTCCTTGTCAAACTATGTTAGATTGCAAATAAATTCTTAGTCCAATTGCTGTTGAACTCCTCCTCCCTGGCTCAGGACCATGCCATATGATACACATATAATATAATATAATATCTGATATATATCTATATCTATCTCACTGTGGGAGAACCCTGACTCATATAATTGGCCATCAGATGTGTCCACAGGTATAATATATAATATAGCTGTGGTATATATAATATACCTGTGGACACATCTGATGGCTAATTATATGAGTCAGGGTTCTCCAAGGAAATGACTAATAAAAGAGATACCTACAGAGATGCATAGATATAAGAAGATTTATTTTGGGAATTGAAATGGAGGTCAAGCAGTCCCACTGTCTGCTGTCTGAAGGTGAAGAACCAAGAAAGCTGGTGGTGTATAACCAGGGGAGCTGATGGCATAAGTCCTGGTCCAAGTTCAGAGGCCTGAGAACCAGGAGTACCAACGTCCAAGGGCAGGAGTGAGTGTCCTAACTCCGACAGAATAAATTTGCCTTTCCTCCACCTTTTTAATATATTTAGGCCCTCAGTTGAATGATGCCTGCCCACAATGGTGAGGGCAATCTTCTTTCCTCAGTCTACCAACTCGAATGCTAATCTCTTCCAGAAACACCCTCCCAGACACACCCAGAAATAAGCCTTACTGGCTATCTGGGCATCCCTTAGCCCAGTCAAGTTAACATAAGAAATTGACCATTGCACCAAGAAGAGCTAATGTCCTCAGCCTGTGCATTATAGGAACCAGCTTGTAGTGTGGAGAAAGGGGTGCTCCCCGCAGCCGCAGTCTTAAGCTCAGTTTGGTGAGCAGTTTGGTAAGCTTGCCGAGGAGGCTCCCCTCTACACTGGTTCCCCTTATCATGCCTGGGATCATTTCTTAGTTATTGTAGACGTCATCATCACAGCCTCTCACCCAGGAGGGCTTACATCTTGCAAAGCACTGCTTAATGCCGGTTTTGCTTTTGGTATCTGGCCTCCCTGGTGGTTAGAAATCTGATCAACAGGCTCTCAACAAAGTCCAGACCTGGGCAGAACCTCATTAATGCAAAGCGGAGGCTGTGCCACAGCCTCTTAAATAGCTAGAGTGTGATTAGACGCTATCAGCTTAGAGGAGCATCCTACCTGTCCCCCTCCACCTGCAGTCCCTAGGCTTCCCTTGCCCCTTTAACAATGGTATACAAAGGCAAAGCACATGTTCCCCCAGCCTCCCTGGGAGCTACCAGCTTCCCAGCTGTCACAGCATGCCTTTAATGGGTTTGTGAAATCCAAGAACCTGACCCATTTCTCCTCTGGGGAAAGACTGTAACACAGGATGCCAAGCTGGGAAGCAGGATTCGGGACGCTCACCTGGATGAGACCAGCTCTCTCTCTGCCGTCCTAGACAGATTGTTTTGTTTTTTCCAATTTCCAGGATCTCCAAATCTAAAATAAGTGCACAGAAGGCAGTAAAATCGTGACATTGTTTTCTGCTCACTTATCTTCTTCTTCCTTCCTCTCTTTTAATTTTAACTCCACTTTCTGCCTACTCTGACCCTAGATATTCAGGCTCTGGTACCCCACCCAAAGGGTGTTGACTCTAAAGTGACTGTCAAATTTCATCATCAGTCAGTAAACGAACCTGTTTTGAGCAAGCATGATGTACAAAGTTCTGTGCCTATTTTCATTATGGAGGAATCCATGCCCTCGGGGGCTTTTAAACTAGTTAGAAAAGCAGTTTAGGTGAACAGTGCAAGGCAGTACGGAAATAAGGCCACAGGAATGATCTAATTAACCTGGGGTCCACAGGTGGGTTTCAGAGGCATCCATAGATGCCCCAAAATTGCTTGCATAATTTTGTGTCTGCAAGCACACATTTTTTGAGTAAGTGCTTAGCTTTCATCAACTTCACCTGGAAAGACAGAGCACCTTTTGTGCCTGTAGAGTTTGAGCAAGAGTAGTCTTTATACCTTCAGTAGTTGAGCAGGTAAGACTTGAACTCATTCTTAGAAAATGGTATTTAGGGCAGGAGGCAGCCCTGAAGGCAAAGATCCCCAGGAGATAGCCTGCGAAGACAGTTGCACTTAGAACCAGGTGCCTCATGTGTCTGAAACTCAGTAAGATGGAAATCTATACAATGGTGATCATTGCTGCTTCCCATAGTTTGGTGAAGTCACATAAGCTCCTCTTTCTTTTTTTTTTTTTTTTTAAGCTTACTCTGAACCTTGTACAGTGCTTGACACATATCATAGTGGACACTAACCAATATTTGAGGTATGTGCGAGTTAACTGAAATAACAAATGTGACAGGGCTTTGTAAATAGCAGAGCACTGCTTCAACAAAAGATCTCTGTTGCCAAGTGTGTGTATTTTGTCCTTTGCAAACAGCCTGCACTAAGTGACCATCTTCTCCTCGCTTGAAACTGACACTTTCCCCTGTAATGGGACTCAAAGGGCCAGCTCATCTGATGGGGTATCCCTGGGCTGGTCAGATGAATGACAGCTGTGCTGTCAATGTGGACAAGATGTGCAGTTTCCTAAGAGCCCAGAGATGACCTCACCCTCCAAGGGCTTGGCCTCTTCACCCCAGTGCCTGCTGAGACACACCTGCAGCCTTGCCATCACCCTGGGACAGGCAGATTCCAGGAGCACCTTTGCCGTCCTCAGCAAAGAGGCTGCGAGGGGTGGAAGGGAAAGAGACAGCGGGTTTGACAGAGCCTCTGATGAGACTCCTTCTGGCAGGATAAGCAGGGCCACCGATGGCATCCTCTGTATGACGTCTTAGGATGGCAGAAATGATCAGGTGCTTCTTTGTGAACACTTCTGGTGTCTCCCATCTTCTCTCCTCGACTTCCTAGCTGTGCCCATGCTAAGAGAGAATAGACCTACTATCAATTTTTTTTCCTCCCATGTGCCATCCCGTATACAGGGTGACTCATCGTCATCACCACCAAACTCCAAGCAGTGGGAAGGATTTTTAAATACCATTGGTTGAAGGTGACAGGAGTTCTCAAAATGGTAGGAAAGATAGAAGTGGTTTACACATATAACGGTTCTTGACCAGGCACAGTGGCTCATGCCTGTAATCCCAGCACTTTGGGAGGCCAAGGTGGGTGGATCACTTGAGCACAGGAGTTTGAGACCAGCCTGGGCAACGTGATGAAACCCCATCCTGACAAAAAATTAGCTGGGCATGGTGGTGCGCACCTGTAGTCCCAGCTACTCAGGAGGCTGAGGTGGTAGGATCACTTCAACCAGGAGGTTGTGGCTGCAGTGAGCTGTGATTGCGCCACTGCACTTCAGTCTGGGCTGAAGAGTGAGACCCTGTCTCAAAAAAAAAAAAAAAAAAAAAACAGTTCTCCACTGCAGGTGCTGCTGAGGGAAACAATGTGTGAGCTGATAGAATGAGCTCCAAGTGAAGAATTAGAAACCCTTGTTCCAGATCTGTTGCTCAGAGACTCTGAACATGTCACTTAACTTCTCAGAGCTTCCAGTTTCACCACCATAAATGGGGAATGGTACCTCTGTGACCTCTCAGGATCATTGTGATAGTCAAAATTTATGATGATGCCTCAAGTGGTATAAAGGCGCACATATTTGTCATTAAGAACATGTACGTGAACACACCTATGACGTACAGAACACTCACTGTGTGTCAGGTCTTTTACATTTATCTACTGCAGTCCTCACAACCGTCCTATGTGGTTGTATTGTTTTTCCGGTTTTATGGATGAGGAATCAGAGACGCATGCCTGGAATCATACAGCTCACATGCGTTAGTCTTTTCTGAAGTCCAGGCCTATTTCCATCCTCCACTATGACACTAGCTCGTAATTCTTTTCTCCTGTGTACTGTTACTTTATCCCTTAAAATATTACATACCCCTCTGGCCTTTACCATCTCTTATGGACTGGGCCCACCCTCTTACCCTAACCTTTCTTGCTATAACATTGATTGATTGACTGATTGACTGACTGAGTCTCACTCTGTCACCCAGGCTGGAGTGCAGTGACTCAGTCTCAGTTCACTGCAACCTCTGCCTCCCAGGTTCAAATTATTCTCCTGCCTCAGCCTCCCAAGTATCTGGGATTGCAGGTGCACGCCACCATGCCCAGCCAATTTTTGTATTTTTAGTCAAGATAGCATTTCACCATGTTGTCCAGGCTGGTCTCGAGCTCTTGGCCTCAGTGATCTGCTCACCTCGGCCTCTCAAAGTGCTGGGATTACAGGCATGAGCCACCATGCCTAGCCCAATTTCTTTTGTTTGTTTTCTTCCTGCTTTGGCTTTTGATATTCCTCTTGGTCCTGCTGTCAGCTACCCTGCCTTGACCTCTGAACACAGTATATGCAAACATTAACTGAGCTCCTTTCTAGAGATAGACCTCCTACTCTTATTAAGTGAGAAAACAAATGGTCATTCTCTTCCCAATTTTCCAGGCTCTGAAACATCTCTGTCCATAAGAAAGCTGAGTGTATAGCAGCCAGGTGCAGTGGCTCACACCTGGAATCCCAGCAGGGGATTTTGGGAGGCCACAACAGGTACATCGTTTGAGGTCAGAAGTTCAAGACCAGCCTGGCCAACATGGTGAAATCCCATCTCTACTGAAAACACAAAAATTAGCCAGGCGTGGTGGTACGTGCTTATAGTCCCAGCTACTCGGGAGGCTGAGACACGAGAATTGTCTGGACCCGGGAGGCAGAGGTTGCAGTGAGCCGAGATCACACTGCTGCACTCCAGCCTGGGCGACAGAGTAAGACTGTCTCAAAAGAAAAAAAAAAAAAAAGCTGAGCTAACAGGGAGGAGGAGGGCTCACATTTTCTTGTTATGATTAAGTCCCCGTGTCGCATGCAGACCCTTCAGAAAAATGATGATGCTGTAGCACTGTAGCACGAGATCTTGTCAAATAAGGTCTAGTGGGGGAAGTGCTGGAAGTGGGGACTTTGCTTAATCTCTTCACTCCCGTGAGACAGGCAAAGGGTTATTCATTCTAGTTTAGAGATGGAAAAGGAGCTACAAGGACTGGCCGCGCATCATGCAGTGAGTAGGCAGCAGAATCAGAAGCTTAGTGGATGTCAGCAGCCCTGTGTGTCCCTGGGGAGCTAGGCACCTGGGAGTTGTTGCCAAGGGTGGTCGAGTGTTGGCTCTGAGATTGGCACTACCAGTGCACAGTTCTAGCACAATTTGGGCCTTGGGAGAATCATCTGACACCCAGCCCCACACCCCCAATTTCCAGAGCCTAGCTTACCAGATCTACAGCCTGACCCTACTTGGTGGAGAGAGGTGGCATAGGGAGCTCCCCATTCGCAAGTCCTACCTGACAAGCTGATCCCAAGCAACCCACTCCCAAGGTGAGCCTCTTCTTGGGGAGACGCCCTTATAGATGCTGCCCATTCTCGCAGTGCCAGGAATCTTCCCTACAATGAGGTACGAGATAAATCAAAGCCAAACTTGGCTGATGAAATTCAGGAGCCAGTAGTGACCCTTGCCACACATATAAATCGCAGTAGGCTGGCCAAGGGCCTTTGTCTGGCCAGGAGAGTTCAGGATTATCTGGTCCTCTTTGCTGATATATGGAGTCACCGGCTGTCGGAGTGTTTACGAACGGTTATCACCTCAATGCTGTGGCCATTATCAGAGGCAGGGCCGCCTGCCGAGGCTGGGGCTCGCACCCTCTCTATTACCACCTGTCATTGGCAGGGAGTGTGTGCTGACACTGTCCAGTCCTGACTGCCTGGGGAAGATAGTTTCTGACGGCTGATCAAAGAGGAGAAGCAAGGCCTGATAAAGAGTGTGTGTTTCGTGTACTTTTAACTTTGGGAAACGTTGGCATTTGCATTTTTTCCCCATCTTCCTGGGGCTGGCAGGAACCAAGCCCAATAAATGCGGTGGATTCAGTTACCTAATCACTGGGGAAATGGTATGTGCTTAAAGCAACAGAGCATGACTATAATCTCCTTCCAAGAGAGAGTGGATGAAATAAGCTTTCACAGAAGACTTGCTGTATAATAAAGTAGAATAATTCAAATTCGGACTTTGAAGTGATCTCGCATGTAAAATCTAATCTTAGCGTTCAGCAGAACACCACAGACTTTTTGGAATTGGGGAGCAGCTTCGGCTTAAGGACAGATCCTTGCCGAAGATGCTATCACCCACCTCTTTGCTGGTATCCCCCAAAATAATTCCCTGGTTGTTCATATGCCCTTGGGTAGCTGGGAGACCAGGTGGCGAAGTAGAACGTGTTCTCAACTGAGGCATCAGGAGAGCGAGTTCCTGGACCTCGTCTGCCACAGACTTGCTGTTCCATCTTGGGCCATAACTTCTCTGAGCTCCAACTATAAAATGAGGAGGTTGGTTATAGGTTATAGAATGTAATGGTTAAGAAAGCTTTAAAACCGTTAGGCTATATAACCCCTTCTTTAAATGAAAATTTGTTTATTTGTCTGTAGAGACAGGGTCTCGCTCTGTTGCCCAGGCTGGTCTCAAACTCCTGGCCTCAAGCAATCTTCCCGTGTTGGCCTCTCAAAGTGTTGGGATTGCAGGTGTAAGGCACCACTCCCCGCCCTAAATGAAATTTTAGGTGGAGTCCCATTGTATCAAAAAGAGGAAAGTAGGGATCCGTTTGGGTTGAACCTGGGAAGGGGATTGCCTTCCCTGTCCCAGTTCTTAAGGCGATCCCTGAAGACCAGGGGAACTCTGTAGCTCCTCAGAAACAGTCTTAAAATCACTGGCCTCAGTGTCACAGAAGTCACTCCAGAGGTCTGCACTCTCTCGGCGGCGTGAGCTGTTTCTCCTGCGCTCCACAGTCGGTTTCCCAGCGTGCTTCCATCCTGCTCCCGCTTCCTGCAGGAAGGCTAAAATGGACCGTGGGTATGGAGAGGAGCGGGTGGGAGGTAGACAAGAACAGCCTGCTCCCTGAAGGTGTGGACTCAACGTCAGATGTCCCGTGTGTGCCACAGGTACCTTTGACCGGAGCGTGACCCTGCTGGAGGTGTGCGGGAGCTGGCCTGAGGGCTTCGGGCTGCGGCACATGTCCTCCATGGAGCACACCGAGGAGGGCCTCCGGGAGCGACTCGCCGACGCCATGGCCGAGTCACCCAGCCGGGACGTCGTGGGATCCGGAACAGGTAAAGCTGGCATCAGACTTGTAGCTTGACTTGGTCAGGACCAGCACCTGTTGGTGCAGAGCTTCTTTGGAATCGTTTGTGAGCACGTGTTTGTGTTTGCTGTTGGTTTATTTAGTGGGCACTCCGGCGGCTCTCCGTTTGAGGAGTTCTGGTGCTGGGAAACCCTGTGTAAAGGGGAGCTCCCAGTGGAACTGCCCCTCCCACGTGGCATACCACATGCAGGACGGCCACGATCAACACCACTGTGCAAGTGGCTCCCAGAAGGACACTTTCCTCCTTTGGGGGTGTCCCCAAGTCTTCCAGCAGCGCTCGGGCACTGAGTCCTCAGGCTGCCTGTCTTCAGGCACGCTGGAGACTTAGAGATTGGCGAGTCTCAGTAGCGCCGGCCAACCACCTGAGCGGAGTAAGCATGAAGCAGGCTGGGCTGGCTTCAGCCCCCACCAGCTTCTCCTCATGCCGCCTTCGGCTTTGCATTCTTGCCTCTGAGCGAGTCCAGCAACTAGGGTCTGGGTGGCTTCCTGCATCCCAGAGCAATCAGAAGACATCCTGAAATGATGACTGAGCCCTGGCCCAGGCAAGCGTGTGTACATGTGTACACACACGCACACACATGCACACACATGCACACACACAACATGCACTCAGGAAAGCCCCCAGTCATCCATCTCCAGTACAGCTGTAATACAGCCTGCCTCTCCTTTCCCAAAACCGTTCTTTGTTCTAGATATCTGTGCTGTTAGTGACTGCCCCAGCCCTGCTTTTGTGCTGACAGACACCACCCCAGCAGGCCTCTTCCCAGCTTTCAGAGGGAACTTTCTATTGGGTGGAGCTGACTCTGGCTGGAGGCCTTTTCTCTCCGGCTTGCCTGAGTCCTCTCAAGACCCTGTCACTCTGCTGTGCACTGCTCCATTCCCACTCCACATGCCTCCCTGGAAAGAGAACCCCAGTAAGGAGACACTTACAACCCTGGGGCAGGCACTGATCAGAACCAGCGAGATTTAGAGTCAGAGCATTGAGGCATGGCTTGAAATGTCCGACATCATCACACAGTCCCACTTCCCCGCGGCTCCTCCAGATCTTTAGGTGTTTAGGTTTATAGTTAGGTGTTTCCCTCGCCCATCCCCATGCCAGTCCCTTTGTTCCTTCACTAAGACCTGTCGTCTCCACAGCACTAGCTATGTGGCCTGCCCATGGTGCTCCTGTAATAACGGGCAAATGAACAGGATGGAACCCATGGGTGCAAGGGAGGAAGAGGAAGAGCTTGGCTACATGGGTAGCATGTCATCATGCCATTGTTCTCACAGCTGGCCCAAAGATAAGAAGCAGCTCTGCCATTTGCCAGGGCTTGACTTTGCTTCCCCTGGAAGGGGGCCTAAGCAAGGAATGTGGCTCACGGCACAGCCTTTTGCCTGCATCTCTGGGGTCCCTGGCCAGCCTCGGCTCACATAAACCAGATCCTGGTGCCACTGGACTCACTCCCCGGCAGCCTCCCTCTTCCAAGAGCCGGAGGAGCTCCTGGGTGGCTATTCTCTCCCACCGCCTTCTCAGGAGCCCCTTGGGGCATCTCACCGTCACCCGGCAAGAGGATTTGAAGGTGCATTGAGTCACAGCTGTGGAACTTCAGCCTGGCATAGTAACCTGCGCAGCACTGGCAGCGGCGCATCTGCCAGACAGCTGAGGGATTCAGGGGAGGCTTTGTGGCCTTAAGCAGGTTCATGAAATTAAAAAGAATAAAAAAAGAGAAAGAAAGAAAGGTAGAGGAAATTAAAACTGCATGACCCACAGGTCAGAAAATAGGCGACTCCCTTTTTTTTTTTTTAGCAGAGGGATTTCATTGTCCTCCCCAAACTGTCACCAAAAGGAATTCAGTTGGTTTTCTCTGACCATATTGGATGTATGTTTTATTTTTAAGAAAAAAAACTACTTTTTTGTTTTTGTTTGTTTGTTTGTTTGTTTTGAGACAGAGTCTTGCTCTGTCACCCAGGCTGGAGTACTATGGCGCGATCTCGGCTCACTACAACCTCCACCTCCTGGGTTCAAACAATTCTCCTGCCTCAGCCTCCCTAATAGCTGGGTGCCCACTACCGCATCCGGCTAATTTTTGTATGTTTAATAGAGACGGGGTTTCACCATGTTGGCCAGGCTAGTCTTGAACTCCTGACCTCATGATCCTCCTGCCTCAGCCTCCCACAGTGTTGAAATTACAGGCATGAGCCACCATGCCCAGCCTAAAACTACCCCCATTTTAAAAGCCAGTAAGCAAAGCAGATATTATGGAAGTTACCCAGTTTCCATGGTTGAGAATCACTTTTCATATTTTCCAACTAGAGGTAAAGCATCAGCCTGGTAGTGCAGCCCAGGACTTTGAAAGGGCACCCTGGTACACCCGTGCCCAGGTCAGCTTACTGCCCGGAGGTAGCCGGGGAAATACAGTGCAGCATGGGTAAGAATTTCCAGCAAGCCACTCTTTGCCCATAGCAACCTCTCAGTCCCCCTCTTTCTTCCCACAACCCTACTTCTCTAGGTGGCTCACAGGACAAACGAGGTA
This sequence comes from Papio anubis, assembly GCF_008728515.1. Classification (NCBI taxonomy): domain Eukaryota; kingdom Metazoa; phylum Chordata; class Mammalia; order Primates; family Cercopithecidae; genus Papio; species Papio anubis. The sequence goes on from NC_044992.1 coordinate 31,683,257, forward strand.
TCAGCAAGTGTTTGCCTCTGATAGGTCCTCTGATGCACCAGAGCTAAGTCAGTTCCCTTAATGCTTTCCAGTAAGCATCACATGTGACACAGCAATTGGGACCGATGGCCTCTTTATCAAAGTATCAATGAAGCACAGAGACCAACTGAAAACTTGCTCTCATGATCCCTGATGCAGAAGCCTATTCTACAGCACACCTCACTGTTATATAGGTGTAGCCAACCTTGATTTGTGGATTTCTGTAATGTAAAAACTCCTATTATGGCCAATTTCAACCTGTCACATGGTGTCAGCCAGCTAACAGAGGTTCTGGAGATGTAACAGTCTGTGCGCTCCAGCACCTGGCTAGTAAGCTGTACCCTAGGGCAGGTCACCTCCCCCCAAAGTAAAGCAAAACCTTTTCAAACCTCACTATTCAGAGTAGTCTGGGGGTTGAGGGTTAGCTTTGGTCAAAGGATACACAGTTTCAGTTAGATGAGAAGAATAAGTTCAAGAGATGTATTGTCCAGCATGGTGACTCTAGTTAATAACAATGAATTCCTGAAAGTCACTCAGAGAGTAGATCTGAAGTGTTCTCCACACAAAAATTGTTAAGTATGTGAGGTAATGCATGTTAATTAGCTCGATTTAGCCATTCCAAATGTATACATATTTCAAAACACCAAGTTGTATATGATAAATATATATAATTTTTATTTGTCAATTAAGAAAAAAATTTTTTTAAAGCGTGGTCTTCAGACCCACAACAGCATCAGTAGCCACGCGCTGGTGAGAAATGCAGAGCCTCAGGGCCCGCCCAGCCCTGCTCAGCCAAGGTCTACATTTCAGCAGGATCCCTGTGCATGCTGAAGTTTGAGAAGGTCAATTTTAAATTATGGTTAACTTATAAGACAGATGGCAGTTCTTTGGTCTGTGATGGATGCTGACCAAATAGTTGAATTCAATCACCTATGTGATTTGCAAGTCCAGCTCTAAGATAACTGGCTGAATTGCATTCTTGCTAATATTCTTCTGCCCCTTGACCCCCTCACCGTTCCATCTTTCCATTTGGCAAACTCCAATTCGAGCTCAATCCAACTCTGGGTTGAAGAGTTGGATTCCTTACACCTGGGTTCCTGAAGAAAGATTACATATTATTCCAATTGGTGCCTCTACCGATCTGTGGTCTCTCCACTGGAGCCTGCTCTGTATTTTCCTCATGGCCCCCGCCCCCATTCTCAGTTTGCACTCATCTTTTGCAGCAGAAGCCAGTGCCTAGCGCAGTGTCTGTGATAGAGATGCAGAGACGATGAATTCTTACTCAGCCTCTGGCTACTTCTCAGTCCTTTTCTTCTGTTGTCCTTAGGCTTATTTCTCAAGGCCTTGTCTTGGCCCTGGTCTCTTCTCCCTTAGTACCTGGCAATCTCTGCTTCCATGTCTCCAATTACATCCATAAACTGATGATTTCCAAATAATTTCCAAGTTGGCTTTCTCTCCTGATCTCCAGAACCATCTGTTCAGCTACCTACTGACATATCCACATGTCTACAAACTGAATTCCTCTCTTCAGGCCCTTTCCTTCTGTCGAGTTCCCCCATCCTAGTGTCCAAAGCCCTTTGAGACCAGCCACTGCCCTCGCTCCAGAATCATCTCTTGCTGCCCTGGGCCAGCTCCAGCCAAGCTAGAATCCCAGAGGGTCCCTGAGCACACGCAGTCTCTTGCCTGCCAGGCTTCTGTGCATACTTTTCCTTTCGCCTGGAATGCTGTGTCTCAAAGCCCCCTCCTCTCTCTGTTACCCCCCTCAAAATAACTTGACTAATTCCTGCTCAGCAGACATTCCTTTCAATATTGCCTTTTCTAGAAAAATAGAATTTTTAAAGTAAGCAAAACATTGACTTATTCCAACTGTTTTGTGTCTAGGTAAAGATATAACTTAATACCAGTAAAAAAGCTTTTTAAATAAACACCTGTATACATATTAAGTACATTTTCTCTTTCGACTTTAACTCTTTCAATAACTGTAGCTGCACCTTGTCTTTCTTTTTAGTGCTCTCACACATCTGATATAAAAAGCCCAGGCCTTATGCATGGGTCCAGATCCCTGTGTAAAGTTTTTGTTTTGTTTTGTTTTGTTTTCTGAGACAGAGTCTCGCTCTGTTGCCCAGGCTGGAGTACAGTGGCGTGATCTCGGCTCACTGCAAGCTCCGTCTCTGGGTTCAAGCGAGTCTTCTGCCTCAGCTGCCCGAGTAACTGGGACTCAGGTACCTGCCACCATGCCTGGCTAATTTTTGTATTTTTTAATAGAGACAGGGTTTCACCATGTTAGCCAGGCTGGTCTCGAACTCCTGGCATCAAGTGATCTGCCCACCTCCGCCTTCCAAAGTGCTGGGATTACAGGCATGAACCACGGTGCCTGGCCCCCGTTTAAAGTATTCTTGATGCATCTCTGTTGCAGGAAGTATCTGTTTGCTGCTATTAACTTTTTTTTTTTTTTTTTTTTTTGCTCTGTCACCCAGACTGGAGCGCAGTGGCACGATCTCGGCTCACTGCAACCTCCACCTCATGGGTTCAAGCGATTCTCATGCCTCAGCCTCCTCTCCTGGGGCCCTTTCCTGAGTGGCTAGGACTACAGGCGTGTGCCACCACGCCCAGCTAATTTTTGTATTTTTGGTAGAGATGGGGTTTCACCATGTTGGCCAGGCTGGTCTCAAACTCCTGGCCTCAGGTGATCCACCCGCCTCAGCCTCCCAAAGTGCTGGGATTACAGGCGTGAACCATGGTGCCCGGCCCCTGTTTAAAGTATTCTTGATACATCTCTGTTGCAGGAGTAGGAGTATCTGAGTATCTGTTTGCTGCTATTAACTTCTTCTTTTTTCTTTTTTTTTCTCGTTCTGTCACCCAGGCTGGAGTGCAGTGGCATATGATCTGGGCTCTCTGCAACCTCTGCCTCCAGGGTTCAAGCAATTCTTATGCCTCAGCCTCCCAAGTGGCTAGGACTACAGGCGTATGCCACCACATCTGGCTAATTTTTGTATTTTTAGTAGAGACAGGGTTTCACCATGTTGGCCAGGCTGCTCTTGAACTCCTGACCTCAAGTGATCTGCCTGCCTTGGCTTCCCAAAGTGTTGGGCTTACAGGCATGAGCCACTGCGCCCGGCCTGCCGTTGACTCTTACGTGCTCACAGAGTCAGCTCTCAGGGTCCGGGAGACTGTCTGTTCCCGGTGACTGTTCCTTCCTGCGGCCCCGGGCTCACTGATTCTTCTTTACAGTGACAGCATTAAAGAGAGGAAAAGGCTTCATCTTTTCCTGTCTGCCATCTCTTTAACAGTCTCTGCTTCAGCCAGAAGCAGTTATTCTTGGGGGTCACATAGTGGGCTCAATCTTTGCCTCTTACCCTCTGTCATGTATACATTTTACTCCCTGACCTAGTTCACCCACATCTGTAACCCTTCACAAAACAATATTACAGCCAGTGCATTCTAGTACTTTCTTTTCTTCTATTATTCTAAGAATTATCTTGTACTTTCTATTTTATTTCATTTTTTTAAAATGCACTCATTACCCACTAAAGTGATTTCATAATACATTGGTGAATGGCAATCTATGCTTTGAAAGTCAGTGCTCTAGCTTATTCACCTAAATCCTCTGAGTTTTCCCATTTATGTATTAATTACTCTGCAGAAAAGGCTTTAAGATTATTTTCAACTAAAGCTCTTCCAAAGATTTCTGTCAGAAGCTACTTTTTATGTATTGAGAGGGCTGCGCCTTTCTTTTTCTCTTGTTAACATAAAAAGCACACTTTGAACATTAGGCAGTTTTTAAGTGATCACGGGATGGTTTCAGCAAGTTAATAACAAATATTTGTTGATCGCTATGTTTTGCAAAAGATGACCTAAAAGCACTATTCGTGTGTGTGTGTATGTGTGTGTGCGCGCGCACTAACGTGTACTAATAAAGTCTTTCATTTTAAGACCATAAAAAAGTAAGCTCTCAACAAATGTGAGATATTTTTACTGGAGTCGATCAGATATGTACCAAATAACTAATCCAAATAACTCAGTGTATTGGACCCCTCTCCTGCCTCTAGAATCAGCTCTTCCAAAGGGCCTTGGAACTTCTGCCTGCGTCAGTACGGAGGGCCGGGGACTTTTTCATTCTAAGGCTACATTTCTAGTAGGTGTCATATTAGACCCATCCCATCCCAGGGTGCCACCTGATCAGATGACAGTAACTGCAGGCACCAGTGCCATGAATTATCTTTTTTCTTTTTTCTTTTCTTTTCTTTTTTTTTTTTTTTTTTTTTTTTGAGACCAAGTCTCACTCTGTCACCCAGACTAGAGGGCAATGGCACAATCTCGGCCCACTGCAGCCTCCACCTCCCATGTTCCAGTGATTCTCCTGCCTCAGCCTCCTGGGTAGCATGGATTACAGGCATGCGCCACCACGCCTAGCTAATTTTTGTATTTTTAGTAGAGGTGGGGTTTCACCATGTTGGCCAGGCTGATCTCAAACTCCTGACCTCAGGTGATCCACCCACCTCTGCCTCCCAAAGTTCTGGGATTACATGTGTGAGTCACCACACTAGGCCAATTATCTTGTCTTTTAGCCATCCCTACTCTCTGGTCAGTCCCATTTTAAAAGCAGATACTTGATTTATCAGTGTTCACTATAGAAAGTAGTTGACCACATTGGACTTGGCAGACATTTCAGAAGACGTAGTGTTGGTTAGAATGTTCTGCATCCCACATATTTTTAAAATCTGCAATTTAGAGAGAACTTTACCCAGTCCAGCCCTAGGGGTAGATGGATGCACCCTACTGACCCAGCTCATTGCAAGGCCATGGAAATAGGAACTGACAGTGTTGCCCCAGGAGGCTGGAGAAGTGACACACACATGTGTTGTGTGGGCCTCCCAAGTCCCTTTCCCAAACCTGAGATTCTCTGATTCTCAGTGAAAAGTGAGCCTCCTTTATGGGTCCTGGGTTAGCCACCCTGTTCCTGTCCTAAGCAAACCCGGAGGTCGTGTGAGCTGAAGATGCTACCTTCACAGGGCTAGCGTGGCTCATAGCCCCATAGGTCACATTCCCTGCTTCCCTACCACACACAACCACCAAGATGCTTTGATCTTTCCATAGAATCTTCTCTCCTTTTCCTACAGCCACTCTATCAGGCAAATTGGTATTTACCCCAGATACCCAGGAAGGGTTACAGTCTTTCGGCCTCCTGAAAGTACGAATTGCTCTCCTCTCCAGGATCCCCAGTGCGGCCGCCCATGAGACCCAGTGTTCGTCTTTAATTTTTTCCTCCGAGCCTTACCTCTCCAACTTCCTGGGTCCCCTTCTCAAGACGGGCAAGGGTGATTCATCGGTGCAAGCCATAGCTTCTGGCTTTGTCTGGCTCTCTTGCCAAAGTCTCTAGGCTTCTCTGGGTAATATCCCTGATTGCCCACTGCTCCTAAAATTTCCCCTCTCTCTGCAACACCAAGTTCCTCAGCAAACGCTGTCACCCAAGCAACTTAGCCGGGACCTAGGGCCTTTCCTCTGCCTTATCTAATCGGGCCCTGGAGTTTTCCTCCTTCTATAGCATCTACAGAAGTTCTCTCAGTGTCTTCTCTTAATGACCTCATCAGTGGCCCAATGTGTTCTTTCTGTGGGCGGGGCAGACAGGCTCTGTGGGTATCTGCCAGTTTCTTCCCCAATAGGCTGGAGAAAAATCAGAGACATGTTTCCTATCCTCAAAGAGATGAAAGCCCCAGAGGAGGCCACCATATTGAACGGTGGGTCTGTTTCTCTCTGACTTCTACCCCCAGCTTCCCACTGGGCCTCCCTAGCTGAGCTGGACCAAGTGGAAGTCAGGAGTGCTCCCCTGCCCACAGGGCATGGTCTTCCTAGGATGCAGAGGCAAAGCTAGAACTCCCCAGTACCTAATGCCCTGATTGCTGAGGGTGGGAGAAAGTGTCCCCAGAGGCACAGGGCCACCAAATAGAGGGCCCAGTCCCAGCAGCAGGTCACAAGCATCCCTGCTTGGAACAAGAGGGAGCAGCTGCACCAGCGAGACTGTGGTATAGCCGGTGGCCTCAGCAGGGGTGGCGGTGTTGGTGTTGCTATTTGTGTCTCGATTCAGTGTCGGATTGCCTATTCCTAGCTATTTTCCACTGGCAGAAGAGGCCAAATCTGAGAGTCCTTTCAGTTCCCAGCACCAAGCTCCTGCTATTGGGAAGAATGTGTGTGTGGGCGGGGGGAGGGGTTTGTTTCCCCCTTTTTGTTAGGATTTGAAGCCCTCATCAAGAAATGGGGGAAGCCTGTGACCCTGGGCAAGTGCCTTTCCCTCTCTGGGCCAGTTTCTTCCTCTGTGACACAGTGTCGGGAGGAGGAGCTAGTAAATGTAGTAATTGTTGGCCTCCTGTAACTCTGATGTCCTGGCTGCTGTAGGGAGCACTGGGTGTCTCTCATTTACTCCTCTCCACGGTAGCAGTGGCCACACCTCCCATGGGACTTGTACACCTCAGACTCTGCCTGCCACATAAATGTCCTCTAATTGTCAGAGCACTGCCAGGTAGACCTTCCCCTCTCCAGTTTACAAAGGAAGAAACGAAAGATTTGAAGTGAGATTACAACTAAAAGATGTGGGATTAAAATAAGATGTCTGGGAAGAGGTTCCAGTTATTAAGATCCTGCTGGTCTCACCTGGTCTGAAGAGTTAGAGTTTTATCAGTTATTCTCACCTTTTATTCAGAATAAGCAAGGATCCAGCAGAGGAAGGGGACTGTCACTGGCAGGCCCTGCCTTGACTGCTGTCTCACTTCCCTGCTCAGAAAGTGCCCAGGCCTGCACATTACCACCCAGGCTCCTTGCTGTCGTGTTTCTCTTGCAGGCCTTCCCCACCTTCCCCTCCAGCCTGACCTCCCACCTCCCCTTCTGCAGCAACCTCTGCATATTTCATCTCCTCCGCCTTCATGCAAACATAGGATCCCAGCATCCCCAGTACGCACCCTGTTCCCCTGGCCCTGGTGCATGTTGGTCAACCCTCAGGAGACCGGTACCCTCCCATCCTGCCCAGTCGTCATCTTAGGCCAAGCTCAAATCTCACCTCCTCTGTGTTGCTTTCCCTGACCGTGAAGCCAAATGTGTGCAACTCTCTCTGTCTCTGAATTTCTGCACCACCTACTCGCTGGATACTTGGACCTGGGCAAAGAGTGTATGCTGCCTTTTCCATTAACTTGCTCACCAGTTCCCTTTGTTCTGCCATTGGAAAAGGTCCAGCCCTGGTGGTCCCTTCAGCCCCTCCCTCACCCATACTCCCACGAGTGTCTTGACCCACTACTGGTTCTTTGAACTGAGTCTGAATCATCTTTGTTATCCCCAACCACCAGCCTTCTCCCTGCCCAGCAACCAGCACTGGAAGGAGAGCCAGGCTGAGCCTCAGTTAATGTTTGTTGAGTGACTGGATGGGTTTCTGTGGCCCCTGAGAGGTAAATGAAAGCCAGTCAAAGCAATGGGAATCATTATTGATTAAAAGTCACACTTGTTAGTTTCCGGCCAGGTCTCAAATCTGATTCTGGGTTGATCATTTTCCCCACCCCACCTTTGTCACTAAGGCTACTGGAGGCCCCACCAGGGGCAGAGCTGTAATGGGAGTTTGGGCTGAGACTGTCCTCTGCATATTTCTTAGTTGTCTAAAGTCACCTTTCAACTCTTTCACCAAGGCACAGTGATTCCTGTCAACAAGGAGGAAGTGCCAGTGTGACCTCTGTGACCCTTCAGAGTCCCCTCTCCAGGTGCTGCCCCAACATGAAATCAGGAATTACTGTGGCAAGGCACAGGCTTGGACTGAGGGGCTGGGGGAGGGCTGTTGGACCCCCAGAGCATGGGCTCTCCTCTGGAAGCATTAACAGAGGTAAATGGTTAACAAAAGGGAGGATTTCTCCCTGTTCCTCCTCCTCTGCCACAGTATTGACTTTTAACCACTGACCTTTCTGTGAGGTGTGAGATTCTGAACAAAGTTGAACGTGGTCATGGATGGTTAAATTCCCACCTTTCCCTTCGGCCCCTGCCTCTGCCCTCTGCCTTCTCGAAACATGGCCCGAGATGTGGAGGCCACCCCCTGGATGTGGTGGCCGCTAAGAGAAGGAGACACACTTGCTCACAGAAAATGAAAGTTGGCCATGACCCTCTGACCCTTTAGGAATCCAGAGCCTTGGCTCCTAGAAGCCACTGAGCGCTGTAGTAAGAAGGCCAAGCCAAGCCAATCTGATTGAACTTAACAGAGAAGTGAAGTTCCCTAGCAGAAGAAGGCATTTTGGAGCACCCATCCTGGAAACAGCTTCCTAGCCTCGGCCTTCTACTTATTTCTTCCTGCCCACTCCTCCTTCCACCCCACCCCGCCCCCAGGGACCTGCCAGCCCACTGCATAAGACATTTTTTAATTTGCTAGCAAAATCCCCCAGCACCAGGCTTCGCAGCCCTCCCCCGTTACCCACATATTTTTTTATGGGGTATAGCCCGCTAGCTTGCAGTTCCACCCCTCTGCACCCTTCATTGAGTTTTGGGAGAAGCACCATCCGGTCGTGTCATTTGTTCAGGATGACTTTTCCATTCCGTGCCCACTGTGTTCGTTTTCCTGGAATGTTCCCATCATCTCCTGGCTCCCGTTGGCCAGGGCCAGCATGCCGTCTCCACGCTGTTGTGTGTGACGGTTTGGTGCTGACCCAAGGGGTGGGCTGGAGGAGTATGAGCCTGGGCTGGGTCCTTGGAAAGCCTGGAGTTTCTTGGTTTCATGCATTATCCATCCCGGACCACTGAGAGCTGAATAGGAGCATGCAGTTAGCGCCCTTGAGCTGGTCTTTGTGACCTTTCCCTAAGCAGCCCAATCACACACTGCCATGCAGCTTTGAAGTTCAGACCTGGTTTCCAAATCCACAGAAGCTGAGAGGAGAAAGAAAATCTGAGTGGTTACCCAAGATGCCGGCTTTGTCTCTACATCCTTCCCTACCTCAGCCCTGTGCGGCAGGCAGGAGTGTAGGAACTCAGGCAGCTGGACTGGGGAGGAGGGAGAGAAGGAAGGATGATACCAGTTTAGGCTAGTGAGAAATCTGTAAAAGCCTAGATGTGCTGTGCCTGGGAACAGACCATGAACACCCCCACGAAGCTCTCAGTGGTCAAACCAGATTTGGGTATCGACTCACTTTGATCTCAGCTCTTCCTGCTCTCTTAAAGGTCCAGTTTGTGATCCTCTTTAAAGGAATATTTTATTTTCAATACAGACACAGCCCTTGATGTAGCAGTAAAAACCTTCCCCCCCGAGAGACACGTGGCTGTGAAGTGTTTTGGTATGTAACATCCTATCTTTGCCTACATGGAAGGGGTTATCCCATTGCTTCTTTTGTCCCTCAAGAGGGTGCTCTCCCTAAGCCCCCGTGCCCAGGCCCAGGAGCACTCTAGGGAGGGCAGGGGTCAACTCAGATGGGAGATCCCTTCTGGCAGGGGACTGGTTTGGGATGGGGAGCGGCTGTCATCCTTCACCCAACAAGAGTTTCTTTGAGAACGCTACTCCCTGCCCCCCACTTTGAAGATGGAAGTCAAATTTTCGGACTCTGCTGTGCAGAGCAGAGAGGTCACTAGGCTCTAATGCATTTACCATTGACTGCCCCTCTTGTAGTGCGTCTATTAGTGAGTAATTTGATTTGTACCTATTCATTTGCAGTCCCTGCAGGAGCCTGGAGCTGGCCCCTAGTATAATTGGTGCTGTCTCTATTTTTACATCATTAGATTAGCCCCGACTCCTGGCCACTTGTTGTCTGCGCTTGTCTGTCCATTTATACAACCTAATGTAACACAAAATTCATTACTGATCACATTACTTTCAACTCTGAAGCCAGCCTTGTGATAAACATTTGGTTAACCCCTTCCTACCCACGGGAGGGCTGACAGAACAAATGCACTTCCACCCGACAGGCAAATCAATATCTTAATACACCAAAGTGGAATTGCATTTCTAGATTTGTTATTCCTCCTGGAGGAGCAAATGGAAAGGCTCGCCTGAGCCAGCTGAATTGAATAATGAATAGAGCCCCGGCACCAGCAGCCAGTCTGCGAGCACAGCACAAAGGCAGACCGGCATCAGCCCGGCCTTTTCCATCTGGACGGGCGGCGGCACCACCACAATTAGCTGAGACCATGATCCTTTCCCAGCCACGGCGTGTGGGCTTGAGACACAGGCTGGGACCCCAAAGAGGGCAACAGAGGCCATGCCCCAACACCATCCCTTTAGCTAGGCTTGGCCTAGAACACTAGATCAAGAACTGGGTGAGTTAACTTCAAACCTGGTTCACTGATGTCAAGGCTACCAGACGCTAAATGCCACCGAGAAGTTAAATCTATTACTAAACTCAGGTTTACCATCTGGAAACAAACCTAAAAAGCTCTTCCTCTTTAGAGCCAGGTCAGTGACATTGGGATTGGTTGGTTCACACCAACTTGTGTGTGTGTGCCTGTGCCCAGGGCCAGCATTCTTCGGCACGCAGATGCCATGTGTGCCTGTACATGGTTCTGGTTCTCTGGTAGGGTTGCTGTGAGCAACATGTGGGACTCCAACACGGGAGCTGGCCAGGAGTCTTAAAGGGACCTCAACCTCAGCACAGCATTATTAATCTAGAAAATTATCTCCTACCCCCAGCCTAGTCATCCTCTCCCCAACCCCCATTGGTCTCTGGGTAGCAGCCACAGCCCCAATAAGTTATTAACTTTCAGGACAGCTTGTTTCAAAGTGAAAAATACTCCCACTTATTAAGAAACTCTCATAAAGCCTGGGGCTGGGCACGGTGGCTCACTTTTGTAATCTCAGGACTTTGGGAGGCTGAGGAGGGTGGATCACCTAGGTCAGGAGTTTGAGACCAGCCTGGCCAACATGGTGAAACCCCATCTCTACTAAAAATACAAAAATTAGCCAGACTTGGTGGCACGCGCCTGTAATCCCAGCTACTCAGGAGGCTGAGGCAGGAGAATCAGTTTTTATTTTTTGGCTTTATTTTATTTTTTCTTTTTGAGACAGAGTTTCGCTCTTGTTGCCCAGGTTGGAGTGCAACGGTGCAACCTCAGCTCACTGCAACATCCGCCTCCTAGGTTCAAGGGATTCTCCTGCCTCAGCCTCCCCATTAGCTGAGATTACAGTCACCTGCCACCACGCCCGGCTAATTTTTTGCATTTTTTGTAGAGATGGGGTTTCACCGTGTTGGTCAGGCTGGTCTCGAACTCCTGACCTCAGGTGATACACCTGCCTCGGCCTCCCAAAGTGTTGAGATTACAGGCGTGAGCCACGGTGCCCGGCCAGGAGAATTGTTTGAACCCAGAAGGAGGTTGCAGTAAGCTGAGATCACACCACTGCACTCCAGCCTGTGTGAAAGAGTAGGACCCTGTCTCAAAAAAAAAAAGAAGGAGGAGGAGGAAGGAAGGAAGGAAGGGAAGAAGGAAGGAAAGGAAGGAAAGGAAGGAAAGGAAGGAAAGGAAGGAAAGGAAGGAAAGGGAAGGGAAAGCGAAGGAAAGGGAAGGAAAGGAAGGAAAGGGAAGGAAGGAAGGAAGGAACTCTCAGAAAGCCTGTACCACAATGATTAGAAAAATTGGCATAGGGGAAGGAGAATGGAACCATTACCATGAAAGTCATAAGTGCCATGAACAGAAGATCCTTCAGTGGGAAGGGAAGTGGGGAAAAGCAGCCCTCTAGGGACCATTCTGCCTGGATTTGGATATGGGGAAGTGCTGGGCAGGAGGCCGAGGGGCAGAGGCACTGAAGCCTGAAACAGGACACCCCCTCTCACAGAGGACTGCACCTTGGACCCTGCTATCCCTTCAGCTGTCCAGAGCCCTTCCAGGCCGGAAGTGGCAAACAGTCCTGTGAGACATGGAGGTCCTGGAGATTCCTGGAGAGGGCCAGGCACCACTCAGGGCCTTGTCTATTAGACAGATTCTTCCACCATCTCTCATACCTCTCCTCCTTCGTGTACAGGGAGGGGACAGGGAGGGGGCGCCTCCTTGCAGCAAGCCCAGGGCCTCAAGGTGAGAAGTAAGAGGGGGGAAGGGCCTCACCCTGTCCTGGGCTGTAGGACCAGGCCCAGGTACCGAGAGCTCCTTGTCCCAAAGACTCCAGAATCGTAACCCTCAAGCACTTCCTGCTGTGAGGAGCTACGAAGCAAGCAGGGGTCCCCTCAGCAGGGTATTATGACAGCACCACATCCCAGCAGTGGAAGGACACTGGTGTGTCACTGAGGTGAGCCTGGGCACAGTGCTGTCTCCTCGGGTCGGGGAGACCCTTTCAGAAGGAGTCAGGGCACTAACTCCCCACCCCCACCCCCACCCCCGATGAACCCCCAGCACACTGTCTTGCTCGGCTGCAAGCCCGCAGCTTTGACCTCAGCTGTTAATCCTCTCAGGTGGGTAAATGGAACACGGGGGTGGGGGAGATCCGTGTATCCCATGCTGGCCCCAGCCCCATAAACTCTAGAAAACAGATAAGGGCACAGGCCTTTGCCTTTGCAGAATAGGATGGACCAGTGGCAGGGAGGAACACCCGTCTGCCTGTGGAATGAGAGACTGTGATTTCTTAACCTTGATGGAAAAGGGGAAAGCCACATCTTACCAAACTCTTCCGCTGCGTCGTAGGGAATTTAATTACATTTGGACATTGGAATGAGAAGCAGATGTGGCTCTGGCCTGCCGGCCAGCAGCTCTCAAAGGACAGCCGCTGTCCTGTGGTCTGCAGGGCTCAGTGCTATCTCGTCACGCTGGAGGGTAGCGCGGGGAGACCCCTTCCCAGGAACTAGGGTGGGTCTTCCAAGCTTCAGGGCTGGACTTCAGGAAACAGACAGGTCAAGGCCAGCTGCCAGCACCTAGTGCCAAGGACCAGTCTCCAAGCCCTGTCCCCTCTTCATAGCCAGGCAGAGCAGGCCTGTGTGCCGGTGCCTGAGACTCCTCCAGGCCCCTCATTGGCATCCACACAGAGCGGTGGTGTGGCAGCACCTGGATGGGCGTTCTCCATCCCAAGCCCGCCTGCCATGCCCCTCAGCACTGAGTCCACCCTAAATGGCATCGGCCAAGGCTCTGCCCCCAGGTTGGCACCGAGGAGCTGGAGCTAGGAGGGATATTTCAACCCCCCTCCTGGGGGGCCCTCCGCCTGCTAGAGACAGCAGAGGCAGCAAAGCTTATTTTTTTACCCAGAGGTCTCGCGTGCGTGTCCAGTGCGGGTTCTGCTTCTTAAAGCCCCCCACATGCTTTTCTCATTAGAGCCATACACGCCCAGTGAGGTCACTAGAGCAGACCCTCCCCTCCTGTGCCACAGATGCTGATGCAGATGAGAAGTGAAGTGACTCGCTCAGGTCATTTGGCACATCTGTGACAGAACTGAGGCCAGAGCGAAGTCTCAGCCTCTTAGCACAGTCCTCCTCCTCCCCCGGCCGTCCACAGGGAGCGGCAGGGCAGGGCTTCTCCCACATCTGGCCGATCCTCAGCATGGCTCCGGCCAGTCCTCAGACACATCCAAACTAGGGACATAGGAGCTGGGTCAGCGCAGCCTTTTCTGTCCCCTTGTATAGCATGTGGTGACCGCATGTACTCTGCCTTGGTCAGGGTTTCAGGTTTCACTAACGTAGTAGGCACTGAGAGGGTCCCCGGATGTGGGGTGCAGTCGAGGTGGTCTGGGTGGGTGATCTTCTCCTTTCAAGCCAAGACCTGGGGAGGCGTGGGTAAGGTGGCTTTACTGGGAGTGAGGTGTGGCAGCCTTCTTGGGGGAAATGGCCCCAGTCCCCACCAGGCCAGCACACCCTGTGGCTCAGACCTGCCCATGCCACCACTCTTTAGTCGTTCAAAGGCTGCAAAGGAGAACCCGCGCCGGGCTGGAAGCTCTGCCTGGAACTCCAGTGCCCTCCCCACGACACACACAGGCACCGTCAGCTATACAGGAGAGGCGTGGCTGCAGTAAGGGACAGGCCCCTTCCAAGTCCTCCTCAGTCCTCAGGGCTCTCTCCTCCCCAACCTTTCCCACCTTCATTCTCCCTTCCCCAGCATTGCAATACACATCTCTCCCGGCATCTGCCCCTGTCCCAGCTGGCACCCGCAGGTGTCTGGGGCTCTAACCTGTCTCTCAGCCCCGCTCATGGCATTAAGGCCGCAATGGCTTGCTCTCATGAACGGGGCTTCCGGGGGCCTGAGAAGCTTTCCTCTGTGGGTCCTGGAGGGAAGGGGAATGGCTGGGGGAAGGTGACATGCCCGTGCCCTCCCTGGTTGCTCGGGTGGAAGCTCAGGCACAGAGAGGGCCCGCTGCCTACCTGACTTGCAGTGTCCTCAGCCCTCACCCTAGCTAGGTGTTGGTCATGACTTTCACCTTCTGGGGCGGTGGATGTCTGGCGGCATCTGAGGTCTCTCATCCTCAGGTCTCCCAGCAAACCCTGCTGCGGCTTTAAAGCACCTGTGCCTGGCCCCAGTGGCCAAGGGCAGCAGTTCCAGGCATCCTGAGTCAAAAGCACCAGAGATTTCCCTTCAGTGTTTGGAGCTGGTGAGGGCTGGGTGCAGGATACGCCATGCGGTCCTGCTTCATTCTGACAGCATTCTGGATCTCACTACCTGAGGGGTCAGAAACAAAAGCTGGGCAAGGAGGAGAGAAAGCATGTTCCTGGGAGCCTGTGTGTGGAAAGAGACTCCAGCCAGGAAGGAGGCCATGCCGGCCCCCAGGCCCCAGCACTCAGGCAGGAGCTCTCAGGAGCCCAGGCTGTGTTGCGGGGAAGGCACCAGTGCATGAGGTGCCTGGGCCAGGCGGTCTGTGCTCAAACTTAGGCATGAAGCCCCCGAGATAACAGCAGGCCAGAGTGAGCCCTGCCTCTCACCTGCTCCCTGGTGCCTGCAGCCCAAGCCAGGGTTCCTGTTAGCAGAAGCAGAGGAGTCTTTTCATCCTCAGCTTCCAGAAGCTGCCCTCCTTCCTTCCTCCAGCATGCCTGGGAAGGGAACAGAAACCCCTGCCAGAGGAGAAAGGGGACTCCCTTCTCAGTCCCTGCTAGCCCAGCCCCCCATCCTCCCAAGCGCTCACTGCTGGTGGGCAAAGAGGACTCCTGGTCTGTGGGCATGGCAGCCTGGCAGCCTGTGAGCTCTGAAGCCTTAGGGAGGAACCTGGTGGGGAGGGGAGCCCCACACTGCTGGGTGAAGCCTGGCAGGGCGGGTGGTGGGGAAGAGGGAAAGCGCAGGGGAGCCAGGAAGCCTGGGAGGTGGGTACACTGAGTGCAGTGGGAAGCAGGGCTGCCTTTAACTGCTGCACTTTTCACCTCCTAAAAAGTGCCCTGGGGGCTGCGGCTGGCTCCATCCCAGAGTGTGGTCTCTGACAAGGCTGTCAGGGGTTTAGAGCCAATCTCAGCCAACTCCTTCTCTGTCGTACAGAGCAGGCCCCCGCCTCCTCAGCCACCCTCTGGAAGAGACAGCAGTTGTTTTCAGGCACAGGACTGGTGTAAGACAAACAGCCCCGAGCCATGTCTGCCTGGGCCACCACCTCTCCAGGTGCCAGCGCCAGCACCAGGAAGCTGCCAGCCCTGCTCAGCCCCACACAAGTTGGTCAAGTCTTCCCTCCACTCAGCCTCTCTCTCTCCAAGCCTCATTTTGCATAGCCAGTCCTGTTTGCAGGACATAACGGCCCTGTGTGCAGGCCCCTTGCTGACCAAGTTGATCCTTGGGGCAGACCCCATGTGGTCCATTTACTGAACTTAGAGCAGTCACGTGACCCACTGGTCTCCTCTTCACATGTCCCATCAAGGGAAAATGCAGAAAATGCCTGACCTCCTAATGAGAGGTCCTCCCCAACTATGTACCTCACTCCCCATTCAGGAACCCCCAGGCAGAAGGGGACTGAAGCTGTTGGTTGCAAACCTCCTCAAAGCCAGGCACTGGGCAAGCGCGGGCAGCTCGGCTGGCTGCTGTGTGCCGCGAAGCCATCCGCTCCCCTGGGCCACCAGCAAGCCCAGCCCCAGCAAGGGTCTTAACCACAGTCCTTGCTGATGTGGGAGAGCTGAGAGGTGGATGCAGAAGGGAAAAATCGATGCATGTCAACAGGGTTGGAAATTTATTTTCCATCTTGGAAGAGGGTATTTGCAAAGAGACGAGGAGGGAAATGAAAAGCTGTAAACACATATCTGCCATCTTCCTCCCTGGGCCATTTCTTGATTAAAAAGAAAGAATCCTTCCCAAACTCCAGTGGAAGCCAAGCTGATGAGGACCTGGATGGCAGAGACACCTGCTGGGGAGGGAGGCTGGAGAGGGACCCTGTAGTCCTGTGGATCATCACAATGACTAATCCGATTGCAGCAATAATAGTAACTCACATTTGCTGACTGGAAGCGTTAAGCACTTTGTGATGCACTCTACATGCATTATTTAATTTCATTCTTAGAACCAGGCCATGACACAGACATTGTTAACCTCATGTTCGGGAACCTGAGGCACAACGATTCGAGTAGCTTTCCTAAAGTCTCCCAGGTAGCAAGTGGCCGGGGGCTGTGCTCTTAACCACTTCCCTAAACGCCTCCACCAAGCTGGGCAGACACTGCCCCTCTGCCTTCTCGGGTTCTCCGAGTTGTGGGGATGGACTGGCTGGGGGAAACATCCTCATCCTCCCGCTCACTGCTGGAAGCAGGCAGAGCTGTGGGTGCAGGGTCAGACTGGACCCTAAGGTCTCATCCTACTCCCACCAGGCAGCGTGGGTGGAGAAATGCAGCCAGGGCTCAGTCACAGTGCTCTGCCAGTCCCTTCAGTGGGCAGCATCAATGCTCATGTACAGAGCCGTGGACGCTGCTCCTTTTGTGGTGGCAGAAGTGCCAGAGCTGCCCAAGGCTGAACCAGGGGCCCCAGGCAGCCTCTTCCTAAACACATGCAGAGCACTGCCCTCCCTGGCCCCACTCAGGTCCCTGGACTAGGGCTCAATGCCCCTGCTTCCAGAAGCCAGAGGAGCTTTTCTCAGGGCCTTTGATTGGCCAGACGTCCAGCTTGGAAGAGATCCAGAGGACACCAAGCCCGCAGCAGGACTTCCTCACTCTTTTGTTTTGTTTTGTTTTTTGAGATGCCAGGCTGGAGTGTAGTGGCACAACCATAGCCCACTGCAGCCTGAGCACCTGGGCTCAAGGGATCTTCCTGCCTCCCGAGTAGCTGGGACTACAGGCACATGCTACCACGCCTGGCTAATCTTTTAATTTTTGGACACGGTTTTGCTGTGTTGCCCAAGATGATCTTGAACTCTTGGCTTCAAGTGATCCCCTTGCCTTGGCTTCCCAAAGTGTGGGATTACAGGTGTGAGCCACTGCACCCTGCCTGACTTCACCTCCGACCTGCTGCTGGGCGCCCTGGTTTGGCCTCCCCAACTTTCCCTGCATCTCACACAGGCCCTGTGCCCTTCGCATTTCACCCCTCCCGGGGAGTCTGCTGCCCACCAACTCACAGCCTGGCAAAGGGACCACAACACTGCACTGTGGGCGGGGGGGCAGGAGCCATGCTGCATGACCCAGCTCAGGAGTAGGGTGAGGTGTGGGCAGCTGTGCCCTTGCCTCCTCACAGAGAGCGACCCCAGCCCATGCCATCTCCCTGGGCACACGCTCCCAGGTGACCAGGGTTGCTTCTCTCTAAAAAGGCCAGCCCCCTCTCTCCGCCCCCTCTGACACCTCTGAGTTTGGATGGGCTCCATATGGAGTGGGGCAGCGTGTGGATCCAGCTTGCTTTTTTTTTTTTTTCACCCTGAGAACAGTAGTGCCAAGGATCGAGCTGTCTCATCCTTCACTTGTTTCACGAGAGCAGAGGCACCTTTCCTTCAGGTGCTACTCATTCATCATCCCCCTACCCCTGGGGCCTGTCTATCCTGGCCCAAGGCATAGAGGGGCAGCTGCGGGTAACAAGCGCATTTCCAATATGAGCCAACAGGAATGGCTCTCCAGCATGGGCATGGGAGCCGGTCTTAGTGATGCCGGAGCTGCCAGCACCCTGTGGCCCACACCAGCACCCATTCTTTCTTGGGGGATGGGGGAAGGGGATGAAGAACCAGGGCTAGTGGCTGCTTCCTTTTCCTTGGTTTTGCTCTCTGCAGCGTGGGTATATAGCTCCCACCGCCCAGGGAAACCACATCCCTGGAGAATGCAAGGTCACAATGAGGTGACTGGGTCTAGCTGCTTGCCTGAGAGCCACTCCTCCTCTCCTGCCCTACTTCGGGGCCTGGAGAACAAGCTCTTTTAGAGCTTTTCTCACTGACCAGAATCTCCACACCTCTAAGTGGGGAGGTGGCTGGGGACACTTTCCTTATTTCCTGCCACAGAGCCCCCAGCACTCCCTTCCGGGCCCTGGCAAGTTCCTCATGGACTTCCCCCACAGGTCCACCTCAGCCACAGGACAGCTGCCCAGACCTGGGGGTCTTGGGAGTGGGGGAGGAGGGCAGCAGCCAGGAGTTGGGCCACTGAGTCAGAAGGTCCAAGGGCGCCCCTAAAAACTGCAGTCTATCTCCCTGTCCTCTTCCGGCAACCCACCCGCATGGGACCCCATCTGGCACTGCATGGGCCGTAGGTCCCCACCCCTCCCCCTTCCTAAAACTGTTCCTCATGCTGAACCTGTGACTCCTCTCCCCCTCCCCCACACTGAACAGAGTCTTGGCCCCCTCTGTCACAGCAGATCCATCTCTGCGACCTCCAAGACCGACTGGTCCCCAGCCCCTACACATGCATGTCACTGTCCTCCTTGACTGCAAGCTCCCCTCCTCACAGTGTGCCCCCGCACCTCCTGACACCTCTCCACCTGCTTGCAGAGATCAGTGTACTTCTCAATCGTTGTCCATATCTTTTCCAAAAAGATTCCTCAATGCTTTTCTTTTCAAAAGGGAAAAAAAAAGGAAAAAAAAAACAATGCCAACAGCCCAGCGTCCGTGAGCAACCCAACAGTAACAAAGCATGCGTTCGGGATGGAGGAAGGTAAGGCCACACATTTCCGTTTGCCGCTTGCTCCTAGGGCTGGGCGGCCGGGATGACTTGGAGTGGGGAATCTGAGCAGCCTTCCTCCCCTCCACTTCCCACACACACCCCTGCCTGCAGGGGGAGGAACAGAAGGGGTCTGAGAGGAGGCATGGAGAAAAGCGCCCACAAAGCTGCCCTGGGGCCAGCAAGCCACCGTTTCTTTCACTGTTAGTCTGTGTTGAAGAATGGGCCCCCACCTCCCCTTACCACATCTTTTATTCATTCATTCATTCATTCATTCATTCATTCATTCATTCATTCATGCTAGAAATGTTTAGGGCACCCATGATTTTCCAGGCCACTAGGGATACAGAGATAAGGCACAGAACCCCCCTGAGGGGGTCTCCTCTAGATGAGGAGACACATGGGAGGGTGAGGGGGCCTGGGCTAGGAGTCAGCATAGTGCAGGGTGGGGTCTGGCAGGCTCTGTGAGGGGGCAGGACGGGCTCACAGAGGAGTGGATACTGGTGCTAAGCTTTGGAAGATGAGTAGGTGTTCTGGGGCCCAGGGAGCCAGTGTAGGGCTTTTTAGAGCAATTTACATGAGCACAGGCCCAGAGGCCTAGAACCACCTGGATGGGTCCAAACACCACACAGCTTCATCACTTTCATGTCTCAGACATAATAACGGGTACCACTAGTGAGGGGTTGGCAGCAGGTCATGGGAAGGCCATTTCATAGTGCTGGGGAGTTCAGAGCTTGCCCTGGGAACTGTTAGGAGTGGTTGAAGGCTTTTACGCAGAGGAAAAGCAAGATGAGGGCCGTGCTGTAGACAGCCCACTCTGGCTTTGGCACAGGGCGGGTGACCTGGAGTCAGGAGACCGAGGCGCACAGTGCAGGCTTAGCCAGGGCAGAGGTAGAGGAGGGAGAAGTTCAGCAGAGCCTTGGTTACCCTGGGATGCAGGGACGAGGGAGGAACGCTGCCCCCATCCATCTTACCCAGGCCTAACTGACAAAGGGAAAGTTCGAACAAGGCACTCGGGCAGTCCCTGGCCCCCAAGAACAGCACATTCATCTTGTAAGCCCCCGGGCGGCTTTCCCTGCACTGTGGTGTGATGGGCTGGGGTGCGTCCATGAAGACTGATTGGTGGGACCACCGAAGCTGCTGGGGTATTTGCTGGGGGCCTATGCCAGGGGACGGTGGGGGTGCCATGCCTGGGCCTGGGCTCCCGTTTCCTGGCTTCCTTGGCAGTGTGGACATAGAGGCATTTTGCATCAAGGCTGTTGAAGCTGTCCCTGAGCTGTAAAAAGGGGCCAGCCTTCCCCATCCTGGTGGCCCTGCCTGCTTCTTCCTCGGGGGCCTTCTTCCTTAGACCTGGCAGCCCGATCCTAAGGAAGCCCCTGCTTTTCTTGCTCCTGCCGGTGCTCTTCTCCCGCCCGCCTGGCCCTGCTGTCAGCGCCCCCTAGTGCCGGGCCGGCCGCGCATGAGGGCGGTGGTACCTCAGAGATCGCCCACAACTCGGCTTGCTTGTGGGGAAAGAAGACAACAGAGGGGGCTCTTGGAATCTGGAGCTTCCACGTAGAATCCCCAGGGTCTACTCTTGGCTTTACCACCCTCTCCATCTCATAGCACGATGGCCTGTCACCCCAAATTACGGTGATACTGAAGAAGGAGCAGGAAAAAAAGATCCTACCTGCCTTGTTTTCTATCCGTATCCAGATAGCTCTTGACTTTCCCAGGCAGCCAATGTCCCTTGGAGGTCAGGGACCATAGTCAGGCCCTTGGCCCCTGTCCACAGTCCCATCCCCCTACTTTCCCCAATTTGCCAAGAGGCCCTGGTGTCCCAGTGAACTGCCCCACCGAGACCCAGGCCACAGACGCGGCTGATGGATCCCAAGGGCCCCTCCCCCGACAAGGCCCAGGTGCCTGCCTCCTCCCCACTCCACTCTGTGGCCGCTGCAGGCCTGCAGAGAGTGGGGGTCAGTGGCTCGTTCCTGGCTGGCTGGTGCTGGCCGGCCCAGGAGTGAAGGCCATGACCCCTTCATTCCCTAACCAGAGCCAGCTGTACTGCGCGTGTGGTGGCAGGAGGCCTGGGAGCGGTTGCAGGCTGAAGACCAAGGTCTCAAGCCAGACCAGATGAGTGCAACGTTTGTGCACATCTTGCTCTTTCAAATGACTGCTTTGAAGTCCTGCACTCCTGGGTGGACAGGCCAGACCCCCTCAGTCACAGGCAGGCGTTCCTTGGAGAAGGTTGCAGGTCTACATATCTTGGCTTGGGGCAGACACCAGAGACTGCGCAGTATGTCTGTGCCCACGTCAGAGCCCCGGGGGAGCCTGAAAGGGAATCGGAACTGGCCACCTTCAGAAAGCCAAGAAGTCATTGGTTCTTCCTTACACTCAGCAAGCAGGGAATTCCGTTCCCAATCCACCTACCCCAGGACCTGACTTGGGTCCAGAGATGGTAGGACAGTTGAGGGGCCCATAGCTGAATGAGATGGGTCAAGCTGCCACATCTGAGATGGCGTACAGGGCCAATATGGATGTGCAGGGCCAAGGAGGCAGAGGAGGAGGAGGGCAGGACTCCCTGCCTGCCCTTCAGGTTGATGCTGAGGGGCATCCAGGAGACTTGGGGCCCAAGAGGAAAGGAGAAAGGAGGCACCTCAGGCAAACAGGGGCCCTCTCTTCACTGGAGAAGGCCCCGCTTAAACCAGGCATCCTCTCCCAGGGAAACAGGACACTTGCCAGGAGGTGCCAAAGATGAGCCAAGACCTGGCCATCAGGCGGACTGTGTGGGTGAGCATGAGTGAACGAGTGAGTGGCAAAGCCAGGCAGAAGCTCCAGGCACAGGCAGGGTAGGAGAGAGGTGGGGACAGATCAGGCAGGGGCGCTGCAGGCCCTCTGGTGTCCTGGCTTCTCCCCACCTGCCTCCCCTGTAGAGCCAGGACAGGAGGCACTGTGGAGTTGGGGGCATGCTGGCTGAGCATGAGTGTGTGCAGGTGCGGGTACAGGCCTCGTGAAGAGCTGTGTCCTCCACACCCATTGTCAGGGTGGCCGTGCTTTGGGCCTAAAGGGCTTCCCGCAATAGGGAGACCGTGCTCTCACACCGGAGTCTGCCAGCCAGGGGGCTTTCCCTCCCCTGGCTGAGCCTTCCTGTGACCTGAGCTGCTCCCTGCCCATCCAGGGAGCAGTGGGGATCCGCCTGTGGAAGGACACAAGTGAACCCAGAATGGTGCCTCAAGGCAGGCAGCCTGGCCCAGATGGTGCCCCCACTCCCCAGGCCCAACTCTAACCAGGCCTGGCCCTCTCCTGTGTCTTGCAGAACTTCAGCGAGAGGGAAGCATCGAGACTCTGAGTAACAGCTCAGGCTCCACCAGTGGCAGCATACCAAGAAACTTTGATGGCTACCGATCTCCGCTGCCCACCAATGAGAGCCAGCCCCTCAGCCTCTTCCCGACTGGCTTCCCGTAGGTACCAGCAATCTGCTTCTGACTGGCCAGCCCCCTCCCCTGCCGGAGGAGGGGAGAAGCCCCGCTCTGGTCCTACCCTCCAGTTTCTGCTCCTCCTTCATCAACCACCTTCCCCAAGCTTAGTGACAGCAGCCACCCGTCCTACCTGGATGGAGAAGAGACCCTTCTCCAAGCACCTCGGCGCACCTGCCCTCTGCCACACCTGTCGGTGGAGGCTGTGGCCAGGAGAGACTGCAGAAGCTCGGTCCCTGTGTATGTTTGCATATGACATCCTGCATTGGATCCGCTTTTGTATTTTTTAACCATACCCACGGTGGGGCGGGGAGGGGGGCCTGGAACAGTGACCAGATCTGGGGGCCTGAGTGGGGACAGAGTTGATGGTCCACCTGGCCATCTTGACCCTGAGTGGATAGTCACAGCCTCAGCTCACGTCTGTCTGTGACACGCTGCCCCCAGCTTCCCCTGGTCAGCCCCACTCCAGCACAGGGTGAACAGAGGCCCAGAGTACTAGGGAAGGAGGAAGGGAGGAGACGCCTCTTCTTCCTCCTTTCTTTCCCCATCTGTTCATGGGAAGAGTTTGTCTTTCTTATCTTTAAGCCCCTTTACCCTGGTCCTGTACTGATCAGTGAAGGAAACCGTGGTTACTGAGGCCCTGTCAAAAAGTGCACGTCTTGTCCAATAAATCACGCTGCAATTGGTGTCTATCCCTGAGTTGCTGGGGTCAGGGTCCTCTCCAAACGCTGAGCAGAGTCCTTTGGCCTGAGTGCCCAGGATCCCAACACCCCCTTTCATGTGCAGCTTGGGGGCAGAAGGAGTCAGTGGAGGGTTGGAATAGGAAGAACTTTTGTCCTGGAATTTGGATGGGGCCTGATTTAAGCCCATTCTCCAAGCATCTTGATTTAAGTCCATTCTCTAAGCATCTTGCCTGTTACCAGAGGTAGTGAGTTCTTGGGGTGCCACAGGGTTGGACCCTCCTCCCTGGGGATCAGGGCTTGCCATGTGCTGGTGGGTTGTTGTCGGGGGGAGAGTCTGGCAAAGCCTTACCTGGGGGGTACCTTGTAATTGCTTCTCTTTTTAAACTCAGAAGATGGAAGGGTGGTCAGGTGAAGGTGGGTATCTCATGAAACCTGGCTGGAACCTTCAGATGACAAGTTCCTGATTTTGTCCCCCTGCCCCACCACCACCACTTCTGGACCTAAAGTCAGTGGCAACAAGGAAACAAGAACAGGGAGAACAAATGGTGCATTGAGCAGGAAGGAGACGAATGCTAGTCCTTTGTCCCTTTCCCTGGCCCACACTTCCCAGAGACCCCAGGGAGGCCTTGGAGAATGGAAGGAAACCCACAGAGCCAGGTGTGGTTTGGGTGAAGTTTAATGGAACAGCCATAGAAAAGTTGAGTTCACAAACAGGCCTTCCCATGCAACTGTCCAGCCAGAGCTGGGGCAGCTCCTGGGGACTCTGCCCGCCTCACACACACCCATCCCATCCATGGTGCCTGAGAGGCCTTCGTCTTCAGTACCCTTCACCAGATCAGTTGGGCATGTTGAGGGCAGAGGTGGAGGGTTGTTGAATCATACTAGGCTCTGTAAGCTAAAAAGATGATCCTGCATGGGGTGGCATAAGCCAGTCCCTCCTGCCTGGGCACCTGCAGGGAAGAAGTCACATGCCAGACTGAGGCATGCCAGGAACACTAGCCTGGCCCCAACAGTAGGGGGTGCTGGAGGAGCTGCAGCTTTTCCCCATCTTGCTGAATTATTAATGGGCCTGGCACTGCCCCTACCCCCAGCTACAGCCATGTTTCAGTCATGGGGATGAGGAGGAGCGTGCTACCAGGCTACCTGTGCATGCTGCCCATGGCCTGTCTTCCTAGGGATGGCTTCAGCTGCCCTAGGAAGCATGAGCCCCTCTGAAACCACCCCAGGACACATGAATGTGGCAGAGACCTTGCTGCCAGGGGCTCTCTCAGCCATTCAGGGAACTGGCTGGCAGCTTACAGAGTCAGGAGTCCTCCCTGGCCTGGCCCTTCCCCTCCAGCGGGGCAAAACAGCTGTGGCCTCCCCCAGGCAGGGAAAGTGGTGGGTGTAGGGCTGGACTTGCCGGCTGAGCTTGCAGGACAATCTGGTTATTCATCTGCTTGAAGCCAGGGCAACTCTTTGAGTATGTGGGGGAAGGGTGAGGATAAGAGAGACCAGATAAGCTGGCCCCACAGCGGCTGCCACTGGAGCTCAGGTTATCAGAAAGGCCCTGGGCCTGGCCTCCGGCTAATTGGGGAGGTTATGAAGCCTGCCATAGCCTGTAATCAGCTGGAAGTGAGAGCTGGGCCCCAGGGTGGGGGACCTCACTGGCCACTGGCCCCAGAGCAGCCGCTTCCTATCCTCTACAGATAACATCCAGGGCAATCTGGGACTCTCCCCCAGCCCCAGCAGACCTCATGGTGGCATCACCTGGGAGGGCATCAGACCATGAATCAAACTGTGGCTGGATCAGGGGACCTTTAGGAATCCATGTGACCTCCCGATCCTCTCAGCACTACCTGGTCAACAGGCAGCTTTTACTACGGACTTCCAATTTGATGAAGGAAAAATATCTTCATGATCTGGAAAGAGGCTGGTGGGAGCCAGCGTGACAACTGAAGGAGTGAGAGTACTGTCTGGGATGAGAAAAGGCCCGGAGGCCTGAGGCCAATTCAAGCACACAAGCTCCAACACCAGGGCCAGCCCCTCTGTAAACGAGCAGAGGCCAGGCCAGGCAGCCACCAGTCTGGAAGTGGATATGGTTTCTCAGTGATAATTTTTTATTTTCACAATTTAGGGACTCATGAAACTAGAAAGTACCTGAGAGTTCTGTTCGATCCTCATTTTTTGCAGATGACAAGCAAGCCTGAGCCCCAGAGAAGGGCAGGGCCTTGCCCAAGGTCACAAAGTCACACGCCTAGTGAGCTGATCCCTGTCTGCACCTGGCTGCTTAACAAACTGGCCAGTTCCCTTAGAGGGACCCAAATCTGAGCTGACCTCCTTGTCCTGTGCCCCTATCCCATCCAGGACGCTGACCCTGCTGACCCCCATGCGGACTCCATCAGGCTTCCTGCCCGGGCTGACTGAATTTGCAGCTGCTCCCTTGCCCCTGTGTAGTTGGAAGGCAGCCCCCTCACTGCAGACCTAGAACTGGAGGCTCTAGAGGCAAAGGGACAGTGCATCCTGTATGTCTCGAATTCAGAGCAAGAGCCCAGGGGAGGGTGGCAGCCCTGGCATCTCAGGATCACCTTGCTGTAGGAGCAGGGGTAGGCAGCTCAGCAGCACCAGCTTCTTAGGAGTGGGTTTGGACTTGCTCTCTCTAAGGTCCCAGGGTCCCATCCCAGCTCTGCCACCGGCAGGTACGTGGCCTTGGGTACATGACTGCACCTCTGGGGTTCAGGGTCCTCATGTGTAAAGGAGGGAGTAGAGGGGAGAGAGCAGCATGCCCTTCCCCGGGGCGCGACAGAGCGGAAGCAGGCAGAGAGGAAGCTGCGGATCCACAAGGCAAACCCATGGTTCCGGGGGAAGTTGACAGCCAGGCCAGGTGCCCCTTAGCAGGGATGGGGAGGGCGGAGGCGGCACAACGGGAGCCCGGATTGTGGCACGCCTTAACCACGCTGCTCCAGGAAATCCCGACCCGCTCCCAGCGAAAGCGTCTCCGAACGCGAACCCAGAGCCTGTGAGCGCGCCGGCAAGCCCCGCCCCTCTGTCGCAGGTGGGCCTGTCCTAGGGTGTCCTTCCTGCGCTCTACCCCGTCTCTCAAGCCACTCAGTCGATCGCCCCGTTCACGCTCCCGTGATCCCAGACACCCATAACCATGATCTCGCCTCCATGCACATCCAACGCACGAAGGTTCACAGACGTGCACCTCACTTCTGCGGACCAGGTGTCCCAAGCGTACAGCCGCCACCCGCGGAACCGCGGCCCGGGGCCAGTGAGTCGTCTGCAGCTCCCCGGGTTACGGGATTCCCCAGAACTCTGGGAAAGTTACCCGAAGTCCATCGGGGATGCGGCCTTGTTTTTCGGCCGCGTGACCTCGCCCTCAGGTGCAGAACGACGCCCTTCCCGGGCCCACAGCTGCCAGGCTGGGCCTTGCCATCCCATGCGCCGGGGAAGACCAGGGACCGGGCCACACAGGCCGTGGCTGCAGAGGCGCTTCCGGGGCCACCCCGCGACCATGAGGGAGTCGAGCCGCCGGCTCTCCCCGCGTCCCCCTCCCCATCCTAGCCAGTTGGCCCGACCCTGCACGGGATAATTGGGACGGGAGGGAGGGGACGGGCGGGCTGCGGCTCCAGAGAGACTGCGCGCCTGTCAGCGGCAATTTGTTTAAGTGGACGGGACGGGACGGGCCGCTGCGGGCTGGGGTCACCGAGGCCGCGGCCCCCACCCCAGCCAGACCTGGGACCGCGGGGGAGCCCGGCCCGGCCGCTAAACGGGGCTGGCTGGCGCCAGGGCTCCGGGAGGTGCGGTCCGGCGGGGAAGCCGTGATGGGAAGCGACTCTGTCCAGGGAGTGTCCTTCACCCCCTTACTCCCCACGTCCAGGCAGGGACCGACGCGCCCGGCGGCACCCTCCCAGCGGGCCCATAGCACGGGGCCACACACGTCCCCTGAGCTTAGCCTGGGCACATTCGTCTGCCACCTAGGGCTCCCAGTCTGCAGCCCGCGCCCCGACACTCGGACGCACGTCCGTAGCCGGCTCTGCCACGCGGCCGCACAGCCCGAGCTTCCTGCTGCCCACTGCCCGCGGGCTCACTCAACTCCAGCCCTGCACACAGAGAAGGAAGCGGCGGGGACCCCCTGCCACCTCGGAGGCTCAACCCGGGGAAGGCCCCAGCAATCCCCCTTAACCCTGCGAGAGGTGACGGGGCCGGAGGACGTAAGGGCAACCACGCCAGGCTCCCGACCGCGGCCCCACCCGGCCCAGGCAGTCCCCGCCCCCGCCCCCTTTCGCTGTTGCGGGAAGCGCTGGGCACACTGACCGCGCGCCACCGGCCGGAGCCCGCCCGACGCCCCGGCCGGAGACCGCCTGCGAGAGGGAGGGGCGGCCGAGCGCGCGTCCCCCGCCCGTCTGCGGGACCCGGCCGATGCGAAGTGACAGGGGCCGGAGCTTTGTTGTGGAGCCTCGGCCGCCTGGCGCCAGCCGCCCCCGCCCGCGCCCTCCCCCTCCAGCCCCGGGCGGCCCGCGAGGCGCCCCCCGGGGCCTCTTAAAGAAACACGCACACTCGGCCCCGGGGACTCCGCCAGGGACGCGGGTTCCTGGGAAGGGGGAGGGGGCCAGCCTAGGCGGGGGAGGGGCCCAGCGGGAGCCGCACGGCGCCGCTCCAGGGTCGCCCAGGCCTCCCCAGCGCCAGTTTTCGATGAGCTGGAGAGTTTGGCTGGGGGTCGCTACAGACTCTTCAGAGCGGCTGCAGCAGGACCTCAGAGTGATTGCGGGATCCTGGGGCGGGGCGAGCCGTGGGATCCTGGCCCCGGAAAGCCAGAGGGAAGGTCGGTGCCACTGTAGGTGGGGTCGCCGTCCCCAGATGCAGCGCTGCACTGTCGCCGCCAGGTTTCTCGGTCAAATAACCCAGGCCTGAGTGTTTCAAACTCTTCAGGCCTCGGACCCCTGGACCAGCTATGGATGGACTAATGAAATGTACTAATGTCTAAAGCGCACACATTTAGATGTACACATACTCTTACAAGGACAAAAGTATGTGTCTACACACACACACACACACACACACACACGACTTCGCAAATGTATTCACGGATTCCTAGGCCGGTACCTGGGTTCCTGGCTAAGGAAATCTGCCCTGGTTATTATCTGGTCACTTCACCAGCTGCGCAAACGTGTCCACAACGGGTCCCTCCCCGAGGGGCCACAACTCGCCTAAGGTGGAGCCGGCAGGTATTTGCCTATGGAAAACTGCAATGGTTCCTGCCCCGACTGCGTAGACTGCGCAGCACGGAATCAAAGATTCGTTCTGGCCAGAGAGGAGGTACTAAGAGAGGAGCGACCCAGCCAAGAACGAGGTCGTGGAGAAAACCCTGTAGGGGCGGCGCTCACGTGCGGTGATGAGGAGTCGTGAGGCCCCTGGGGTCGGCACCGAAAAGTATGGAAAACGGTTGCAGAGGCCAAACTGCTTCCGTCAGTCCCGACTCCGCACTGCCAGGAGAGATCCGACCTTTAAACGCCGCTCCCAACGTTCAACAACGAGGTGCCCTGCGACCGGTGTGCGCAGCGGGCGGGCGCCTGCATGGGGCAATGTTGGATGTGGGATGTACGCGCCCACCACGCGGTTGTACGGGTGGGAATGTCACCCGTGGCTAGTGCATGCTCTGTCTTTTCCTTCGGAACACGACCTTCAGGAATCAGCCTGAGTGTTCGCGCCCGAGCCCGACTGGAAGCAGGTGCGTGGTCGCTTCACTCTCCCAGTGCACACCTTGAGTTACAGCTCTCGCTGCTTACAGAGGGCACCACACGGGCCCCGAAACACACACATACACATACCATCACTTCATGGGGGGGAAATACTGGGGCTGCCGGAAACAGAAGACGAAGACTGATCACGGAAGAGGGGGCTTCAATCACAGGTGCTCGCCGATACCCCAACTCCCGCACGCGTTACTCAGCACTCCTTAATTTAGGAGACGTGCACTTCCGAGAGATAAGAACAAACTCTAAAAAAGTGGTTGACAGAACGAAGAGAAGATACCGGTATTTTGGATGAAGGAGACTTTCGTCTCCGGTACCGGATAGGGCGAAAATTCGTTGGGTCGCGGGTGGAGAATCCGGGGTTCGCCCGCGCAGTGCCGCCCTGTGCTCAGGGAAAGGTGCGCTCACCTTCCTAGCCCCAGGACCGGCTCCTCCCGGCCGCTGGAAAGCTCAGGGCGGGGCCAGGGTCTGCGGAGAACTCCAGGTTCCTTCCGAGTCTTCCGGTGAAGGCGGGCGTGGGTAGGGGGTCCCCGCGTTTCCCCAGCGCAAGGCCGCGTCCCGCTCCCGCCCGCGTCGGCCCCAGCAGGGCTCGGCCATGGCTCCACTCACCAGCTCCCGCCACCTGGGATCCGCTCCTGGACCTCGGCCGCCCGAGCCTCCCGACTCGCCCGCCCACCGGCCTCGCTTTCCAGCGCCTGCAGTCTCTTTCCAGAGTGCAGGGACCCCCAGGCGGCGCCGCGACCGGGAGCTGGGTGGGAGGCCAGGCTGGGGCTCGGGCCAGAGCGGCCGGGCCTCCAGGCGCGGGAGAAGGAGGGCGCCCCCTCTCCTCACGGGGCCGTGTCAATGCTTTGCACTTGGGGCCGGCGTGCGGCTGCGGGTCCTTCCCCAAGGCCCCGGGACCCGGGCGCCCCTCGCCTCAGGCCCTTTCGGCGGGTCAGGTCGGCCCACCGCGCTCTCCAGCCCCGCGCAGGCAGCCACGGGCGCGGGCGGGCGGTGGGGGCCGGGGCAGGAGGAGGGGTCTCGGGGCCCGGCGGCCCGTCATTGGTTAATATTTTATTCTGTTGACATGTTTTCTTACTGCTGAGGCTTCCGACACCTTCTCCCAGGCCCCCCCTCCCGGCCGGAGCTTGGCCTGAGCTGTCAAAACCCCGCCCCCGGAGACCCACAATTGGTCCAAAAAGCGTAAAATCAGCAATCAAGGGGGGCCTGGCTCGTTAGCGCAGGGGATCCGAGCTGGGCAGGACATGTGAGATAGTCACAGTTTTCCAGAGATCACGACAAGATCTAACCAGTCGCGCGTGGTTCCCGGCGCCGGAGCGGGCCAGCCCAGCCCAGCCCGGCCCCGCGCAGAGCCCCCGCCGCCCCCGCGCACAGAGCCCAGTGCCCCTTGCGG
This sequence comes from Papio anubis, assembly GCF_008728515.1. Lineage (NCBI taxonomy): Eukaryota > Metazoa > Chordata > Mammalia > Primates > Cercopithecidae > Papio > Papio anubis. Next base: position 31,713,479 of record NC_044992.1, read on the forward strand.
TGCGCCGGACTGGGAGCCCGGAGGAGCAGCTGCGGCGCCCGCCACCCGGGTCGTCCGTCCTCCGCGCGCGCCGCCGCCCGGGCCGGGGGTCCGAGCCGCGCGCCCCCGGCCCCGGCCCCCGGGCGCCTGGGCCGGATGTCCCGATGAGAGAGCCGGCGCTGGCGGCCAGCGCCATGGCTTACCACCCGTTCCACGCGCCACGGCCCGCCGACTTCCCCATGTCCGCCTTTCTGGCGGCGGCGCAGCCCTCCTTCTTCCCGGCACTCGCGCTGCCGCCCGGCGCGCTGGCCAAGCCGCTGCCCGACCCGGGCCTGGCGGGGGCGGCGGCCGCGGCGGCGGCGGCGGCGGCAGCGGCCGAGGCGGGGCTGCACGTCTCGGCACTGGGCCCGCACCCGCCCGCCGCGCATCTGCGCTCGCTCAAGAGCCTGGAGCCCGAGGACGAGGTGGAGGACGACCCCAAGGTGACGCTGGAGGCCAAAGAGCTGTGGGACCAGTTCCACAAACTAGGCACGGAGATGGTCATCACCAAGTCCGGGAGGTAGGGCTGCCGGCCGGCTGGAGGGCGCGCGGGCGGGCGGGCGGGCTGCGGCACCGGACCTCACGGATCAGAGCAGAGCCGGGGACTCCTGGCTCCCGGCTCCCGGCTCCCGGCTCCAGGCTCTGGCCCTGGCGCCACGCTTCGCTCCCACGGACAACCAAGTTGACTTTTCTCGTTTGGCACCGGAGCGATTTTTTTTAAACGAAAACACTGAAATCCTCCGAATGAAATAAAACGAAAACACACTGCTAAAGAATAGCCGCAACAGTTCTGAGTCCCAGCGCGGAGGAGGCCCCGCGGCTTGGCCCTCGCGGTCTCCTCCGCCCCGCGCTCTCGCTCTTCTGTGTCCGGGTCAGTCTCCGAGCTCGGGAGAAATTCAACCTCTCCCAGACTCTGCTCCGATCCCGAATCCCCTAGTGGGACCTGCGCCCCGCTAGCCCCAGACCGGTCGCTCGGTTCCCGGCAGTGAGTCCCGGGTCAGCCGAGCCCTCCGCCTCACCCGGCTGGGAGCCCTTTCCCCACCGCGGAGATCCGAGCCCCGGACGCATACGCCGCCGCAGGCCTTCAAGCCAGAAGAAAGCAACAGCCCTAGCCCCTCCACCCTTCGACTCAGCCACCGAGAATCCAGGCCTCGGGTTCACCCTCTTCCCCCGAACGGCACGGCTAGGATGTCTGATCAGGCTCTGTAACCCAGTTCCCAATACAAACACCCTCCAAGTTTATTTCTGGGAGCTTTCGTCCCAAGTGGGTATTTCCCCTGAACGAATTTCGGGGAGATTCAGGAGAAGCGAGAATATTTCTAGAGGGCCTAGACTTCTCTCCTGGGCATCGGCTTTCATCTCAGATCAGGGAGAAAGAGGGTCCCCAGATCTGAGCACAGGGCCTAAGGGAGGCCGTTTAAGAGAGGGTCTGACAGGCAGAAATGGGATCTCCTGGGAGCAACAGCCACAGGTGGGGTCTTCCTGGCAGTGATGAGAGGGCAGAGCAGCCGACCACAGGGGAAACAGCCAGGCAGCAGCGGTGTGCGCAGCGAGGAGGGATAAATAAAGGAGAAGAGGGAAGCTCGGACCTAGAACAACTGGTTCCAATGGGATCTCCTCCCTTACCTCCCTCCCAGGCGGATGTTCCCCCCCTTCAAGGTGCGAGTCAGTGGCCTGGACAAGAAGGCCAAGTACATCCTGCTGATGGACATTGTGGCCGCTGACGATTGCCGCTATAAGTTCCACAACTCGCGCTGGATGGTGGCAGGCAAGGCCGACCCTGAGATGCCCAAACGCATGTACATCCACCCAGACAGCCCAGCCACTGGGGAGCAGTGGATGGCCAAGCCTGTGGCCTTCCACAAGCTGAAGCTGACCAACAACATCTCGGACAAGCACGGCTTCGTGAGTGTAGGGGCAGGGTGGGGACGGGGCGGGAGATTGTTGACCCAGCACTGCAGTTGAGCAGGAGAGCAGGGCGACAGGATCTCCCAGGAGGAAGCGCTGGGCAAACCCCCAGAGTGCCCTGCCCGGCTCACTGCCCTGTGGCCTACATGGGCTGGGCCTGGGCCCCAGGGCTCTCCTCTGCAAGCCTGGGAAATTGTGGGGTCGGTGGCTGGCAGCTCACAATCTCAGTTCGTCAGGCCGTGGAGGGCCCCTCCTAAGGTCAAGAGGGAGGCAAGTGCTGCCCCGACTGGGTCTGCAGTGCTGGGACACGGAAGTCACCCTGCTCTTGGCCTGTAGGTGCCCTTCTTGGAAGAACTGCCCATGACCTCAACTTGTCCATCACCCTTCCGCCAAGACCCGCGTCCCTGGCCCTCCCCCAAGACTAGGGGATTTAAAAGTTAAACCACCCTCCCTACCCACCCCCCAGCCTCCCTAAGACCTTTCCCTCCTCCCATAGGCAGATGCCCAACTAGGAGGAGAGGGTTTGGGGGTTCTCTCCATTTATGCCTGAGCAAGGCCCCAGCGAACGGGGGTGGGGGGTGTTTCATAGGGCAAAAGGAACTGCCCATTCTTGAGGTAGGGCAGTTGGTGAGCGCCAGAAGGTTGGACTCTCATCTCTGGGGGGTTAGGGGCTTAGCAGTGCCAGAAAGCAAGCGAGTATTAAGAGTGGAATTGTAGGGTTTTGGGTTTTTTTTATTTTTTTATTTTTTTTGCGGGGGGGGGGGGATTGTTGTTTGGTTGGTTTTGGTTTTTGTTTGTTGTAGTTTTTGTTTTGTTTTTGCTATGTCTCATTTCTGTTTCCCACCGGGAAAATTTTTTTAATGGCAAGAGAAAGAGAAGCTGTGAAAAAGAAAAGTGAGAGGAAAAGTAGAAGAAAAAGAATTAAGGGTGAGAAAAGAGCAGACAGGAGAAAATGGGGAAGGAGAAGAACCGAGAGAGAGAGAGAGAGAGAGAGAGAGAGAGAGAAGGAAATGGAGAGGGAGAGGGAGAGGTCAGGTACCCAAAGAATAGAAAAGCTCAGGCGGGGGCCGGCGACTACCGGCTGACCCCCGCCCTCCCCGCAGACCATCCTGAACTCCATGCACAAGTACCAGCCGCGCTTCCACATAGTGCGAGCCAACGACATCCTGAAGCTGCCGTACAGCACCTTCCGTACCTACGTGTTCCCAGAGACCGACTTCATCGCCGTCACTGCCTACCAGAATGACAAGGTGCGCGCGGCGGGCGGTGGGCTCAGCCCTTGCACTGACGCCCCTCAACACATGCAGGCCCAACCGTCTGTTCGTCGCCCCCTAAGCCCCCTGCACGGGATCCGCGCGCTTGCGGCCCGCCCCTGAGCACGGAGCCTCACATCCATACGCGCAGCACCCACGGAAGTCCTCAAGGCGCCCTCTCAAGCCCACCGCGCGCACACACAGGCTCCCCTGGGGCGAGCGAACAGCTGGGCCCTCGTTCGGGTGGAGATGTTTACTTAGCAATTAGCTGAGACTCCCGGCCCGCGCTGACATTTTTACATTCTATTCGTTTATTTCTTGGCTCAAGAATGAGAATGTAAATGAAGAGAGGGAGCCCGAAGCAATCTGCCCAAGCTCTACCGATGCTCGGAACCCAGGGCCCAGTTTTCACTCTCTCGGGGGAGCCAGAGGGTGGGACAGGTGACATAGCCCCCCAAAGCACCCCTGGCTACTGCTCTAGCTCAGTCCAGGCCCCAGACCCCTTGGGAGGCGCTTAGAGAATTTCCTTCCAATTTTCTGCTTGCGGCTTCTCCACCCTTGTTCTAGTGGGGCAGAGCATCACCCCTCTAGGCCTGTGCCTTTGTGTGCCACTGTCGAGTGAAAGAGAGGGAATGAGTGTCCGTGCCGGTCGTTGTGGCTTTGTGAACCAAGGTGTACGCCGGGCTGTGCGTGCTCCATTTGGGGCGTGTTGGATACCTGTGGAGGCGTGTGAATTCGTTTGGTTCTGTGGGCGCTTGTTCTGTCTGTGCATACTTGCGTGTGCGCGGGCCCGTGAGTGTGATTTGGCTTGGTGTGTACCTGCAGCCTTGCGTGTGAGCTGCAGTCTGTGCACGCCTGCTCGGGTGCGGAGTCGTTTAACTTGCGCAAGCCCGAGGGCGGGTGTGCATGCTTGGGCCGGTTCCGACACCGCGGCACAGCTTTAGGCCTATGTGGGCCTGTCTAGGGATAATTCCTCGAATGAAGTTTTTGGAGGACAGACCCCGTCGCTTTCCGCGAGGCCCTCCCACCGGTCTCAGCTCAGGGCGTCCCATCCCAGGCGGGTGGGTGCCAAGTGGACGCTCCCCGGGTCTTCCCTCTGCGGCCAGCAGTCGCTGACCTCGGGGTGCCCCCGACCAGGCTGGAAGAGCCACGGCCTGACTTAGCGCCGCCCCCTCGGTCCCCGCAGATCACGCAGCTGAAGATCGACAACAACCCGTTTGCCAAGGGCTTCCGGGACACCGGGAACGGCCGGCGGGAGAAAAGGTGAGGGGTGAGGACAGCAGCCCTGTGGCGGGTGCCTGCGGGAGCAGCGAGCAGGAGGGATGGAGGGATGGGCTCCTCGCTGACCAGCTCCCTCCGCTCATCCCCAGGAAGCAGCTGACGCTGCCGTCTCTGCGCTTGTACGAGGAGCACTGCAAACCCGAGCGCGACGGCGCGGAGTCGGACGCCTCGTCATGCGACCCTCCCCCAGCGCGGGAACCACCCACCTCTCCGGGCGCAGCGCCCAGTCCCCTACGCCTGCACCGGGCCCGAGGTGAGGGTCGGACCGGAGGAGGTGGGGGGTGGTCCTCAGGTCGCTGGGCTGACCTTTTGCTGAGCCACCCGCTAATCTGAAAGGCCAGGAAGGAAGCGTCAGCGAGTGTCTGGGATGGGGTTTCCGTCCCGGGACTCCCCTACGAGGGCCGTTGCCGGTAGCCAGAAGATCCGGCCGGACTCCGAGCCTGCCCCCTTGGGCGCCGTGTAATTCTATGGCTGTAGGGTTTCCTCTCCAGGGCTTGGTTCCTTCCACTGTAAATCTGGGGTCTTGCATTAGGTGACCTGCAGCCGCCCCTTGCCCGACTGCAGCAGCCCCTCTGACTCGGCCTCCCCGTGAGCAGCCCTTTCCGAATGTCCCTGATCCTGCTCGTCGGCCTCAGCCCGGGCCCCTGTAACCCGCGCGCCCTCTCCCCGCAGCTGAGGAGAAGTCGTGCGCCGCGGACAGCGACCCGGAGCCTGAGCGGTTGAGTGAGGAGCGTGCGGGGGCGCCGCTAGGCCGCAGCCCGGCCCCAGACAGTGCCAGCCCCACTCGCTTGACCGAATCCGAGCGCGCCCGGGAGCGGCGCAGTCCCGAGAGGGGCAAGGAACCGGCCGAGAGCGGCGGGGACGGTCCGTTCGGCCTACGGAGCCTGGAGAAGGAGCGTGCTGAAGCTCGGAGGAAGGACGAGGGGCGAAAGGAGGCGGCTGAGGGGAAGGAGCCGGGCCTGGCGCCGCTGGTGGTGCAGACAGACAGTGCGTCCCCCCTGGGCGCGGGACACCTACCCGGCCTGGCCTTTTCCAGCCACTTGCACGGGCAGCAGTTCTTTGGGCCACTGGGAGCCGGCCAGCCGCTCTTCCTGCACCCTGGACAGTTCACCATGGGCCCTGGCGCCTTCTCCGCCATGGGCATGGGTCACCTGCTGGCCTCGGTGGCAGGCGGCGGCAACGGCGGAGGCGGCGGGCCTGGGACCGCCGCAGGGCTGGACGCAGGCGGGCTGGGTCCCGCGGCCAGCGCAGCAAGCACCGCCGCGCCCTTCCCGTTCCACCTCTCCCAGCACATGCTGGCATCTCAGGTAAGGCCTGTGACCCCACGGCAGCGCCAGCGAGGGAGAAGGCCCAGGGAGCTGGAGGCGGAGGCCAGCGGAGGGCCCGAGGGGTGCCAGGGTCCCTGGGAGCCTCTGGCAGGCAAGAACTTCATCCAGGGGAGGCCCCGGGACGCCCTTTAGGACACCTGGGTTCTGAGAGAGGAGGACTGTGTTGTAGGTCCAGGGGCTGGCCAGGGCGCCGCTTCTGACTCCCGTGTGACCTTTGGCAAGTCCCTGACCCTCTCTGGGTCTGCTTCTTTCCCTATAGTCCCAGCGAGGAGTGCGGTGCCCATCTAGACTCTTCTGACCCTCACAGACCAGGGCCGCCCCTGGCTTTTGTGAAGTCTTCTCTCCTGGCCTCAGGACATTTTTCTTGGGAACAAAGACCCTTGGCTCCCTGTCCATCCTGAAAGGCTAGGGTGGCCAGACAAAGGGAGGAGGAACATTTGCATTATTTTCTGAACAGTTGACCGCCAGCCCTCCCAGAGGTCTCTGGCCCCTCCTAGACCTTCAGTGAAGTCCTCTGTCCTGGCGGAGGACAAGGCTGGTCTTTCCCCTACCTTGAGTTCCCAGCACCCCCAGCCACATGTCAGGGGTGAGGACTCAGCTCCTCAGGCCCCATTGAAATTCCCAGCTCCCACGGGAGTGTTGATGAAAGTGTGGCTGGGGGCACAGTAAGGAGATTCGATGGGACAGTGGCCTCTTTGGTTGCTTGGGTGGAATATTCCCTGTGGAAAGATTTGGAATCTCTTCATTCATTTTCTTCCCTCTGAGGTTTCTGGCAAATTGAACCCCTGAGATCTTATCTCAAGGGAAGGAAAATAGCAATTCAGGTCTGAGAAAGCTCCTTTGGTTCAGAAGCAAATATTTTAAAAGTTGGGTGGGGGGTGGGGCAGGCGATTCTGAAATGAGTTTTACACACAGCTCAGTGTTAGGGTGTGTGGGGTGTTTGAGGTATCACCATCACTCATCTAGGGCTCTGGGCTGGAGGGGGAGCCTTTGGAGAAAGGAGTTCAGGGGCCAGAGGTTTAATCTGCACCCCTGATTATTTGTGTATGTGAATGCCTCCTCCCCAGACAAACTGGTAATGGCCACCAGCATCACAGAGGTTGTGAGGAAGTCAGGGCTTCTAGACACAGCCTGGCCAACAGGTGCATGACCCGGGTGAGAATACCAGCACCTGGGAGGCATCTGTGTTTAGGGCTGCTGGTGGTTACATTCCCAGGCCAGTGCAGCCCATTCTAGACATCAGGTAGAGCCAAATCCCAAGACATCTGAAGCCTCCCTTTCTCCCAACCTGAGATGCCATGTTTGAAATGCCCAGTAGGACCTGACCCTCTCAGGAGGGTGTTTTCTCAGGCCTGATGAAGCTGCCCCTTTTCTTCTCCCTACTTGAGCCAGGCCTGAGGCTCCCTGGGAGCCCAGCGCAGTCATCAGCCCCCTGCCCTCGTCCCCATACCCACTGGCTCTGGGGAGTAAGCCATTATCTCAAAGGTCAGGCCGTTCACCAGCCAGACCTCATGAACTCAGGAAGGTGCTTGTCCAGGAGTTCCTGGCTCCTGTGCCCTTCACAGGCAAAGACTGCATTCCTTCCTCAGCTGCCAGTGAGGTGCTGCCAGGCGTTCCCTGTAGAACTTTCAGGCCAGTTTATGAACTGGTTGGCGCCTGTGCCCTCCTCCTGGCCCAGGCAGGAGAACCCTGAGCAGGTGAGCAGGCAGAAGGGGACTTTGCAAAGTGCCTTCCCCAGGGTGTGTGCCCTCAGCCCTTCAGAGCCTGCAGATAGGACGGTGGTGAGGATACTGTTCTCAATGAGCAGAACCTCCAAGACACCCAAAGCTGCCTGTTTGCCACCTGGCCCTATGCCTGCCCCGTTTTCTCCCTCAAGGCCTTCACCCATGCTAGTGCAGTCACCTGGAATGTCCTTTCCATTACTCCTGCTGTAACACCCAGCACAGAACTTGATGGCAGGCCTTTGCATGGTAGCCTGAAGCGATCTCTCCCTTCTAAGTGGGTTTGGCCACAGGCACACTGGCTCATGCTCACCTGTGCTGCCTGTGGTTATGATTATGTGCGTTGTTGTTTTACATCCCTAAAACAGCAGGGCAAGGTGTCCAGGGGCTAGCACCACCCCAGCACCCAGCCTACCTTCAGAAACACGTCAGGCAAGATGTCTAACCCTTGTCTTGTTCTGTTTCTTCCAGGGAATCCCAATGCCCACTTTCGGAGGCCTCTTCCCCTACCCTTACACCTACATGGCGGCAGCAGCCGCAGCCGCCTCTGCTTTGCCCGCCACTAGTGCTGCAGCTGCCGCCGCCGCAGCTGCCGGCTCCCTATCTCGGAGCCCCTTCCTGGGCAGTGCCCGGCCCCGACTGCGTTTCAGCCCCTATCAGATCCCGGTCACCATCCCGCCTAGCACTAGCCTCCTCACCACCGGGCTGGCCTCCGAGGGCTCCAAGGCTGCTGGCGGAAACAGCCGGGAGCCCAGCCCCCTGCCCGAGCTGGCTCTCCGAAAAGTAGGGGCCCCGTCCCGCGGTGCCCTGTCGCCCAGTGGCTCGGCCAAGGAGGCGGCCAATGAACTGCAGAGCATCCAGAGACTGGTGAGTGGGCTGGAGAGCCAGCGAGCCCTCTCCCCAGGTCGGGAGTCGCCCAAGTGAGGGGCTGCCCAGCTGCTCCCCTGCCACGCAGGCCACCCGGGCTGCCTGCCCCTGCTGCTTGGGACGTGTACAGCACAGAATGGGTATTTATTTAAATAAAGGAGAAAAGTGGGCTGCAGCAGCCGGAATAGAGCCTCGTCTGGCAAGTCGGGGCCTGGGACACTTCCCTGGGCCTCAACAAGGAATCAGGCTGCTGGAAACACAGTCACTTGGGAGCTGCTGGGCTAGGTCCAGATCGCTCCAGCGTCAAGGTGGCATCCGAGGGTGACTCTGGTCTTCCAGTGCGGTGGGAGAGGCCTCATCCAGGGTCCAGCGGTCCCGGCAGAAGCCAGAAGGTGCAGGGGCCAGGGGTGGGAGCATCGGAGGGAGTCCCAGAGCCCTGGGCCTTGGGCCTGGACCGCGTGAGAAAACTGGGTTGAGGGATGCTGGAGCCAGTTACACGACTGAAGTCAGTGTAGACCTGAGCTGGGAGGGAACCTGTTAGTCCCCCCACTTCTTCCCCAAGAGACAGGCACCCCTCCCAGCCCTGGGTCAGCGGAGGGAGTGGCACTTCTGCCTTGAGTCCCCAGGGGAAAAAAAAGATATTTATGAAATAAATGGTAATTTGTGTAAATAAGCTTTAAGGTTCCCAGAATACGCAAATTGGTATTAATTTATTCAAAGGTGTACATTGCTGTGTACATATATTTAGAGATTAACTCATACATTTAAAGTTTTTTTCATTTTACATGAGCATCTATATTGTACAGGGCTTGGGGGGCCTCGGCTGCGGGAGAAGGCCCTGAGCCCCAGAAGAGCCACCACCCCGCCGGCCCCTCGGCCCCTCCGCCCGGGTTTGACTCGCCCTGCCCGCGGGCTCCACCTCAGGTTTTCACTTTTCGCTCCGGAGCGAGAACGAAACGACAAAAACGCGAGAAAACAATAAAACGCTACAAAGCGAAGTGAACGGCGCTGTGCGCTCTGTGGGCCGCGCGGGGCTGGGGCGCTGTACGCGCGAAAGGAGGGACGAAAGGCGGGGACAAAAGGCTGCGCGCCCCTCGCTCGGCGACAGCTGCACCCCGGGGGCGGCAGAGCAGCAGGGCGTCTGGGGCGCTGGCTGAGCCGCGAGGCAGGGCGGCGCCGGCGCTGGACGCCCGCTGCGTCCCAGACCGGGGCCGGGCTCCCCCTGCCGGCCGCTCCCGCCGCTCCGCGCCACTGGCCTGGGCACCCACCCGGGCTGGGAGGTGAGCAGCCGAGCGGCCTGGACTCCTGGCTTCTGACTCCCTCTCCGGGAAACCACACTGGAAACGCATCTCCTTTCAATGCTTCTGGGTGGGTGGGCTGGGAGGATGGGTGCTCCTTGTCCGCCCTCTCCCTTCCGAGGAGGGGTTTGGCTGTGTCCCACCCGTACCGCCCTGCCAAATATCGCTTAGCCTAGAATTCTTTCCCCTCTCTCTGCCTCCTGAACCTCGAAGACAAACATTTCCTCCGCGTCAGGGCTGTTGGCTAGAGTGGCAAACTCTGGACTAAAGTTCTTACTTTAACTCATCTATCTAAATCCCTCTTGGGAAAGTGGGGAGTGAGGTCAGTGGGCTATTTCCATTCCTGCCTCACTTTCCCCTGTATAATAACGGGCTTGGCTGGGGTCTCTCCGTGGTCCCGCTGTGTCAGTCTCCATTAGGCTGGTCCTTCCCCGAGACCCACTCCTACGAGGACATCTGCCTCCCGCCCTGCGCCGGTGAGCTCCCCAGAGCCGCATCCTCCTCGCCCAGCTAGCAGGTGTCTCCAGACCGACTCCTAGCAGTGGGGGTGGGGAAGGGGTTGGAACTGGGCGGGCACCCCTTCAGCCCTGGGTCTGGTCGGTCACCGAGCACCCCACCTCCTTCCCAGTTCTCTTTAAGCCTTGGGGACCCCGAATGCCCTGCCCCAACAGGCTGCCCACCTTGGGCACTGCACAGGGTGGGGTTTGGGGAGGGTGCTGGCTTCCAAAACACCAAGGACGTTGAGATGGCGGGAGGGCGATGATGAAGATGGAATGAACAATTGGGCCCCCAGACGCCTAGATGCCTTCGTGGGCCGATACATTTGCAAGCAACCAGAGAGAGAACCAGGCCCGCCTCTTCAGGAGGGGGCTGCCCCCAGGCCACGCCGAATGCGGCTGGAGCGGGGAGAGGACTCAGCCAGTGCACGAGTGGGAGGTTGCAGTAGAACGTGTCCAAACCCCAGAGGGTGGGTTCTGGCTGAGACCTCAGACCTGCGGGAACCCGATGGGGACAGAGAAGCCCGTTTTCCAGCCTAAATAGAAGCTCGTGGGCAGCGCGTTTGCTGGAGGTCGCTTTGGGCTGAAACGCCTCATACTCCTAGAGTAGGGGCGCGTTTGCTTCCCGCGGCTTCTCACTTTCAGCAGGACACTAGGAGGGAGACAAGAGTCGGTTGCGGGCCCGCGGCGGCCTGCGTACAGGGCTGCGGACACCAGGGGGCAGCACCGACCTAGGGTCGCAGGAGGGGTGCGGGCGCAGGCACCGGCGCGGGGGAGGCTGGTGGCTGCGAAGGCCAGGCGGGGCTGCCTCGTCGCGGCCGTTTTTGGGCCGCGTCGTTGCTGCAGCAACCCGAGTGGGGTGGGACTCCAGGGCCTCGAGATCCCCCACTCCACTCCAGCCGCCACCTCCCGCCTCACAGGTCCCCTCCGAGTCGCCCACCCGGCGCTCCGCGGGGCCCCAGCTGGTGGCCAGAGTTCGACTGCGGGAACCCGCGGCCGGCGGCTGGGCCTTGTCCTAGACAAAGGCTAGGCCACTCCCATGCCCAATTAAGCCACCCTCCTCCCCGGCCTCCCAGCCCTCATTGTCCCCAGGGTCGCCAATTAGCCCAGGCGCCCCGCGTACCCGCGGCTCCGGTGCCACAAGGCCTCCTTAACCCTTCAGGGCCTGGCTCGGGGTCCTTGGACGGCAGAGCCACCGGCACGCGCGTGGCAAGAGGGCCTGTGCTGGGGCAATGGCGATACCTACTGGCGGCCTAGCCTGTCGCCGCGGGCCCCCACGTGTAGGGCGTGTGAGATCTAAGAGGGAATTGTGCTTGTCGGTGTGGGGTGGCGCGTTCGATTCCCGGAGGAACTCGAAGACGGAGGGTGTGAGTGCGGGGGCTCCGAGAGACCCCCCCTAGCGGCGAAGCCGCACGGATTCCAAGGCCCCGCGGACCTCATTTCCTCTCGGGCTAATCGGAATCCGAGCCCTCAAGCCCTTCCTCCCCAACTCCCCCGCCGCTGCTGTGGAGAACCCGAGCCACCGGTGTGGCCTGGCCCTGCCCTTCCGAAGGGCGCAGCTCCCGGGCCCGCCTCCCCAGCTGACCGCGAACTCCCGCGCGGGATGCTCCTGGGGCGGGAGGGGCGCGCTCAGCCTCGCTCTCCCCGGGACTCCCAAGCTCAAGCGCCCCAGCTCGAGGCCCCGACCCCCTATTTCCCGATTATGGGACGGCCTCTTGAGGGACAGCCTCCACGAGCCCTGGATTTACACCCCAAGCCTGCCTTCCTCCGCTCTGGGAAGGACCCAAAATCCAGTCCCGCTTCCTCCCCCTCCATCGCTGTCCTTGGCTCCCAGGTGCGGAGCACCGGCGGTCAGGCGGGAGCCCGCAGGAGGCCGAGCGCTCCATGCTCGCAGGACTGGGCGGCAGCGGAGGGAGCCCCCGCGCTCTTGGGAGGGAGCCCGAGCTCCGGGTCCCCTGGGCACCGTCCCCGGAGCGCCTTCGGGGTGGAGGCTGGTCGCGGGGCGCTGAATGTGTCCGAGCACGCTCGGGGCGGTTTTGCCCTGGGACTTTCTTTTTGGCTCCCGGAGGCGCATATCTGTTCCTCCTATTGGATGGGGCCGGGGACCCCGAACCCACTCCGGAAGCACGGATTTCCAGAGCTGACGGCCGCGCCTCGTTTCCCGGCGAGTCCTCTTGGCAGCTCTCGCAGCTCCCCGCCGGGAGCACGAGTGGGAGCGAACCCAGAGCCCGCCCAGGCCTCGGGCCTCGGCAACTCCCCACAGGTCCACGAGATGGCGCTGCAGGCCAGGGCCCTGGCCGCGGCCTCACAGCCCGCCTCGGGCGAGAGCGGGAGGTAGACTGGGGACCCGGGCAAGCGGGGCACGGAGGAGCAGCCACGGACGCACGCAGAGCCGGGTCCGGAGCCCGGCACAGGCCGCCGAGGGACCGAAGGACTGCGGGGCTGCGGACACGCGGAGCGGAGGGCTTGAGGCTCGGGGTGGGGCCTTCTCCCCTGCTGCCGGGACCGCCGGGCATCGCCAGCTCGGTGACCTTCCAGGCTGCTGCAGATCCCGGCGTGTCCTCTTCTGCGCGCCAGCGGGGCTGGGCCCTCGCGTTCTCTCTGCCTGGAGGGAGCTGCCGGCCTCCGGCCTCCCAGGCTCCTCCGTAGGGGGCTGTGGCTGAGATCCGCAGGGGGCGGGCCGCACGGCCCTGGGAGCGCGGGGCCCACTCCACGGTGAGGACTTGGGGGCGGGATAGGGGAAGGATCGGCGGGGATCCGGCGCTCCTCTCGCGGAGAGGGACCCCTCGGCTCCAACCCGCCCTCCTCACCACCCTTACGCGTTTCTTCAGGGTGGGGTCTTCAGGGTTGAGGGCAGGATGTGCCCTGTGGAGCTGCTCACCTAAGTTCCTGCCTCCGTAGGGGAGGCTTTGGGCTGCGTTATTCCAGCGGGACGTGGTGGGGACTGGGGAGGTGGTGGGGACTGGGGAGGGCCCAGGGGTCAGCCTGAGAATCTCGCCCTTGGATTAAAAGCCACTAAGGCTCTGGGTTAGGTCTGAATAGGGGGCAGGGGATGTAAGACCCGTTGGCTGGGGAATGCCAGAGTTGGAGGGGGTGGAGCTTAGAAGCCAGCTGACCCTTTATGTCCCCAGATGAGCTCTGGCACCCTCAGAGATTAACCCTACACAGGTTTCCTAAGGGCACACGGCTAGAAAGCAGCCCGGTTAACACCAGTCGAGGGTCATTTCCGCTGCGATACAGTCACTGGCTGGGTGATGGGACCCAGGCCAGATGTCGTACCTGCACTGGGCTCTCAGCTCTTTTCTCTTAGAATAGGACCAAATCTTTGGTGATTTAATAATTATCTACACGCTCATCTATGGCTGAAGCAGCTGCTTGGTAGGAAAACTGGATAGGTACAAGGTCGAACTCTGCCTCTAGAGCTGTGAGTGCCCTCCAAAAATGTGACTTTATTCTCTGGGCTGCAGAAGCCTCATCTGCAAAATAAGTAGTTTGGACTAAAATCAAGTTGATCTGCAAATGGCCAGTTGACCTGGGTCCAGTTTCCAGTGACCCCTGTCCCACCCCCAGCCTCAACTGCTTTAGACAAGAGCCATGTTCCCATTTAATGCTTAAGGAACCTGAGCCAGAGGGATAGGCAGAGTCACAGACCTTGAGGACCTTCGCCAAGATTCTTGGGGTGGGGGGCTGGGTTGGTGGCCTGGATGAATTCTCAATTAGGAAATTGCATTCTAGGTTCCAGTTGCCTGCATTCCCTGTGGGGTGTGGTTGTCACTCACAGCTTGGCCTTCTACCTCAAGCAAGCTGCTTTTGGAGAGATGCAGACTAGTGGGTTGTGGGCGGGGGTTGGGGGGTGACTTTATTGCCCAGCACCACAATTTGTTGACTGTGTGTAACTTCTTCCCAAAGAGAGACCCCAAAGAGAGAAAGGGATACCAGTGAAGGCCATTCAGGCACCCATGTTTAAGCGGGTCCCCCAGGCTAATTTCTTTCTTGTGAGGAAGCCTTCATGACAGCCAACGCACTTTCACATGTGGCCTCTCCCCAGCCCTCACTGGCGGGGTGGAGACTGTGAGTCCCCATTTCACAGACACGACATTGGGGTTCAGAGAAATGAAGTGAGGTGCCCGAGGCCATCCAGTAAATAAAGAACAAAGCTCTTTCGCAATCCCTTGGGCCTGGCCCTTGGAAACTGATGAAGTGATGATGGGTGAGAGTCAGGCTTACAGCAGGAAAAGGGCAAACAGGGCAGGGGAGGAGTGCCCGGATGTCCTGGCCAGGAGGTGTGTCCGTGGGAGAAGCAGCCTGGCTCAGAGCCCAAGTCCAGCAGGCCGGGGGAAGGGTGGCCTCATGGCTCCAGTCAGCCCAGCTGGGCCTGCAGGGACCCCTGGTCAGGGCAGGGGCTTTTCGGCGTAAAACACTAACAGGGGCGTTGAGAGGATTACCCGGGGGGAGGGGGGTGCATCCTGTGCTTAGCTTAGGGCGTGGCTCATGTTCCCTCTCAATTTTATTTATTTCTCTCCCAAAGAGAACAAGCAGGATGTCCTCTGGCCCCATGGTGCCTGCTCCTCAGCCCAACAGGAGCAGCTGTGGAATAGCCACTGTGTACTTAACATACACGCAGACATTTGATTTAATTCTCAGCACTGGGCGGTTGGTATCATTATCTCCATTTTACAGAGGAGAAAATGGCCCAAGGTCATAGAGCATCTAAGAAGCAGGTCACAGGCCCACACCAGACTGTGGCCGACCCCAGGCCTGTGTCCCTTCCTGGAACCTGGTGTTCCTGCTCCACCACCCCTGGGCCGCAGAGTGCCCCCTGGCATTTGGCTCAGCCCTGTGGCGGACTGTCCTGGGACTGGTTTTCATTTAGCCCTGGACTGGCTAGCCAGTTCATCCTGCTCCCACTTTGGGTCTTATTTATTTCCTTCTCGGGGGTCTGTCCACACACTTCCATGCTTTGCCTGCCCATAACTGTCCCCGTTGCCCATGACAGTTCGGGTTTGAGTACTGGTGTCCTGAATTCTGGAAGACCCCCCAGTTCTGAGCAAGTCACCCAGTAGGTCACCTTGCCATCCCCACAGACGTACCCCTACTGGGCCGGGAGACCCAGCAATGAGTGAAACAGACACCAGCGCCCCCATTGAGGGAGCCAATGATCTGGCAGAAGATAGAGACATCCAAGGAATATATCCCCTTCCAAGAAGAGACAGAGCGGTGTACAGGGGTGCGGTGGGAAAAGGCTTAGCCCCAGCAAACTGGGGGCAGAGAGGAGCGGCAGAGCCTTAGAGAGGTTGGGGAGCTGGCAACTGGCCTGGTTTCTCCAAGGAAACTACCCCACCAAGCATCTTCACATGGGCATGTCTCTGTGTGTTCGTGTGTGTGTGTCTGTGTGGTAGGTGCATGTGTATGTGTGTAACACATGGCAGGCGTGCAGAAAGCCCTTGCTGGATGAGTGAATGAAGAGCACCTGGTCCCTCCAGGATAGCCCCCACCCCCAGGTCCTGGGCCAGAGGCCCCTCCTCCAAGTACACTTTAGTCCCCTGCAGAGAGCTCTGGAGGGCTTCAGGTCTCCCCAACTGGGCCTCCTGTGTCTCCTGGGGAACTAAGGCCCAGAGAGTGTGTGTGTGTCTTGCCTGAGGACTTGCCTCTGCAGGAGAAAGTTCCAGGCCATCCACAGACACTCCCAAGCCCTCAAACCCTGCTCTCCAGCTGTGCCAGGGATTCTCTGCTCCCTAAGGGTCTGGAAACTTCTGGCCTCTGGAGCAACAACCTTGTCCCCCATGGCCGGGGCAGACCTCTCCATCTGAGTCCCTTGGGGAAGCTCCTAGCATGTTTGCCCCCCAGTCTTTCCTGTGGAGCAGAAGGCCTTCCTGAAATGCAGCTGAGATGAAGTCACTGCCCTGGTTAAAGCCTCCCAAAGCTTTCCCTTGCTTTTGGGGTCAAGCCCAGCCTCCTCAGCCTAGCAGTGGGGCCTGTGTGAGTCCTGCCTACTCGCCCTCTTCCCCAGGACTCCACCCTCACTACCCACCTCTAGGCTAATCTTGCTGGCCTTGCCTCGGCCTCCTCCGCATGTGCACATGCTTTTCCCTGGGCTTGGAGTGCTCTTCCTGCCTTCCGCTGAAACACTCAGCACACTGGCTCCTTCTTCAGGGAGCTGCTCCTCTGCCTTCTCCCTCCTGAGTTGGATGCCCATGCACACCCTGTTTCCTGTTGGTAGTCAACCAATGTGTGGACTTGGGCAAGCTACTTTACCCCTCCTCCATCACTGCTGCAGAGTGGGGATACCAGCACCTGCTCACGGTGGTTCACAGTGGGGCCGGCCAGGAGCCTGGACCAGTGAGTGATGGTTCCCGTTCCTTTGGGGAACCCTAAGGGCGGTTGAGGATGGGGTCTGGGGGCGCTCTGCGAGTGGGGAAATTCCCCTCAGCCCAGTGCGGCGGCCAGGGTTGGGCCTGCCAGAGAGAAGCCCCCTTCCTGCCCTGGAGGCCAGGCGCGGGCCAAGGAGACCCCCCTGCCTGAATGTGCCCTAAACCCGGGGGTTTAGACTAGAGGGGTGCTCGACAGGCCTGCATGTTGGGTGTCTGCAGATGAACGGCGACGAAATCCTGAGGCCAATGAGCCTCCGTGCGCACGCGCGCTGGTGACACCTCCTCCCTCTCCCAGGGAAGCGCAGCCCGGGGAGGGGCGCTTCTTGCCGCAGGATGGTTGCTGGTGACCCGGCTGGATTAATGTCATCTGTGGACTGCCTGCGCTGTGCGAGCAGTGGCTCCCTCCTACCACTAGGTGGGGATCTGGAGTCGTTCAAACCAGGAGTCCGGGGCTTGCTTGGGTTCAGGCCTGCAGCCCCTCGCCCTCTTGCCGCCAGCCAGGGTTTCCCAGCCTGCCTGACTGCCGCCTCCCGGGCGCTGGGCCCGCGCCCTGTGCCTCCACTCTCATTTCTAGCTAGGTCCTGCTGCCAGGGAATAACATTGAGGGAAATGAATGAGAACACGGACTGTGCAGCCAGAGAGGCCTGGTTTCAAATCCCAGCTGCACCTTTAGTTCTGGGGATTTGGCTCGTTGGGCTTCCACTTTCCTCATCTCTAAAATAGACTCGTCTACTTATTCTGCAAAGGGCAGGAGGAAATATGGCTGCCCTGATCGCCACCCAGAGTGGGAGGAATGGACAGCGTTTTGTGTCCTCTAAGCCCTCACATAGGACAGCTAACCCAGACAGCGCCTGTGTTCCAAGACTTCCTCATGCTCCTGTCTCACTGATAGAAACTTACCTGTCCCAGGGCTCCTCCCTGGGGACCTTGCTGGGAGAGAGGGGCCCATCTGACTTAATGCACTGCCTTTCCAGGTGCTGTGCTTGCAGCTTCCATCCGAGCCAGGGTGGGGGACCAGATTCTGGCCCGGGTCCCAGGGGCACCATTGCAGAGGCACAGATGTCCCCCCCGCCCCACCTCCCATGCCCTTCACACAAGGGCCCTGCCTCTTCTTCATCCATCAGGCTCTGGGCCAGGGCTGAGGGATAATTTCCCTTCTCTCCCATTCACAGGCAGGAAAACTGAGGTTCAGAGAATCCAGGACAGGTTCTATCAGTGGGGAAAAAAAGGAAGGGTTGGCCCAGGGAAAGGGAACATGGAGGTTAGTGTTGTTCCTTCTAAGTCACCAGTCTTGGTCTTGGTCACCTTGGTTCAGGTGTCCCCTTCTCCTATGTGTCACTGATCTTTTCCCTGACATAGGAGGGATTTGTATGACAGTCCCCATCTGTTCAGACACCAGAACCTGCCAAGCCCACAGGGAGCTGCCCTCGCCGACTCTCACCCCTTTGGGAGCCAGAGGTCTCTTCCCCAGGGTGGAAAGACAGAGGTTTAGAAGGGGTTAACGCTTCTTGCTTTCACATCTCTGCAACAAGTATGTGTTGAGCAATGGCCACAGTGTCATGTGCTGTGCATCCTCCCTCTTTCTCTCACGTGCTCTGGACTCCTTGCCATTTTTTCTTTCTTTTTAAAAATGGAGGCCGGGAGCGGTGGCTCATGCCTGTAATGCCAGCACTTTGGGAGGACAAGGCAGGTGGATCACCTGAGATCAGAAATTCGAGACCAGCCTGACCAATATGATGAAACCCCGTCTCTACTAAAAATACAAAAATTAGCCGGCATGGTGGTATGTGCCTGTAATCCCAGCTACTCGGGAGGCTGAGGAAGGAGAATCACTTTAACCTGGGAGGTGGAGGCTGCAGTGAGCCGAGATTGCACTATTGAACTCCAGCCTGTGCAACAAGAGTGAAACTCCGTCTCAAAAAAAATTTTTTTTTGAGATATTATTTGCATAAAATGTATTATTAAAGGATACAATTAATTGGTTTTTACTATATTTACAAGATTGTGCAACAGTCACCACTGTCACTCCCCAGCCCTTGACAGCCACCAATCCACTCTCTGTCTCTGTGGATTTGCCCACTCTGGACATTTTGTATCAATGGAATCATATAGTCTGTGTTTTCTTGTGACTGGCTTCTTCCACTTAGCCTAATGTTTTCAAGGCTTACCCATGCTGTAGCACATACTGATGTTTTCATCCTTTTACGGCTGAATCCTATTCCATTACATGGCGATACCACATTTTATTTATTCACCGTCAGTTGATGGGCATTTAGATTGTTTTCACTTTTGACTATTGTGAATAATGTTGCTCTGAACATTGATGTTCAAGTCTTTGTGTGAACATACGTCTTCGTTTCTCTTGGGTATGTCTAGGAGTGGAATTGCTGGATCAAATGATAACTCTCACTTTTTTCCCCACCAGCAGCTAATGCTAACTTTTTGAGGAACCACCAAACTGTTTATCAAAGTGCCTGTACCATGGTACCCTCCCACCAGCAATTCCTTGCCATTTCTTGAATGTGCCAGACACACTCGTCCTTGGTCCCTGACTTCTTTCTTGGAGAGGCCATCATTGGCCATCTGATGTAAAACAGGAGCCTATTTTCACCCTCTCACTCCCTTCCTCCCTCTCTTTGCTTGTTGATATTGGACGTGCTGAGACTATTTTACTTACTTATTTTGTTTATTGCTTCCCCTCACTAGAATGGAGCTTTGTTCATTGTTCTAACATTGCTCCTAGAACATTGCCTGGCACATATAGGTGTTCAATCAATGTTTGTTGAGTAACATGAGTGAAGAAATGTAGGGTGCCAAGCTGGGTACACAGGGCATAGCATGGTGAGATCCCATGGAAATGGACCAAGTGTTACTGAGGCCACAGGGAGGTAAACTGTGTGTCACCGAGGCCTCCTGCCTGGACATTTCTTTACCTATTGAGTCGGCCATGGGGGTTCAGGACCACCTATGCTCTCGCCCTCATCAGACCAGCAGAGAAGAAGAACTGGGCCTCCTCCCTCAAACTAGGCAAGAGGTGGGGTAACAGGTTAGTTAGCTGCGTAGTCATCATGACAGTTCTGTCTATTTGTTGGGACACTGTAGACAGTGCCATCGCTGAGTGAAAGGATTTGAAGGGCGGCAACTGGAGAGGGTATTCAAGTGTGTCAGTGCCCTGCGTCAGCCCTGTCTGTCCCCATCCAGGTCTCAGTCTGCCTTGGAGACCCAGATGTGAGAGCTGCTCAGCAGGGAAGGATGCTGGCCTTTCCCCATGCCAGGCGTGAGGGTCACAGTCCTGGCTGTCCAGCCGATCCAGTGGGTCTTTTATGGCTTCACCTCAGCTGGCCTCTGGACATATTAGTCAGGAATCCTTCAGTCGTAAGGACAGAAATCCAAACTCAAGCTGAAGAAAAAGGGCAGTTTATTGGCAAGCACAGGACCCGGGAGGTGCAGGGGAGGGGCAGCTGGCCTTCAGAATGCTCGCTGTCTCTGTCTGCCTGCTTTCTCTCTCATTTCTTTTCTCTGTGTGTTGGCATCACTCTCTCCTATCACAGATGGGCTTCTTCACTCTTCTACCACAGGGAGCTTGGCTGCAGGCAGCTGTGGGTTACAGAAATCCAGCTTAGTGGCTTAAAAGGAAAGGAAATGACTCTGCTCTTCTACTTAGAACAATCACAGGGAAACACTCAGATTGGCCCCCTGGGATCATATGCCCACCTCCCTCCTCCACCCATACAAACAACCCATTCTCCTTTGCCACTGTTGTCAGTTGTGGCTACACCAAAAAACCAGGCTTGCTGGTCTCTCTCTCTCTCTCAAAATGCATGCTGACTGCCAAGTACTTCACAATCTCTCTCTCTCTTTTTTTCTTTGAGACAGGGTCTCACTCAGTCATCCAGACTGGAGTGCAGTGGCATGATCACAGCCCATCACAGCCTCAACCTCCTGGACTCATGTGATCCTCCCACCTCAGCCTCCCAAGTAGCTGGGACTACCGGCACATGCCACTATGCCCAGCTTTTTTTTTTTTTTTTTTTTTTTTGTAGAGACTGGGCTTTTGCCATGTTTCCCAGGTTAGTCTCGAACTCTTCGGCTTAAGTAATCTTCCTGCCTGGGCCTCCCAAGGTGCTGGGATTACAGCCATAAACCACTGCGCCTGGCCTCATTTCTCTTAATCCACGCAACTGCTCTGGAGAAATATATACTGGTCAGGGCTCTTTTAGCTCCTACTGACAAAAGCCCAACTCAAATTAGCTTAAGCTGAAAAGGGAATGTATTACTCTACATAATTGACAAAAGCAGGAGTAGACTTCAGGCATAGCTTGTTCCAGGGAGTCAAATACGCCTGGGCTCTTATTGGCTCTAGCTCTTAGCCGGACTTCCCTCTCTATTGGCTCAGCTCTCAGGTACATCCTACCCAAGCAGCAGGAAAAAATGACCAGGGCAGCCTAGGCTCAGATGGTCTTTAGAACCATTATTCCCAGGGGAAGAGGGAGACTGCTTTCTGTGCACAGAGCAAACTATCTCGGGGGACTGGTTTATTCCCATGAGGGTCCAATATCTACTCAGGGCACAGGACAAAGACAACCATATTTGGCCAGGCCAGGTCATGTGCCTACTCCTGCAGCAAGAGGATGAGACAGAGCTGTGAGGATTAATGCCACCGGAGCAGGAACAGGGCAGACTGATTGGATGTGACCAGCTATATGACTTTCCCATTGCACAGATGAGGCTTGGAGAGATAAGGTAACTTCCAGTACCATAGAGCTAGAGACACAGTCAGGATTCAAACGCACGTCTGTCATCTCTTCCCAGAAAACCACCCTGACTCCTTTTAAAGTGCTGAGTTAAAACATCCCTTGAAGAAGTAGATTCCTGCTGACAGCCATATCATTCCCAGCACCCCTTGCAGCAACTGCCACAGAGAGGACTGCTTGGGAGGAGGGGTTGGCCGCACTCTCAGACAAGATCCTTTACCAGATCTCCGTGGTTGAAAGGGTCTCTGGTCATTGACTCCAGGTGTCATACGGAATCATCAATCCAAACAAGGTTTGATTTTTGGCAAGGGTGCCAAGACCATTCAGTGAAGGAAGGACAGTCTTTTCAACAAATGGTGTGGGAAAAACTGGATGTCCACATGCAAAAGAATGAAGTTGAACCCTTACCTTACATGATATACAAGATTAACCCCCAAATGCATCAAAGACCTAAACTTAAGAGCTAAAGCTATAAAACTCTTAGAAGAAATCACAGGGGGAAATCTTCATGACCTTGAATTTGGCAATAGTTTAAAAAATATAACTTTAAAAGCATAGATGACAAAAGAAAAAATAGATAAATTGAACTTCACAAAATCAAATTACTTTTGTACACCAAAAGACACTATCAAGAAAGTAGAAACACAACTCACAGAATGGAAAAAAAAAGGATTTGTAAATAATATATTGGATAAGAATTTAATATCAAAAATATATAATTTCTACAACTTAACAACAAAAAGACAAATAACTCAATTACAAAATGGGCAAAGGACCTTAAATAGACACTTTTTCCAAAGAGGATATATAAGTGACCAATAAAAATATGAAAAGATGCTCAACATCATTAGTCATCAAGGAACTGCAAATCAAAACCACGAGATATCACTCCACACTCACCAGGATGCCTGGAATTTAAAGAGAGAGCGAGCAAGCCAGAAATGGAGGCACACAACTGTCATCCAATCTACTTGGGAGGCTGAGGAGGGAAAATCACTTAAGCCCAGGATTTATAATCTAGCCTGGGCAAAATAGTGAGACCACCATCTGTACTAGAAAGAGGAAAGAAAGAGAAAGACAGAGAGAGATGGAGGGAGGGAAGAAGGAAGGAAGGAAGAGGGAAAGGGAGGGAAGAGAAGAGAAGGAGGAAAGAAAGTCCAAACAAATTGGCAAGAATGTGAAGGATTTTTTTTTTTTTTTTTTGAGACAAGGTCTCACTGTGTCGCCCAGGCAGGAGGGCAGTGGCACTATTATGCCTCACTACAGCCATAATCTCCTGGACTCAAGTGACCCTTTGCTTCAGCCTCCCAGGTAGCTGGCTTTATAGGTGTGCACTACCACTCCTGGCTAATTTTTGATTTTTTGTAGACAAGGTCTCACTGTGTTGCCCAGGCTGATCTCAAACTCCTGAACACAAGTGACTCCTCTTGCCTCAGCCTTGCAACATGCTGGGGTTACAGGTGCGAGCCACCACACCAGCCCTGGATGTGGAGCAATTGGAACTCATGTACAATCTGTTGAATTATGTAAAATGGTGAAGTTTCTGTGGAAAACAGTATGGTGGTTCTCCACAAAGCTAAACATAGAGTTACCACATGGTCCAGCAATTGCACTCTTAGGTATACACCCAAAGGAATTGAAAACGGACACTCTAGCAGATACTTGTACACCAGTGTATACTGCAGCCTTATCCACAGTAGCTGAAAGTTGAATACAATCTCAATGTCCATTAACAGATGAATGTGGTACATAATGTGGTGCATACATTCAATGGAATATTGTTCAGCCATACAAATGAGTGAAGTTCTGATACATGCTATTTGCTGTATATTGTATATACGTGCTATAAAATATAGAGATAACTTGAAATCATGATGCTAAAGTGCAATAAGCTAGACACAAATGGACAAATATTGTATGATTGTACTTGGCTGAAATATCTACAGTAGGAAAAGTCATGGAAACAGAAAGAAGAGTAGAGGCTACCAGGGGCTGGGAGGAGAGGGGAATGAGGAGTTATTGCTTAATGAGTACAGAGTTTCTGTTTGGAATGATAAGAAGTTTCAGAAACAGATTGTGGTGATAGTTGCATAACAATGTGAGTGTACTTAATGCCACTAAACTGTACACCTAAAATGGTTTAAATGGGAAATTTTATGTTGTATATGTGTATTTTGTCCCAACTTTAAAAATATAGGGGCTGGGCGCAGTGGCTCACACCTGTAATCCCAGCACTTTTTGGGAGGCTGAGGCGGACAGATGACCTGAGGTCAGGCGTTTGAGACCAGCCTGGCCAATATGGTGAAACCCCATCTCCACTATAAATACAAAACTAGCCAGGAGTAGTGGTGGCTACCTGTAATCTCAGCTATTCGGGAGGCTGCGGCAGGAGAATCACTTGAACCCAGGATGCAGAGGTTGCAGTGAGCAGCTGCACTGTACTCCAGCCTAGGTGACAGAGTGAAATAAAAAAATAAATAAATAATGATAATAAAATTAAAATTAAAATAGGACATGAACGTAACAAATGTACTCCTCTGATTGGGGATATTGAAAATGGGGGAGGCTGTGCATGTGTTGGGGGGCAGAGGGAATATGGGAAAACCTCTTATGAATGAACAAATTTGTATGAAGAGACAAATACCTTTCTCTCAATTTTGCGGTCAAGCCAAAACTGCTGTAAAAAATTTTGAAAGGATATGCATCTTGCACGTAGAGAGGTCTACTTTACAATTTGTTTTCCAACAAATATGTATTGAGCAAGCTTTCAGTGCAGGCATCTGGTTGGCACTGGGCGGTCCATGACCCAGCTGTGCCCTCAGGGGGCCTGGGACTGCAGCGGAGCTTGCCAAGTTCTCAAAGAGAGAGGGGAGCTGGATGAGAAGGACATGTTGAGAGCAAAGAACATGAATTTGCCTCCTCAGTGTTTCCAAACTGCCCAGGGCATTGATTAAAACCATTAAAGTCATCTGAGCTCTATCCTGACCTACTGCGTCTGAACGTGCTCGGCTGGATCTTCATTCCACAGCCAGAGGACTTGAACTAGGAGGGAGTGAGAAGGGCCGCGCAGCTTCCTCCCTGCCCATGGCCAATGAGGATTCACCAACTTTGTTTTCTCCGCTCCTAGAACCTCACGCCCTGGCTGCCAGAAGTGGCCCTGTCTAAAACTCTCCTTCAGGAGAAGCTCCTGACTTTGCGTCCATCTTGGGAGAAACAGAAAACAGCTCTCCCACCCTCTCCATCCCACCATCTTTCAGAAGAATAAAGACTTATTAAAAACTTCTGCAACTTGGGCAAAGTACCGATCCTTTGCATAGATGGTGTTTCTGCTCCTCTGGCCTGAAAAACTCAACGCTAACCCAGTACCCCTGGCGAACACATCCCCCATGTTGAGAACGGTGGGTGTGGGGGTGCGTGGGGGAAGTTCTGCCCTCTGCTCACTCAGGCCTCAGGAGCCGAGGTCACCATGCACCTGCTACTCTTTGGGCACCCATTTTGTTTTCATGGGCCAAGCCCTGGAATGGGGAAGGCATATGTGGACAGTGGGCAGAGACATTGAGAGAAGGTCTGTGTCTCAGCCACAGATCACCTGGCACCTTGGGGTCAGCCACTAGACCCCTCCCTAAGGCTGGTTGGGCGCTGACTTAGGCGTCCCCAGCATGCCAGGCCTTTGGGCAGAGGGCAAG
This sequence comes from Papio anubis, assembly GCF_008728515.1. Classification (NCBI taxonomy): domain Eukaryota; kingdom Metazoa; phylum Chordata; class Mammalia; order Primates; family Cercopithecidae; genus Papio; species Papio anubis. The sequence continues at coordinate 31,738,461 of NC_044992.1, forward strand.
AGTTCAGGCCTCAGCTGTTCTTCCCCACCTGGAAGAGGGTAGCTGTCTTCTATTTGAGCATATGCCTTGGGATCGTATTTTAAAATCCTAAATCAGGACAGCAGACCTGATAAATAATTTGTGAACTGATCGATGTGTAAAGTCCTTTAAAGGTATCCAAGTCAAATCAGTTACATATTGAATACATTTCTTGAAAAGAATGCAGCTAAAGTAGACTCTGTCCTGGAAATGCGAGGCCAGGTGTTCTTAAACAGGGGCAATTTTGGACCCCAAGGGACATCTGGCAATGTTCGGGGACATATTTGGTTTTCACAACCTGTCACCACATCTAGTGGGTAGAAGCCAGGAATGCTGCTGACTATCCTACAATGCACAGGGCTGCCCCCACAATGTGGAATTCTCAGGCCCCAAATGTCAGTAGTGGCAAGTTTGGGAAACCTTGCTCTTGGCTTTCTGGGGCTGTGCCTGTGCACCCCAGGGTGTCAGCCCAGCCTTGATTTTTTCCTCATACTTCATATCTACTTTTGGTCCTGTCTGTGACACTATTGTCAGAGGGTGGAAGCTTGGAACCCCTCAGCTCTCTGCTACTTCCTTTTTTGATGGCAGATGCAGGGAGATGACTACCTTTGAAGAGGTACCTCAGGTACCAACCCAAGCCTGGCAAGGGGCAGGGGGTGTCTTGAGTAAGCGTCTCCCACTGGGGAGACGAGAGCAGAGACCGGATGCAGCAAGAGGGTGGGAAGGAGCACTGGATTTAGAGGGAGAGGCGTGGGGTCAGCTCTGTCCGACTCCACCTCTAACCTGGCCATTTAGCCTCTGTGCCTCAGTTTCCTCCTCTGTCCATTGAGCACATGTTCTAAACAGGGTTATTGTGAGGGTTAGGGAGAGGAAGGATGGGACAGGGTTGTGGAAAGCACTAAGGCTGGGCAGCAGCAACTTGTGGAGTCCCCGCTGTGTATGCTGACTTAGAAGGACCCCAGCTGGGCTGGCAGGTTGGGAGAGGGTAGGGCTGGGCCGGGAGACTGTAGAGTGGAACACTGGGAGTGCGTGCTCTCTAGTTACAGTGACCTGCAGACAACTGGTGTGCCTGGAGCACAGAAACGGACTGGCTGGCAAGACAGTGCCAGGCAGCACGTGGAGACTCCCATTTGCCGGCGCTGCTTTCCTTTGTAGCTCTCAGACAGAGGGAACAGGAGGCCTGCCTGAGTCTGGATGTGCACCCAGGCCTCATGCCTGGAGGTTAGTGCAGGGAACGATGTGCTGGAGCAGGTGGGCTCCGTGTATTTGGCCAAAAGCAGGTTGAGGTTGGCACCATGGTTCACACCTGTAATCTCAACACTTTGGGAGGCTAAGGTGGGAGGATCATTTGAGCCCAGGAGTTTGAGTCCAGCCTGGACAATATAGCAAGACCCCATTTATAAAAAAATTTTTTTTTTTTTTTTTTAAATTAGCTGGGTGTGGTGTTATGCGCCTGTAGTCCCAGCCTGGAATGGCTGAGATAGAAGGATCACTTGAGCCTAGGAGGTCGAGGTTGCAGTGAGCCAAGGCCACACCACTGCACTCCAGCCTGGGCAACAGAGCGAGACACCATTTAAAAAAAAAAAAAAGATAACTTAGAAAGATTTGAAAGTCCCAAAAGCATCCGTGTGTGTGTGTGTGTGTAATTTTTAATTAATTTTTTTTTTAATTTTTGTTGTAATGTTTTTTGAGACGGAGTCTTGCTGTCATCCAGACTGGAGTGCAGTGGCAAAATCTCAGCTCAATGCCACCTCCAGCTCCTGGGTTCAAGCGATTCTCCTGCCTCAGCCTCCTGAGTAGCTGGGACTACAGGTGTGTAATTTTTTTAGAGGAGGTATTGGAGAACAGAGGTCACACTTGCTGCCCAGAACTTAGAAAGAGACACTGACTGACTAGCAGTGTGACCCTTGGCTGTTATTCAGCTTTCCTCTACTTCAGTTTTCTCATTTTCAGAAGGTGAATCATAATGATGGAGCCAAAAGAATGCAGGAGCCCACTGAAAGAGCTCCCAGTGGCCAAAGCTGGAACAATTCCAACAACAAAATACATAACATACTACTGAATTATAACCCAACATATAACACAAAGATCCAGGAGTTATACTGACACAAATAAATGATTGAGTAAAATAAGTTAATCAATGGGAGAGAATAGACAAATCTGTGAAGAAGAACTCCAAATATTGATATAGATACTCCCTGCTCAAGAAGGTGGAGTGTAACTCCCCACTCCTGAAGCGTGGGCTGTGCCAGTGATTTCCTTCCAGCTACTACAGTATGGAAAGGGGCAAAAGGAATCCCTTTACAGTGGAAAGTTAGCAGACACTACCTCACTCTGGTGACCAAGACTAGCATCATTAGTGAGAAGTCATAACATGTCTTCGATATGATTGATGAGAAGGACATCCCACTTCTCTGGCCTTCCTCCCCCAAACCCATAACTTCAGCCTAATCATAAGAAAAATACCAAACGAACCCCAATCAAGGAACATTCCACCAAATGCCTGACAGCACTTCCTAAAACTGTTCAAGACATCAAGCGCAAGGAATGTCTGAGAAATTGGCACAGCCAAGAAGAGCCTACGGAGACATGATAATGAAATGCAATGTGGTCTCCTGGATGGAATCCTAGAACAGAAAAAGGACATTCAGTAAAAAAAGTTAAGCAAGTCTGAAAGAAGCGTGGATGTTAGTTGTAAGAAACTGATATGGTTTGGCTGTATCCCTACCCAAATCTCATCTTGAATTCCCATGTGTTGTGGGAGGAAACAGGTGAAGGTAATTGAATCATGGGGGCAGTTTTCTCCATACTCTTCTCATGATAATGAGCAAATCTCACGAGATCTGATGGTTTTATAAGCATCTGGTATTTCCCCTGCTTATACTCATTCTCTCTCCTGCCGCCCTGTGAAGAGGTGCCTTTCACCATAATTGTCTCCTGAGGCCTTCCCAACTATGCAGAACTGTGAGTCAATTAAACTTCTTTACTTTATAAATTACCCAGTCTCAGATATTTCTTCATAGCAGCGTGAGAACGGACTAATACACAAACATACCATATTAATGTAAGATGTTAACAATAGAAGAAACTGGGTGTGAGGCAGAATATGGGAAGTCTATGTGCTGTTTTTGCAGCTTTTCTATAAATCTATTCTCAAATTAAGAGTTTATTTTTAAAAGTAAGTAATAGTGTCTACATTATGTTGCTGCATTCAATAAGTGATTTATATCAAGCATTTGGTGCACTGGTATATGGTGTTTAATGTTAGCTATTATTTATCATTATTGTTCTTATTTTTATTTTTCTTATTACAATAGCAATGTATACTCATTACAGAAAAATTTACAAATGAGCCAAAGAAAAACATAAGCCAAAGAAGAACAACCACACCCTACACTCTCAGAGACAACCACTGGTCACACCTTGCTGTGGATCCCTCCCGAGGTGTCTTTAATTTTTATAAAGCTTGGATCACTCCATACATACAGTTCAGTAAATGGTCATAATTTATTTAAGTAACCCATAAATTATTTGATATTTAGGTTGTTCTAACTCTTTGCTCTCACAAATAGGCAAGAGTACATAATGGACTAAGCATTAATTAGAAAGAAAAAAGAAAACCCTGAAAAATTATAAAAACCTGACACTAATGCTGAAATAAGCACAGAGGATGCTCAGTAGTTAATCAAATGGCCTCGGAAAATCCGATGGCTGACTTTTCTTTTCTAGATCTGTTTTATTTCATAATTTAAAAATATTTTTTTTAAATGTAAAGAGGGAAAGATTACCTGGCAAAATTTGTTTTTAGAGCTTAAAAACCTCATTTATTTATGATGATGATAATTTTTTTTAAAAAAAGCTAAATTTGCTCAATGGATTAGTGTAGGCATTTTATCCCTACCTGTGCTTTCTTTCTAAAAAGTATTTATTTGTCTATTTTGAGAGCATCATTTTATCCTTCTTATTGTATATTTTAAGGTGTACCACTTGATTCAATATACATTGTGAAATAATCACTGCCATAAAGACCACTGACATATCCGTCACCTCACATAGTTACTTTTTCATATGCATGGTGAGAAAACTTGGGATCTACCTTCTTAGCAAATTTCAAGCATATGGTACAGTACTGTTACTTATAGTCATCAGGCTTTATATTAAATCTCCAGAACTCATTCATCTTGCATAACTGAAACTTTGCACCCTTTGACCAACATCTTCTTATCTTCCCCTTCCCCGAGCCCCTGGTAACTATCATTCTCTTCTTTGTTTCTATGAGTTTGACTATTTTATATCCCACATACAAGTGAGATCTTACAGATTTGTGTTTCTGTGTCTGGCCTATTTCACTTAGCATAATGTCCTTCAGGCCTATCCAGGTTGTTGCAAATGACAAGATTTTTTTTTTTTCTTTTTTAAGGTAGGATAATATTTCATTGTATATGTATGCACCACATTTTCTTTATTCATTCATTATTTTTTTCATTTTTTATTTTTATTTTGTGACTGATTCTCACTCTACCACCCAGGCTGGAGTGCAGTGGTACAATCTTGGCTCCCTGCAACCTCTGCCTCCTGAGTTCAAGTGATTCTCCTGCCTCAGCCTCCCAAGTAGCTAGGATTATAGGCGTCCACCACCATGCCCAGCTAATTTTTGTATTTTTAGTAGAGATGGGATTTCACCATGTTGGCCAGGCTGGTCTCGAACTCCTGACTTTAAGTGATCCACCTGCCTCAGCCTCCCAAAGTGCTGGGATTACAGGAGTGAGCCACCGCGCCCAGCCTTATTCATTTATTGCTGATGGACATTTAGGTTATTTTCATATCGTTGCTATTTTGAATAATACTGCACTGAAAATAGGAGTGCAGGTAGCTTTTCAAGACCTTGATTTCAATCCCTCTGGACAAGTACCTAGAAGTGGGATTGCTGGATTATATGGTACTTCTATTTTAATTTTTTGAGAAACTTTCATACTATTTTCCATAATGGCCATACCAATCTATATCCCCACCAACAGTATACATAGGGTTCCCTTTTCTCCACACACTCACCAACACTTATCTTTTTTTTTTTTTTTTTTTTTTTTAAATACAAGTTGAGTGTCCCTTATCTGAAATGCTCAGGACCAGAAGTATTTTTGATTTTTTTTTTTTTTTTTTGATTTGGAGTCTTGCTGTGTTGCCCAGGCTGGAGTGCAGTCGTGCCATCTCGGCTCACTGCAACCTCCACCTCCCAGGTTCAAGCAATTCTCTGCCTCAGCCTCCGGAGTAGCTGGGATTACAGGCACCCACCATCATGCCTGGCTAATTTTCGTATTTTTAGTAGAGACGGGGTTTCACCATGTTGGCCAGGCTGATCTTGAACTCCTGACCTTGTGATCCACCTGCCTCGGCCTCCCAAAGTGCTGGGATTACAGAGCCACTGCGCCTGGCCGCACATTTTGGATTTTTTTTAAAAGCTTGGAATATTTGCATATATATAATGAGGTATCTTGGGAATGGAACCCAAGTCTAAACACACAATTGGTTTATGTTTTGTATATACCTTATACACATAGCCTGAAGGTAATTTTATATAATGTTTTAAATAATTTTGTGCATGAAACAAAGTTTATGTACACTGAACAATCAGAAAGCAAAGGTGCCACGATCTCTGCCACCAATGTGGACAATCTGTGGTTGTTTGGCATTGCCATCATGCCTGAATTAGAATTTATATGCTACTAATTAAGCAATCATTTTCTTACATTTATTCACACATGAGTACTTAACAGTAAAAGTATGACATACTTTTTTTCTTTTTTTGGGGGGGGACAGGGTCTCACTACTGTGTCACCCAGGTTGAAAGGCAGTGGTGTGAACATGGCTCAATGCAGCCTTGACCTCCTGGGCTCAAGCAATCCTCCTGCCTCGGCCTCCCAAGTAGCTGAGATTACAGGCACACAACACCATGACCTGCTAATTTTTAAAATTATTTCTTATTCAACAGAGTCTCAGCATGTTACCCAGGCCGGTCTCGAACTCTTGGCTCAAGCAATCCTCCTGCTTTGGCCTCCCGAAGTGCTGGGATTAGAGGCATGAGCCGCCACACCCAGCCAACAACAGATTTTTGTCTTCGAAGTGTCTTTTTGATTTTATAAACGAACATGATTTCTTGTTCTGTTATGAATGTATGCTGCTTTAGTCCTTCAATAAGCCCATCATACATTTTCACCAGGCCATCTATAGACATTTTTTCTGCAAAAAATGTTAACAATGTCATCTTCATTGCCACTATTATCATGATCACTTTCATTTGGAGCCATTTGGCTATTTCACCATCAGCCAATGAGTAAACAACTGGAGCCCTATTATCAATGTCAAAAACCCCTTTGATATCTGGTTCTTCTAACTCATTGGCAGACTCTGAAGGTATATTTTTTGCACAAGAAAGAAGGTCAGATATCATTTTGTTCTCACTTGGCACCAATTCTTTCTCACTTGATACACAATTCTTCAAAGTCACCACCTTGTTCATCATCATCACTTAACATAGTCAAAGGCCAGAGGTCACACCAGGCATGCACAACTGTCTTCAGTCACTGTGTTCCAAGCACTGGCAACAGTATATGTGGCATCCTTCACGTCACCTCCTTTTGAAAACCTTCTGCACTCATGCCTCTGTTCACTGCTGCTAGCATTCTGGTCAATGAAGTGTTTTTACATCTACTTTTCATTGACCTAAGGATACCCTGGTCACATTGAATTAATGAAGTCACATCTGGGGGAAAGTACATGGCATAAACATTATTTTTTGTGTGTGAGAATTTCAGCCGGAGAATGAGCAGAACAATAATCAAGGAATAACAAAGTCTTACATCATCATGCATTCCAGCTTCCCTGCAGTGAGCACTAGCCACTGGTACAAAATGTTTGTGAAACCAATCATAAAAGATGTTCCTGATGATCCATGATTTTTGTTAGTATAGTAGCAGACTGGTAAGAGATCTCCTCCTTGGCCAGGCATTGTGGCTCATGCCTGTAATCCCAGCACTTTGGGAGGCCAAGGCGGGCGGATCACAAGGTCAGGAGATCAAGACCATCCTGGCTAACACGGTGAAACCTCATCTCTACTAAAAATACAAAAAATTAGCCTAACGTGGTGGCAGGAACCTGTAGTCCCAGCTACTCGGGAGGCTGAGGCAGGAGAATGGCGTGAACCTGGGAGGCGGAGCTTGCAGTGAACCCAGATCACGCCACTGCACTCCAGCCTGGGCGGCCAGCGATACTCTGTCTCAAAAAAAAAAAAAGAGATCTCCTCCTTAATAACAGTGAGGATGCAAGCTTTTGCCAATCACAGCAAGTTTATACTTACAGATGCTTGCTACATTAGCACATCCCAGTAGGGTTATTCTATCCTTGGCATCTTTTTTTTTTTTTGAGACAGAGTCTTGCTCTGTTGCCCAGGCTGGAGTGCAATGGCGTGATCCTGGCTCACTGCCAACCTCTACCACCCAGCTTCAAGCAATTCTCGTGCCTCAGCCTCCCCAGTAGCTGGGACTACAGGCGTGTGCCACCACGTCCTACTATTTTTTCTGTATTTTTAGTAGAGATACAGTTTCACCATGTTGGCCAGGCTGTTCTCAAACTCCTGACCTCAAGTGATCTGCCTGCCTTGGCCTCCCAAAATGCTAGGATTACAGGCATGAGCCACCATGCCCAGTCTATCCTTGGCATCCTTAATTACTGTCTCATCAACTATAGTCAGTGTCTTTCTGGAGCAATAATGCCAAAACAGTGAAGTTTCATCAGCATTATAGACTAGTTCTGGCATCAAATTTTTATTAGTGATGACTCGGGCAAACTTGTCAATGAATTTCTTTGCTACTTCATGATCAGCAGATGCTTTATCACCACAAATCTTTAAAAATTTAGTGCTATCTTTTCTTAAATTTCTGAAACCAGCCTGTTGAACATTCACAGTTACCTTCAATTTTCAGTTCACTGTCATAGATCTTTGCTTGTTTCATAATCTGTAGCCAGTATTTACTGCAACACTTTTGAACCCATTCTTTCAATACATTACTGAGATCTTCATTATTAACTTTATGCACTGTTTTTCTTTTTGTTGCTGTTGTTGTTGTTTTGTTTTGAGACAGTGTCTATATCACCCAGGCTGGAATGCAGTAGCTTAATCTCGGCTCACTGCAACCTCCACCTCTCCAGCCCAAGCGATCCTCCCACTTCAGCCTCCTGAGTAGCTGGCACTATAAGCACATGTTACCACACATGTTTCTTTGTTTTTTCAGACAGAGTCTTGCTCTGTCACCCAGGCTGTAGTGCAGTGGTGAGATCATGGCTCACTGCAACCTTCCCCTCCCAGGTTCAAGTGATTTTCGTGCCTCAGCTTCCCAAGTAGCTGGGATTATAGGCACATGCCACCACACCCAGCTAAGTTTTGTGTTTTTAGTGGAGATGGGGTTTCACCATGTTGGCCAGACTGGTCTTGAACTCCTGAGCTCTAGTGATCCACCCACTTTGGCCTCCCAAAGTGCTGGGATTACACGAATGAGCCACCATGCCTGGCTGATTTTTAAAATTTTTTTGTAGAGATGGGATTTTGCCTTGTGATCCAGGCTGGTCTTGAACTCCTGAGCTCAAGCAATCTGCCTGCCCTGGCCTCCCAAAGTACTGGGATCATAGGCATGAGCCACTGCACTGAGACTGTTTTTCTGTTTTGTTTTTTTATTAACTTCTGTTCATTGCTTTCAGCATAGAACTTCAACAGTTTATCCTTCTGTTTCTTCAGGTCATATATGGTGGTCATTCCAACACCATACTCTTCTGTAAGACATTTCATACTTATACTGCTGTCCAGCTTCTCCAACAGCTTGATTTTCTGTGCTATAGATAAAGATAACTGCATCCTCTTCTTCTCACCACTGTTACCCACAGGAGTATCTGTAGGCCTTTTCGACATTTTCAATAATATCTTTACACCACAGAGCAGAGAATAAGCCAAAAGAAATCCCACAGTAAGTAACGCACATAGGTATTGGCTCCATGTGGGGCCTGAAATTGGTGCATCTGGCCTGCACACCATTTTAAGAATGGGTTTTTAAATGGGTTATGCCATTTTATAACCCTTGGTGGATGTGCTTACATGGGGAAATCTGGACATGTGCAGAAAAGATATATCACAGCTGCAGGGAGCTGGGGTGGTTTTCCCCCTTGGGGATGCTGAATAAACTGTGTGTTGTGTCCCTGCATTTTCATTATGACCAATCATACGAGGTTAGATGTAGAATTTTCCACTTGTGGTGACATGTTGACACTCAACCTGCAACTTTAATGAAGATGTGTATTAGTTCTAACAGTATTTAGGATTTTCACTACATAAGATCATATAATCTGCAATCATACAATTTAACTTCTTTCTTTCCAATTTGAATTTCTTTTATCTATTCTTCTTGCCTAATTGCTTTGGCAAACACTGCCAGTACTATTTTGAATAGAAGTGGTGAGAGTGGGCACACTTGTGTTGTTCCTGTTTTTAGAGGAACAGTTTTCAGATTTTCTCTGTTGAATATGATGTTAGATGTGGGCTGTCATATATGACTTTTATTATGTTGAGGTACATTCCTTTATAACTCATTTGTTGAGAGTTTTTAATCATGAAAGGATATTGAATTTTGTCAGATGTTTTTTCTGTATATATTAAAATCATCATACATTTTTTATCCTTTGTTTGTTAATGTGGTGTACTTCACTTATTGTTTTGTATATGTCAAACTGTCCTTGTATTCCAGGGATAAATTCCTCTTGATCATAGTGTATGATCCTTTTAATGTGCTATTAAATTCAACTTGCTAGTATTTCACTGAATGCTGTTTGTATATTGATTTTCTGTCCGGATGATCCGTCCAAGGTTGAATGTAGCATATTGGAGTCTTCCATTACTATTATATTGCTGTCTATTTCTCCTTTCAGTTCTGTTGTTATTTGCTTCATATATTTAGGTGTTCCAATGTTGGGTGTATGTATACTCACAATTGTAATACCTTCTTGGTGAACTGACCCTTTTATCATTCATTACATGATGACTTTCCTTGACAGTTATGACAGATTTTGACTTAAAGTCTATTGTGCCTAATTCAAGTATAGCTACCTCTGCTCTCTTTTGGCTTCCATTTGAGTGGAATATCTTTTCCCACCCCTTTACTTTCAGCCTGTGTGTGTCTTAAAGCTAAAGTGAGCCTCTTGTAGGCAGCATATAGCAGGATCTTGTTTTTTAGTCATTCAGCTATTCTGTCTTTTGATTGGTGAAATTAAGGCATTTATATTTAAGGTAATTATTGATAGGTAAGGACTTGCTATTGCCATTTAGTTGTTTTCTGTTTTGCAATTCCTTTTCTCTTTTCTCTATTGCTGTTTTCCTTTGTGATTTAATAATTTTTATAGTATTATGTTTTGATTCCTTTCTCTTTGTATTTTGTGTATCTACTACAGAATTTTTCTTTTGTGATTACCTTGGGATTACAGAAAACATTATATTGTTATAATAGACTATTTTAACATGATAAAAACCTAACTTTGATGACATACAAAAACTTTAACTTTTTTCCCCTACATTTAATGTTATTAATATGACTGTTTACATTTTTATAATGTGCATTCATTAGTAAATTATTGCAGCTATACTTTTTTTTTTCTTTTTTTTGAGTTGGAGTTTCACTCTGTTGCCCAGGCTGGAGTGCAGTGGCGTGATCTTGGCTCACTGCACGCTCTGCCTCCCGGGTTCACACCATTCTCCTGCCTCAGCCTCCCATGTAGCAGGGACTACAGGCGCCAGCCACTATACCTGGCTAATTTTTTGTATTTTTAGTAGAGATGGGGTTTCATCGTGTTAGCCAGGATGGTCTCGATCTCCTGACCTCATGATCTGCCCGTCTCAGCCTCCCAAAGTCCTGGGATTACAGGTGTGAGCCACCGTGCCCAGCCCTATAGTCATTTTTAATACTTTTGTCTTTTAACTTTTACACTGGTGGTAAAAGTTATTTACATACTACCGTTACAGAATTAGACTATTCTGAATCTGACTATACATTTACCTTTGCTAGCAAGTTTTATACTTTCATATGTTTCTTATATTTACTGTCCTTTCATTCCTCCTCCTCCTTCTTCTCCTCCTTCTTTTCTCCCTCTCCCCTCCTTCTTCCTTCTCCCTTCTTCTTCTTCTTTCCAGTGCTGGCTGATGTCCTTTCATTTCAACCTGAAGAACTTTCTTTAGCATTTCTTGTAAGTAGTAATGAACTCCCTTAGCTGGAAAAGTCTTTATCTCTCCTTCATTTTTTAGGAACAGATTTGCTGGGTAGAGTATTCTTGGTTAGTAGTTGTTTTTGTTGTTTCAGCACTTTGAATATGCTAGAACATCAACTCATAATGCAAATGTTGTTTTGTTTCATGTTGTCCTGTAAGTCACACAGGACTTTTTCATCCCTTCTTCTTATTGTTGCTCTGATTGGATAATTTCAAATGATATATCTTTGAGTCCACTGCTTCTTTCTTCTGCTTGAGTCTCCTGTCGAAGCTCTCTATTGAATTTTTCAGTTGATTCATCATATTCTACAGCTCCAGAATTTCTGTTTAGTTCTTTTTTATGATTTCTATCTTTTGGTTGAATTTCTCATTTTGTTCTTGTATTGTTCTCCTGATTTTGTTTAGTTGTCTGTGTTCTCCTGTACCTCAGTGAGCTTCTTTAAGTCACTTATTTTTAATTATTTATCTGGCAATTCATAGGTCTCAATTTCTTTGGGATCAGCCACAGGAGCTTTATTTTGTTTCTTTGGTGGTGTCATATTTTCTTAATTCTTCATGTTCCTTGAACTGTTGCATTTCTGTCTTTGAAAAAGCAGTCTCCTCTTCCAGTCTCTACTAACTGGCTTTGGAAGAGAAAGACATTCACCAATCAAGAGTTAGAGGTCTTTCAGGCCTTTTTTATGGATTCACCTGCCCCACTCTCTTATTCTCCCTTGTGGGGGTAAGTCTTAGGATTGTATGCCTACTGTCAATCCCATAAAGTCAGGACAGGTGTTGAGGGCCTCCTCTTAATTTTCTCCAGGGTAGTGCCTTGAAGTGTTCAAGGTTGTGCACCTTCTCTCAACACTGCAAAGTTGAGATAGCCGCTGATATCTACATGCTGTCTGTGGGGATTTGCATGTGTCCTCTGTGGTGGCTTGCACTCACTCTCTGTGTAGGCTCAGGTGCTCTGTCTCAGGAGTGCACAAATGCCATCTGAGGACTTTTGCATGTACCATTTCAGGGGCACACGCAGAGTGCTGAGGGTGTGAGTCATCCAATTGAAGGTGCTGGAGATGAGGTATCCCACAGGGTTTTCAAGGTTTTCAGACTCCTGGTGGAGTCTCAAGCCAATTAATAGGGTCTATAGCTGGTTTTTGAGACTTTGTGGTTGCTCCTAGCTCCCCCAAGACTGTTAGCTGTGTGATCTCCTCAGTGATGTGGGTGGGGTGAGGCAGAAGTGAGCTTCTTGGGTAACAACCTGTGAGGCTGGGGAAGCTGGACACTCACTTCACTCTCACTATCTCCCATAGAAGAAACTGCGGACTTGGGCACTGAGCCATGAGGCCTGAGAGTGGGGTTATGTGGCTTAAGTGAAACTGTTCTTCTTCTTCTTTTCTTTTTTAGATGGAGTCTCGCTCTTGTTGCCTGGGCTGGAGTGCAGTGGTGCAATCTCAGCTCACTGCAACCTCCACCTCCTAGGTTCAAGTGATTCTCCTGCCTCAGCCTCCCAAGTAGCTGGGACTACAGGCGCCTGCCACCACGACAGGCTAATTTTTGAGGTAGAGTCTCACTCTGTCACCCAGGCTGGAGTGCAGTGGCATGATCTCGGCTCACTGCAACCTCCGCCTCCTGGGTTCAAGCTATTCTCCTGCCTCAGCCTCTCGAGTAGCTGGGATTACAGGCGCATGCCACCACGCCCGGCTAATTTTTTGTATTTTTAGTAGAGATAGGGTTTCACCATGTTGGCGAGGCTGGTCTGAAACTCCTGACCTCAGGTGATCTGCCTGCCTCAGCCTCCTAAAGTGCTGGGATTACAGGCATGAGCCACAACGTTCTTACATTCATCAATGCATCTAGTCTTAATTGTTTTTTCTTTTCTTTCTTTTCTTTTTTTTTTTTGGTGGGGGGGGCTTAAACAGAGTTTTATAATTGCTTCACTGGACTCCTGGCTTCCTACTTGAGGTATTCTTCTTGTCCATGGATAGTTGTCAAAATTGATGTTTCTATGGAAGTATGAGGATTGAAATCTCCTATTCCACCATCTTGCTGTCATCACTCTGGTAAAAATGTTAAGTGGTTATCTCTTTTGTTTTCTTTGCACTCTGCCATAATTACCAGATTCTCTCCAATGAGGACATTTTACTCTAAAGCAGTAGTAATACCATGGACAATGAATAAGTCTAATCTTTTTCAACCAAGTTCATTTCACTTTCAAGTAAATCTATTTACTCTGTAGTGTTGTAAATGCTTCACAAATACTTAATAACTTGATGAAGTAAATGAGTATTATTTTGCTCATTTTACAGATGAGGAAACTAAGGACCATAGAAGATAAGTAGATCACCCAAGATAATACCTGAGATGTATGGACCCAGTGGCCAATCTCAACCACCATGTCATGCTGTCCCCAAACCCTCTGTGCCAAACTGTATGTAGTTTACAGTCTGTCCCAGGCTGACAAGGAGGTGACAATTGCACTAAGCTTTATGATTCTGAAGCCTGGAATCTGGAAACCATGAAGCTCCAAAAGTCTGAAGAGGCCACCTCTTAGTTGTGTGACTTTGGGAAACTCCCTTACCTCCCCTACGCCTTGGTTTCCTTATTTGTAAAATGTGTGTGATACCATCTGTATTCTTTCCTACTCCTCAGGGTTGTTATGAGCTCAGGTATATGTGAAAGTGTTACATAAACTGTGAAGGATGCAGGTAGGCAGGAAATCAAGGGAGAGATATCAAAGGAATGCCGTGTGAACAAAGGTGCATTAAAAGGACTGTGAAGGCCATTGCGAGGGAGCTGTGCGAAAGGGAATTTGGTTCCTGAGGAGGGGCAGTGGGACTGGGGTAGAAACAGGTTTGGTGTTAAATCTTGGAGGCCTTTAATGTCAGGTGACGCATTGGGATGTTACTGACAGGGAAATAAGGAGGGTGGGCTATGAAGGGTCATCCACTGCAAAAATACAGCATGATTGCAGGATTGTCTTCAGCCACTCTGCTGGGCCACTAGGCCTGACTCCTGAGTAAGTCTGAGAGAGGGAGCTCCCCAAGACAGGCCTCCTGGGCAGGTGAGGACTCCAGTGATGTATAGTGACTTGCTGGCAAGTTTTAGTCAATGCCCATGGGAGGGAAGTTGGCACAGGAGGCCAGCATTATGGTTCTTTCCAGAAACCCAGGAAAACCAGAGTGTGAGCCTCTCCCATTTGGTGGCTCCTTCCAATTTATGGTAGCCAGCTCATTTGATCCTCCAACAGCTTGAAATGGAGATGAACTCTTATCTTCCCTCCACTAATCTGCTTTTCCTAATGTTCCCAGTGACTTTAACTTCCTCCTCCTTGAATCCTCCTTAATACAGTTGCCAGTACTTTACATTGCTGACCTCTCCCTTGCTCCGAAAAAGTTCTTTTGCTGCCAGGATTGCACTCTCTCAGTCAATTTTTTAACGGATTCTTCTCAGGCCCCTTTGCTGATTTCCTTTCTTTTCCACACCCTCCGAGATTCCATTCTTGGTCTCCTTTTCTTTTTCAATGAATTCTCCCTCTGTGGCCTCATCAACTACCAGTATGAATGCCCACTGTGTACTCATGTGTCTCAAATCATGATCTCCAGACCCTGTATTTCTTATCATGACTAAAATGAAACTCATCTCTGCCCATACCCACTGCCTCTTTTCTCACTTAATGTCATCACAACCACAAAAGGTTCTGTGTCAAAGCTGTGACACTGTACCTGGTTGGCTTTAGCAGAAAGGGGATTTTTTGGAAGCATGGGACAATTCATTGACATGAAGAAAAGTCTTGAAGGTCAAGCCTCAAAAATAATGAAGGCCAGAGCAGCTCTGGGAAGCTGAACAGTGGACACAAGTAAGTGGCTTCCCTAGGGAATGAAGACTGAAGAATGTAGTAGAAGAACATTACCTACCGTGTAGTGTTTGTTGAATCTAAAATGAACTGTACAGTTAAGGAAGCCGAGGCCCAAAGAGGACGATTCAACTTCTATCCTTTCATTCTTTCTGCCATTAGGCTCGAGATTAGAATTACAGGAAGAAAGCATCTGAATGCACTAATTAGGGTCACATAGTCTTAGCTGGGGGTAAGCACAACCCCTTCAGTGATGGTCCTACCAAACTGTACTCAATCCTGATATTGCCAATCTTGTTTTTAAAAGCCTCTAGAGAATGATTCTTTCTCCTAAAACTCAACCAACATTCTGAACCTGAAAAGGGGGGTATGAAGTCTGTGTGTAAAAAAATCACAACTGTCCATCGTACTCTGGCCCAGAAACATCTTTAACTCCTGCCTCTTCCATACTCCACTTCTCCTAAATATCTTTCTAATAACTTCCCTGCCTTCATAACTCCTTGCTGCCAGTCTCTACCTGCAAGTCTATCTGCCCCACTACCAGTCATCTTCTACAATACAAACTGGGCTGGGTGCAGTGGCTCACGCCGGTAATCCCAGCACTTTGGGAGGCCAACGTAGGCGGATCATTTGAGGTCAGGAGTTTGAGACCAGCCTGGCCAACATGGTAAAACGCTGTCT
Organism: Papio anubis; assembly: GCF_008728515.1. Lineage (NCBI taxonomy): Eukaryota > Metazoa > Chordata > Mammalia > Primates > Cercopithecidae > Papio > Papio anubis. The sequence goes on from NC_044992.1 coordinate 31,754,293, forward strand.
CTACTAAAAATACAAAAATTAGCTGGACATAGTGGTGGAAGCCTGTAATCCCAGCTACTCGGGAGGCTGAGGCAGGAGAATCACTTGAACCTCAAAGGCAGAGGTTGCAGTGAGCAGAGATCGCGCCACTGCACTCCAGCCTGGGCAACAGAGGGAGACTGTATCTCAAGAAGATAAAATAAAATAAAATAAAATCTGATCAGTCCAAGCTTCTCCTTCCCTTCCCCCTCCCGCAAAAAGAACCCTTTATGGTTCCCCATAGCCATTCACTAAAGTTCTTAATATGGTTTACAAGGTCCTTCCCAAGCCTTATCTTTCCACAAGCTTCATTTACCACTCCAGCCCCACTACTCCTCAAACAGGCCTCTATGCATATGTCTGTATTCTTCCTTTCTCCTGGATGCCTTTCCCACATTCTCTGTCTCAAGGGATCCCATTCATATTCGTCTTTCATAGATAGCATCAGATCTCACCTCTCATGGAGACTTCCTCAAACAAGCCAGGATGAGTTAGTTAATCCCTCTTTTGTATTCTCTTCACACTCAGTAAGGACTTAAGATTATAGCCCTGAGCACATTTTATTATGGCATTTGTTTACAAGTCTGTCTCCTTCACTGGACTGGGAGCTCCCCTAAAGTAGGCCCTGAGTTTTCCTCGGCTTTATTGCCCTAGTGCTTACCATTGTGCCTAGCATGTGGTGCTTGATGAATTTTAAGTGAGTTGTACAGATGAGGAAACCGAAGCCCAAAGAGAGCAAGTTGCACGCTTAGAATGAGCAACCCCCCTAATGGCAATAAAGTTAGAGAGATAGTTGTGATCAGATTGGGCTTTGTAATCATCTAGGCAGTTGCTAAAGACTGGAAGTAAAGGGTGGTCACCAGCTATCTCCCTTTGCACTTAGAGAAAATAAGGCTCAACAGGCTCCAACTTAAATGGTCAAGAGGGATTTAAGTTAAAGAAGAGAAAGACCTTCTTGTTCCTGGGTCTGGTAGACAAAAAAGTGAGCTGACTCAGAACGTTTGTGCGCTTTTTGCCTCTGGAGGCTTTAACAAACAAGATAGACCTTATTATCAGGGCTGAGTCGAAAGTCCTGTTAGAGGCGGACAAATGACTGAGCTGACATCTGAAGAAGCTGCCTCTTGAGGAAGCCCTTGAGGAGCAGAGGAACCAGTGAGAAGACTTCAGTTCCCAGGGAGGTCAGGGATGCTTGGGGGAGGGGGAGACAGAGGAGGGAGCCCTTCCTAATTAAGCCTCTACCCACGAGTGAATGGGAAGCTAATAAGGCGGCCCCATTCCAGGGCACCTCCACACCCAGCCAGCCGGTCTGCCTGTTTATTGCCCGTATGGAGATCATTAATGCCTCCTGACACTGGGGTCACTCCCGGGGTCAATCCCGGAGCCCGTTCTGGAAAACAAGGGGAAATGAACTTCCCAGCACATGTGGCTCAGCCTTGGCAGGGAGGGGGACTCTGGTTACCCCACACCTCAGCTCTGGGAGAGATCAGCACTCCAGGCACTCAGACCCCCCAAAACAATCCCTTCTGCCCATGCTGGACTCGGGGGGGTGGTCCTGGGTAAAGGCGAGGTGGAGGCCCTTGTCTGGGCCGGGACAACCCCCACTGAGGCTGTCCCAACCGACAGACAGACACTAATCCCCTGGCGACGGACTGGGCTAGTGTCTGGGAGCTGCAGCTGCAGCTCAACAGGGGCCAGGCTGCCAGCCACAGGTGGCGGGAAGGCGCAGGCCTGGTGGCCACGTGGGCGCGGGCTTGGGCCTCGGCCCCACCCTCACCCGCTTCCCCCTCGTTGATTGGGCCCCTTCCCCCTCCGGCATCCAAGATGGTGGAGGGGGGCGGGTTTCCAGGGCGATCGGAGCTTCAATTGGTGGAATGCAGTATCTTTGAGCTGAAGGACAGCCTCAGTAGCCACTCAGGGAGCTCTTGCTGGTGATGGTGGTGTGCGCTCAATCACCTTACCTCACACTTAAGCAACCGAGGTGACCTCAGGAATCGGTCTCCCGCAGGCTGGTGAGAGCCACAGTGAGAAAGAGGCAACTCCAGACGGCCTCTGGGCAGGCCCCTTACCAGCCTGGGGCGTCTTCCTCGATTATAGAACTGAGAATCAGTCCCTACCTGTCCAGCAAGAAGACGGGAAAACCTCCAACTACCTGGGAGGAAATCAATAGGATTACAAGGTTAATGCCAGAGCAGGCTGAGTGACAGTTACCAAATAAATGATCTTGGGAGGACATGGCTGAGGTTAAACGAGGCCCAATAAATAAAGGAACGTGTTCAAAGGAGAAACATCAGAAAACCCAAGGACGCAGGAGGCGGGGGGGTTGTGGTCGGGCCTAGGGACTCCTTCCTGTCCTCCCGTCGGGGGCCTGTTGAATCTCCCAGAGGAGCCACAGCCCCGGGCCTGCCTCTCGCGAACCTGCAGGCTCGGATCTGCACCCTGTTCCGTGCCAGCGTTGGCATAGCTCCAGGGCACAGCACTCCTTGGACAGCTGCATACCCCCGGCTTTGGAGACTGAATGAGGGAATGGAAAGTCTTACTGTGGAGGCCTGACCAGTTAACAGAGCCCCAGCGTGCCTCTGACTCCTTAGAGAAAGGACCAACTGCAGCAAGAAGGGTTGAAGCTAGATGTGAGGAGGCACTTCCCAAACAGATCGCTGGACGGAGCTTTTGGGCCTTGGAGGCAAGGAAATTTCCCGTAGGCCTTCAGCTGAGTGTCTTTTCTTCATGAAATCTGCTAGAGAACAGTTTTGGTGACTGAGCAGTGAGCAAAGTCCCTTCTCCAATTTCTTCCAAATCTTCCCACTGATGCCCACATCAAGCCTCCTTCCATTCCCTTTTCTACTGTGCCTGTCTCTTTAGAATTGGGGATTGAAAAACCCAAGCGCAGAGAGCAACCCTGGGTGAGTGGGGCCGGAGGCAGATGGGGGATGTTTGAGGAAGAGGGCAGCAGGGAGAAATGGACCTTGGTGACATGGGTTAGGGGCACTCAGGAAGCTCCAGAACACGCTTCTTGGGACGGCGATTGGAAAAGAGACTTGAGCTTGGTACAGACTGATAGAAGGGCCTTGTGATGTGGGGAAGGAGTGGAAGGCACCAAGGACGTGCCTTTTGTTGGAGTTTCATTCAGCTTTGTTGCCATGAGTCATTTGGCTTTGTGTTTATATAGTGCCTTCATAGTAATACATCAGACTCAAGGAAGGAGAGAGAATGGTGTTCTGAGCCGCCCGTGCAACCCTGTGGTGTGTCCCTCCATACCCAGGGCTGAATTGCCTCTGGGGCAGTAGGTCTGCGGCCAAGTAGGTGGGGTGTGGGGTAGGAGCAGAGGGTTCTTTGCCCGGTGGCCTGTTATAAAGGATTTCATTCCAGATGAAAGCACAATTTTCCTTATCGTCACTTGTTTCTGATGTAGTCAAAAATTTCCCTTTTTAAAAATTTGTATTTCGTAGAGATAGGATCTTTTTGTTGTTGTTTGTTATTTGTTCATTTGGTTTTTGAGACAGAGTCTCACTCTGTCACCGAGGCTGGAGTGCAGTGGCGCAATCTTAGCTCACTGCAACCTCCGCCTCCCTGGTTTAAGGGATTCTCCTGCCTCAGCTCCCAAGCAGCTGGGATTACAGACGTGCACCACCACACCCGGCTAATTTTTATATTTTCAGTAGACACAGGGTTTCACCATGTTGGCGAGGCTGGTCTCCAACTCCTGACCTCAAGTGATCCACCCGCCTCAGCCTCCCAAAATGTTGGTATTACAGGTGTTAGCCACCGCGCCCGGTGGAGATAGGGTCTTGCTATTAAATATATTACTCAGGCTGGTCTTGAACTCCTGAGCTCAAGCAATTCTCCCACCTTGCCCTCCCAAAGTGCTGGGATTACAGGCCTGAGCCATTGTCCTGGCCTAATTTGCCTTTCTTGTCCAAGGCTGTGTTCTCAGCTAGAAGGGGCCATCAACACCATCTTTGCACATGAAAAGCTTGCAGCAGAGTCTGTGTGTACAGCGCTCTTCATTCCATTAGCAATGTGTCCTGGTGAATGAGCAGCCCACTCCTGGGGTCCTGCTGGCTTTCTTCCAGTAGCTAACGTGGTAGGAGTCCGCAGGAGACAGAGAATGATGTTCTTAGGAACATCAAGGATACCGGAAGTGCCCTCTCTTGGAAATCTGAAGAGAGAGATGATTAAGTTTTTAGTCCCTGGGTGAGTATTTTATTTTTTAGCAAATGAACAATAATCGTAACGAATAGGTTATGATTTTGGGTTCTCGAGCCCTATAGGTCCAATGACCTCTTTACTTACTGTGAGACCTTGGTCAAGTCCTATTTATACTGATATGTGTATTTGAGTGTTACCATGTGCCAGGCACTAGACATGTCACTCTTAAAACAACAACGTGAAGGAAATAACAAATAAAACCTGTTTAACAAATAAAACCTGCTTAGGTTAAGAGACTGGAGAGCAGTTTACTTAAAAGGATAGGCACTGAAGATTTGAACTAGTTTGGCTTTAAATCTTGTCTTCATTTCCTGGTTGTATGACGTTGGGCAAATTATGTGACCTCAATTTCTTCATCTGTAAAACTGGGTTTATGATAGTAACCACCTGATAAGGTAGTGAGGCTGAAATGAGATAATGTGCATAAAGTTCTTAGAATTCTGCCAGGAACTTTGTAGGTGTTTGATAAATGTTAGCTATAATTGTGAGCCCTCAAAGCACTTTTATCTATGTGCTGTCACTTCATCCTTTCTACTACCCTATGAGGTGGCTGTTATTATTAAATTCATTTATAGATGAGGAAGCAGAGCCTTAAAACTCTGCTCTAGCCTTAAAACTCTGACCTAGCCGGGCGCGGTGGCTCACGCCTGTAATCCCAGCACTTTGGGAGGCCGAGGAGGGCAGATCACAAGGTCAGGAGATCGAGACCACGGTGAAACCCCGTCTCTACTAAAAATACAAAAAATTAGCCGGGCGCGGTTGTGGGCGCCTGTAGTCCCAGCTACTCGGGAGGCTGAGGCAGGAGAATGGCGTGAACCCGGGAGGCGGAGCTTGCAGTGAGCCGAGATCGCGCCACTGCACTCCAGCCTGGGCGACAGAGCGAGACTCTGTCTCAAAAAAAAAAAAAAAAACAAAAACAAAAACAAAAAAAACTCTGACCTAGAACATGCTGTAGGTCCCTCTGTAAACAGACCTGAGTTCAGGCCTTTAAACTTCAAATTCCAAGCGTTTTCTGATACTCTCCCATTCTTGAATTCTAATTTATTTTAGCGCCCTCATTCAGAAATATCCCCAAGAAGCCGAATTTAAAGCCAAATGTGGATTATCTATGCTTAGGAAGAATACAAAGGAGAAAGGAAAAAAAGGGAGGTGTTGAACAATTAAATAATATCTCTGATTTAGAAATTTTTTTCACCTAGCACAACGCTAGCAGATATACCTTCCTCTGGTAGTAAAATAAGCATATATTTCAGAGAAGTCTTACTGGAGGAAATGGAAGGAAGTGAGGCTTCAGGAACGTAGTGTATGGATGAGGGAAGGGAAAGCTGCCCTCCAGAAAATCCACTGAAGAAAAAGGTCTCTGAATCAGGAGGTCTAGATTGCTCAGGCTATGCAAAACCCAGACTTGATCAGTCATTCCTTACCTCTGTAGTGTCTCAAATGAGAGTTAAAGGAGGGATCCACCTGCGTGCTGTTGGTGAATCACTGTCTCTGTCCTCAGTCCCAAAGGGGCTCAGACCAGTCTGCCTTACCCAGCTCAGAGATCAAGGCAGCCCAGTCCTCAGTTCCTTCTACCTGGAAGTTTCTGGTTCTCCCTGATAGGAGAAGGCCTGGGAGAGCAGGGTGAGAGGTCAGGTAAGCAGACCTGCATCTGTGGTGGGAGGGGAAGCACCTGCAGCAGCAGCAGCTGCCACCTCTACCCATCCCCTGCTCGGTCCTTCTCCAACCTCCCAGAGGGAGCTCAAGCTCCTGCCCCACAGCTTTCCTGAGCTTGCTAATCTGAATGGGATGTGGGCTGAGGAATCTGGAACCAAGACTTGGGGCTACTGGGTGACAATAAAGCTATAGGGGACAGATCAATTCCCTGCTGCCTCATCCATCCTTTCCCTTTTGGAGCTTAATAAGGACCCCAGGCCTTAGACCACAGCATACACAGGAAAATGTAGCTGGGAAAGAATTGAGGAGGGATTTTGTTTCCTGGTTTTGAATGGGAAGGCACGAGCACATGCACTCTCAGGTAAGTATCTTTCATTAGGGAGGAAGGCACTCAGCACTGAACTGGTGAAGCAAGAGGATGGCCTTGAGCCCAGGAGTCTTTGAGGCTGCAGTGAGCTATGATTGCATGCCAGCCTGGGCAACAGAGTGAGATGCTGTTTCTTAAAAAACAAACAAACAAACAAACAAAAAAACCCACTGAGTGGGGAACTTTTACATACACTTCAGGAGCATATTTGGCTATAAGTAACAGAGATCCATCCAGACTAACGATGATGAAGAGAAATAAGGTTTATTTTTCTTATTTATAAGAAGCAGGCTGGCACTGATTTACCTGCTCGATGATGCCATAAGGAACTCAGGCCCTTTCTTTTTTTCCTCGGATATTCTTAACACATTGACTTTCATCCTTCCGGCCTTAAGGTCTCTAGAGGGTAAGAACTTCAAGGATCTCATCTGCGGGGGAAAGGAAGACCACATCTTCCCCTTTATCAAGAAAGCAAAATATTTCCCACAACCTTTCTCCCCGCCAGTCTTCCGTTTAGGTCTCATTGGCCAACACTGGATTACATGGACAACTCTAGCTACAAGAGAGACTAGGAAAGCAGAGAACAGGATTTTCATAGACCAGTGGTTCTCAGCCTTGCCTGGAACTCCTGGGCTCAAGCTATCCTCCTACCTCGGTTCCCTGAGTAGCTAGGACTTCAAGCGGCACCACTACATCCAGCTTTGGCTCTACTAGCAAAGATTCTGACTCAGTTGGTCTGGGTTGGAGCTTGGCATTAGAATTTATTAAGTGCCCTAAAAACCTGTTTTTTTTTAATTGTAATTGCTTTTCACTACACTATGGTGCCAGCTCATCCTCCACCAAAAGGTCATCCTCAACCAAAGCCACCCCAGGCTCTATGGAGCCACCCTACTGTGCTGACAGGCATCCCCCACTTATCCTGTAGCCCTTGCTATCTCTGAGACTGATTAGGTGATTAATTAGTCAGTTTGCAGGTCATTCATTAATGAATTTGCAGTTAGTGACGGGTTTGTCAAGCGGTTGGGTAACTAACAGAATGGTCAGTTGGCCTTTCCTCCTGTTTGTGTGTCTAACACATAGTAAGCATTTAATATTTCTTTGGATGAATGAATCCATAAAATAGAGAGAAAAATGGAGTTAATACAGTATCAAATGAGATGGCAGCTGTGAAACCACTTTGTAAATGGTAAAACACTGTACAGATACAGCAATAAACATTTATATGAGAAACTACTTTTATTTTTTATTTTATGTATTATTATTTTTGAGACAGAGTCTCACTCTGTCACCCAGGTTGGAGTGCAATGGCACTATTTCGGCTCACCGAAACCTCTGCCTCCCAGGTTCAAGCTATTCCCCTGCCTCAGCCTCCCGAGCAGCTGGGACTACAGGCATGCCCCACCATGTCTGGCTAATTTTTGTATTTTTAGTAGAGACAGGGTTTCATTGTGTTGGCCAGGCTGGTCTCGAACTCCAGGCCTCAAGTGATCCTCCTGCCTTGGCCTCCCAAAGTCCTGGGATTATAGGCATGAGCCACTGTGCCTATAATCCCAGCTGAGAAACTACTTTTTAAAATTTAGGGCCAGGACAAAGTCTGTTCCTTCACCATTCACCAAAGAGTTACTGTTTCCACATTTCTGATCTAGAGAACTACCATGTTGCTCTGCTGCTCATAAGCCAGATTTTATTCTCAATTATAGCAACCTTGTTAGCACTTAGTGATAGCATATATGCTTACCCCTTTTTCCTTGATCCTAATGTGTTTTTCTACTTGTGTTTTTATGAGCTCATTTTGGTTATAAACCACCTCAAGCCTTTTGGGGAAAAGAGAAAAGTAGAATAAATTTTTAAAATACTTGGGAGCTAGCCTTTATCAACCATGCATTAATATAGGCAGTCCTCACAATAAGCTAGTAGGTTGATGTAATTATCCCCATTTTATATCAGCATTAAGGGACTTGCCCAAGGTCACATAGCTGCAAAATGGTGAGCCAGGAATCAGAGCCAGGTTTCAAAACCAAGGTGAGCCTGTTACCAAACCTGAGCACTTTCCCCCAAGCCAACTCAAATCAGTGTGACAGATGCGTGGTACAGTCAGTTATTTGTTTAGCTAGTTGAGGAGGGTTTTCATACTTTGAACTCCTCAAAGTAGTTTTGGAGAAAAAAAAATTGGTCTTTTCCTCTTCTACACAGGCTCTTTTTCAGCAAATACTATGCAGAATCCATTATAAGCTTTTCTATTACTTTACTTACGACTAAGAAGAAAAAACGCTGCTACTTAAGCTGTGACACACCACTAACTATCAGATGCATCTCAGTTTCAGAGATATCAGAATGTGAAAAATTTGTGTCTTAGAGTCAGTTAAATGAGGTATTCCATTTTAATAACGGGGAATGTGCGTACAGAACCTCTCTCGTTTACTCACTTGCTGGCTGGTTTGCCCCTTCCTTTTCACTGCCAAAAGCTTACCTGTCCCTTTCATATCTCATTTCTCCACGTCATCATGAACCTGTTGATAGTAATTTAGACTGTCTGCCATGAGTCTCCAGAAAGCCTTGCACTTGTAGGAAGGTTCCAGTCTAAGATTTTTTTTTTTTTAATTAAAGAACTATACTATAAGCTCTAAGTATGAACTTCCTCCAATGACTGTCAACAAATTCTTTCCAGAGTCTGGCCTAACTCTGGTCTTCCCATAGTACCTGCTGATTCACTGCCCTCCCTGTTCACCATTCCGCACAGTAGTTGGTTGCTTAGTCTGTATACTATTTATTTGCAAGGGATTTCCCTACAGGCTGTTGGAGGGGTCATGGGAGGGGGCTTGCCAGCAGAAGCTGAAGCATGTCATCCAGGTCTCCCTAACCCAGGAAACATGACTCCCAAGGCATCTCCTGAAATGCCAGGGCCTTCCCTTTCTCCATTCCAGGAGTCCACGGGATTGGGGAAGGATTCCACTTCTCCACTCCTCTTAGATATTATTTCTCCTCCCTGGTTTGAGACTCCGTGAGAGGAATGGTGATGGGGTGGTGGAATCTGGTACTGCAAGGGTGACAGGGACTTGAGCAGCGGCCCACTGTTGGGCTGGATTTCAGGCTCCTGACAGCAGCAGCGACTGGCTTTTCTGAGTTGGTGTTTTGCTTCCACCTTTGAGTGCAGGGTGGTAAAGGAGGCATTGATGCTGGCTTTCCATTTCCTAGCATTAGAACAGGGACAGACCCATCCAGGAAAAGCATTTCCCTGTCCTCTTCCCTTCAAGCTGATTTTTGAGGTCAGAATCTGGAAAGGGACAGAGAGGACACAGGTGGAGGGAGGGATGCAGCCCATGCTAAGCACTAAGGGACCACTCTGGGGATCCTTATTGATGAGGATTCTGCAGCCTTTGCAGATGGGTGGGCAGGCCTGTTCCTGCCCCAGGATTCTGGGCATGTGACAGGCTGGGAGCCTGGGGCACAGGCTGGGGTCCACATGGGTCTGTCTGCCAGTGGAAAGCCTGGGTCCTGTGGGAGGTACAGACAGACAGAGAGAAACAGAGGTAAGTGGAGACAGAGAGCTCAGAGGCTGGGCAGGGAGGTCTGGACGCTGAGCAGGCCTCCCTTTCTGAGGCAGGAAGGACTGGGTGGCTCGGAGCAGGACGCTCCCCAGTCTCCACTTCCTAGCCTAGGGCAAGCATTGGGCTTCCTCTTCAGCTCTCCAGGATCTCAAGGAGCTGCCGCGGAATCCTGGCCCTGGGCCGCAGTTTCCCCAGGAGGCTCTGCCAAGCCTGGCACCTTGCAGCCCGGCCTGGGCTCTGTCAAGGCCCGAACCGGACTCGGCTCCAACTCAGAGGCCGGCCCAGCACTTCCCTGCCGCCGCCGCCCCGCACCCGGCCACCGGGCTTCCTCCCTGTCCTCACCCCTGACCTCCGCGGCCGACTTCGAGGCGCTCCAGGCCGGGTCCAGCGCCCGCGGCCCCCTGGGCCAGGACAAGGAGGGCGGATGAGCAGAGGGGCTGTACCCAGGACCTAAAGGTGCGAGGCCGCGTGGTGGGCATGGTCGGGAAGCCGAGCGTGGGCCTGTGAGGCGCGTGTGCGCCTGCGACCTCCGGACCGGGGCTCCCAAATGAACGGCGCGCACGGCTGGGAGCGGGGCTCTGCGGGCGGGGAGCCCGCAGCCGGGGGTCCGTGGAGGCTGCTGCCTGGAAGCGGGCGCCGGCAGCGGGTAGCCAGGCCTGGTCGTGGGGCGCCCTAGTCTTCGGGCACGGCGGGGCCGGGCGAGCCCTCCTGGTTGTCGAGCCTCGGCTGAGCCGGGCTGCTCGCCCTTGCTTCCCGCCTCTCTAATCTAAACCATGCGGGGCTCCCAGCCCCTACCCGGCTCGCGGGGCCCGAGGGCCAAGAGGAGGGCACTGGGCCGCGCAGTGGAGGAGCCGGCTGCTCGCGTGGGGCTCGGGGTCCTGGGGACCGCGACGCCGGGGAACCCTGGAGCCCCCCTCCCTGGGGGACAGCGGGCGCGAACTGATTGACAGCGGCGACGTCAGCGCGGAGGGGGGGCGGCCCCAGAGGGAGGGAGGGAGGGGGAGGGAGCTGAGGCCCCAAAGTGCAGCCTTGGAGATCAAGGGCCCGCTCCAGAGCCGGGATGTGTCCAGCCCCGAGGGCACGGCGGGCAGCTGGACCCTGACCCAGCGGCGCGGAGTCGGAGCCCCGGCCGTCCCGCGCTCCTCGGACCCGAACCTGCAGGGGACCTCGGGCCGCTGGCGCCTCCGCATGCGGCACCGCAATTAGGGTGAGTGTTGGTTCCAGCCGAGTGGGGACCAGCTGGGCGTGCGGGGCTGGGGCCACAGGGGCTCAGGGTTAGGCTGCGGGGTCGGACAGGAGGAGAAGCTGGAAAGGGGCGAGTCTCGCGACCCAGAGAAGAACTTCAGGGGCGGTCAAAGTTGCAGGAAGGCGGCGCGAAGTGCCTTGGGTCGGGCCGCCGCCTCGGCCAGACACCCAGTTGTTGGGGCACGAGCCGTTCTCTCTGTGTAACGCGACGAATTGGGTCTAGGGACCCAAGAGCATGGAAATATCGATAGCGCCAGCACCCTAAGAACAAGGCCGTGACAGGCGGAGCGGTGGCCTGGAAACTGGTGTTTGCAGAATATGCAAGGCCAAGGAAGAGGGCCCCGTACTGAAGCGAAAATTCATGTAGAAATGTGAGCGATCAGAACACTGGACTCAGAGCCTTTGATGCAAGACTAGTCAAAATTAAAACAAGGAACATGATATATAAATAATGATCGATGATTAAAGATTATTAGAATGTGAATACTTACCAAAGAAAGGGCTAATCGGCATAACTGATATAACACGTGAACTTTCAAATAATACAATCGTAGTAACTTTCAGAGTCAAGCTGAATCAAGTGAAAATAGTAATCACGATTTTTAAAAAGATTAAAGCAAAGTAATTCTAAATGGAGGAACAATGTAAGGACTGTTGTATTAAAGCCAATTGCACTAATATAACGTATAGTAATAGTGTAACAAATTACTGAACTGTTGGAAACTAGGAAACGAACTGTAGGAGAAAGATGAACAATGAAAATACTATTAAGGGAAATATTATTAGTGGTAGTGATATAATAATATAATGTATTATTGATACTATAGCGAGCTATTAAAACATATTAACTAAAATCTTAGGAGCAATAGTAATGTAAATAAAGACACATTAACAAGAATTGCTGGAGTAATATGACAATTTATGACCAATGTATTAATAGTCACAAGAACATTATAAATAATGGTTGAGTAATAAGAAGTATTGTACCAATGTGATGAAAAATAATCAGAGTATTAAGAGCTACAGCAATATTACAAAGTATGACAAAACAGCAAGAAGTAATGATGTGATGAAAAATAACTAGCGAGTTAAGATCTGTAACATTACAAATAATGACAAAGTAACAAGATACCGTCAGGGTGTGTTGAAGAATAATACCTGGAGTGTTATGAGCAAGCCTAACAAAACAAATTGTGGTTAGATAACAAGAAGTATTATAAGGATGTGAAGAAAATTAACATGAATTTTCAGAACAGTTATATGACAAGTTATGGTAAACAAGAAGTTATTGAAATAGCGTGGCAAAGTATAAACAAAATGAAGAGCAAGCAACGGAAACGTATTAGGGATATAAAGCAAAAATTAAAAAATGATAATAGATTAACGTGACCTATTATACACTATGTCAACTAGATATTGGTAATAGTATTATGAATGTGCCAGGCGACCCTGAAATGTGTCAGGAAAACAACCAATTTAGTAACAGTAAGCTAACGAATCAAACCAGGACTTTAACCATACAGTATTAAAGATACAAAGGAGTAATAATCCACGCGATAGGATATTCTCAAAATTCCAAAATACTACTGACCAAAATACTACTCTTATAATAAGGACAATTAAAATATTAAAAAACAGTACGAAATATTAACAATTCCCCTAGTGCAAGAAACATACCCCCAGTAACCTAAAAGTGAAATGAAAAATGCTGTCGTCTTTGGAAAACGAGGCTACTGAAAGCAACAGACCCCATCGCAAAGGGAGCGGAGGCTGCGGCGCGGAGGAGTGGATGTGAAAGACCAGCGCGGACCGCTACCCGTGGCTGAGTGCGGGACCCCGCGGTGTGGGCGGCCGAGCGCGCCCAAGCTCGAGGTCCGAGAGGACCGCGGGGACGGCCGCCCCGGGCCAGCCGGGTGGGGAAAAAAGGAAATTGGTGGGAAGGGGGCAAGCTGTCGCGAGGTTGGGATGTGGCTTCGTGGCGGAGAGAAAAGGAAGAGGCAAACCCTGAGCCTCGGAAGGAGAACACCGCGCAGGCCTCGTGCCCAGTCCGAGCTGTGGGGCCCGCGTCAGCGGACGCGGGCCGTGAACCAGCTCCTCACCCGGCAGGACTGAGAGCGTAGGACTGAGAGCGCAGGGCGCGAGCCGCAGGGCTCCGCTGCACGGCTCCGGGTGTGAGAGAGCCCAGCAGAGGACCCCTTGGCCATGCGGGCCAAGCGCGAGACGGCCCCTCCTTGCGACCCCGCAGGCCGCCACATCTGGGACCAGCCGATCGCTCGGTCGCTGGCGCCGATCCCGCCGGGGTCCTAGATATAGTTGGACCCAGCGCGCTGGCCAGAGTGGGCAGCTACCCTATTGGGGCAGCGTCCCCCTGTGTGGGGACTCCTGGGTTTCCGAGGCTCGGCCCGCGTTCGCACGTGGCCCGAGGCGGGTGCTGGCGCTGGCCATGTCCAGCAAGTCTCACTCTCTGCGGGTTGTGGCCGAAGACCGGCCCGCCTGTCAGACTTATCTTTATGGGTTTTTCCCAACCCGGAGTGGCCCCGGCCCCTTTTTATCTCCTCGGTTGCACTTGGCTTGTTTACTTTGCGAGGCCCTGGGAGTCGAAGTCAGAGCCCGGGATGAGGAGGCCTCTGAACAGGATGGGCGAGAGGCCTGAGCCCGGGGATGCTCCAGGAGGGCCCCGGGAGAACGGGAAGAAGGTAGGAAGAGAAAGGCGGAGCATTCCACCTCAAGAGGGGCCGCCAGACCTACAGAGAGCCCCGCTGGAGCGCCCAGGTCCAGCAGGATGGGGAAGAGCAGGGAGGTGGAAAGGCGAAGCGGAGCAAGCCGGGCACACCCCTAAGGGATGCTTCGGGCAGGGAGCAGCCATCTGCCTAGGCGAGAGAATCAGCCAAGACACCCGAAGAAATGTAGCTGTGCCAGGCAGGTCTAAGAGGTTCCTGTGAATGGGCCCAGCCTACTGGCCTGGTCCTTCGCTGGGAAGGGTGTGGGTCTTTAGGCCCAAAGCAGAGCCCTGTGGCGCTAAAGTGTGCCTGAGTGAGCCTGTGAATTTGAACCCGAGCGCCAGGCAGGGGAGGCCTGGGCAGAGGGCAGAACCTGATCAGTCACCCAGGAGAGTGTGGCTGCTCAGGCGGGTGGGATGCTGTGTGAGGGGCTGTGTTTCGGTGTGACCATGTCTGTGCCAGAATGGGAAGAGGATGTGTGTGGACGGGGACTGTGTTGGAGTGAAAGCCTTTGGTTCAGGAAGTCTCTACCTCAGTGCTGTCTGAGGGGTTGGGTGAGGGCAGATGGGTGAGCTGGGCCTGAGGGCCCGAGGACCTCTCTGCACACAGGTGTGGAGCTGCAGGAGCCTGGGCCCTACCCTCCAGCCTGGCTCTCCTTTCCTGCATGGCCAGGAAGTGTCCTGGTTGTCCTGGGCCCACAGAGAGGCCTGGACCCCAGTTATTGGGGAACAACCGAGAAGACCCAGGCCTCAGGCTCCACTGGAGCCCAGTAGGAGGGAGGGACTCGGGGTGCAGCTGTGGCAATGCTGAGAGGGCGGTCCCTCCGCTAGACCTACTCATCACAGAACCCCACACCCAGGGGCAGGCAGACCCTCCCAGGTCCACAGCCTGAAGGGAGGAGGCGAGGGACCTGCCCTCCTTGCGGGCTCCCTCCTCCAGCTCAGGAGGGGGCGGGGTCCACGTGCTCCAGGGCGGCCTCGGCTCCCCGCACGAAGTCCCGGGATCGGCTGGAGAGGGCTGCGGGGCCTCTGGCGAGTGTGGACCTGGGCGAGTGATTCGTTGTGTGCTGTGCCCGCAGGAGATGCTGCAGGATAAGGGCCTGTCCGAGAGCGAGGAGGCCTTCCGGGCCCCGGGCCCAGCGCTCGGCGAGGCCAGCGCAGCCAACGCCCCCGAGCCCGCGCTGGCAGCGCCTGGCCTCAGCGGAGCCGCGCTAGGCAGCACCCCTGGCCCTGGGGCCGACGTCGCCGCCGCCGCCGCCGCCGCCGCGGAGCAGGTAGGGCTGCGCCAGCCGTCGGGTAGAAGTCGGGCGTCGGTCTGTCTGCGGGGTCGCCTGTGTCCGTCATTCCGTCCGATCGTCGACAGGACTTGCTTTCAGGGGGACCTGGCTACGTTCAGGACGGTCTGCCTGTTAGTTCTCCACTGAACAGGGCTCGCTTTATCTGCCTTCTGGGTCCTTCTCCACTTTGAGCCCTCGGGGTTACTGTGGGACAAGCAAGAGTTAGAGCTAGAGATAGAGGAGAGGGGCAGTAAGAACGAAGGAGACCCCCGGAGCATCGGAGCGAGCCTTGACCAAGTGTCCAGCTCCAACAACCCGTAGAGGGCCTGGGACCGAACGGCGGGCAAGAGAAGGCGACCCCGCCGGTGCGCACGGGAGCCGCTGCGGGGCTCCAAGGCCCCTGGGACGTCGTCGAGGGCTTCACAGTGATAATCGAACGATCACAGCGCGCGGGATGCCGCCTGGGGATCTGTGTGCACTATCTGCAGGCGCGCACCTGGCCGAGGGTGCGTGCGCCTCTCCCTGTCTGTGTCTGCCCGGGGAGCCTGTGGTGATGGCCCGCCACGGAAATGTTCATGAGTGTGCAAGAGTGTCGTCTAACCTGCGCTGGCCACTATGTGTGTCCTCTGCGGGTTCCTCCGTACGTGCAGCTTCAAAGGAGGGAGTTTTAGCCACCGATTAATTCTTTTAAATTCACGAATAGTTCAAAATCATTCTGTGAAACGAAATCTGGAGCCGTGGGCTCCGGGCAGGCAGGGTTCCGCACAGCTCTTCGGGTCTGGTTCATCTTTCCTCAGGCTCCGCGTGGAGCCCTGGGCCAGGCAGACACAAGTTTCTCTCCCTCCCATCCCCAGACCATCGAGAACATCAAGGTGGGGCTGCATGAGAAGGAGCTCTGGAAGAAGTTCCACGAGGCCGGCACCGAGATGATCATCACCAAGGCGGGCAGGTCAGCGCTGCGAGATTTACTTCCGGGGATGGCGGTGGGGAGCAATGGGGACCAGGGGGGTCCCTTAGAAGTCCTCTCGGCCCCAGCCTGGTGGCCTGTGGGAGTCCTCTCTGCCTCCTCCAGCCTCAGTGCCACCTCCCTCCGCAGCTTGGGACTGGGCCGCCAAAGCCCGCAGGGGGCCACCGCAGCCACCCGGGGCTTGCGGGAAAGACCGAGAGGGAGGGGCAGCGCTATGCAAATGAATCCAAACAGGGATGGCGACGCCCAGAGTCCCAGCTCCAGCACTTTTGGCCCCCTGGGGGGCTACTCTGCTCTCCTTTCTTTGAGGACCTGAGGAGGTTTCTCAGGAGTGCATTGATTGCGGACCCAGAGATGCCTCTCAGCAGATGGGGAGAGGGAACTAGATTATGCCCTTCGGTTTTCATACATTTTCGTGAGTGACTCGAACCCCAGGTTTCTCATCCCAGGGGCACCGCTCTTCTGTTTCCATCCCCATCTCAGGCCAACGGGAAAGCACCACGTTGGGCTCCCTGTGTGTTGGGGGAGCGGCTCTCGGTGGCTGCCAGAAAAGGATGATTTATAAAGTGGAAACATCTTTAAAATGCGCTGGTGTCTGTGGGAGAGAACAGGGAGGAGAGGATGAGAGGAGGAAGACTCACTGGGGGTTGAGTGAGAGATTCACTGGGGCTGGTGGGGAGGGGGCTGGAGTGTGGAGGAGAGCGGTTATCAGGTGAAGGCGGATTGCTGTAGACAGAGACGCTGGCAAGTTCAGGTTCAGGAACTCCCTCCCCACCCACTCTGTCCCCTTCACATACACACACTTGATTTCGGTCCCTGGGGACAGAGTAGGTGTGAAAATGTCCCTTTGCCTGGATGTGTCTCATAATTGAGATTCTGAAGGAATAAGATGATGAAATCTCGAGTGCCAGGAATTGGGAGTGAGAACACAGTGGGTGAGGGATCCAGTTCCAACTCAGCTACTTTCATCTGTGCAACCTCAGACAAGGTACTTAAGGGTCTCTGCTTAAGCACCCTCCCCACTCCATCTGTAGAAGAACAGGTCTTGCCTCATACATTGTATGGAAAGCACTGAGTTCCTGACACATGCAAGCACACAAGAAGTGCTAGTGAATAACATTAGCAATAATTAGAGAAGTGTCTGGCATCCCACTCAGTATTTTCTTCTACTTTTTAGAGAACTCAGCTCTGCTGAACCGCTTAGGGAATGATAGACTATTCAAAGGAAACAAAAAGTCGGTTGGTTTGCTGTGTGTAGTGTGTGGGGTGCTGTGGTCCTTCCTGTCTCTGCTCACTGGCAGGCCTTATAAAATTTCCTTTATTTTGTTGAGGTTGGAGGTCTGGGCACTTGCCCACCCTCAGGTCTTAGCCAGGGAGGTGGCATCACCACTCAGGGCCTCTATCAGGGAGAAAGTAGGTTTATTTTAGAGCCTGAGCTTGCTGCATTTTGGGGATGGAGATAGGGAAGGAAGACTCATGAAGGGGCTGGCAGAGGTGCCACATGGAGTAGGCATTGAGGACAGTGGAATCCAGGTGTCACAAGCCCTGCCTCTTTCTGGCTGAGTGCACTTGGGCAAGTCACAGTCTCCTTGTAGCTCAGTGGTGTCAGGGAAATGGTGACCGTAGACCTATCTGCTGTCCTTTCCTTTTCTATCACTGTGAGACTCAAACCAGGGAATCACATGGATGATGGTTGGTAAATGGGTAATCCACTTGATCAAGTGTGAAGGGGAATGGGGCTATTCCTTGTGCCTGCTGGTGTGGAAAGAAGGTAACAAAGAGAAAGGTTCAGAACTTCCATTTTTAGGCAGCAGAAATAACCTTGTCTCTTGAAAATAACTGGTCAGCATGTTCTCCGGGCATGTCTGGCCTCTGGCATTTTAAACAAAAGGCATTTTATGGTTTTCCTCAGTGGTGTTTCCTGCATCTGCATAGGTCCTCCTCCTCCCTCTCCCAACACATACACTTATACATACACTTCCAGAGGTGGCCAGCTTCGGGTAGATGTTTGTGCTTGATCCTAGTTGAGGCTTAGAGATGGACCCTAGGGAATTATGATAATATTTTTTAAATGGCTGTGATGATGTTGGCCAATTATGGATCCATCACAGCCTTTCACTTCTCTGGCAGAAACTTATCCTTGCATTGGGTCTGGTTCTTAAGAAAATCACTAGTCTCATGCCCCCAACCCCTCACCCCTCACAGACCCCATTTCCTCCTTCATAGCTGCCCCCTCCTTCAGCAACCACTGTATTGCTCTGATTTACTCTGATTTACTTTACTGAGCTGTGGTTCTTCAACATCCTGTCCAGTGCCTCTCCCCGCTCCCCAAATTCTGTATGCCTCTACTGGAACCCTTCTTGGTACACTTCCATTTGTCAGTCTGGGCCTTGCTGCTAAACCTGGAATCATAGCTTCCTAGATGGCTAGAGCTGGAGGAGAACCAAGAGAACACACACCAAACTCCAGAGAAGGGAAGTGAGGCAGTTACCAGGTCTACACAGGGAAACAGATGAGGCACCCCACCCCCAGAACACAACCCCTACTTTGATAAGTTCCCTTGATTGCTTTTTTACGGGGTCCTATTCAGTGTGGATTGTGGCTCTGCCCTAGAGACCCTGGCTGATTAGGGACATGATAACTGCCATCTGGCTGGGCAGGAGCAGGCCCTGGAGAAGGGGAGCCAGAATGCTCTCAAGCCGGGTTGAGTTCTCGGGTCACAAGTTTTCTTCCTACCTTCGCCCTTTGGGTCCTTGAGAGTCTTGAAGGTCAACGGAGAGAAGAATCCCTCTCACTGGATAGTGACTCTGAACTGCCAAACAATTTGGCCTGGTGGATAAAATGCCAACCACGGTGGGAGCCACCAGTTTCTGAATACTCAGCAACCTCCATGTCAGGTGTGAAATGGGGGACACAGCCCTCCACAGCCTGTCTCAGTCTCTTGGATCTCTGTGTCCAGAGGGTTCATGCTGATAACCGCAGACAGCGGATCCCTCTCTTGGCCTCCCCACATCCCTGCCAAGCTTGATACATGTGAGAAACTGCATTTTCTCCCAAACATAGATAAAAGTGAGCTCCACAAAAAAATTCAAATATAAACCTCCCCGAAATGAAAATTGCCTAACCATCTCACTGCCCTACTCCTAGGTCATGGTTTTGCCACCAGATAAATCTCCACTATCAGCCTTCATAGCCTGTTGAGTTCAATGTTGCTTGTGTTAGTGACAGTGAATTTGCGTTTGAAAAATGAACTACCGATGAGAACTCCTGTTGAACCTGTATTGTTTGTTATTCTGAGGCAAGGATTTGGCCCGGCTTAATCCGGGGCTTCAAAGCCAATTGCCCTCACTCTGTATACAGAGCGTCAGAGCCCAGTGGCGTGGATGATAAGAGAAGTAAGGGTTGAAGACACTGGGAAAGTGGGTTGGGGAGAGAGTGCTTTGATCTCTTTTTAAAGTATTTTCTGAAAGCAAAAGTCTATCAGAAGGAAGTGCCTTAAAAAAAAATCTAAGAGAAGCAACTGATCTTCCAAAACAACATCCATTCCACACACTCTCACCCCTGCCCCTCCCTCAGGGAAAAGATTTCTTAAATATGCTTTGGGTGAATTAGAAAACTGTGTGTGTATGCCTCTGTGTATGTGTGTGTGAAATGTGGGAATCGATTTATTAGCTTCAAAATCAACTCACTTGGCTATAAAAGGCTTGGTCTCAGTGTAGGTGGCACCAGCAGCCCCACTCCAAACCCCAGCCTTGGACGCTGGGCCCTGGGCTCTGGGCTTTTCCCTGCACACCCAGGATTCCTCCTGAAGAGTGCCCGCCCCCACCCTCACATCAGGATTGGAGAAACAAAGGGTTTTCAGGGGACCCCTGCCGTTTTACTGCTGTAGGGTTCTTTTCAGACTCTGGGCTCCAAGGCGCCTGTGTATGTGTACACACATATATAATTTTTAACCTAAATGTATTGAAGTGGAACATTCCTACAGAAGAGTCCACGCGTCTTAAGGATGCAGCTTTACAGACTTCCACAAAATGAACACACTCGTGTAACCTTCATCCAGATAAAGAAATAGATCATCACCACCACCGCCCCAGAATCCTTGTGTGCCTACCCAGTCAGCGCCATCCCCACCCTTGAAACCACTCTCTAGACTTCTGACCCCTTCCGGCTGGTGTTCCCCTACATTAAGGGAGGGTCCGTGTAGCTGTTACTGGAGTCCCCAGGGACCTCCGAGAAAGTCGGGGCTGCAGAGGGGTTGGGGATTGGGGGACCCTCCAGGTGGAGAGAATCTAGGGGTATCCCGTAGTCTCTGTCCCTCTCCCCAGGAAGGGCGCTGAGAATAAGCGCCTTGAATTTGGCCACCGCTTTGGCCGGGGAGCTCCCGGGGCTCTCGGAGCGCAGCTAGAACTTGCGTGTTCCCTCTCAGCAGTGAGTTCGCAGTTATGGGTTTGTTGCCAGAATTAAAAAAGCCCCAAACCCTTGCCCCGCGCCCCGCACGCCTCCAACACCGAGAAATGTCCGAGGAAGCTTATCTTAGCAGTTCATTCTAAAGCCATTTCCGAGTATGAATAGATAAAGGCTCCAGCCCCGCACCCTTTCAGAGCCTGTTTCATGATCAGAGGAGAAGCCCCGGGCTTTCATCTCCTCCCGGGCCGGCGAGCAGGCGGCTTGTTTATTCCCCTGGCGGAGCCGTTTCCGCGTGTGCCGGGGGGAGCCCCCATCTGTCTGGGGGCGCGGGATCCCGACGCGGCGCGGGGAACTAGGGGAGCATGGAGACCGCGCTTGGGGCGCGGAGAGAAGGTGCCGGGCAAGTGGAAAGGGTGCCGAGGGGCTGAGAAGAGGGAGGGACAGGAGGACGGGGTGGGAGCAGGGAGAGGGTGGGGGGCGTAGAGAAAGGGTGCAGGGAGGGGAGCGGAGGAACGCGCAGGGAGAGGGCTCGCCGGGGCGGACCCAGAGGTAGAGCGCGGAGTGTCGGGGACAGGCGGGCGTCACCGCCAGCGCTGGTGGCAGGGCCTGTGTGGAGACAGGCGGCACCCGCAGTGCTTTCCTTCTTGGTCACCTCCCCCACCCCAACACACAAACAGGGAGGCGTTGCTTTCCACCGTAGGGTGTTGGTTTTCAGGTACATTCTATGCCATAAATCACAGAAACAATTTACATCTCACTCCATCATTTCAAACCTTTCATTAGAGAGGCAGAGCTCATAGGAAGTCACAGCTCCCAAACCCAGCCTGGCCTCTGTCGCCTGAGGCATGACACACTGGTGAACACCCCCAAGTCAGGCATCTAGGCACCAACTTTAGTCCCTTCAGGAACCCAAGGGCAGATGCCCATGAGGCCTTGAATTCTCCCCTCGACCTGGGCAGGAAGCTGATGGAGGGGACAGAGAGGGCCTCACCTTCACAGGCAGCCCTTCCCCAACCCTGGGTGGACCCTTCCTCCTTCTGGAGCCACCTAGGCAGGGAAATGATAGTGCTTAGGGCCCCCCACCCCACCCCAGAGTGGGCTCTGCATGGCTCAGAAGCAGTCCCCCAACTGGACCCTGCCAAGACCTAGACATCTGTTGCATTGAAGGCAATGGAACTGCCTGAGGCAGTTCAGCCCCAAGCAGAGGGCTTTTGAACTCCTCATTCAGACCAGACATCCTAGTCCCTCAGCTCCTGAGCGCTGATGCCTTAGATAGAGGGGAACTGGTGGGCAGGGGACGCGAGGCTGGGAGGTACTCCCCCTTCCTGCACGGATGCCACATCTCCTTATCAGTCAGGAATCTGGCCTATGATCAACTTCCAGGAGGGGCCAGGTCCTAAGACACCAGCTGGGGCTGCAGAGAGCAGCCTCCTCAAAGGCCTTGCCGAAAGCACTCAGTCAGTGTCAGCCTGGCCTCCTGAGCTGTGGAGATGAAGCCCAGCAGGGAGAAGGAGAGGGGAAGGCCAGGGCCCCTTAGCCTCCTCTCAGCCTAGGCTATGATGCCTGCCAAAGTGGCAGAGAGCCCTTCGCTCCCAGCCCCCTGTGTGGACACTGGCCCTGGAGGGAAGCCATGGCTGCCCTCTACTGTTGCCACCTGGAATGATGACAGGAGACAAGCTGAGTGCAGGGCCCCGGTGCCAGGCCAGCCCAAGTATGGCCAGAACTGCCCCATTTTGTGGCTGTTTCTGTGGCAGTTACAAAATGGTGGCCTGGAGAGGGCAGGATTCTTGGCCTCACCCCAGGGAAGGGGGAGGTGAGGCAGCTGCTGCCCTTCCTGCTTCAGCTGTAGGCCCACCAGGAGAGAGGCAGGGCCGGGAAAGGGTGGTGCAAGCTCCAGCTGCGCCCCCAGGCCCCATAGCGGGGCTGGTAAGTGGGAGGCAGGGTTGGGTTCCTGAGCCCCTCACTTCCCCCATTCCTGGAGAGGGGGCGGGGTGGACATTTGAAAATGCTTTCAATTGACATCTGAGACAAATTCTTCCACACGGTTTATAAGTCCCTAGACTTGCAGCTAGAACTTCCCTCCTCCCTCCAGGCACGCACACATCCACACATGCGCACTCGCACACCCGCTCACATGTGCCTGGGCACACACACCCCACATCCCCACCTCCCCGCCCTGTAGTGCTTGCACAGGCCTCTCCTCCAGCAAGAGAGGGGCACAGGTGGGGCTGGGTGGGGCGTGGGCTGGCAAGGAAGTGAACCCTCTGCCTCAGTCGGGGTCCTGGCCTGGGCTTAGGGCCTGCCAGCTTATAGAGTCCTTGATCCCTTCTGGAAGCCCTGTCCTGTCCAGGTAAGCTGGTGCCCCTGGTGACAAAATAGGGGCCTCTGATAATCTGTTTGTGGCATCTTGGATAGCTTCTCCAGGGTCCCATACTGTCTTGGGTTAGTAAGAGGCAGAGAACCACCTGCTGGTTGTCCCAGAGTGGACCAGCCGGGCAGTGGCACAGCTCAGTGGGGCTTAGTGTCTTCATTGTGTCTTCAGCTGGGTTTGGATCCTGTTTCTCTTGGGGAACACCTTTGTGGGAGATCAGCTGGGGGTGGGGGATGGAGTCTGAGGAGGATGGTGAGGAAGTTCCGTTCTTCCCTCTGCTGAAGTCGGGGACCTAGTGACCAGGGGAGGGAGCTGTGCCCAGCACGTTTGTGTATGCACTGTGCTGTTGTGTGTGCGTATGTGCTGAGGGGTGTGCGGAAGCCCCCTCTGGAATGTGCCCTGAACCTCAAGGCCCTGGACAGCCTCAGCATGGGCTGCAGGAAATGGCAAACTTTCTGGGCTTTGGTGAACCCATTTTCATAGAAGTAGGTCATACCACTTCTCCATTTACTTTGCTGAGGGTGCAGTGCAGCAGGGGTCTGTGGTCATTCACGCAGCAATCTATGAGATAGGTGGTAATGTTATCCTTGTTTTAGAGATAAGGAAACCAAGGCACAGAGAGGTTCAAGTAAGTTGCCTAAGGCTTGTCAATGCGGTCCAGGCTGTGACCATGGCAAGTGGTTTCAGAATCCCTGCCCTCTCTTATCCATGAGGCTCCTGGACCGACTTTCCCCTGATACTCAGGGTGCACAGGTCCGGGTGAGGTGTTCACAGGGAGAAATACCCCTGACAGATACACCGGAAGAACCCAAACCTAGCAGGGTTTTGGACGGCAGTCTCCTGTTTTCCCGCGAGCTGGTTTTAGGCCTAAAGGTTTCCACAGAGGCATGACCCAGAGGAGGCAGCCCATTATTTGTGGAAGCAGCTGATGGGGGTTTCCGGCCCCCTATAATTGCACCCCAGAACTTCAGTTGTGTCTGGGCTGGCAAAGGACAGGAGGGAAATTAAGGCAGCAAGGTTGGCGTCAGAATCTGCTCCCACAATCCTGACTGGGTCTCTGTGCTTCAGCTGCTCACAGGCACTAGCCCCAAGTCTTAGGGAATCATGGGGGAGTGGATAAGTGAATTTGGGAAATGGGGTAAACTCTCCTCCTAGACACAGACTGAGAGCTGCAGGGGCTCAGAGACAGCAGCCAGTGCCACCTTTTCCCTGTGCAGCGCGGGCAGAGGGGGAAGTGAGTTGCGCAGATCACACAGCTGTGACCAATGCTAGGATCGCTGGCCAAAAGGGCAGCACCTGTTAGTGGCCTTCTGCCCCCTTGCTCACTGTGTTCCACCTCTCCTGGTGCTCTGTCCACATGCTCCGCCTCACCCCTCGGCTCCCCCAGGAGGATGTTCCCCAGCTACAAGGTAAAAGTCACAGGCATGAACCCCAAGACCAAGTACATCTTGCTGATTGACATCGTCCCCGCCGATGACCATCGCTACAAGTTCTGTGACAACAAATGGTAAGTGGCCCCTCACCGCATGGCCCACCTTCCCTCAACTGCCCACTTGCCGCACGCCCCCACCTAGTGTTTTGTCTGGGGGATTTCTTAGCTACCTGAGTGACTGCCCAGGTCTGCAGGCTGGAGTTCACTGCCTGGAACTGGCCTTGCAGAGGCTGAGGTGGTCAGCAAATGTCCGCATGCCTGCTGCAGGTGGGGCTGGGGTTGGGCTGAAAACCAGCTGCATGTTTGGGAGTTTGGTGGATTGCAAGGGTCTGTACTCTCCTTATGGCCATGGACAGTCAGGACTTGGTGACTATGCTATCAGGTGACAGACAAATCATTAACACTGGCCAGATTTAGACTCTGTCAGTGCTTCACTGTGGGGAAGATGGGAGCAGTTCTCTTGGGGACTTTAAGAGCAGGGCCATTACCTGGTGTGTGGAGGCACTCTCCTGTTTCTTCATGTTCCCCTTGGCTTCAGGCCCCTCCAGCCATCCAGACAAAGTGAGGCTCCACCAGGGGGCTGGTGGATAGGAACCTTTGGCAAGGGGCTGGGAGACATAGAGAGGTGAAGGCACAAAACCAAAAGGGGCCAGGTAAATAAATGCTGGGCTACCTTTCATGAGGCCAACTCCTTAGTCCCTGACTGACTGGGAGCTCAGAACAGCGCTCCAGGAGCGAGCAGCCAGCCAGGACACTGTGCTCCGTGGCAGGTGAGCCACAGAGCTGGAGAGATTGGACTGAGGAGGCAGGATTTGGTGGCCACGTCCTGGCAAGGGCCATGCTTCTGTTTCTTCTCCCTCTCTGGGCTAGAACTCAGAGCAGGCTCTGGCTGTGGGGAGAGCTACCAATGAAGTTCTTACCATTGTTTTGGGGACTAGCCATTTGAGAGTTGTCTAGGTCCTCTGAGAAGCTCCCTCTAAATAATATAATTTATAACATGTGACAATCAGAATCATACGAGGTGTGGTGACTCATGTCTGTAATCCCAGCTACTCTGGAGGCAGAGGCAGGAGGAAGACTTGAAGGTCAGGAGTTTGAGACCAGCCTGGGTAATATAGTAAGATCCCTGTCTCCATAAAAATTTTAAAAAGTTAACTGAGCATGGGTTCCACGCCTGTAGTCACAGGTACTTGGGAGGCTGAGGCAGAAGGATTGCTTGAGCCCAGGAATTGGAGGCTGCAGGGGGCTATGATCATACCACTGGTATGGGTGACAGAGTGGGAACCTGTTTCTTAAAAAGAAAAAAAGTTTTTAAATTGTAAGTGTAAATATACACAGGTGTGCCTAAAGCTCCTCACAATATTTTTGTGATTAGCCCCAGTCCTTCAATTAAATGATCCCATTTCCCTGTAACCTCCCTCCTTTTTCTACTGCAGTAAAATCAAGGAGATTCAGAACTGCTGTCTCCTCCTCAGCATTCTCTCCTCTGTCCCTCACTCCTACTCTGGAAGTACTAATTTGACAATATGGTGGGACCAGCAGCTATTTTTTTCTCTGGTCAATGGGGGTTTGCTCCAAGAGGGGACAGGGAATCTGGCCTCACCCACCCCTGGAGTAATCGCCCGCTCTTATCTGCTCTGTTGGCAGGATGGTGGCAGGGAAGGCTGAGCCGGCCATGCCAGGAAGGCTGTATGTCCACCCGGATTCTCCTGCCACAGGGGCCCACTGGATGCGGCAGCTGGTCTCCTTCCAGAAGTTGAAGCTGACAAACAACCACCTGGACCCCTTTGGCCATGTAAGGATGGGGGCTGCCTGGCCTCGGGAGGCAAGTCTGGGGCAGTATTAGGGATGGGAAAGGCCAGGATGGGGACGGGGAGAATCCACTCCGGGATCCAGCTCCAGGCTTTGGCACTCACTGACCAGTTTAGGGAAGGAGCTCAAGCCTCTAAGGCGTGCAGAGAGCTGGACTTCCTTCCCCACCACTTACTGGCTGGGTAACTCTGGGCAATTGTTTCAGACTTTTTGAGCCTCACTTTCCTTGTCTAGAAAATGGAGATGACCATATGTACCTTTTAAGGTTGTGAGACATAAATGAGAGGGTATACAGGAAGCACTTTGCACACAGGAGGTGCTAAATAAATGGCAGCTATGATGATAAAGGTGACCGGTCAGGTCTCAGCTTCAGTTCCCCAAAATCTTCCCTTGCTGGAACATAACACAAGGGGAGTAAGCCTTTTCGAGCAACAGTCACGGATGCATTCCGAAGCCCCTCTTTGGTATGTACCATCTGCCTGGCTTGACAGCCGCCTGCTCCTGGAAGGAAAGACCTTGCTCTGGCTCCCGTGTTAGCTCCTGCTGGGTTTGGCCTGGCCCTTACAGAAGAGTTCTGAAGCCCCAGGGATGCTGCTGACGCCCCATCCAGGCTGCCCAAGCTCATTCTTTCCCCATCTGGCCCTGGCAAGTCCACAAAAAAGAGATTTTTATGTGGAAATTTTTAGCTCTAGTGTGTGGCAAACAGAAGTCTGGGGACCTGGTACTATCCGCCAGGGCACAGGCCCCACCCCTCGAGACTGCCCATGGTTACTGCAGAAGTGCAGGGCAGGGGCAGTGGAGGCTTCGAGATGCAGGTGTGGCTGCTGAGGTTGCGAGGTGTGCAGGTATGTCCCGCTTTTACGCCCCAGTTCTGAAGCATAGTTCCTATGGAAAACTCCAGCCATGTTTCTTTTCTGAGTGATGGGTATGTAACTGGCAACGAACTTCTAGTTTTAATTTCTCAGAATCTGTTCAGTTCTCTTCTGAGTCATTGGTGAGCTATAAACAAGCAGCTAGGAGAATGCTTAATTAACGCCGTCAACTCCCGACTTACCTGGTTTGTGAGTCCCTATACTGGGTTTCCCATACAGGGCGGGCAGACTTCCAGTGGGGAGGATCAGCCAAGTTCCCACCTCCCCGAGCCCCAGGGCATTTCAGCCTAGAGGCAGAGGGGCTTCCTGGGTCTCCCAGGGTACCATCCTGGTCAAGACTTTGTTCCCAGTCAACTCCTACCTAACTTCCTGTGCTTGGCCAGGCTGTGGCACCAGCCTCAAAGGATAGGGAGGGTCTCTGTGTTGGGAGGCCAGGGAACCTGGCCTATGACTGCACACACACACACACAGACCCTATGGGGGGCGAATACAGAGCTTGGGGGGAGCTGCATCTTTGGGTGGCCATTTGTCCCTAGGGATCCAAGCCTGGAGAGGATCTTGGATGCGCCAGCTTGTTGTCAGGGCTACCAGCTGTGGGGATGTCTCAGAGGACTCCTCTTTTCTCCAACCTCTAGAAAGTGAGAGGGGAGAGGGTTAAGGGATGGAAAACTGGGCCTTCTGTAGGAAGTGGGAGAGAGTGCTCTGGCCTTCACAGCCTAGCAGTAGCTTTTCACAGCCTGGCTAACCTCTTCAGTGGCTCTCCCTGGGTCTATGAGTGGTTGGTGACAACCTGCATAGAGTCAGGGCCAGTGAGGCTGCTTGATGGGCTTGTGATGCTGGACGTGCCCCTGGCTACACCTGTCATGCCTGCCTGGGGCTTCCCTTGCTTTGGCCACAGGGATACTACCCACGGGAACTCAGCTTTCTCCCTGGATGAGTGGGACGCAGAGCATCTTCCTTCTCCCTTCATCCTCACACTTACCCATACTTGCAGTTTATTGGCTACAACAGCCCTGTGGGTGTGGCAGGGCCCAGGTACCATCTTGGACCCAGGCCTTCTGCCTCCCGGTCCAGTGTCCTGGGCTTCTCCACTGCCTTTCCGTACCCAGGGCTCTTGCTGCGGTATCTTCACCAATTTAGAGCACCCTTGAAGAGGGAGCAGCCTCTGGCCATTCAGACAAGGGCTGTGGAGGGACATATCAGGGCACAGCAACCCATTTGGATGTTGACTTTCTTCTGCCCCTTGGCCCGTGCCTGTGGGAGTGGTGAGCTCTCATTGAAGGGTGAAGGAGTCACCCTTCTTGGCTTCTCAGTGCAAGAGGCTGGGGAAAAGCCACATTGTATTGGGAATTGCCCTTCCATCTGCACAACCACTTCTACATTTTCAGCTTGCCCTGAAAGCTTCCAGGCCTCAAGGGACTTTCTCCAGCCACATCAGCTTGGACTTTTCCTAGGGATCCTCATGGTATCCCAGGAGCTTGAGCAGCTGCCTCCTATCGGCAGCCCTCACCCCCAACTCCTGCCCAAAGGGGTGGGCTCTCTCCTTGCGAAAGGGCAAGTTGAGAGCCCATGAGAGTGGCTGAGGTATCATCTTGGGGTCCAACAGGTAGACTCAGTGTCCTTCTAGCCTGGAGATCCCTGGGCCCAAGCCACCCCATTTCCTCATCCCCGGAGATGAGCAGGGTGGCTGAGAGCCCATGTGTCTGCTTGTGGGTGCATTAAGGCCTCAAAGAGCAGGAAGCCCTGACTGTCGGGGTCGGGGGTGTGGAACAGTCATTTTGGGATAATCCGGGTTTTCCTATAATTCAAGATGCCCTTCTTCCATGAATGCTGCTCTCCTCTGAAGTCTGAGGGCCTTAGGTTGAAGTCTTGGGCCTGGTAGCCTGTCCTGTGTGGCAGATGGGGCCCTGGAACAGGAACCTCTCAGACCACATGGCCAGAACCTCCTAAAAGACAGGACTGAGCTCTGACTAGAACACTCTTTGTGGGTTTTTGTTGTGGGATTAGGAAAGCCTTCACAGCAGAAGCCCACAAGAAATTTTCCAGTCCGAACCTTGGAGGGCAAGTTCAGGAGGGCAGAGGGAGTCAGCTCCAGTCCCGCGGTTGGGCCAGGCAGGAGCAGAAAGGACCATGGGGCTCGGGCTGGATGCGCTGCCTCCAGGTGGCCTGAATTCAGCTTTGCTTCTGCTGTTCTTCTGGCCACAGAAGCGGCCTGCCCACTGTTCCTTCCTGCCTGCCACTACTTCCCACACCCAGCAGGGTCCTGTGCCAGGCAACCATAAGATGGGAAGGGAAGCTGCTTCCCCCAGCTTTCTTCCTCTTCTCTTCTGAATAAGCTTCTAGAAATACCTGGGCTTCAGGAAGTCAGGGACGGCCTCACTGGGGCATAGGTGGGACCTGTATCCTGCAGCACCACGTGGAAATGGTGGCATGTGGGTATCCCAGATTGCTGAGGAGGGAGGGCCGGTTTATGATTTCTGACCCAGTGAGTCCAACTGTCGAAGGGGCCGCATTAGCCCCTGGGCTAGAGGTGTGGACTGCAGTTCCTCAGTCACAAAGTAGCACTCATTAGTCCCCACATAAATATGTGACTTCCTCCTCTAGCCACTGGGCTTCATAATCAGCATAGGCCTGACTGCCCCACCCTTAGCCCTGGGACTATCTTCGCACCCTCTTTGCCTAGGTAGCTACTCCTGAGCTGCGGGATCCAAGCTCAAATGCACCTTCTTCAGAGAGAAAGCTTGGGGTCCTCATTCTATGCTGTCAGAGCACTATGCAACTTTTCAAGCTAGTACTTGCCAAAGTTGTAATTTTGTACCTATTTGCATCTTAAAATTTTATTTATGAATAGGAAGTACTTTCACAAGCTTTAAACATAAATCATTGAATAAATTAAAATGTCTACAATACGACATCTCTTTCTACTTGTTCCTGATCCACTGTTGGTTTCAACCCCCAGTACAGGCAACCACAGTTAATTTCCTTTCAGCATTTTTGTTTTGTTTTTGCACACAGACAGAATGTGTAATCTGAAATCCCCTCTTTTACACACAAAAGGTGGCATAGTATGGAAACATTTTTTGCATCTTGCTCTGTAAACTTAATATCTCTTAGAGAATAGTGCATTCAGAGAGAGTTTCCTCATCCCTTTTGCAGCTGCACAGAATTATTATTATTTTAAATTTTTTTTGCGATGGAGTTTCGCTCTTGTTACCCAGGCTGGAGTGCAATGGTGCGCTCTTGGCTCACGGCGACCTTCACCTCCCAGGTTCTATCAGTTCTCCTGTCTCAGTCTCCTGGATAGCTGGGATTACAGGTGCCTGCCACTACGCCCAGCTAATTTTTGTATTTTTCCTTTTTTAGTAGAGAAAGGGTTTCACCATGTTGATCAGACTAGTCTCAAATGCCTGACCTCAGGTGATCTGCCTGCCTCGGCCTCCCAAAGTATTTTTCCTTTTTTAGTAGAGACAGGGTTTCACCATGTTGATCAGACTGGTCTCAAACGCCTGACCTCAGGTGATCCGCCTGCCTCGGCCTCCCAAAGTGCTGGGATTGCAGGCATGTGCCACCGCGCCTGGCCTGCAGCTGCATAGAATTTTATCGAATGATTGTTTTAGAAATCATGTAGCCAGCTCTTATTGAAGGAATTAGATTTTTTTTATTCTTTGCTCTTCTGATTAAGCTTGTACGTATGCCATTTTACACTGTGCCAAGTATATCTGCGAGATAAATGGCCTGTTCAAAGGGTACGTGGATTTGTAACTTTGAAACTATCACCAAATTCCCCTCCATGGGAGCTGTACTGATGTATATATTTCCACCACTGACTGTGGCCTTACCAATAAGGGTGGGAGAACAAACTTCTGGATTTTTGTCAGCTTGACAGGTGAAAAGTGGATACCAGTTTTAGCTTTAATTTGCATTTCCTTTATTATGAGTAAGGTTAAGCATCTTCTTTTAATAAATTTCCTCTCCTGTGAACTGCTGTTCTCATCCTTTGCTCATTTTTCTTGTAGGTTTTTGATATCAATTTCTAAGAACTCTTATAAATTAGGAGGATGTAGCTCTTATCTGTGATATGAGTTACACATGTCCAGGTTATCGTTTGTCGTTTGGTTTTGCCTGTAGTGATATTCCCATGCCGATGCTTTTGATTGAATTGATCAATCTTTTCCTTCTGGATTTTGGATTTTGAGTTATTGAAAGCCCTAATCCCCTCTTTACTTATAAGGGACTTTTCTTCTAGTATTTTATGAATTTATTTTTACATTTAAACCATTGATCCTTTTGGAATTTATCCTGGCCTTGATTTGAGGTGTGAATCCAATTTTTATTTTTTTCTAGAGAGCTATCCAGTTGTCCCAGGATCACTAATTGAGCGTCCACTTTCCTCCCCTGGTTGAGGTGCCTTATTTCTGAACACTAAATCCCCATATGAATGTGTGCCTGTTCACACGCCAGTCTTGTAACTGTTGAGACTGGATAATAGGTTTTAGTGTTTGGCAGGACTGGGCCTCCCTGATCTTCTTCAGAGTTTTCTTGGCTAGTCTTGTCTATTTTTTCACATAAACTTTAGAATAAGCTTGTAGTGTTTTAAAAAAAAAAAAAAAAAAAAAAAAGGAGCGTATTTGTATTTTTATTGGATGTGCTTTAAATTATAAATTTACTTAGAGAAGACTGATAGGCATCCTTTTCTATTTGCTGAAGGGTTTTCTGGTCCTTCAAGCGTATTCAGGTTTCCTTGAAGTGACCCTGCACGTTTCTCGTTAGGTGTGTCACCTGATTTGTTACCATGATAAATGCAGCCTTTCTTTCACTACATTTTCTCACTGCTTATTTCTGCTCAATTTCGGGGTTACTATGTGACTTCACCACCAGATAGCAAACCATGAGGTTTCCAATCACTGTGACATCCTAGTGCCTAACCATCGAGTCTGGCAAGCCAGTGGGTGTTGGTGGATGGTAAGTGCATGAGAAACTCCTGAAGGAGGTGGTAGTTAGATAGCAAAGCCACTTCCCCTGCCAAAGCTTATGCTGGATGTCCCCGCAAAGCTTATGCTGCAAATTTGCCAGTGGGGACCAAGAGCTATTTATCTCCCTCTTTCCTCCTTTCCTTCCACATTTGCTGATCCCTGACAATGTGCCAAGCCCTGAGCTCCAGATCAGGTCCCACCCTCCCCAGCCAGGTTGAGGTATGAACTCAGGCTTGGAAACTAGTCCCAATTCTGGCTGTGCCTGAAACTGGCTGTCTGATGCTGGGCAAATGCCTGTGCCTCCCTGACCCTCAGTCCCTCGCCCGTTAAAATAAGGGCAATAATAATTAATGCCGACTTTATACGGATAATGTAAAGACTAATTTTATGGTGCAGGTAAATGACTTAGCACAGGGCCTGGCACACAGGCTATGCTCAGTAAGTGCCAGCTGTGATTGCTGTTGCTGTGGCAGAGGGCAGGAAGGTTTGGAGGCCCCATGGTACCACCCCAGTGTTGCTCCCTGGGCGTGAGGCCTGAGGTTCCTCTGGCCAAGGCCTCTGGAGTGGGCTGATGGGCTCCCTGATTTCGTTCTAGTTTGAATTTTCCTTGGGCGCACCTCTTATCATCCTGGTCTCAGTTTTCTTTCTTTTCTTCTTTGGTGTTTAAGCTGAGATCCTGTCACTGTCCTAACCTCTTGCTAGGGCTGGGGAGGATCAGAAGGATGATGGAGAAGGTAGTCACAGAAAGTAAAATTATGATACAGGGTAAATCTGGTTTTAGTATCTGACAAAATGGACATTAGCCACACTGTTGAGGGGCTAGCATCCACATAATGTGTGTTCTGTGATGGACAGTAGGGCCTGCTGACCCAAGTCCTTTACAGTGTTTAATTGGCACCTTCTCGTGACCTCTGAGCTTGTTGAGAGTGGTGTGTGCTCTCTCACAGGCCATCTGGATCCTGCTGCAGACTGTGTCTCCAACCAGCTGTGTGTTCCTGGGCGAGTCACGTCTCCACTACCAGCATTCTGTTCCTCATCTGTAAAATTAGAGAGCTGGACACGAATGATCTCAATGGCCTGCCTCTCCATGCCCTAATGTTCTGTGATTCCAATGTAGATAGATCTGGGCTTTATTGGCCAAGCACGCTATGGCGATCTCTTGAGGAGAGGGATGTTTGGCGCAATTGCAGTTGTTAAAATAGAACAGGCTTCTGAATTGTGGCCAGAACATAATGAATCCCATTTCTGTGAAATGATGATGATGACGGAACCAGTCATGTAGTGGGGTTGTTGACGTGGCTGGCCCATTTGGCCCCATATCCTCTGCAGCAAATATAAATGTGAAACTCTGGCAAAGTAGTTTAATGTGGCGCCTGAGGAACTTCCGAGCAAAGCCAGGTGTGTGAGTCACTGAGTTGGTTTCACATTCTCCCGGCTGATGGGACTAAGGCTCGAGTTTATACTTGCCTTGGCTCAATGGGTGGGACTTTCTTCCAGATACTTGTCGAGGTTCTAGACTGTCGGAGTCAGGAGGGGTTTTTGGGACCACTTAGTCAAAGTCCCCACTTTATAGATGGGGACTCCAATGGTTGGAGAAGGAGAAGAGCTTCCTCAGGACTTGACGCTGGTGAACAGAGATCATGAAGGCGTCTGCACCCTTCTTGACTTCTCTATGACTGGGGTTACCCTCACCTAGTGGCTCCCACCTGCCCCTGTAGGACTGGCAGCTTCCCTCTGCAGGTTTCCCTGTGAGCCTGGTTGGTTCCCTGCCTCGGAAGGTGTGTTGGGCAGTCTCTCCATCTTAGTCATCAGGGACTTTGTCTGATGGGCTAAGGAGTTTGGCCTTTATTCCAAGGGTCAAGCGGGAACAATCAAAGGTGGATTGTGGATATAAGGCATTTATTGAGCCCTATATACTGGCAGCAGTCGTAGGAGGGGATATTGGGGGAAGAGGAGGAAATACAAAAGGCTCTGCTCTTAAGCAATGCACATCTTCCTGAATTTCCCAGAAGATTGTGAGCAGGGGAGTGAACTGATGGGATGTGTTGCAGGATGAAATGAAGAGAAAGTACACGGAAGTAGGGGGAGGCTGTCCCCGCAGCCCAGCCAGAGATGGTGGCGCGTGAAGCAGGGGTGTGCAAAGGGAATGGAGGGGCTTTTGTTTTACAGATAGAGTCACAGGAATCAGTCACTGAGTGCACCTGGAGGTGGATGACAGTGAGGAGAAAGGGAGTTGATGATGATACCCAGTGCTTTGATCAGCCCACGACTGCTCATGACTGTCCAGGTGTCACAGGAGCAGGGAGGCTGCTGCCACGTGTCCTAGTGTCCTGCACAACCTTCATGAGGTGCTGGTGCCTATGGCTCTATCCTGGGTTCTCTCAGTCCAGTTTCTGTTCTCCCTTTGTGCTGCCACCTTTGGAGGGCTAGAGTGACTGGGAGAGGCCTTCATGCCAAGGAGCTGGAACATAGAGCTCATGGGAGATCGTCTCTGTGCATGTTTCATTGCCACTTTTGACCTGGAAAATGCTTAGAGATGATCTCGTCTTTAGTGAGCAAGCAAAGACCAGAGAGGAGGGGACTTGCCCACGTTCCCATGGAGGGTTTGTGGCCGTGGCCCAGATCTTCCCACTCTCAAACCCGACCTTGCCCTCACTAGATCCTGTCTGGGGGCAAAGGAGCCTGGAGATACAAAAAGATAAAAGGTATGGCCCTTTCTCCTGAGGAGTTTAGAGTGTAACTGAAGGGAAAAGAAGAAATAGGAAGCCACTAGGATGCAGAATGACAGCCAGGTAGATAACGCATGAGAAGCAAGTTTCAGAACTGGGTGTTCAGAGCAGGCCCTTGAACCTGAGCCTTCCTAGAAGAGATGTTAGGCCCAGAAGGTGAGAAGAAAATGTGAAAGGAAGATCAAGACAGCAGAGGGACCTGCATGTGCAAAGGTGCTCAGGTAGAAACTGGGCATTCCTGGAGCCATCGGGCCACCTCCCAAGTATTCCATTGCTGGATCTTCTGGGAACGTGGGTCCTTTGTGGGTGCCTACAGCTCTGTGAATAGTGCACGGTGATGGAGTCACCTAAAGGGGCTGGGAGGTGTTTTCCAGGCCCAGTTCCTCTCACCACAGGAGCATCCCCAGTGTCCTGGAAAGGGACAAATAGCAAGGCCTCTCTAAGCGGGACCTGTGTCCTGTAGCCTCACTCTGCGTTCCTCACCTGGCAGGCCCCCAGTTGGGCGGCAGGTCCCCAGCTGCAGGACCTGCTTTGGGGTTTGGGGAGTTACGTACTCGCCTTGTGAGGGTCCAGAGGTTTGTCACTGAGGGCTGGTGGGGGCGTGGCCAGTGCAGAAGGCAGAAAGTGTGGTTCCTGCTGGATGGAGTCACCCAGCTCAACCGAGGAGCCCAGGGAAGGCCGGTACCCACAAGCCAGGTCCTGGCCCACCCGTTCCTCCGTTGAGCTGGCTCTCTAAGTTATCCCGGTGCCCCAGGGCACGATGAGAGCAGAGTCTTCCCAGACTAAGACTTTGGCCAAGACTTGCCATGGAAGAGCCTGACTCTGGCCTTTCTCGTGGCACTCTGGTCACTAACGGGTTAAACCTTTCATTAAGCGTCAGCACCAGGCCCCATCCCTGGAAACCTAGAAGGGCGGCAGCCCAACCACCAACCCAAGGAAAGGGCACTCCCAGCTACAGAGAAGGGAGCTCAGAGGGGAAGAGGACCCGAGGGCCCGCCTGGCCCGGCCAGGACAGAAACCAAAGGGTTAACAGAAGCCGCAGGGCTGATAAAATGCCCCAAATTCCTGGTCCTGCCTTCAATGGGGAGGGCGTCTGGCAAATGTCAACGATAAAAAATACATTTTAATGGCACATGATGCAGCTGCTACCGTGGGGCGCAGCCAAATGAAGCAGGTTTGGAGCAGCAACTACTGTGAGCAGCCCCAGGGGCTCTGGCGGCCACGCCTCCAGGGCGCTTTGCTAAGCTTTGTCCAGCTACGGCAACCCACCTCCCCCAGCCCATGGCATCCTCAAGGGCCCTTGGGATTGGGGGCCTCTTGCCTTCTATGGCATTATTTTAGGAACTGTGCCGTCTCCTACCTTGGCACCTTGAACACTTGAAGAGCTTCCCTGAGGGCTGGGAGTGGCCAGGTGGGAGTGGGCAGGTCTGAAGGCAGGATACATTTGGGTCTCCCCAGCACATCCTCAGCCAGCCTCTGTGAACATTGAGAAATGCATGAACAAGGCTAGGCACGGTGGCTCACGCCTGTAATCCCAGCACTTTCGGAGGCCGAGGTGGGCGGATACTTGAGGTCAGGAGTTCGAGACCAGCCTGGCCAACATGGTGAAATCCTGTCTCTACTACAAATATAAAATATTAGCTGGGAATGGTGGAGCACGCCTGTAATTTCAGCTACTTGGGAGGCTGAGGTATGAGAATCGCTTGACCCCAGGAGGTGGAGGTTGCAGTGAGCCGAGATTGCGGTACTGCAGTCCAGCCTGGGCAACAAGAGTGAGATTCCGTTAGAAAAAAAAAAAAAGAAAAAAAAGAAGAAAAGAAAAGAAAGAACAAATGAGCAATGTAACAGAAAAAAGTTACAGTGGGACACTTTCCTCAGCTTCCTCCCTCTCCCTCATCCTGCAAAACCCAAGTATTTCTAGAAGAGGCAGGTCATGTGTAAGAAGGGTATTGAGAAGAGGTGAGGCTGGAGGGGGACCCCTGAGGGGAGGTTACATGTTATGATCCCATTTACAAATGTGGAAACTGAGGCACAGAGAAGCCCAGTGACTTGTCTGAGATCAAACAGTGAGTCAGTGGCACCCTGGACTTTTGTTGACAGCTCAGAATTCCACCTGCTACACTGTGCTGAGTTCACAGTGGGCTTTTACACTGTTAAGGGCTTACTTGAGTTCTCCATTACCACAGTGAATCAATTGGTCACATCAGGGAGGGCCTGGGGCTGGGCGTTAGTGCTGGTGCAGAGAGGCTAAGTGGGGCCGGGGTGGAGAGAGTTTGGGGCCCAGGGGCTTGGTTCTTCACTTGGGAGCTCCAGTCCTGGTCCGCAGGCCCTGGATCCTGTGCTTTGAGGAGAATGAGAAAAACCAGGCCAGGGACAGATGAATGAGGTCAAGGGCCTGGGGTTTGCGAATGGGTCCCTGGAGCTCAGCATGAGATCCTTCTCTTCCAGATCATCCTCAACTCCATGCACAAGTACCAGCCGCGGCTCCACATTGTTAAGGCTGATGAGAACAACGCTTTCGGCTCCAAAAACACCGCTTTCTGCACCCACGTGTTCCCAGAGACCTCCTTCATCTCTGTGACCTCCTACCAGAATCACAAGGTACAGCCACTGCCCCACAGACCCCGCTTAAAACCATCCCGCATTCCTTCCACCACGCAGAGAGGCAGAGTATGAAGCCAGAGTCCCAGCAGGGCTTGGGCAGGCCTAGTGCAGGGCCCTCAGAAGCCTAGAGTCCCTCAGAACCGTGAGCAAATCGAATGATGAACAGAAAAGGACCCTAGACACGTCCATCTCCAGCACAGAGGAATTACGGTCTCTGTGTTTTGCGGAATGGAGAAAATTGGCAACTGTAAAAACCAGGAGCTTGGAGCCTGCCTTGTGGTTTGAGCGTTGGACCCTTTCATTCCACAATCTTCTTTCTCTTGGTTCATCTCCTGGTGCCTTCAGAGAGAGGGGTAGGGAATGGGGAGAGGAGCCCTGGGGTGCTGTCAGCTGGGGTGTGGAAGCAGAGCCTGAGCAGAGGCACTTCCCAGGCTGTGGTCGGCCACCTCCCACCCTGGTTACTGCCCTGCCCAGCCCAGCCACCCCCACTGTGTCCCAGTCACTGAAAGCCGTGCTCTGCCACCCATCTGCTTTCCACAGTATGCACACGGGGACTGGCAGGTGGGCAGGGGTCACTGGGGAAGGGCCGTGGCTGTGGTGGATTTTAGGCAGAAGAGTGACAGAGTGAGAATTGCATCTAGAATGGTCACTCAGAGCCTGATGTGGTAGTTGCACAGACTCAGGCGGCAGGCCTGGGATGCTCACTGGGAAGCTGTTACAGGTCCCCAGGAGAGACCCGTGGGGACAGAAGCCCGGCAGTGCAGAGGGCTGGGCAGCAGCAGAAAGAATCGGAGGGTGGAGAGCAAGGAGAAGGGATCGGAGCCAGGAACAAACCAGGTGGGAATGGCAAGGCCCACTTCCCCAGACCTGCCCTAGTTCTGACTTTGCCTGGGGTTGGGGAGGAGGGAGGGCCAGAGGTCAGCCCAGTCTCGCCCTCCTCCCGGCGACCCTGTGTGTTTTCCCCCCACAGATCACCCAGCTGAAAATTGAGAACAACCCTTTTGCCAAGGGATTCCGGGGCAGTGATGACAGTGACCTGCGTGTGGCCCGGCTGCAGAGGTGGGGCCGCGCGGCCCGGGGGGTGGGGCGGGCAGATGGGATTCAGGCACATGGCCTCTGTGACCCTCAGTGCATCTTCACTCTCTTCCTGTCTCTCCTCCTGTCCTCCCCACCCCTTCAGCAAAGAATACCCTGTGATTTCCAAAAGCATCATGAGGCAGAGGCTCATCTCCCCCCAACTCTCGGCCACACCGGATGTGGGCCCCCTGCTCGGCACCCACCAGGCGCTCCAGCACTACCAGCACGAGAACGGTGCTCACTCGCAGCTCGCGGAGCCGCAGGACCTGCCCCTCAGCACCTTTCCTGCCCAGAGGGACTCAAGCCTCTTCTATCACTGCCTGAAAAGACGAGGTAGTGCTCTCCTGGTCTAGAAGCCCTAGGGGGTCAGAGAAGGGGTGAGGTTCTCCCCGACACCACTCTGCAGCCCCCCGACCCCCCAATACACACACACGCATCTGGTGCTTGTGTGGCCTGGGAGAGTGGGCCTGAAGGGTTAGGGATCACAGCTGGGCGCAGGGCCATCTTTTTTAGTGCAGGGATGCTGGTTCTCGTCTTCAATGCTGCCTTTGGAACCCTCACAGACAGCTTGTAGCCCTGGCGTCCCCAGATGCCTTTCCAAGTGTTGCTTTGCAGTCACTGCTCTGAGAGCCTCATGGGGTGAGCTGGGCTCTGCCTGGAAGTGCAGGAAGAGGCTGACACTTCCCAGTCCAGAGGTTTTTGGAATTGGAGCTGTTATTTGTCAAAGCAACCTCAATTCCAGAACAGGGAGGACTTGGTGTCTCACATGCAGGGCCTTCCGTCCGATCATTCCTTCCAGGATCTGCAGTGGCTGCTTGAGAGTTGAGATGAGCTATTGTGGATGTAGATGGGAGCTGGGAAGACAAGCCACAGCACCCTCTGTGCCAGGTCTCTTCGTAAAGAGGAGGAACCCGGAGCTAGGCACCATCACGTCTGTGCTCTGTGCCAGGTTTTGATTCCTCCATGGATAGAATTGCGATGATTCATGTTACTCCACCAGAAGACCTCACGGGGCCGCTGAAATTCCCTTCAGAATGAGCCTGGGGACTTTTGCTTGCCATCCAGAATGTTCCCTCAGCCCTGCTCCTAGGGACTAGCCTGGCAGAGCTCCGAGATCCCCTGCATAAGTCTCATTAGAACTCAGTGACCTAGACCACGGGTCGTCAAACTGTGGCCTTCGGACCTAACCCAGCCTGCTACCTGTACAAAATAGTTTTTACATTTCAAAACAATTGAAAACAATCAAAAGGAGAATATTTCATGAAATGTGAGCATTATGTGAAATTAAAGTTTTAGTGTCCATAACGTTTTACTGGAACACAGCCATACTCATTTACTTACGGGTTGTCTATGGCTGCTTTCATGGGACAACAGCAGAGTTTCGTAGTTGCAACAGATATCCTGTGGCCCACAAAGCCTAAGATATTTACTATCTGGCCCTTTGCAGAAAAAGTTTGCCAACTCCTGACCTAGAGTGAGTAGGCCACCTGCCAGGATCAAGAGCTTAGCGCAGGGAGAAGAGAGGGATTTGGAGAGATGACAGAGAATCAGGCTGAGTGAGGGGCAAAGGAGAGAGCTGGGCCAGGGAGAGGAGCAGGTCTCCCTGGAAAGGGCAGATGCCACCAGCAGGGGCAGAGGAGAGAGGTGAGCACAGGCCTTCACACCCACTCAGCCCCTCTGCTTCCAGCCCTGTGTGTGCACACAGAGAGCTCCCAGAATGAATGCCTGGAGAAAACAAGAGGAGGGAGGCCAAGATGAGCCCTGGATGGGTGGGGTTTGTGGGTTTTTTTGTTGTTGTTTTTTTTTTTTTGAGATGGAGTCTCGCACTGTCTCCCAGGCTGGAGTGTAATGGTGCAATCTGGGCTCACTGCAACCTCTGCCTCCCGAATTCAAGCCATTCTTCTGCCTCAGCCTCCCCAGTAGCTGGGATTACAGGTGCATGCCACCACGCCCAGCTAAGTTTTGTATTTTTAGTAGAGATGGGGTTTCACCATGTTGGTCAGGCTGTCTTGAACTCCTGACCTCAAGTGATCCGCCCACCTTGGCCTCCCAGAGTGCTGGAATTACAGGTGTGAGCCACCGCACCCAGCCCAGATGAGTGTTCTTAAATTGGCTCAGTGGGCTGCTCCCCAAACCCTCAGGCCTGGGTCAGCCCTGGATCCCAGGGGAGGGCGCGCCACACCAGATAGTTAGACCCTCCTGGTGGAGGATGTCGAAAGGCACATACATGATTTGTGGCATCTGATGTCGTCTTCCTCCAGAGTATCTGCTTAGCCTGAGAAGTATGTCACCTTTTTCACTTATTATCAGTTCTATTTCTTAATTTTGTAGACACTGTTATGTTGGAATCTGTGTAGTAAAAATCCGATGGCTCTTCTTTAAACACATATGAGGTTAGTTCCACTTCTAAAAACAACAGAAACATGCCTGCAAGCGGCTTTGGCTCCCTGAGGTCTTCCTGGGAGCTGAGGATGGAGGCAGAAACCTCATGGCCTTAATTTTCTGGCTCCTTCAGACAGATGTGGCCTCTGGACCTGGGCTGGCCTGGCAAGGGCCTCCCCTTTCCTTGGCCAGGGCGGGCCTAGCCTGAGAATGCCACTGCACACCAAGGCTTCTTACTCTCTCAAGAGTCAGGCTGGCGAAGGATCAAAGCCGAGTGCTGCCTGGCTAAACCCGGCCCTCAGTGTCCGGTGATGTGGTGTCCCCCGTGGCCTCTGAGTAGGGTCCGTAATCTGACCACTTCTTGGCGGCTGCCACCCTATAAAAGCTGTGGCTGATTGAAATGGCTCTGGGAGTGCCATGGCAACATGGGGAGGGCGGGCGCGGAGGGAAAAGGACAGGCTGTCCCAGCATCCAGCAGGGCGCCCTGGGGCCTGGGCTGGTGGAAATGGTTCTTCCTGAGTGTTACTTTGTCTTTCAGCAGACGGTGCCCGACACCTGGACTTACCCTGCAAGCGATCCTATCTGGAAGCCCCCTCTTCGGTGGGAGAGGATCACTATTTCCGTTCTCCCCCTCCCTACGACCAGCAGATGCTGAGCCCCTCCTACTGCAGTGAGGTGACCCCCAGAGAAGCCTGTATGTACTCAGGTTCAGGGCCTGAGATTGCCGGGGTGTCTGGGGTGGACGACCTGCCCCCACCTCCGCTGAGCTGTAACATGTGGACTTCAGTGTCGCCGTACACCAGCTATAGCGTGCAGACGATGGAGACTGTGCCATACCAACCCTTCCCCACCCACTTCACCGCCACCACCATGATGCCGCGGCTGCCCACCCTCTCCGCTCAGAGCTCCCAGCCACCAGGAAACGCCCACTTCAGTGTCTACAATCAGCTCTCCCAGTCTCAGGTCCGAGAGCGGGGGCCCAGCGCCTCATTCGCAAGAGAGCGCGGCCTTCCCCCAGGATGTGAGAGGAAGCCACCCTCACCACATCTAAATGCTGCCAATGAGTTTCTCTACTCTCAAACCTTCTCCTTGTCCCGAGAGTCTTCCTTACAGTACCATTCAGGAATGGGGACTGTGGAGAACTGGACTGATGGATGACTCTCACGTCTCCTCCACAGCCCCGGGACCGTGTTGCTCCAGTATTAACCTCTGTGGGTGGCCTGCACTACCAAGAAACACAGGAAGGTATTCCAGAGGGAGTGTGTGTGTATGTGTGTGTGTGTGTGTGTGTGTGTGTGTGTGTCTGCATGCGAGCACGTATGTATTTGGAGAGCATCCATCTTCTGACATACAACTGAGGTCATGACAAGGAAAAAAAACACCACATTTATCTAAGAAGTGATTTGGGCTGCAGGACCTGGGTCCATTGTTATCTGACATCTCTTGACATGCCCGTGGGTGGGATGGGAGTGGAGGGTTCTCATGAGTTATTGGAAGGGTTTTATAATTGTTGATTTACTCAGGGGCCAGGTGGGGAGGTCTGTCCCATGGGGAAAGATTCTCATTGCTGGGGTAGGAAGATTCTTGCTGCTGGGGTGTGACGGCTCTGTGCACGCCTTAGAGTTCCTGGCCTTCTATTTGCAAGGGGAGAGGAGAATCTGGTTTTGGTAGCAGGAGGCCCATTCCTTGGGCTTCTGGAGAGTCTGTAAGACTGCCTGAGAGGTGGGCTCAGCTCAGCCACAACATGTACTTTGATAGTACAGCTGGCTGCTCAGTTAGTGGCCTAGACATTGATGACTGGAACTCTGAGGTCTGAGGGATGACATTCGGAAAGGGTCATGTGCTAAATGTCACCTGAGGGGTATTTTTAAAGGTTTTTGTTTTTTCCTTCAAGAGAAGGGAAAATGCAACCAGTCGCATCTCTGTCATCATTCAGGTTTTGTAGTAAAGTAGAGAGCCCTTCCCCCTAGGTCCCCAACATACAGTCTCCCACTCTGGTGTGCGGAGAGTCGGCCTCCCAGGCATCATCCCATCTGCATCCTATGATGGGCAATTATGAAACACGCCTCAGCTGGCATCATCCCCAGGAAGCCACACTGCAGCTGATGTCTGGCATCTCCAGGGCCTGTTCCGCTCGCAGAAAATCTACGCTTCTGGAGCGAGAAAGCCCAACAGAAATAAAGATAGTTGAGAAAAATTCATTTCTTCCAGTAAACTCAGCCGGTGAGCTCAGAGGAGCAAAGAGAGTTCTCCAGTGTGGCACTCACACAGTCCTCAGCCCTGCGTTTTAGCATTGAACACCACCAGGCCATCAATGTGGCTGGGGTGAACTCTCCATCAAACTTGGGAAATCACTAAACTTTGCATGCTGAATAGCTATTTATATATTATATAAATAAATAAATATATTATATATATATATATCTCACAAATGCAGGCCACATGTCAAATTCAGCTTTGCTTTTTACAAATGAATGAACTTAATAAAAATAAACATTGGAGGAGGTATTTGGAAAGACATCTATTTAAATTTTTATCACATGTTTGATATTAAAAACTAAGAATGGTTTAGATAAAACATATAAATAAATATATATATATAAACACACACACACTACAGATAAAGCTTTTTTAGAAAACACATTAGCTAACAGGTGATATGGAACTTCAAGTGTTTTGTTATATAGCATGGACGTTTTATTTTGCATATCGGAACATAAAGCCATTTTACAACTGTGAAGTGTGTGGATGCTCTTTATTACTGACTTGTCATTTCTTGGTTCTGCAATGGCCTCTGCCTCTTTTTTGCTGGTATTTTTTTTTCTCAAGTGTCAGTTGAGGCCTTCAGTGCCTCTGAACATTTGTACCGTGGAGCCCCTGAGCTCAGAGTGAAGTCACTTAGGACCAACAGAGCAATTGTACCTTTGATCTCATGCTACTCCCTGGGTTATGAATCTGGATTCCAGGGTCCACAAAGACCCCAGAAGGGCAGGGCAGGCAGTAGAGCAAGAGTCTGTCTCCTTTCAGCAGTGACCACATAAGCTGGCCATTTGAGGGAAGTGGTCTCATAAGTAGGGAATTCCTGGTGGGATTTATGCAGCTGCTTCAGAAAAGGAACTGAAGAGCAGGCTCGAGTCAGCACCGGGGGCTTCCTGGAGCAGTCAGGGGCATGAGCTCATCACCACCGTCACCCCAGAGACGGTGAGTCAAGGCCTGGCAAAGTACCCATTCGCCCGCACCTTGGCCAGGTCTCTGAAGCTTGGCCACAAGATGGAGAGAGGAAAAAAGAGGTGAAATCCAGCCCGGGTTTACCCTAGATTCGAAGAGGCAGGCATAGGAAGGTGCTGCTGGCTCTCCCTCCTTAGGACCTTGCCACCTGCCGTGCCCCTCATGGCTCCTTCCCCAAAGCTGCTTACCTGCATCCACCATCTCCACTGCAGGCTGGTCTGGGAACCCAGGAAAAGAGAAGTCAAGGGAGGTGTGCCCTTGAATCCTTGCCCTGTCAGGACTGAGATGAGATTTCCTGCTGGGTAAAGAGTCAACCTTGTCTCCTGTTTCACCAGAGTCCTTTTGTGGCTCTAGGCTGCTCTCTGGCTGGACTTCCTCCTGCAGAAGAGGAAGCCAAGCTCCATCCTCCCTTGGCTGTTGGCGCACACCGTGGGCTTCTTGGTCATGGAGAAAGATGTTAACTGAGCTTGGCTCAGGGGACAGGGAAGGGGGGAATCTTCCTAACTCCCACCTGCTGTGCTCTTTTCTTTCTGGCTGAACACAGCACATCTGGGACACTCCACACCTTCTAGAGCCCAGGCAGAGGGCTGG
The DNA here is from genome assembly GCF_008728515.1 of Papio anubis. Lineage (NCBI taxonomy): Eukaryota > Metazoa > Chordata > Mammalia > Primates > Cercopithecidae > Papio > Papio anubis. The sequence goes on from NC_044992.1 coordinate 31,798,774, forward strand.
GGGCAATGCGGATGTTCCCAGGTTCTCTCCAAACACATGGTTGGCCGAGTCTGACATGAAGAAAGCCACTTCTTAAAGGAGTATTTTGCCTCGAGGCAGCCCACGGCTTCCTGCCAGCTTGCTGGGAAGCGTGAGGTCCCTGGGCTTCCCCACCTGGGCATGGCCAGAGTCGGGCCTGCAGTGGGATTTGTGAAACTTTCCTGCCCCTCTGAATCAACAGCTCAATAAAAAGGGGGCACATGGGATATCCTGAAACAAAGGGCACCATTCAGGAGCGCCAACAGGTCATACATCATCGGCCAGAAACCTGCCACATGAAAAGGGTCTGCTTCTGCTGTGCCCTGCCTGGGAAGGGGACAAAAGCCAATTAACATTCAGCTGCGTGTCCATGGGAAGGCAGCCTTGGGGGCTGTGCTCTCCAGCCCAGGGCCAGGCCCCTGGGGGGAAGCTGGGGCAGGCCTCTCAGCAGCAACTCAGCCACCGACAGTTGGCCCTCAACCGCAGAAGAGCCTGGAATAACAAAAGGGAGAAGGGAAAGAGAAGCTGGGTCAGACTGACAAATTGTTAAAAAACCAAACCAACTTCCAGCCTTGGCTGGGCCTCAGGGGGTCAAGAGGCCTCGCCTCGCCCCACTAATGGAGCCTGCTGGAGGAGTAGCAGCCCAGCCTCGCAGTGTCTTATCTTACAACATAAAATTAAAACCCACTTAAAAGGCCGGAGGGCATGTTAACATTCCCCCTGCTGTCTAATTGAAGTAGTTCCCAGCGCAAAGGATTTCACTTGAAAGATGCCTCACTCCCAGCCCCGGTCTCCAGCTCAGCCGGCAGGGGAAACGGGTGGGGCGAGGGGAGCGACTGCTTGCTTGCCACCCCCACCCAGGCGGCAGGTGGCGACAGCAAAGGTTAGAACAGGCTGGGTTGTTTTGTATTTTTAAAAAAATTTACAAATTCATTAGCAGCTATGTCAGCAGAGGCCACACTCCTGACAAGAAGACCTGGTAATGATTCAAACGTGGTGAGCCCTGCAGTGAAACCTGACTGTTCCTGCAGCCAAGAGATTTCCATGCCGTCCCCCCGCAAGCCCTCTCTCCCCCCACCAAATCTATGACAGGTCTCCAAGGCATACGGAACCAATCAGGGACATCCTGTCAAGGTGATGAACTTGCACTGGCCATCCCAAGTAATGGGAACCAGTCAGCCTGAAGCCGGGCTGGACTGAAAGCCAAGGTGACAGCTATTAAGCAATTGTGCGCCGAACAAAATGGCAAAGGGGCCGGGTAATCAATTCAATTTCAATGGGCGACCCGAGCAACCACAGCGGCTGTCGCAGCTGATTAGGGAGCGCCGGGCTGGAGCTTTCAATGCGAGCCCATCACAGATCAGAAACAGGCCTGGGATGAAAAGGGAAAGAACCGTCTCCTGAGAAGCAGGCGATGAAGGACTCTGTTTTATGTGACTGTGTTCTTCCTCCTCTCCTTGAAGAAAGAGGAGAAAAAAAAGCAAGCAGTTTGGAGATTAGATAGTTTTCTTTTCAGCCATTTATCATTATGAAGGAAAGTAGACAGCACAGGGGCAGAAGAATCTCCAGTGGGATTTCTGCGAAGTCTCACTCGGAAGGGCCAGGTTTCCATGATGCAGCTCAAACAGCCCTGCTTATCACCGCAGCCTGACGGGGTCTGCAGAGCATCGAGGGTTCCTCTTCTGTAACAAGGGTGAACAGGCCCCAGTGCCCCAAGGAGTGCAGAAATTCTCCTGCAGAAACCCCAAACCAGCACACTGCATCATTTATGAAAGTTAAAGCCTGAGTCAGAATAATGGGGAGAGGAGGAAAAATGGAAAAGGAAAAGATGAGGGGATTGTGCACGGTCCCTGCAGGGGAAGTCCCAGTGGTGGCCGCCCATTTCTCCCTGGCCCAGGTCGGGGCATCAGAGGTCCCTGCTGTGTCTGCTGGCCTGTCAGCACTGGTCCCAGTCTGATGGCAGGCCCTGGCAGCCTGCTGGAGCATTCTAGGCTTGTGTTTGGTTGTTCTGTGCAAGGGTTTTAGGGTGCAGAGAAAGGGGCACCCACAGGCATAGAAGCCAAGAGAGAGAGGCCAGCCATGGGGATGGGGAGGGGATGGAAGATGCCTGAGAACAGATGGCAAGGGATGCAGAACCAGGAGGAAAAGGGCCATTTTGGAGTCAAGGGTGGATCCAAACCTCTGAGGCAGGAAGGCTCAGGGCTGGGACTGGGTGGATGGTGAGGGAGGAAGGCTGACCACTTCCTCTTTGGAAAACTAGAGCAATGGGTGCATATTCAGATAATTCTTAGAAGAATTGCAAATAGAGAATTAATCTCACTAGTCATCTAAAATGCAAATTGAAGTGATAACATGCCACTTTGATCTACCAGATTAGTAAACATTTAAGAAAAAGTGTTGGGAGCCTCTCTCAGTCATTGCTAGTAGGAGTACAGATTGATATGGTTTTTCTGGAAAGAGCAATTTGGTAGCATGGACAAAGACTCTAAAAGTGTTCATATCCTAAAGAAAATAACCAGAAATGTGGGCATAGTTTACTACTGTATGATATTCATTGTGGTTTTACTTTTCAATAGCCCCAAACTGGCTGAAAGTAAATTGGTAAATTATGAGATACTCACATTCTGGAATATGATGCTGTCATTGAAATCATGTTTACAAAGGGCCCTTAATGATATGAGACTTGATTTAAAACTAAGTGAAAAAAGAGGATCCTAATGTAGAGTACAATTTCAAGAACATTTGAAGTGAAAACAAAAAGATTGGTGTGTAGCCAAACTATAGATCATTAAATAGCAGGGAACAAGGGGATGAACTATCTCTGTACATACATGAAATACTATGTGAAAAAAAGTGCCTGACATGTGGTCTCCCATGTGTGCGCAATACAAAACAAAAAACCACTCTGGAGGTCCTAACATCGATTAAGCAGAAATGTCCAGGAGATGGGGTGCATTTGTGTGTATATGATGTATGCGCGCACGGTGTATGTGTACGACGTGTATTTGTGTGTGTGTTAGGGACACAGACGTGATTTAGAAGAAACTGCTTATGATGATTCCCTCATATATCTCTGTTTTGTTTAACTTGTTACAATGGGCATGTATTACTTCTGCAATTAAAAGATTTAACTGAACTAAAAAAAAAAAAAAAAATTGTGATTATAGAAGTACCCGAAGAAAAGAAAAAGAAGAAAGGCTAAAAGAAACTGTGCCCAGCGCTAACAGCAGTAACTTCAGGAAGTGGTGGATCTGCTGAATTGCTGCCTGGGTGGACGAAGGTTGACTTCTGGGCCTCCTCCCCTCCCTGGCTCTCCCCTTCAGACACCTTGATCCTGCCCAGTCCTGTAATGCTGCTGTTGTTCAGGCTGGGGCTTTAGCATTTTTCACTCCTCCCTAGGTCCTCTCCCTGGGTGATGACATCTGTTCGCACGGCTTCTCTCACCAACATATGCCAACGAAGCTCAACTCCAATCTCATTTCTCTCTCCTGATACCGTCTTCTGGACGTTTCTGCCAGAAAGAGATGTTAAGTCCTCCAATTCAGACTGGAACCCAGACTCTCCCTCCAGGTCTCCCTCATGTCCTCCATTTTGGTAATGGCAGCACCAGCCAGCATCCAGTTGCTCAAGTCAGAAACCTGGGCTTCAGTGCCAACTCCCTCCTCTCCCTACCTGCCCACCCCAAATGCTCACCAAACTGCAGATTCTACCTCCAAAGATCCTCTACATCTCTACACATTTCCTCTCTTCCAGCAGGCCTGGCAGTGCTTGCTATAACGGCAAATCCCCGGGTCTGGGCTGGCCAAGATGTCAGCTGTGTGAGGCTATGGAGCTTGGGGCCGCTGTGAATGGTCCTCCTGGGCCCTAAGCTGTTGTTCATGGAGTGATGGTTTTCTGACATGTGGAGCCAGGGAACGGCCCAAGATGGGAGGCCACTCAACGAGAAGACTGCTGCTTTCATTGGTGACCCTGCTTTCAGCTCTGCATGACCTGAATCTTGCGCTCTGGCTGCCACCTTGTGCGTGGTGAGGAAGCGGGGCACTGCTATAGGCCATTCGCCAGAGTCACAGGCTGCTGGAGAGGCCTGTTGCTTCCTAGGGGCAGGTGGGCCTGGGAGTACTGGATCAGGGGTTTCCAGCCTCTGACCCGACACCTCTTTCTCCTTCAAAGGTTCCAAATGGTCTCTTCCTTCAAACCCTTCCATGGGAGGCCACTCAGTCTATGCCAAGATGGGACGGGCCTTCCCTCTCTCTTAAGAAGAGAAAAAACCTGAAACAAACCAAACTAAGGCCAAGAAGCCTACAAATGTGGCTCTTCGTATAAAGCCTCCAGCCCAGGGCCTGGCACAGGGCACGCTCTTGGGAAACAACAGTGCTCCTGCATCCTTCATCCCTTCACAGCCTGACCTCTCTCCCTCTGTCCAACCCTAGCAGGTACCTGCACGGACCATCAGACAGCAGAGGAGGAGCCAGCCACTCGCCAACCTGCCTGCAGATAAGCTATTGAACAAGACAAGTCTCTCAGCATGTGCTAATATAAACCTTTGGCATCAGGTGTAAGGAATTGTGAGACTCCTCCAGATATAATTGAGCGAATCATCTGTGGCATTTAGAGAGCACCGTTCTAATGGGAAGGTGGAAAGTGTACTCCTATTTGATAACTGAGCACATTGAGGCTCCTCTCAGACTCTTCCCAGCTGTCACGCTTTCTTCTTTTAGAAACACCCTCAACAGGAGAAATGCTCATCCCAGCAAGAGCCACCAGAGACCCCCTGGTTCTGAGGGTGTAAGGCAGCTTTGTGTGCCTCCTCCTTTTCCAGGCCAGGCAGGACAGTCCCAAGTAGGGCTCTTTGGAATTGGGAGCTGATCAAAAATAAGGAGGCCAAGGCCAGAGGGTCTTTGGAGGCTCCGTTGGTGAGTTCTGTAGAGGATCCTCCAGCATCAGCTTTGACAGAGTCTGAGTCAGGTATTATTTATTATTTATTTTTAAACAAGGTCTCCCTCAGCCACCCATGCTGGAGTACAGTGGCACCATCTCAGCTCACTGCAACCTCCACTTCCCAGGTTCAAACGATTCTCATTCTCCTGAGTAGCTGGGGTTACAGGCATGCTCCACCACCCCCAGCTAGTTTTTGTATTTTTAGTAGAGACAGGGTTTCACCATGTTGGCCAGGCTGGTCTTGAACTCCTGACCTCAGGAGATCCTTCCGCCTCGGCCTCCCAAAGGGTTGGTATTACAGGTGTGAGCCGCTGCGCCCGTGGGCCAGGTATTCTTTATGCCTGCTAGCTACCTGCAGCCTTAAGAGTTGATGACTTGGCCGGCATGGTCTGAATTTTGCACTCTGATCTCCCCTTTTCCCCTGGGGGTAAATGCTATCTCACTGAAGTAGATGTCTCAGCATCCGTGAGGTAGTGGCACCAACTCTGCCTCTTGAGCCGGAAATCCTGGGTTCAATACTTGGCTCTGTCACTTTCTGGTTTGTTCCTGTAGGCACAGCCACTCCTTCTGCGCCTGTCAATGCAATGGAGATAATATTGCAAATAACGTCTGCTTCTTGGGATCATGGAGATTAAAATAACATATGTGAGAGGGCTTGGCACATGCTCTGTCCCTGATGTTCCAAAACTAAACAGGAACTCAACAAATGCTGGTTCCCACCCTCCTTCCTTCCCTTCTTATGGAAGGGCATTGCTTTAGATTTCTGATTCAGAAAAGGAGGGTTGAATCTGAACTGAGTTTTAGTTTTCTCATCTATAAAATGAGAAAAGAAAAAGACATTTACATTGAGTTTGTTAGTAATCAGCCACCAGCCATTGGACTTGGCACTACTATATTAGGATTATTATCTCTAATCCTCCCCACAACTTGGTAGGAGAGGCATTATCACCTCTGCCTCACAGAGGAGGAAACTGAGGCTCAAGGAGGTGAAGAAACTTGCTCGAGGTTATGGGCTAAGGGTCAGAACTGGCTTCAAACCCAGGTCTCTCTAACCCGAAGCATTCGCTTTATTCTCTAAGATGCCACTACTGCTGCCATTACCACCACTACCACTGCGTGTTCTGTGCCAGTCTTGCCTTCTTCCCTTTTCCTCTGAGGCCACTGGACCCAATCGATGTGTATTTTTAGTGACTTTGAGCTTATTAACAAAAAGGAAACAAACATGTTTTAAAATAAGTTTATGACTTATTTTTAAATAGTCACTGATACAAGTTCATACGAGAATTTTTTAAAGGAGAGAATGAAAAGACAAAAAAAAAAAAAGAGGTCCTCTCAAATGGTACTGGAGACACAATCAGATTTAACATTCAATTTTATGAAAGCTCCTTCAATTAGACCTGCTAAGCATCAATCTTGTGCAATGAAGCATACAAAATGGCAGAGAGTTACCCTTTTAGAGGATGATAATTTACAGTCACCTCCACCAACTCCAACCACCCATCCCCACTGGGCCATGAAGTTGTGTTGTCTTTTGGCCTCCACTTCACAGAGAAGGGGCTGATCGAAGGAGGGGCTGTCATTGCACCAGCTCTCGCCCTCCCCATGTGGGTGAATCAGCTCGGCCCAAGCTGGTAGAGTCAGGAAATAGTTCACGTATCTCGAAAACAACTGTTTAAAGTGTTTGGGGGAAAATAAAGTGTTTTGGGGATGTCCCCAAGCCCCACTTGGCATGGGTAGCAAAGCTAGGGTGTCCTTTCCTTGCCTTTCCAACTCTTGGTCAAAATATGCTTCCTTGGGATGACTTAGAAGAGACTTGTTTGGGAATCACTTTTCTTTAACTTCCAGAATTCCTAACCAGGGTGCCTGAAGCAAGGGCTGGGTCTGTGAAATGACGCAGCTCCATTAGGAATGATGGAAACTATGTGAGCTGCTTTTAATAGCATCAAATATGGCACAGCACAGTCCTCCTTCTCCCTAGCCCCCACGTGCTGGTAGCCTGGCCCACATGTTCTGTGGCCCAGACTGAAAAGACACTGGCTGTCTCTTTAGGGCAGCGATGGACCTGAATGTACTCGGGACACAGCATAGGAGGTTCAGGCATTAAGCTCCAGCCTGTCCCATGAGAGACCCAAATGTAATTTTCTGGCCCCAAAAAAAGAATCTTTGGCTTCTTTTTCTATCAGTGTAGAGGAGAACACAGAGCCTGGGACTCAGCATGAGGAGATGTAGTCCTAGTTGCATCTGTCACATGCTGGCCATGTCTCCCCTCTCTCTGAGCCTCCTTTTCCTCTTCCACACAGCTCCTCACAACCCTTGCAGCACTAAAGGTTCGATGATTCCCAAATCACGTTCACAATCACGAATTTCTCAGCCATGGCAGGGCTCTGCTGAATCTATAGCAGACCTCTCTGGAGCAGAATTAGGGACAGAGGAGCTAGAACTTCTTTTTCTATTTATCTTACATTTTAAACTTATTCTCATACTGTTCAAATATCGAATGTCTATATTTGTATAGTAGTACATATGTATAATTTGTAAATCAATTTGTAAATAAGATATTGGTAGCTCGTGCTTTAAGGTTTGTTTGTTTGTTTGTTTGAGATGGAGTCTCCCTCTGTTGCCCAGGCTGGATTGCAGTGACACCATCTCAGCTCACTGCAACCTCTGCCTCCCAAGTTCCAGTGAGTCTCATGCCTCAGCCTCCCGGGTAGCTGGGACTACAGGTGCGCACCACCACACTCAGCGAATTTTTAAATTTTTAGTACAGACGGGGTTTCACCATGTTGGCCAGGCTGGTCTTGAACTCCTGGCCTCACATGATCTGCCTGCCTTGGCCTCCCAAAGTCCTGGGATTACAGGTGTGAGCTACTTTGTCCAGCCTTAAGGTTTTTTGCTGAAGGGAGAGGAGGTTTTAAAAAAAGTGTGGAGACCCACAGGGGGATGGGGAAGTCACCATGAGGCTCTGCTCACAGGCTGGGACCTCTGCCACTCCTGTCATGCTCTGGGCTCTCCACCGTCCTCCCAGAGGTGGATCACCAGAGCTCTGGGTGGAGAGACCAGGCCCAGGAGTAGAAAGAGAAGAGGCCTGGAGCTTCACTCCTCATTAGATGTCTGCCTAATCTCTGTGAGTCTGTCTCCCCACGTTAATTAGGGGCAATAAAATACTCCCTATCTTTCAAGGTTATAGAAAAGATTAAATGAGATGATAGAGATGAAACGTGTGCTCAGTTCAAGTTGTCCCCTTCCCCCCACATAATTTGCCTGTCTGCACAGGACTCATTTTAGATGTCTAAAAGAGTGAGATTTTTCTTTTCTGGGAAATTCTATTTATTGACTTTATTGCGTCTCCTGTCTCACAGTTAAGCCTCCTTTACCAGACACCAAAGTCCAGATCTACGTGTGGTTAGGTGCACAAGGCCAGCAGCAGGAGAGCGACGCTGGAGGAATCCTGCCTGGTCCTCCCAGCCCTCTGAGCGCCCCCCACTGCCAGGGGTTTGGGACGCATCCAGGATGCAGGATAGCATTCAAGGACACTTAGAAAAGAGTGTGCCTCCAGCAGGTCAGCCAGCCATCCTCACCAGTGCCCCCAGGACGGGATGGCTTGAGCTTTGCTCCCTCATTCCAAGTCCGTTGTCACACTCGGTGACACTGGGGATACATCTATTGTCGAAAGAAAGTCCCAGCTTTGTTGCTGTCTTTTTGGAGGCCTTGGGCAGGTCCCTCTATCTTTCTTGGCTTCAATGTCCTCTGTTATAAAAAGGGATGAGTAACAGCTGTGTTGCCAACCTCCTGGCCTTGGTCCACAGGCCAAACGAGATGCTTCTGAATGAAAATACATAGTAAGAAATGAAAAGGATTGTGACGAGTAAGCTTCTTGTTGGTCCAATCCGTGCCAGTCCATGCTCATTTCTTCATGAAAAGACCCACTGCTTTTTATAGGATGAGGAGGGGGAATGATTGGCAAGGCACTGACCAATCCCATTAGTTCTGAGAGGGGGATGATTTAGCATCACCTGCCTTATCAATCTCCCTGCTCTGCCTGCATCCTCAGCTTTTGGGGAGGTCAATTTCCGGCACACACAGAAAAGCCTGTGGCTGTGGCCGGGAACAATTGGCCACAGTGCTCCTCTCGTGTTGATCCTTTCATTTCCTCCTGCCGGGGACAGCGGTTCTAAGTTTTGCGCTACTCTTTTGGACTAATCACTTACAACAGCCCTGAGCACTCAGCCCCTCTCTCACTCTTGCTGTCCAGCTACTGCTCTGTATGGCAAGGTCGCTAATTGGGACATGATCCTGGCCGAATGGCAAGAGAGATTCAAGGAGCCGGTTCCCTGGACCTCAGATATCCTGCCCCCAACTTTACAGCTCAGGCGGCCATGGAGGAAGCGTGAGTCACACTCGAGAGGTGAGGCCGCGGCTTAGGAAAGGCTTCGGCAATGACATTTTTCACGCTTTTAATAAACCCCTGTATTATTAGAACTTGCCAAAGCTGAATTTAATGAAAGTCTTAGGCCCTAAGGCCTGAATTTTTCTTTTGTATCGCAAAATGAAACCAACTGGTTCAATTCAAATTAACCCCAGAAAATGTGAAGGCTTTATATTTCTTTCTTCCCCCACCCTTCTTCTCTCTCTCTTTCTCTGCTCTCTCATTTTGAAATTTTTCTGTGGTTACAATCTCTTGGAAGAAAAGGAAATGTACAGGAGGAAGAAGAAATCAAACTTGAGAAACATATTCAGATAGTTACAGCTTTCCCTATGGGATTCCTTAAGCAGAGTTACCCATCACTGATACAAGTTCATATGAGAATTTTTTAAAGGAGAGAATGAAAAGGCAAAAAAATAAAGAGGTCCTCTCAAATTGTACCGGAGACACAATTGGACTTAACATTCAATTTTATGAAAGAAAGCTCCTTCAATTAGACCTGCTAAGCATCAACCTTGTGCAATACCGGTGCCCCCAAACAAACAAACAAACAAACAACCCTTACAGAAATAATAAAATGACATGTTCTTTATTTTTCAGATTTCTGAGGCTGAGCCTTTGGAAACTACCCTGGGGGTGGGGGGGACAGTGTTAGGGGTGGTAAAGCCATGTGCCACTGGGCACCTGGCCTTCAACTATTCAGAAGCTACGGTGGCAGGAAATAGCTCAGCGGCAGCTTCCGTGTTTGCAGGAGCTAATGAAAAGACATCTTTTTTCCCCCTCACAGCTACGTTCATAAACAAATGTTCACTATCCAACCTTCACTCCCATTTGGCACATAGTTCCCAACAGAGCAGGCCTTCAAATGCCTCCTTGTCCTGTATGGAGCAGAAAGGTACAAGAGCTCAGCCTTCAAGGCCTTCCCTGCGGGCCTTCCTGAAGGCAGGTCAGTCAGCCTCAGGGGCACACGACCCCCACTGGAACTACTGGACTAGAGTTACCCAAGATGTCGGGAGGGGAACGACTGCAGATACCCTGCCTTCAGCATCTAGAGGCAGGCGGTTGAAGGGGGCTGGGAAAAACCCAGGCCCAGAGCTGCCTTTGTCTTGGCTGATTCCTCCTTTTGGGAATCGGGCTCAGCTCTGATTCCTGCAGGGAAGTCCCTGCTTGGCATCAAGGCTGGCCTCAGGCATAAGATCCTAATTATTTGAATGGTATTTGTTTTCATAGCTCTTTTTTTTTTTTTTTTAAATGTGTCCAGGTCGATGGCATTTTAATGCCTTATTAAACAGGGGTTTTACAGCAGTCTGTCTGTTCAGTCTCTGGGCCCATGCCTGCACTTTGTGTGCAGGGATTTTATCTTTCCTGCTGGCCGAAAATATTTTCCGAATTCCCTATAAAAGTTTTCGAGATTTCCTAAGACAAATAGAGCTCCACCAGCTCTAAAATGACCTTGATGCAGTCGGAATTATATTCAGACACAGGCGTTCTCCCCTGTTTACACAAAGAACTGAACCTCGCTTGTACTCATTAACTGCCGTTATGAGGACACCAAGTTTGCTCCACGAATGTGCTGGTGCATAAAAACACGACTGTACCTGGGATGGCTCACCAGCGTCCCATACTTTACTGGTTTCTTCCATCCTCTCAGATGGCTGCCTTGGCTTTGAAGGCGGCATCAATAAAGCCTGTCCTGGATGCGGTTTCCATGAGTGGGCAGCAGCTCCCAGCTGAGGGAGCAGCCAGGCCTGTAGCGGGAACATGGCTGTCGTGAAGACCACAGAGCCAGCTCCTTTTGTTTCCTTGCCAGTGTTTAAACCTTTATGAAAATGAATTGTCTTTTTGGAAAGAAGCTGGATTTAGAAAATATTATCATAAGCCACGAGTCAGGCCACTTAGTGTTATGGAAAAAGCCTAGAACAGACATGGATTCAAATCTCCTTTCTGACATGCTGTAGGGTGTGATCTTGGGCAAAATAAAAATAAAAAATAGTACCAAGTTCTTTATTTTAAAAAATGGGGGAAATTATATATGTATATGTCTCAGGGTGGTTATGAGAATTGAAATGAAGTAAAGTGGCTGGGCGTGGTGGCTCACGCCTGTAATCCCAGCACTTCGAAAGGCTGAGGCAGGTGATCACCTGAGGTCAGGAGTTCGAGACCAGCCTGGCTAACATGGCAAAACCCCATCTCTATTAAAAATACAAAAATTAGCTGGGCTTGGTGGCAGGCGCCTGTAATCCCAGCTACTTGGGAGGCTGAGGCAGAAGAATCACTTGAACCTGGGAGACGGAGGCTGCAGTGAGCCGAGATCGTGCCACTGCACTCCAGCCTGGGCAACACAGCAAGACTCTGTCTCAAAAAAGAAAAAGAAAAAGAAATGAAGTAACGTATATAAAGCACTGAGGGCAATGACTGGCAAGAGTAATTGTAAATAGTAGCTACTATCTCCATTTCCTGAGGGTCCTTAGGACTCAGATGGACAGAAGCACAGCCACTGTGTGTCCTGAGCCTTTGATAAGGATTCTGGAGGTGGGAGGGGAAAGAAGGTCTCAGAGACTGAGTGTCAACTCTGGGCCAGATACAGTGGTAGGCAGTGAAACTAGAATTTAAATTCCAATCTGACTCCAAGATCTGCAAGGACTGGTTCCACTATGCAGATTGGAGAAAGTGTTGAAATTAAACATGGGGAATTATGTCAGCTGCCTGCAACACAGCCTAAGCCTGAACCAAGCCAGATGGGGCTCATTTTGCGTAGGTGGCATTAAAAAACCCCTCCAATGGTAACTGTGTAGCCACCAGGAAGCTGCCTCTGGATTTATATTTTGCTGGGTCATTTTTCAGCGTTCCCTTTTGGTGGCGTTTCACTAAAAATGCCACATTTAGTATTTAAGGCAGAAGACAAACACCCTGGGAAGGAGTTGGTAGGGATGTCCAGCCCATTCAGAACATTCCTGCTTATTCCATGTCTGCTGGTGTTAAGCACATCCCAACCAAAGATGGAGGGTTGTCTAATGGCTGCAATACAAAAGGACAATTAACCAGGGGTCATGTTTATGCTTCTATGGTTAGAACCAGTCATTTATTTAACTAAGACTTTCATGGAATCAATGAATACTCTCAATTTCAAGGACAATTGTATGTTTCATTCCTTGAAACTCTATTTGATTCTTTTTCAAGTCAGCTTAGTCTTAAAAAGTATTGCTTTTTCTGATGTTCGCAATCTCTTCTTTTTTGCATTTAATTATCGTAAACAATTTAAAAATAATCTCTAGATGATAATTCTGTTATCTGAGGTTCTTGTGGGGAGGAGGTGACTAATCTAACTGCCATTTATTGGGTCTACATATTTCACAACAGATATTTATCTTTTATTGTTTTATAATTTTGTGAGAATTCATTCTAAGCTAGGCTTTATCTCCTGTCAGATTCCTTCAGAAAAGTTTTGTTTGCTTTTGAAGATTAACCTCTTATGTTGATTTTTAGTTTGGAGATTGTTAGACTATGCAGGAAGTATAAATTCAGACGTGAAAACCAACAAAGGACAAAATTTCTTTGTCTTGTGCTGAGTGAGAGGGTTTTTAAAATTTTTTTAAAATTTTTTATTTTTATTTGAGACAGTCTCACACTGTTGCCCAGGTTGGAGTGCAGTGGCACCATCTCGGCTCACTGCAATCTCTGCCTTCTGAGTTCAAGCGATTCTCGTACCTCAGACTCCCAGGTAGCTGGTACTAGAGGCTCGCACCACCATGCCCAGCTAATTTTTGTATTTTTAGTAGAGACAGGGTTTCACCACATGTCACCCATGCTGGTCTCCAACTCCTGACCTCAAGTGACCCGCCCGCCTTGGCCTCCCAAAGTGCTGGGATTATAGGCGTGAACCACTGCTCCTGGCTGGCGTGGGAGTTTTGGGGGTGTTTCAGTTATTCATAAGCCTCAGTATCAACTCCTTTAATTTCTTGTCCCCATATGTCAGTTAAAACTCAAGCTCCTGGCTGTCTTGAAGAAGAAGAAAACTGGAGGGGTCTTACACTACAAGAGGACTTATCATAAAGCCATAGCAGTTAAGGCTGGTGCAAAGGTAGATGAATGGGCCACTGAACAGAACAGAAAGTCCAGAAACAGATGCGTACACATATGATACCTGAATTAGGAAACGGGTAGCATTGCAGTGGAAAAGGGTGGTGCCGGGCCAATTGAATATCCCTATGGAACAAAATGAAGTTTGAGTCCTGACTCATACCATACACAAAAAATAACTTCCAGATTGTTTGTGATCTATATATGAACTGAAAACAATAAAATACTTAAAAGAAAACATAAAATAATATCTCCATGACCTTAGACTAAGCAGAGATTTCTTAAAGAGGACACAAAAAAACACTATCATAATGGAAAACTGACAGATTGGTCTATATTGAAATAAAAATATGTGTGTATCAAAAGATCCGCTATGATAACAACAAGAAAGCACAGAATAGAAGATATTGAAAACTCAAATGTGGAATGTATTTTTAAAAACTTCTGTAAATCAATAAGAAAAATGCAGACAACCCAATAGAAAAATGGGCAAAAGACTTGTAAGGGCTGTTTGCAAAAGAGGATACTCAACTTGCCAAGAAACATATGAAAAGCTGCTCAACTTCAATAGCCATCTGGAAATTGCAAATTATGACTGCAATACTGCTATACTCCCACCAGAATAGCTAATAAAAGAAGGTAATACTGAGTGTTAGTGGAACTTTCATCCACTGCTGGTGGGAATGTAAATCGGTACAACCACTTTGGAAAATTGTTTGTCAGTATCCTATAACTATGTTTAGTAGGAATATACCCTATGGCCAAGCAACTTCCCTCTTAGTTATATCCAAAAGAAATGTATACATGTTCTTTACAAAAGGCATGTATAAACAACCCAAATGTTTATCTGCAGTAGAAAGAATAAATTGTGGAATTCATACAGCAGTGGGAATGAAATCAGTTACAACTAAATGCAAAAGCATAGCTAAATCTTACAAACATCATGTTATGCAACAGAAGCCAGGCTTAAATGAGTACACACCTCATGTTTTCATTATACAGAGTCCAAACAGGCAGAGCTCCTTCAATGTTGTTAGAAGTTAGAATAGAGATTTCCTTGGAGGGATGAGTAGTGACTGAAAAGGTTACAAGTGGGGGGCTCTGGAGTGGTGGTAAAAGTCTGTTTCTTGGTATGGGTACTAATTACACGGTTGTGTTCACTTTGTGAAAATACATCCAGGTATATAACTTTAACTTGAGCAAATTTTTGAATGCCTATTACACTTAAAAATACTTTACTCAAGCCGGGCACGGTGGCTCACGCCTGTAATCCCAGCACTTTGGAAGGCCGAGGCAGGTGGATCATGAGGTCGGGAGATCGAGACCATCCTGGCTAACACAGTGAAACCCCATCTCTACGAAAAGTACAAAAAATTAGCCAGGCGTGGTGGCGGGCGTCTGTAGCCCCAGCTACTTGGGAGGCTGAGGCAGGAGAATGGTGTGAACCTGGGAGGCGGAGCTTGCAGTGAGCTGAGATCGTGCCACTGCACTCCAGCCTGGGCGACACAGCAAGACTCTGTCTCAAAAAAAAAAAAAAAAAAAAAACTTTACTCAAAATAAGTTTATTTTTAAAAAATAATCTTCTGGGTGGTGTGGCTCACCCCTGTAAACCCAGCACTTTGAGAGGCCTAAGCAGGAGGATCATTTAAGCCCAGCCTGGGTAACATAGCGATACCCCATGTCTACTAAAAATTTCTTAAAAACAGCCAGTCGGAGTGGCACACACCTATTGTCCTAGCTACTTGGGAGGCTGAGGTGGGAGGATCATTTGAGCCCAGGAGTTCAAGGCTGTAGTGAGCTATGGTTGCACCACTGCACTCCAACTTGAGTGACAGAGCAAGACCCTGTCTCTAAAAAATAACAATAATAATAACCATAATCTTTAACCAATTATTAACAGAAAAACAGAATTTAAGCCCTTTTATTAATAACACAGGTTCTCTTACCCCGGGTAGTCCCAGCATCAGCTTAAAGGCACAACACCTTTAGTTTGTACATTTTTGGTCTTTGAGCGTTTCTTTTACCTTCCTGCAAGTTCAGTTGTGTATTTAAGTGAACGTTGCTATATTTTTAATCCATCTTCCAAGAGTTTTCTGAGCAGGAGTATTTTCAGGTTATCTAAGTCACAATATTGCCAAAATCAGAAGTTTTCTATGAAAAGGTGCTCAACTTCAGTAGTCATCAGGGAAATACAAATTATAGCCACAATGCATACCATTATGCCCCTGTTTTTTAAAATTTCCGTAAGCATTTTTACTTCCCAAATGGCTCTGTTCTAACTGAAACAGGGATCTAGGCTGAGTCAACCATGAGACAAAAGACACTGGTGATTTAGAATAGTCTTCAGTTCACAAATGATTCTTTAAACGTCATCCAGGACTCACAGATGAGCCAAGTGCCTTCCTTGTTGTACCGGGTAACCTATCTGTCAGTGAAAAGGTGGGGAGAGAGTAATGATAGGAGAGAGGGAACTCTGATTTGAAAGAGTTTGCTTTCTGTGTCTTTTGGCCATAGTGTGTTTGAGAATGCTGGTTCAGATCCATTTTTGAAAGGTCTGATGATAAAATGTGCTGAGATGGAGCAAATAAATTTAATAGGCATACGGACACTGAATCTTGTGGAACTATTAGTCTTCAGGTTGGCGGGGAGAGGGTTAGATTAATATTGATATAGAGATATTTTCTCTTTAGTTCACCAAGTGATTATTTCTTTCTGTTGAGTCTCTAAAGTTTTAGTCAAATTGAGAAAAATGTCCAAAAACAGGATGAATCAGGTAGTTTCAGGCCTCTGCCTCTGTGCTGAGCTCTCTAGTATATTTCATATGGGAAACAGACGGCGGACATGGTCCTGTAGTCTAGGAGCATGTTCTTTAACTGGGCACTCAGAAGTAGCACATGAGCAGTAATGGCAACAATGAGGGGTATAATTACCACCCACAACACTGGCCATATGAAAGAAATTCCCCTGACTTCCTTCCTCTGCATCTCCAAACTTAGTTCATTCTTTGTTTTTATTGTGCATGGCATTTATTTTAATACTTTTCCACTATATTTTCTAAGTGGTTATTTCTGAGATGTAGTAGGAAAACGGTTTTTATTTTGTAAAGGACTACTATGACTTCCTTGAGTCTAGAAGTTTTTGTTTCCTTTAGATTGTCTAGTTAATCTTGTCATTTTCAAATTATAGTCACATGTCAGTTAACAATGGGACACATTCTGAGAAAGGTGTTGTTATGCAAACATCAGAGAGTGTATTCACACCAACCTAGATGGAATAGCCTACTACACACTCAGGCTATGTGGAACAGCCTGTTGCTCCTACGCTACAAACCCGTATAGCATGTTACTGTACTGTATAATATAAGCAATTGGAATATAATGGTAAATATTTGTGGATCTAAACATATTTGAACATAGAAATGGTGTAGTCAATATATAGTATAAAAGATTTTTAAAATGGTACACCTGTGTAGGGCGCTTACCATGAATGGATCTTGCAGGACTGCAAATTGGTCTGGGTGAGTGAGTGGTGAGTGAATGTGAAGGCCTAGGACATTACTATACACTACTGTAGACTTTATAAATGCTGTACATTTAGGCAACACTAAATTTATTTTTTAATAATAATTTTGTTTTTTGAGACAGGGTCTCGCTTTGTCACCCAGGCTGGAGTGCAGTGGCGAGATCATGGCTCACTGCAGCCTTGACCTCCCAGGCTCAGGTGATCTTCCCACCTCAGCCTCCTGGGTAGCTGGGACTACAGGGACACGCCACCACACCCAGCTAATTTTTGTATTTTTTTGTAGAGACAGGGTTTTGCCATGTTGCCCAGGCGGGTCTTGAATTCCTGGGCCCCAGTGATCTGCCCACCTCGGCCTCCCAAAGTGCTGGGATTGCAGGTGTGGGCCACCATGCCCAGCTTTAATAATAAATTAACCTTAGTTTACTGTAGCTTTTTATTTTGTAAATGTTTTAATTTTTAATTTTTTCGACTTTTTGACTCTTTTGAAATAAATAATACTTAGCTTAAAACACAAACCCACTGTACAACCGTACAAAAATATTTTATTTCATTCTATTTTTATAAGCTTTTTTCTATTTTTAAAATTATTTATTTATTTTGCTTTTAAAACATTTTCGGTTAAACATGAAGACACAAACACACACCTTAGCCTAGGCCTACACAGGGTCAGGATCATCAGCATCACTGTCTTCCACTTTCACGTCTTGTGCCACTGGAAGGTCTTCAGGGGCAGTAACACACAGGGTGCTGTCATCTCCTATGATAACGATGCCTTCTGGAATAACCCTGAAGGGCCTGCCTGAGGCTATTCTATAATAACTTTTTTAGTAAGTAGAAGGACTACACTGTAAAATAATGATAAAAAGTGTAGTAAATGCATAAACCGATAACATAGCGGCTCATTATCAAATATTATGTACTGTGAATAACGGCATGTGCTGTGCTTTTATATGACTGGCCCCACAGTGGGCTTGTTTACACCAGCATCACCACAAACACCTGAGTAATGTGCTGCACTCAGACGTTAGGGTGGCTACCTAACGTAGAATTTTGCAGCACTATTACAATCTCATGGGATCACCTCGTAGCATATGTAGTAGGTCATTGACTGAAATGTCAACTGTATTGATACTTCAACCTCTCTGCTTCCTTCCTTCCTCTCTTCCCCTCTTCATTCCATTGTTCCTTTCTATCTTTTTGTCAGATGAAACTTACTTTAATGCTAGTGATAAATAAATGCAATGATAGTTGACCTTCTTGTCTTGACTCTTTTCTGGAAATCCTTCTAGTGTTTTATTATTATATTTTCTTTCATTGTATGTTTGATGATTGCATCTGTTTCCATTTGATCTTCAAGAACATTATTTATTTACTGATTTCTACATCTATCATCTTATTCCTAATTTTTTTTTTCCCTTGGCATTCTGAGTGGTTTCTCTTTTAGGTTAACCTAGACACTAGGATGTACAAATCAAGAGACAAACCATGTCTCTCTGTCTCTCCAGTACCAGCCTCTGTATTCCTGTTGCCTTCTGGGTATTGTTATTTGATGTCCTCTAGATAACTCAAGCTTGACGTGTTCAAAACTGAACTCGTTTCCAAAAAGAAAAAAAAAAAGTCCTCCTCTTGTGTGTCTTAAGCAGAGGTTGATGATTCACCTGGTCATCTAAGCGAGAAACCTCAGAGTCAATGTTGTCTTCCTCTTTTTCTTCCCTCTCCTTTTCACATATGATTGGAATGCAAGAGTTTTTGTTGAACAAGGTCCAAAGAGTGGAACAGCAAATTAGAAGCTTTCATGTGCAAGTTGCTATGAATGATGTGAAGTAAGACATGGTCCCCACATTTGTAGTAGTAAGAAATGAAACTGCTATTTCAAACAAAAATTGATAGCAGACACTCCTGTAGGAAAGTTACAAGACTGATTTTCAGGGTAGATAACATTATTGTTTAGGAAAACACCTGATGGAACTTCTTGGCTGAGAAAGGCACAGCTGAGATGTAGTAGACAGAGAGAGAGCTGAACTTCCCTGTGGAATAAAGTGAGATGACTTGAGTTTCTGCAGAGAATCAGTGTGAAGGGGATGGGTGGCCATCAGAGATGACAGAGATGTCAGGATATATGAGAAGAATTAGGGAAAAAAGAGGGCTTAGGAAGACGGCAGTAAGCCAGAACCAAAGGATAGAAGAATTTCTTTCTTTCTTTCTAGGAAAAACTCTCTGTCGTGGGGAGGGCTTGGGGATTTTAGGACCCTGCTGTCTCGTGTTCACTCCCAAGTTGTTTGCTCTACCACCTTGTTAGCCCTTCTGTGACTCCCATAAAAATATACTATCCCTAACAGCCTGTGTAGATGGTGTTGAAGGAAACGAAGGGTGAGGGCAATAAAAAGAAGTACAGCCTCCTCCACATCACCCCTCCCTGAGGCCAGTGTGGCTGGTAGCAGCACCGCGTGAGGAAGGACGGTTTAGGACTGTGCCCTTGAAACAAAACCCCCTTTCCTCAAGGATACCAGAAAAAAAAGTGACATTTGAAAGGGGGCAGGCAGAAACACTTGGAATGCACTTTCACTCTAGTGCACTTTGTAACTGTGTTACAAAGCAGTGTCAGCTAGGTGCCATAGAGTGGTACATGCAAAAGACAGTTGGAGTTCATTAGAGGAAAACAGAAACACTGAAAATCACCAGGTGTGGGGAGGCCTTTGATATTAATGAAAATGGAATGAGATAGAAGTATCTGAATAATGCCAGGTGCAGTGGCTCACACTTGCAATCTCACCTACTCAGGAGGCTGAGGGAGGAGGATTGTTTGAGCCCAGGAGTTCAAGGCTGCACTGAGCTATGATCACGCCACTGCATTCCAGCCTGAGTGACAGGGCAAGACCCCATCTCTAAAAAATAAAATAAAATAAAATAAAAACAATGATCTGAATATAAATAACAAAAGCAACGTGCACACCAACAACACAAACACAGATCAATGGGCTATGAGTTACTAAACACTATGACAATGGCTTTGGCAAGTTTAAGAGCACATTTTAAAAAGTAAAACAACGCTCAACGTTTGCTGACTAAATGAATGAATGAAGAATCTGTTTAAAGTAATTCAGAATGGGAAGGTGATAAATGAACCAGTGCTGCTGATCAAGTGGGAAAGATTGTAAAATAAAGGAATGAATGGCTTACAAGGAATATTTGAGATCTTGAATTTGTATGTGTACTGAAAAGTAAATTTGGCTAATGAAGAAATAAGCAGCATAAACACTAGGGCATCTAATTACTTTACCAACATCATGTACCTAGTGCTAGCCGGACCAAGGTCAACTGATGAAAAGATCAACCGGGGGGAAGAAACCTTAGAAAGATTCTTAAATTCTGCACTGAAGAGCAGTAAAGACAGAATTGGAGGGCTTGAATCCAAACACCACTGCAACTGCCTCCTGATTCATTCTGACCATAGCTGGCTACTCTGAGTATATTAAAGTAACAGAGAAAAACCTGTGCAGGACGGTGTGTGTGTGTGTGCACACATGTGTGTTTAGGGTTTGGATCTGTGTGCTATAACAGGGATGGGGAAGGATAATATGAATGAAGGTCTAGGGGGCATTTTTGCATGAAACTTTGTGATTAACAAAATAAAAATTGGAATGCCTAATTGTACTTTGTACAATCCTGGCCTAAAATTTTGTGCTTGTAAATAATAATATTGGCTTTTCATTTGACAAATACGTGGAACGTGGTGAGTTGAGTTAGAATGGTTAAACACATGGTGCTAATATTTCTGAGTATTTAAAGAAAAGAATCAGACCCCGGGCCAACAATTATTTCTCTGCTGCAGCCTTCACACGGGCCAAATGTGTGGATGTGAGTTGGGGAGGCTGGCGGAGGACAGGTTTGTGGCAGAGATCACAGATGGGCTGAGCAGTTTGACTGCTGGCGAAGGGCTACGCTTCCTAAGGCAAAGGGAGCATTTGCTGAGAGCTGTGTGCCTTGTAGGCAGTTGATCTGGATCATCTTATAGATTCTCACAAGCGACTGAGGCAGGTACAATTATCTTCATTTAGCAGACAGGAGACTGAGGGTCTGAGAACTTACATAGTGGATAAGGATTGGAACTTGGTTTAGATACCAGCTTTGTTCAGCTCCACAGTGAACCCTAAGCAAGGGTAAGGGTTTCTTTTTACAATTTCGTACTGACTCTCCAGAATAAATAATCTTTTTGCGACTCTGATAGCTGTTTGACACTAAGCAAAATTCCCCTAGAACAGGTGAAAGTTATCAACCAAAGCCTGTGCTTTTTGGGGGCCTCTAGAGACAGACTCCTGCTTTGAAAAAAAATGTGTGTGAAATAAACTGAATCAACTCCAGATTCCTCCCAACCAATACTACCCAAGAGGCACCGGGGGAGGCACTCACTAAAGGTGAACTAAATCCCTGCTTATTTTTCCTCCTGTGAGAAACAATTATGTAAGAAAAGAATGAAGACAGTAATTACAAACTATATTAAAACTTCTGCTTATCAAAAGTCAGCATAAGTAAGTGAAAAGATGAGTTAGTAATATATTTGCAACACATTAGATAACAAAGATATACCACATGTAAAGAATTTCTATCAATTAATAAGAAAAAGACAAACAATTCCATAGAAAACCAGGTAAAAGATGGGCACTGTGGCATGCACCTGTAGTCCCAGCTACTCAAGAGATTGAGGTGGGAGTCTCATTTGAACCCAGGAGCTTGAGGCTGCCGTGTACTGTGATCGTGCCTGTCATAGCACTGCACTTCAGCCTGGGCAACCAAACAAGACCCTGTCTCTAAAAAAAATAGTTGGGAAGAAGGCTTGAACATTGTTATTAGTCTGTTTTCACACTGCTATAAAGACACTACCTGAAACTGGGTAATTTATAAACAAAAGAGGTTTAATTGACTTACAGTTCCGCATGGCTGAGAGGCCTCAGGAAACTTACAATCACGGTGGAAGGTGAAGGTGAAACAAGGCATGTCTTACATGGTGGCAGGACAGAGGGAGGATGAGGAAACTGTCACTTTTAAAGCATCAGATCTCATGAGAACTCACTCACTGCCACAAGAACGGCATGGGGGAAACCGCCCCATGATCCAATCACCTTCCACTAGGTCCCTCCCTCAACACATGGGGATTACAATTCTAGATGAGGTTTGGGTGTGGACACAGAGCCAAACCATATCAAACATGTACTTCACAAAAGAACAAATAGGACTGACTGATAAATGTATGAAAAAGATGCTCAATCTCATTGAAAATCAGGAAAATGCAAATTAAAATCACAGTTACCATTTCATATTTACTAGATTGTCAAAACTTAAAAAGTCAAATAAAACCAAAAATTAAAAGAACATAGAGCAACTGAAACAAATACACACTGTTGGTGGTTGTATACGACCATTTGGAGAACAATTTGGCATTATTTGGGAAGTTGAAGATGTACAAACTCTAAATCCAGCAGAAAGAAATCCCTGGAGAAATTCTTGCCACGTTGCCTGGGGGCAGATATAGTAATGTTCAAAGCAGTACTGTTTGCAATAGCAAAACACTGGAATCAATCCAAGTATCTATCAAGAGGAGACTTGTTAAATACATTTTAGTATAGTCAAGCAATAGAATATTAAACATGAGTGAATGTTGCAAACATGTTGAATGAAATAAGTTGAGGAAGGGTACATACAGTATGATATCATTTTCTTTTTTTTTTGGAGACGGAGTCTAGCACTGTCACCCGGGCTGGAGTGCAATGGCATGATCTTGGCTCACTGCAACCTCTACCTCCCGGGTTCAAGTGATTCTCTTGCCTCAGCCTCTTGAGTCACTGGGATTACACACACACGCCTGCCACCACTCCCAGCTAATTTTTGTATTTTTAGTAGAGACGAGGTTTCACCATGTTGGCCAGGCTGGTCTTGAACTCCTGACCTCAGGTGATCCACCCTCCTTGGCCTCCCAAAGTGCTGGGATTACAAGTGTGAGCCACCGCGCCCAGCCTATGATACCATTTTTATGAAGCTCAAAACCAAAAACTGAACAGTGTAGTTTAGGGTTACATACTTAAATAGACTTACATAGGTGAGCCACATATAATAAACATGCCGGTAAGGACAGTGCAGCCTCCAAAGTATAGGAGGAGAATTTGAACTTGGGGAGGAATGCATAAGATTATTTGGTGGTGTGAGTGACTTTTTTCCTAGCCTGTGTTTTGGGTGCATAAGTGTTTATCTTATTATTCTTTTGCCTAATATATACTCTCTATCTATTCCTTTGTATAATTTTAAAACACAGAGAACAAAACAGTACTAAGAGCTTGGAAATGTACTGGCTTTAAGAGGAACTTCACTAACTTCTCCTCCTAATCAGTTAATATTCATCGAACAATTTTATGTTGCCTTACTGACTCCCTTTGGAATGGATTTGTGGTGGATTAAAGGATTAAACAGCAGCAGGTAAAATTGTTAACTGTTGGTAGATCAGCAGTTTGCTGTTGACATTTAAAAAGGAAAAGTTAGACCTCAGGTTTGACTGACCCCCAAGTGTTCCATGGGCATTTCAGGGGTACCAGTATTAATGAAGATGTTTCTGAAAATCCCTCTGTTAACAGAATTCTTGTTTCCAGAGCTAGAAATCATGTTGGCAGCCTGGGGTTGGGCTCAGAGCCGTGGATTCCTCTCCCTGCTCCCAAACCAGGCGCCGTAGCCAGACGTTCCCTTGCTCCCCTGAGATAAGCCTCGACTCCCCCAGTCTCTCGGCCTATTTGGGATCTAGGGGCAACCTCTTGCTCAGGAATAGGGAGGTCCCATAGGGTGGTTGCCCTGCTGCTGCTCTGCCTTTCCTTCTGGGGGACATACGCCTGAGCTACTATTGTTGCTTCTCTCCCTGAAATTGTCAAAGCTCCAGCACTTGGGAAGATGAGGCTCTTTGAACTTCCTGCAGATCAAGCAGACTGGTACCAGTGCCAGGTTGCCTGAGTATTAATTACCCAAGCTAAGTCATGTGGTTCAAGCTCTCACAACTTTCAGGGTCCCCTGCCATACTTGCAGAATTATTAAATATTAGCTTCTTGCCACATCAGATTACGCACACATTGGGATTTATAACGTCACTCTTGGGAGCTTTCCCCTGGGGATTTCTTCTTTAATGTAGCTCACATTTTGAATGTCTTTACCAGCCTCAGTGGCCAGTGAGAGGTATTAGAGGATGTGGAATGAGTGGAAATCTTAAAATGAAGAGGTTAGAGAGCTTCCACTAATGATCACTGTAGATACCTTCACGTCTCTGAGTTACCTATATGTTACTACCCATAAAATCAGTCTATTACATGTGTTGACATATATGATCTCTCCTGTTTACAGAAAACCTGCAAGGAGAGTATAATTATCTCTAATTTAATAACAAAGGAAACGGAGGTTTAAATACATATTGGTCAAGGTCACAGAACCTGTAAAAACCTGAATCAGCTGCTGATTCCAGTCCTCTAGGAAGCTGCCTCCAGTTGGAAATTGAAATGTCTTTTCAAGCAAGAACAGCTTCAGGCCCTGGTGGTAACAGTAAAGGTCATGTGACGTGTTGCTCTGAAGATGCAACAACATTAGATTCTACTTATTTTCACTGCCCTAGTTCAGTGAGTAGGGAATCTGTATTTCTGGAGGAACAATATTACTTTTTCATAACACATTTTCTACAGATTCACAGAGGCAGGGCTTTGCTGCATCATAGAATCACAGTTTAGAAGCCCATTTTTACCAAACAAGGCTTTGGGGGTGTTTATAGGAGTCCCCAAAATGTCTAAAACGAGACATGTCTCCATTTCTGAGCACACAGCTTTAAAAAAGCTAAGAGACTGGATGCCAAACTTCAGCCCAGAGTGAATTTTTACGACTCACGCTGTAAACCTATGAAATTAGGGGTTTAAAATGGAAATGCTGACACAATCTTTGCACTTCATAGAACAAGTGCTGGTGGGGGTAGCACTCTCTGCTCACTGCTGCTGGCCCCTGCTGGGCTAGGAAACTTCCTGTCCAGTTTTCTTTACTTTGGGGCCTCTGGTTCTCTTCTAGACTTCTCCAAGCCTCCCTCTGGCCTGGCTAGAAAACACAGCTCAGATATAAGCCCATCTGCAGATGTTCAGGGTCAGGCTCTGAGCTGGCTGCGGAGTCCAGTCTGGGGAAGCCTTACTGGTTTCAAGCTCTCTGGTGCTGCCTTGGACTGCTGGCCAGGCCCTCCTGGCCTCAAACCTTCCAAGTGCCCCTGACAGGCACTGCGTGGGGCTATGTTCCTTCTAGGGCCAGCCACCAGCTTCCTGTGAATCCTTCTATGACTGCAGAATGGAACCATTCCTGAGGCATCCAGGGCTGCTACTGGATTTACTAGTGGCTTTTGCTGAGTGCTGAGTTTATATCCTCCTGAAAGGAAAATCTCTATTAAAAACTTTTTTCTTTGTGGCAGTAAAGTGACAGATAGTGATTGCTGTCTGAAAGTTACCCTAGATCAGCTTGGCTTCAAGCATATAGACTTTGAGTCTGACTGCCTGGTTTCAAATCTTCCAAATACCTACCTCACAGGATTGTTTTGAAGATTAAATGTGGTTGGTTGGGAGTGGTGGCTCACACCTGTAATCCCAGAAGTTTGGGAGGCCAAAGCAGGCAGATCTCCTGAGATTAGGAATTCGAGACCAGCCTGGCCAACATGGTGTAAACCCCGTCTCTACTAAAAACACAAAAATTAGCCAGGTGTGGTGGCAGATGCCTGTAATCCCAGCTACTCAGGAGGCTGAGGCACAAGAATCCCTTGAACCTGGGAGGTGGAGGTTGCAGTGAGCCAGTGAGCCGAGATCATGCCACTGTACTCCAGCCTGGGTGACAGAGCAAGATTCTGTCTTGAAAAAAACAAATAAATAAATAAAAGTGATATACGCAAAGTACGTGACACGCCCTAGGCAAGTATTGAGTGAAGGTAGTAGTCTTCTATCTTGAAGCAAGAGACAGGGTACAGAACTGAGAGGACTGGCTCTGGGAGGCCTGCACATGAGTGAACGTAAGGGAGAGAAGAATGGAAATTGATGATTTCAAAATAAAATTGTATTTGTGCAGTGCTTCCTAGTGTATAATCTCATAATTTAATCAGAGCACCCCTCTAGGGAAGATGATCTCAATTTCATAGACTATGTCTCAGAGAGGTTAAGTGTCTTGGACAAGGTCATGCAGGCAGTAAATGAACAGCCAGGGCTTGAACCATGTCCTGATTCTAAGTTTGGTGCTCTTTCCACGATTTCATAGATTTCTTCTGTTTCACAGATTTCACAGAACTAGAAGGAGTGGTAGTAATAGTGGATTCCTTGGCCAGGCATTCCTGTAATCCCAGCACTTTGGGAGTTGAGGCAGGCAGATCACTTGAGGCCAGGAGTTCAAGACCAGCCTGGTTAATATGGTGAAACCTTGTCTCTACTAAAGGTACAAAAATTAGCTGGGCATGGTGGCATACCTCTGTAATCCCAGCTACTTGGGAGGCTGAGGCACGATAATTGCTTGAACCTGGGAGACTGAGGTTGCAGTGAGTCAAGATTACGTAACTGCACTCCAGCCTGGGTGACAGAGCAAGACTCTGTATAGATTAAAAAAAAAAAAAAAAAAAGTGGAGTCCTCGTTACCTTATGGGTTCTTAATTTAAAAAGACTGATTTTATACCTTCAAAAAATGACTCATTATTTAAAGAAAGTGTATTCCATTTCTTTATCACTAAGGACTCCAGAACATGTAACTTGGAATTAGTACAAGTAAGGCTCCAATGAGCATTTTTTTTCTTTTCTTTGCGACAGAGTTTCACTCTTTGTCGCCCAGGCTGGAGTGCAATCATGCAACCTCAGCTCACTGCAACCTCCCCCTCCCAGGTTCAAGCAATTCTTCTGCCTCAGCCTCCAGAGTAGCTAGAATTACAGACGCCCACCACCAAGCTTGGCTAATTTTTGAATTTTTAGTAGAGACGGGGTTTCACCATGTTGGCCAGACTGGTCTTGAACTCCTGAGCCCAGGTGATCCACCATGCCCAGCTGAGCATAAAATGGAATTAAATTGAGTTTTCTAACTTAACTTCTCTTTCTTTTATACTTTCTCCAATTTTAGCTTCAGTAATTTTCTTTTCCTTGGAGACTCTTATAATACCTTTCCATCCATGGTCAGAATTTACTTGCAAAACAATAGAGTAAAACAGCATAAAAATAATGGAAGCTGCTTAAGAAAGTGTTTCATGGGGCCGGCGCAGTGGTTCATGCCTGTAATTCCAGCACTTTGGGAAGCCAAGACGGGAGGATCACGAGGTCAGGAGATCGAGACCATCCTGGCTAACGGTGAAATACCGTCTCTACTAAAAATACAAAAAAATGAGCCGGGCGTGATGGTGGGCCCCTGTAGCCCCAGCTACTCGGGAGGCTGAGGCAGGAGAATGGTGTGAACCCAGGAGGCGGAGCTTACAGTGAGCCCAGATCGCGCCACTGCACTCCAGCCTGGGCGACAGAAGCGAGACTCCATCTCAAAAAAACAAAAAGAAAGTGTTTCATAATTTGGTAAAATTTGCTTAGATATCTGACCCCCACATAAATGTGGGCATGAAATAATTAAGCAACAAAACTCTAGTTTGCTACAGTCACAAAGGAAGGTGTGATGTAACCCAAGAACTATCATTTCTTCTGTACATTGGAGAAGACTTTTTCAGGTTGTTCTGTTCTCTTCCTAAAAAAAAAGAAAGAAAGAAAGAAAGAAACAGAGAAATGGAGAGAAGACAAAAAAGCAAGAGAGCAAGAGATATCAAAGCTGTGCGAGAGAGAGTGGCTGTGGCATGTATTTTGCAGGGCGCAGAGTGAAAGAAAGGGAACTTTCGTTTGTAACAACTTTAAATGGTTCTGTTCAGGAGCAGATGGGGAACAATTTTGCTAGTGCTATGGAAATACAGTTCGAAGGACTGCAGTTACAGACCAAACTCTCAGCAAATGCAGACAGAGAAGCTGAGAATTTTCTGCAAATAGTTAAAAGCATTTGGACAAGGTAGACCAGTAGGAATATAAGACAGCGTGGAGCTCAGGAAGTCGGCAGACAACGTACACAGCGAAAGAGTAGGACTAGGAGAGAAACAACCCACCAGTTCTTTAGTGTAAAATGATTGATGCTTAATATTGAAGCTGTATTATTGTATAAAAGAACTGATGATTATAGTTGAGTTTAGAGATTTATGTTTAAATTAAATAATAAAATATAGCCTATTCTACAATGTACACTTTGTCCTATAACATACATTTTATTATATAATATACATTTAGTCAAGCCTTTAAAAGGATCAATGAGATCCTTTTAAAAGTCTTTATGTGCCAGGCGTGGTGGCTAACACCTGTAATCCCAGCGCTTTGGGAGGCCGAGGCGGGTGGATCACCTGAGGTCAGGAGTTTGAGACTAGCCTGGCCAACATGGTGAAACCCCGTCTCTACTAAAAATAAAAAAGTTTGCTGGGCATGGTGGCGCACTCCTGTAGTCCCAGTTACTTGGGAAGCTGAGGCAGGAGAATCGCTTGAACCCGGGAGGCGGAGGTTGCAGTGAGCCGAGATCATGTCACTGCTCTCCAGTCTAGGAGGTTGCAGTGAGATATCGCGCCACTGCACTCCAAAATAAATAAATAATAATAATAATAAATTTTTTTTAAAAAAGGTCTTTATGAAGTCTTGAGTTCAAACAGACAAAACCTTTTAACTACTTATAATACTCGAACCAAGTGGATTCCAGCTCGCAACTATAGTTGGGATTTTGATGCCAAAAATTGGCAGGAAAGACAGAATAGCTGAGAATCGTGCCTGATGAAGGATGAACCATACTTGCAATGGCATATATGTGGTCAGGTTTGTGTTAAATGACTCTTTATGCTGTGGCATTCACAACATTTCTCTCTCATCTTGGAATTTTTCCTCTTTCTTTCTTTTCTTTTTTTAGATGGAGTCTCGCTCTGTTGCCCAAGTTGGAGTGCAAGGGCGCAATCTTGGCTCACTGCAACCTCTGCCTCTTGGGTTCAAGCCATTCTCTGGCCTCAGCCTCCCAAGTAGCTGGGATTACAGGCACCCACCACCGCGTCTGGCTAATTTTTGCATTTTTAGTAGAGACAGGGTTTTGCCATATTGGCCAGGCTGGTTTCGAGCTCCTGACCTCAGGTGATCCACCCGCCTCGGCCTCCCAAAGTGCTGGGATTTCAGGTGTGGACCACCATGCCCGGCCCCTCTTTCTTTCATTGGTAAGAAATTATAGCCATCCTCCATTTCTCAGCTTCTCATGATCTCAGACTCCTATGGTCTCACCATTATTTCTTTCCTAATACATCCCATATTTTAGGGCATATATCTCCCCTGAGCCAGTTAGAGCTCAGTCTCTCCAGAAACACAGCTATAAACCAGGAAGAAAGGGAAAATGAAGGGTTAAGTAAAGAGAGAAAATGAAGCTTTATGTATCACCTGCTGTGTGTCTAGAACTCTGTTATATACTTTATATATATTTCCTCATTTAATCTTTGTAACTCTATGATAGCGGTCTTATTTTCTCTATCAGATGATGAATCTGAGGTTCAGAGAGATTAAACAACTTGCCCAAGGTCACACAGCTAACAGCAGAGGAGTTAAGATACAGATTTGGGTCTGTCTGATTCCAACACTAATGTTCTTTCCACTGCACCACACTGCTTTCCAAAACTTTCTCTAAATAATCAAGACTTGTGTTGCTAAGTACGAGCCCAAGGTATATGATGATATATTTTACTCATATAGGTAATCTAAAACCCTCACATAGAACTTGTGAGTCACAGTTGTCTGGTTCCTAAGCCTAGAGCTAATTAGAAAGAAGTAGCAAATCAAAAGATGAGGGAGGATTTTGTGAGCAAGCGCACTGACTACAGTGAGAAGAGGCAGATGGCAACTTGATAGTAAGAAAAAACCACATTCAAAAGCAGATATGACTGGGCACGGTGGCTCACGTCTGTAATCCCAGCCCTTTGGGAGGCCAAGGTGAGCAGATTGCTTGAGTCCAGGAGTTGGAGACCAGCCTGGACAACATGGCAAAACCCTGTCTCTACAAAAAAAAAATACAGAAATTAGCTGGGCATGGTGGCATGCACCTGTAGTCTCAGCTACTAGGGAGGCTGAGGTGGGAGGATCGCTTAAACCCGGGGAAGTCGAGGCTGCAGTGAGCCGTGATCATGCCTTTGCACTCTAGCCTGGGTGACAAAGTGAGATTCTGTTTCTAAAAAAAAAAAAACCAAAAAACATATATAAGAATAAAAGCATAAAAATTAACAAAAGCTTCACACTAAGTGATATTAATACTCAAAACTGCTATCATTTAAATAGTACCTACTAAGTGTCAGGCTCTGTGCTAGATGCAATGATTTTTAAAACTCAGAGCATTTCCACTTTCATTTGTTCACAATGGGCCTCTGCATTAATTTCACTTGTAAAAAGAATTTTGGGGTGAACAGTACTTAAAAAACAACTGCCTTTTATCACATAATTCTCAAATCATCATTGTGAAGTTTGATTCTAGCACTCCCATTTTACAGATGAGAAATGGGAGCTGAAAAACATTAAGAAATTTGCCCAAGGTCACATAACTATTAACAGCAGGAGCCAATATTCCAACACAGATCTGCTGACTTTGGAGTCTGTGTTCTTTCCACTGTCATGCTGCCTCCACATTTATAGGGATGGCGCTGAGTCATTAAAAAAGGTTAACTTATAACCGTTTAAGAAGCCAGGGAAATTACATTGCTTAAACTGGTGGAAAAGTGTACTTAAATGGCAAGCACCCGGCTACCCGGGAAACTGAGCTCTTTGGAAAGTCCAGATACATAATAACAGGGGAGTTACACCTTTCCCAAGTTTACCTTTATATGAGTGTAATTTTGTAATTTTCATGTCTCTTTCTTGAAGATGTACTTACATAGTAAGCATGAGAATGATACAATGTTCAGTTGGAATGTGCATTATCACACCTTCCTGGCAATGACTTTATTGAACCACCATTCATTAATAGAATCTGCACATACACATTATTTATAAAGTACTATTCATAAAAGCACATTTTATGAATAATAATCTGTGGGCTACAGAAGCAGTATCTTTCATGACATCTTTCTAATGATCTTGTCAGAGGGAAAAGCAGTTATAAATCATCCTTCAAATCCCTTAGAGGTTGAGAGGTAAGTAGTAACTAGTCATCTTCAGAACTCATTGGATTTACAAGTTTATCCTTGAATAGGTTCATGACTGAGAGTGGGCCTCATTAATCTTAATCATATCAATCTGAGTACCTAGTAAAGTTAGGTCAGCAATGGCTGCTATCAGAGACAGTCAGGACATACTGCAGACAAGAATGCACTCAGTTCGTAGACACACATACCCAGTCCAGATAACAGCCAGGGATTTAGAAGAGATTCTCTGGAGACACAAGTAGTCTCAATAATGACAATAGCTAGAGAGAGGCTCCCAGAGCCAAACACACAGCTAATAAAACCACTGAGGTGCAGGGTCAGACCAGATTTAAGCTCAGATTCATCCAGAACATTACTGGCTCCATTAAAAAAAAAAAATCAACAGAAACCTTGTATGCAACAATGCATACTTCCATGAGTAGACTGTGATTGTCCTGGGAGACAGGGCTGGATAGCATCAAGCTCAGGAACTCTGAGCCCTCCATTTTAGATGTGGGGAGATCACCACAAAATGCAGAATAAAAGGGAGGGGGGTAAGGAGAAACCACATCGTGTAGACAGATTTTTGCATTTGTTGGAGATGAGAGAGAAGAGAATGGTACAATTTTCAATTGAAATGTGCGTTGTCACACCTCCATGGCAATGCCTTTATTGAACCACCATTCATTAGTAGAATCTGCACATACACATAATTTGTGAAGTACTATTCATAAAAGCACATTTTATGAATAATAATCTGTGGGCTGCAGGAGCAGTATCTTTCGTGACATCTTTCTAATGATCTTGTCAGAGGGGAAAGTAGTTATAAATCATCCTTCAAATCCCTTAAAGGTTGAAAGGTAAGTAGTAAGTAGTCATCTTCTAAAAGACTAGTCTAAATACTAAAATTATAGATTGACCTGACCAGAGAAGTGAAGAGTGGTCATCTGTCACACAGTGTAGTGAACCTAACTAGTTGGGTTAGTATTTTCCAATATTTTTAATCTTGTGAAACATGCAAACTTGCCAGGAACCTGCAGGGTAGATATTCTTCTCTCCTCTCTCCACCTCTCCAGCCAAAATAGCTTGTTCACTTACTCTATTGAATTTCTCAGAAAGTCTGTAAGCTCCTTATGAGCAAGGATATCGTATTTTATACATCCCTGTTTTCCCTACAAAGCCTAGTACAAAAACACATAGTAGGCTTTCGGTAAACCTTTGTGGATTTTAACTGCCCTTTCTGCCTTCTGCCGCTACACAGAGAAGACATTCACCCTCTTCTCTCATTGTTTTCACTAACTAAACTCCTTAACTCCTGGTCAAAAACTCTTAAAGTGTGAAGAAACACAGGACTTGAAACTGACAAAGGAAGCCCTTGTGATATATACAAAGGTCTCAACACAGGGGGTGAGAACCTATGTTAGGTGATTTGATTTCAGTCATCCTTGATTTAGTGAGCTTTCAGATTTGCACCTTACTTACTTTATTTATTTATTTATTTTAGGATTAAGCTTTGTCTTTTCTCTCTCTTTTTTAAACCTTTGGAGAACTTTTATTTGATGCTTCCTGGTTTAACTTTGTAACAACAGGAGTAATTGCTTTAATTATAATACTGCCTGTCACTAATGCATTTTTAACAGCTTTATTGAGATATAATTCACATACCATACAATTCATCCACTTAAAGTGTACAACTCAATGATTTTTAGTGTATTCACAGAGTTGTGCAACTATCATCACAATCAATTTTAGAGCATTTTTATCACCTCAAAAATAAACCCCATACCCTTTAGCTCTCTCTCCCACCCGCTTTTCCCCCCCACACTTCCTAGCCCTAGGCAATCACTAATCTACTTCCTGTCTCTATAAATTTGCCTATTTTGGACATTTCATATAAATGCAATCACACAATATGTGATTTGTGACGGGCTTTTTTCACTTAGCGTAATGTTTTCCAGGTTTATTCATGGTGTGCTATGTATCAGCGCTGCATCCTTTTTATACCCAAATACTATTCCATTGTATGCACAGACTACTTTTGTTTAAACATTCATCAGTTAATAGACATTTGCATTGTTTCTGCTTTTGGGGTATAATGAATAACATTGTTACAGACATTCAAGTACAAACCAGATACAAACATTCAATAACAAGTATTGGGTTGTTGAAGATGTGGAGAAATTAGAACCCTCACACGCTGCTGTTTGGAATGTAAAATGGTGCAGCTGCTTTGGCAAAGTGTCTAGAAGTTCCTCAGTCATCGTAGTTAACAAATGGCCCAGCAGTTCCACTCCTGGGTCTTTTTTTATTCTAGCCGTCCTAGTGGATGTAGTGATATCTCATTGTGGTTTTGATTGGCATTTCCCTGATGACTAATGATGTTGAGTATCTTTTCATGGGCTTATTGGCCATTTTTGTATATCTTCTTTGTAGAAATGTCTATTCAGATCTTTTTCCCTTTTTTTGTTTTTTTGAGATGGAGTGTTGCTCTGTAGCCCAGGCTGGAGTCCAGTGGCACAATCTCGGTTCACTGCAACCTCTGCCTCCCGGGTCCCGGTTCAAGCAATTCTCCTCTCAGCCCCCTGAGTAGCTGGGATTACAGGAATGTGCCACCATGCCCAGCTAATTTTTGTATTTTTAGTAGAGATGGGGTTTCACCATGTTGGCCAGTCTGATCTTGAACTCCTGACCTCGTGATCCACCCGCCTTGGCCTCCCAAAGTGCTGGGATTACAAGCATGAGCCACTGCACCTGGCCTCCTTTTCCCATTTTTAAGCTGAGTTCTGTTTTTATTATTATGATACATATCCCTAATCAGAAATATGATTGCAAGGATATTCTCCCATTCTGTGGGAGAATAAAATGAGACAATATTTTACATCAATATTTACATCATGAATATACATCAGTGGAATAGAACTGAAAATCTAGAAATCCCATGAAGCCTGGTATATCTTTATGCCAGTACCACTGTCTGGATTAATGTTGCCAGTACCACGCTGTCTGGATTAATGTTGCCAGTACCACGCTGTCTGGATTAATGTTGCCTTGTAATAAGTTTTGGAATTGGGAAGCATGAATCCTTCAACTTTGTTCTTCTTTTTCAAGATTGTTTTGGCTATTCCAGGGTCCATCAACTTTCTATATGAATTTTAGAATCAGCTTGTCAATTTCTACCAAGAAACCACCTGGGATTCTGATAGGGATTGTGCTGCATCTTGCCATCTAAGCTATATGTCTTCTGGTCCACAAACACAAGATGTTTTTTTGTTTATTGAGATCTTTAAATTTTTCTTTCAAAAAATTTTTGTAGTTTCCAGAGTATAGTTTTATAATTCTTTGGTTAATTCATTCCTAAATATGAATTATTTTTGATGCTGTTGTGAATGAAATTCTTTTTAAATTTTAGTCAAATTGTTCATTGCAGGAAATGTTCATAGAAATACATTTTTAGGCCAGGCGCGGTGGCTCATGCCTGTAATCTCAGTGGGCCCAGGTGGGCAGATTGTCTGAGCTCAGGAGTTCAAGATCAGCCTGGGCAACACGGTGAAACCCCATCTCTACTAAAATACAAAAAATTAGCTGGGCGTGCCCGCGTGTGCCTTTGGTCCCAGCTACTCCGGAGGCTGAGGCAGAATTGCTTGAACCCAGGAGGCAGAGGTTGTAGTGAGCTGAGATTTCCCCATTGCACTCCAGCCTGGACAATAGAACGAGACTCTATCTCAAAAAAAAAAAAAAAAAAGTATTTTCGTATGTTAATTTTGTATCCTGAAACCCTGCTAAACTCATTTATTAGTTCTAATAATTAGTGGATTTCTTAGAACGTTCTACATAGATCATATCATCAGCAAATATGGATAGATTTATTTCATCTTTAATCTTCTATTTTTTGGAAGAGTTGGTCAGGAATGGGTAATAATTTTTCTTTATATGTTTGGTAGAATTCACCAATGAAGACGTCTCTTTCTGGGCTTTTCTTTGTGGGTAGTTTTTTTTTTAATTACTCATCCAGTCTCTACTTGTTATCACTTTATTTGGATTGTCTATTTTTTCTTGAGTCAGTTTTGATAATTTTTGTGTTTCTAGGAATTTTTCCATTTTATTTAGGCTATCTAATGTAATGGCATACAATTGTTCATAGTATTCCTTTATAGTCCCCACTTTCATTTCCAGTCCTAGTAATCTGAATCTTCTCTCTTTCTTCTTTGGTCAGTCTAGCCAAAGGTTTGTTAATTTTGTTAATCTTTTCAAAAACCAGGTTTTTTTGTTTTATTTAATTTTCTGTTTTCTGTTCTTTATTTCATGAATTTTGCTTTGATCTTTTTATTTCCTTCCTTCTGCCTGCTTAAGGCTTATTTGCTCTTCTTTTTCCAATATCTTAAAGTGGAAGCTTAGCTTATGAACTTGAGATTTCTATTTTTTTTAAATATAGGCATTTACAGCTATAAATTTCCCTCTAAACATTATTCTAGCTGCATCCTATAAGTTTTGGTATGTCATGTCTTCATTTTCTTCATCTCAAAGCATTTTGTAATTTCCCTTTGGATTTCTTCCTTGGCCCACTGGTTATTTAGGAGTGTGTTAATTTCCCCATACTTGAGAGTTTTCCAAAGTTCTTTGTGTTATTGATTTCTAATTTCATTTCATTGTGGTAAGAGAACAAACTTGGTGTTATTTTTATCCTTTTATTTTTATTGAGGCTTGTTTTATGGTCTAGCATATGGTTTATCCTGGTCTAGCATACGGTTTATGCTGGTCCACTTAAGCTATAGCTGCAGATTCCTTAGATCATGAAGAGTCTGAATATGATAGAAAGAAGCACCATCAAACTGGGTTTTAATTCCAGCTTTTCTGTTTAGCAACAATATGGCTTTGGAATGTCCATTTTCCCTCTCTGGGATGCAGTGTCCCTATTTGTATAAAGAAGACCAGTTTAGACTAGAAGACTTCTAAGGCTACAGGACTGGTTTTAAATTCCAATTCTTAGCTGGGTGCAGTGGCTCACGCTTGTAATCCCAGCACTTTGTGAGGCCGAGGCTGGTAGATCACTTAAGGTCAGGAGTTCGAGACCAGCCTGGCCAACATGGTGAAACCCCATTTCTACTAAAAATATAAAAGTTAGCTGGGTGTGGTGGCGAGCCCTATAATCCCAGCTACTTGGGAGGCTGAGGCAGGATAATCCCTTGAACCTGGGAGGCGGAGGTTGCAGTGAGCTGAGGACGTACCACTGCACTCCACGTTGGGCGACAGAGCAAGACTCCATCTCAAAAAAAAAAAAAAAAAAATCCAATTCCCAATTCCCTCACTAGTCTGAATAAATCCTTTAATTTCTCTGAAGTAAAGTTTCCTTATCTCTAAAATGAGGATAATAATACCTAAATTTCCTGAGTTGTTTTAAGAATAGAATAACGTAGGCATAATGACTGGCATATGGTAGCCCTTCAATAAATGAGTTTTGTTGCTGTTGTTTTAATGATGAAAATTGTCTATTTATCCTATGGCCCACCATAACACAATAGGCTAAATTCACCTCATACAAACTTATCTGTTTGGCATTTGCTCCCCAAAGCCACCAGCTGATGTGGCTTGTGCTGGCCCACTTTTATGGTCCACTTTTAGGATCCCGTGTTTATAATACGCTAGAATGAGGCATTTCATCCTAGCACCAATCTGAGCCTCAGTGAGGCTTCTTATGTAAGTGACATTTTCTGTTTTGTACTTGATGTCTACTTTCCTCTTCAGAGATCATGGTATTTCACAACTATTTGCTTTATAATTCCATGCTAGGTAGAACTTCTCACCTACATGGTGTGTAATCAAGTTTTCTAAGATATGGAGAAGCAGCCAGAGAAACTTGGGTCTCAGGGAAGCATTAGGACGTGGTACGTCCTAAAAATCCAGTCCCATAAACCCTCTCATTTTAATTTATTTGAGCTCCTTGTCTTCAGTCACTCCACCTGAACATAAGGGAAACAAGATCGATTTTGAAACCCAGCAGGGAAGAAGAAAGAAGAAATTCCATCAGACTGATGTAGGAGGTGGAACTCTACTCTGGAGGTGGGGTTTGGACACTGGACCAAATTGAGGACTAGCTAAAACGTCCAGGACAGAAGCACCTTCCCATAAGACATGCCCACTAGTGTGCCATGTCAGTTTATCATTGCCATGGCAACACCCAGAAGTTACCACCCCTTTCCCTGGCAACCACCCAACAACCTGGAAGTTACCACCCTCATCC
Organism: Papio anubis; assembly: GCF_008728515.1. Classification (NCBI taxonomy): domain Eukaryota; kingdom Metazoa; phylum Chordata; class Mammalia; order Primates; family Cercopithecidae; genus Papio; species Papio anubis. Next base: position 31,836,223 of record NC_044992.1, read on the forward strand.
TAGAAATTTCTGCATAAGCTGCCCCTTAATTTGCATATAATTAAAAAGTGGGTATAAATATAGTACAGCCCTGCCTCTGAGCTGCTGCACTGGGCACATTGCCTATGGGGTAGCCCTGCTCTGCAAGGACTGGTACACTGCATCTTCAATAAAAGTTGCTGTTTAACACCACCAGCTTACCCTTGAATTCTTTACTGGGTGAAGCCAAGGACCCTCCCAGGTTAAACCTTGATTTGGGGGCTTGCCAGTCCTCCATCAAGACCATGCAATATCTGGAAATAGGAGTGGCCAAATCTGAGAATAGAACTCACAGCACCAAATTTAGAGATCTATAAATATGGGAGAGGACAGGGAAGGTCATTTTTGGGGGAAAAAAAGGAAAGGAAGGTCATCTGATGCTTCCTGAGATTATCCAGCTACTGATGCTTGAAGAATCAACTCAGGTGTGAATAGTGATTGCAGGGTAAAGCACCTCTTGGTAAAATACCCCTGGCATAGGATACTATGGTAGAGAATGAATGGGAAAATGGCAGGCATTACTCCAGGCATTTAAGCTATGTTTCTTTGAAGAAAGTTGGTTCTCAGTTGTGCCACAAAATAGGAACACAAAGAGTGGTGAAGAGTGAGTAGAAGGAAGCTGGAGAAGTTGTCTCCACACTCACGCTCTCTCTTTCCAAAGATTAAGTCTGTTAACAACTCCACTATCTTCATTAGGCCAGGTTTTGGCAATACAGGAATGCAGTCAAGGATAATTTATTCCTGGTCAAGAATTTACTAGGAGTCTACCAGATGCCCCATCCCACATCCCAGAGAACAGCAAATTCACTAGAGGAATTGGCAGCTTTTCCAAACCTCTCCACTAGACCAGGACTCAAAACGTGTAGCAGCCACAATGCTTTCCTTGGAAGAGCTTCCGAGCTTTTATTAGCTTTTTGCTGTTTTTCTAGGTTAAACCCATTGGAAATTGGATTCTCTTTAAAAAGAAGTCTATTTTGGTTGAGAATACAGTGTGTGGAATAATCAAGTCAGGTTATCTCTGGGGCTTTGGATTAAGAATTCTCTGCCCATGATGCATCATATTTAACGTTCATTTTTGGTGAAAGCCTAGTCTAAGAAATTGTATGAAAAAATAAGCAAACAATCACGATCTTTGGAGAATAGAAATGATGTCTGTCTTAGCTATTCAGTGAGCCTTGAAGATTCTGGCTTTGTCCTTGCATGTTTTAGGTTAACAGGTGTTTCCAGAGAAACGAGTCATGTTTATTTAAGGCCAGTATTGGTGGCCAATAAAAAGGCTGGACTTCTTGGCTCTCGGATGCAGTGTGATTTTGGATTTTTCTCTCTACTACATTAACCACACATTCCTTAAAGAGTACTTAGAGTCCTGGGAAGGATGTAAAATGTCAACACTGAACTAAGACTACAAAATTCCTGGAATCGTAGCAAACATGTTGTTAAGGATCAAACTGAAGATGTGCAAATCAAAAACAATACTTTAAACATACTCTCAGCTTTTCAGTTCATTCTTAAAACTCAACGATTGCTCCAAATTCAGGGCAATGGCACTTCCCTCCCCTTCTAGGTTCTTCTCTGAAGAACTCGGAGCACTTTCCAGACATGACTTCATTTACTCTCCCTGCAACTAACAGTGTGAGAGAGAAAAGCAGAGCTATTCTCTATATATTACTTATTGAGGAAAAGTGTCCTAGAAAAAAAACGATGTTAGAGTCACATCAGATGTTAGGTGAAAGAGTTGTGTGCCTTTTTGCCTTTGCAAAGACAAAATCCATGGAACGTGAAAGCTGGGAGAAAACTTAGATACCATCTAGTGCAGTGGTTTTATATACAAGTAAAATTTTAAAACCATTTTAGGGATTAGCTATACATTTGGCCAAAAGGACATTAGAAAAACAGTAGTTGTCATCCCATGAAAGCAGGGATATTATAATGCCAAAGAGGTAGGAAGAACAACCTCAAAATACACGGTAGTCCTCCTCAATAAAGAACCATTTGCAACTTTATATCAACACACACACAAACACAAACACACTATATTTCCCTAGTTTTTCTCTTTTTATCATCATAGACCAGTTTCAGTAGACGGGCAGACGTATAGGAATTTAGCCTACACCTTTATTTTACTTATGAGAAAATTAAGACCTGGAAAAGGAAGTAGGGCTGCCAGATAAAACACAGGACACCCTATTAAATTTGAATCCCATGCAATATTCTGGACATACTTATGCTCCCTAATAATTTGTTGTTTATCTCAAATTCAAATTTAACAGGGCGTCCTGTATTTTTATTTGCTGAGTCTGGCAACTCTAAAAGGAAGTGACTTCTAGTTACTTGACTTGAAGTAACGGTGCTTAATAGTAAAATTAGAAGAAGAAATCAGTTCTGAGTCCAGTAAACTTTTTTTACTACACTGTGCTACCTTTTAATGCATCATAGTCCCGCTCTAATTCAATACAATTCATCACCCATGCTAATTCACAGCTTGGGTATCTACAATCACCTGCCCACCTCTAATTCTAATTTCATTGCTCCTAATTCTGATACTTTCCTCTTTAGATCCTGAAGTTTATTCTCCCTCTATATGGCTGTTATCAAACTTTTTAGCCTCAGGACCCTTTATTCTTAAAAAATATTGATGACCCCAAAGAATTCTTTATGTATGTGAATTATATCTCTCAGTATTTAGTGTACTAGAAACTACAATTGAGAAAAAATTTAAATATCTTTTTATTAATTCATGAAAAAATAATAAGCCCATTACATGTTAAGAAAATAACAAATTTAATTTTTTAAACTATATTTTCCAAAACAAAAATATCAAGAAGAGTAGTAATGGATATTATCTATTATTTTTGCAAAATCTCTTTATTGCCTGGCTTAATAGAAGACAGGGGATTCTGATATCTGCTTCTGCATTTGATCTGTTGTGAAATGTTGTTTTGGTTGAAGTGTATGAAGAGAAAGTAGCCTCAGCCAGGTGCCGTGGTTCACGCCTGTAATCTGGGCACTTTGGGAGGCTGAGGTGGGCAGATCAGGAGATCGAGACCAGCTGGGCCAACATGATGAAACCCCAGCTCTACTAAAAATACAAAAATCAGCCAGGTGTGATGGTGGGTGTCTGTAATCTCAGCTACTCAGGAGGCTGAGGCAGGAGAATCACTTGAACCGGAGAGACAGAGGATGCAGTGAGCTGAGATGGTGCCATTGCACTCCAGCCTAGGCAACAGAGCAAGACTCATCTCAAAAAAAAAAAAAAAAAGAAAAAAAAGAAAAAGAAAAAGTAGTCTCAAACAGACATGTGGTTGAAAAAGGAAGGAGTGTTTCAAGTAACCTTTGGAGATCATTGTGACTATTTTTAAATGTTGCACCAAAAAGTTGATATTTCTTTCAAAAACTAATACTTCTTTAAAAAGACTGATAGTTTCTTAATGATAAGTTGCAGTGTAGAATGCAAAACCTCATTAATAAAATTTTTGTATTCCTTTACATTAAAATCATTGGCGTCTCATGTACTTTGAGTGGATTACTTCCCCATGAATGATTTTGTCACATAATTCATTGGCAATTTGGAAAACATTAGTTCACTAAGTCATGCAGATCTTCCAAATGTTGACACATTTCCTTATACATTATCGACAAATCACATTTGTTAATATTTATGATATTTGTTAATGTCATCATTCACATGATCAAAAATGAAAGTTTTCTAAAATTCCGTTTTTGTTTGGAAGTTGGAATTTTATTGTTGGCCACAAATACTATATGCTTTGTTGAAGTGGCAGGCTCGTCTTCTCATCATCAAGAAAATGTCTACCAAATCTGAGTAATCAAAACTTGTCTGTCAGTCATTTTTCAAGTAAAAATAAGGTGCCACGAAAAAAGCAGCAAACTCAGTTTGCCACTCAAACGATTACAAGATAGTTTTCCTTGAAATGGTCATTGTCCTTCGGTATGCAGCAAAAGTGCCTATGTATGCTTCTCATTTTGCCACAGTGACCCTTAAAAAGTCCTGTACCAAGAGTTGAGATTTAGAAAAATAAATGTTGCTTCATCAAGGATATTTTCAAATGAAACTGGCTTTTCTTTTTATCTTTTTTTCCAAGACGGAGTGTCGCTCTGTGGCCCAGGCTGGAGTCCTGTGGCGCGATCTCGGCTCACTGCAACCTCCACCTCCCAGGTTCACGCCATTCTCCCGAGTAGCTGTGATTACAGGTGCCCACCACACCCAGCTAATTTTTGTATGTTTAGTAGAGGCGGGGGTTTCACCATGTTGGCCAACTGGTCTCCAACTAGTGACCTTGTGATCCACCTGCCTTGGCCTACTGAAGTGCTGAGATTACAAACACTTTGTAATCCCACCACACCCGGCCTGAAACTGGCTATTTTTACTCGTTGTTTTGTTTCTGTTTTTAATGTGAGTGCATTGTGATGAAGAATGCAGTGACTACTAACTAGTACAGTTTGGTGATAGCAGTTTCACCAACATTACTTTTCAACCATCAGCACAATTGTCAACATAGTGCAAAAAACAAATTATGCCTTAGGATTATTAAGAAGATAGTTTTGCCCTTTGGACCCCCTGAAAGGATTTGGGAACTCTCAGGAGTCTGTGGACCCCACTTTAAGATCCGCTGCTCTATAGCACCTTTGCTCTAACACCCTCAGAACCAGCTGAAATGCTTAACAAGAAACTCCAGCCTAAAACTCATTAAGAGGGATAACTCTCTCATTTCAACTCATCACCACAGTATAAACCTGCAAGGAAGCCTTTTTCTTTATTAATTACGAAAAGATATCTGTGGCCTACAATAGAATAACCTAGATTCTGTGAACTGCTCCCAAACGTATGTTGTTCCTGGGCCTAGAATGTCCCTTGGCCATCTCCTAGTCCTAATTCTATGCATTCTTCTGGGAAACATTCTCAAATCCCCTAAGACTAAATTCCCTTTGCATTGTCCTTATCTTCATGGGCTGGGGTTAGTAGAGCAGGGAGAGGAGAATAACATTAGGTGCCTACTGTATTTCAGGCATCATGCTGGATACTTAACATTTAATGCTTACAAAAACTGCACAAATTAATTTTATAGTTTAGAGAGGGTGAAAAATGTAGGTAGTAAGAAGAACTGTTTGAATCTAAAGCTCTTTGTACTCAATCATGGGTTTGTTTTCTATTGCTTAGGGAAATTTAATTTAGTTACAATTTCTCTTATCTTCATATTTATAAAGGAGTTTAGGTCAATGATCTCTGATTCCTTTCGGCACATTAAAATTTTAAGAGTTTATGATTCTTGGCTCTTTATTGAGACACTGACCAATTATTCAGCAATCTATATCGGGATTCATAACCATAATTTTTTACACTTCTCTGCAAATCAGAGAGGGCTGAAGAGAAGCTATGACAGAGATGGGTTGGGGGGTGAGGAGGCTGTGATGGTATAAACTCTGAAATGACATTCAGCCCATTTGTGGAAATCATCAGATGACTAGAAATTGATATTCAAAGTCTTACTATTAGAAAAGAAGAGTAAGCATACAGGGCATAATCTTAAAAAACAAAATAAAACAAGGTGGGGAACTTTGTCCCACCAAAAATCTAATTGTTTTGTTTTTTGAGACAGGATCTCACTCTGTCACCCAGATTGTAGTGTAGTGGCACAATCTCAGCTCACTGCAATCTCTGCCTCCTGGGCTCAGGTAAATCTCCCACCTCAGCCTCCCAAGTAGCTTGGACTACAGGCACGTGCCACCACACACACGTGCTAATTTTTTTTTTTTTTTTTTTGCAGAGACAGGAGTTTCACTATTTTTCCCAGGCTGGTCTCGAACTCCTGGGCTCAAGTGATCCTTCTGCCTTGGCCTCCCCAAGTACTGGGATTACAGGTGTGAGCCACCGTGTCTGGCAAAAGAAATCTAACATTTTGACATTTGATACTGTAAAGTTATAGTACTTAAGAAACAAAAATCATAAACTAAAAAGAAAAAGATTGGTGAATTTGACTATTTTGGAAGTTAAAACTTAAGTTTATCAAATGACGTACCATAGAAAAAATGAAAGACAAGACACAGGCTAGAAAAGGATATTTGAAATCTAGAGAACCCACAAAGATAAGTGCCCAGGATACACAAAATATTTCAACAAATCTGTATGAAAAAGACAAATAATCCCTCAAAAAGGGATAAAAGATAGAAAATTATATTTCACAGAAGCTGAAACATGCAGAGGTGGTAAATAAATAGATATTAAACCTCTCTAAGGAGGCAGAGAAATGAGATATTTCCCATCCATCAGATTAAAAAAAGTCTTTTTTTAATTTTTGTTGGGAAGATAATGAAACAGAATCTGCTGGTTGGAATGTCATTTGACTCAATGATTTTGGAAAATAAATTGATGATAAATAGAAGAAGTGATTATGCGTTCATGCCACGACTCACCAGTTCCACTTTGGGGATATGCTCTAGAGAAGTTCTTATTCATGTGCACAGAAAGATACACACGAGAATGTTCACACAAGGCCGGGCGCGGTGGCTCATGCCTGTAATGCCAGCACTTTGGGAGGCTGAGGCGGGCAGATCACGAGGTCAGGAGATCAAGACCATCCTGGCTAACATGGTGAAACCCCCTCTCTACCAAACACACAAAAAATTAGCCGGGTGTTGTGGCGGGCGCCTGTAGTCCCAGCTACTCGGCAGGAGAATGGCGTGAACCCGGGAGGCGGAGGTTGCAGTGAGTCGAGATCGCGCTACTGCACTCCAGCCTGGGCAACAGAGAGACATTCCGTCTCAAAAAAAAAAAAAAAAAAAGTTCGCACTAGCAATGTTAATAATAGTCAAAAATAATAGGTAGGCTAAATGTCCATTCACAGGAAATTCAGTAAGTAGACGGTGGTATAACCATGCAATACAATAACATGGAGGAGTGAAAATTAGTGAGAGCGAGCTCCAGGCATCGGTGTGGATCGCTATAAGACACAAAACGGGCCGGGCGCGGTGGCTCAAGCCTGTAATCCCAGCACTTTGGGAGGCCGAGATGGGCGGATCACGAGGTCAGGAGATCGAGACCATCCTGGCTAACACGGTGAAACCCCGTCTCTACTAAAAAATACAAAAGACTAGCCAGGCGCGGTGGCGGGCGCCTGTAGTCCCAGCTACTCGGGAGGCTGAGGCCGGAGAATGGCGTGAACCCGGGAGGCGGAGCTTGCAGTGAGCTGAGATCCGGCCACTGCACTCCAGCCTGGGCGACAGCACGAGACTCCGTCTCAAAAAAAAAAAAAAAAGACACAAAACGTTGACAGAAAAAAAGCAATTTTCATAAGCATACACACAGATAATAACATTTCTATAAAGTGTTTAAAAATGGATATTAATACTATATATTGTTTAAAGATACAATACATATATAGTAAAATATACAAAAGTGCCTGAAAATGATAAAATGTTAGATTCCCTCATCTAGCAGATTGGAAGGAAGTTGCAGCTAGGGAAGGGTACTCACAGACAGCTTCAATTTTATTGCTAATGTTTAATTTCTTAAGTTAGGCTGCGGGTAGAGAGGTGTTCGCCACACTCTTTTTTACCTTTTTTTTTTTTTTTTTTACGACATAATGTTTTTTAAACCCAAGGGCAAATGTCTAAAAAATATTTTTTTAGGCATCTCAAGGATATATATCTTCTCTGGGCAGCCAAACCTTTTTCTTCTCTTGGTTTTTTATCAGAATATTGTTTTTTTTATCAGTTGGATTACTTTAAGGCAGAGTTTCAGACAAAATAACACAAAAACTCATTCTTGCCAGTTAAGTTTCACAGTATATGCCTTCTGGATTAAAATAATGCAGTGCAGAATTTAGCTTATGTCACATGGGGTCAAGGGAAGAAAAAAGAAATAACCATATCTGGAAAATAGCATGGAGAAACAGGCCCTGTATGCCCGCAGTTTATTTGTTCAGGCTTGTAGCAAGGAGTAAGGGAAACATGAAAATACCTTGGTCATAAATTGTCATGTAAAAGACAAAGAGAAACTCTGGAATATTATGAAACCATAAATTACTTCTGCTGAAAGGGCAGAATTTGCAGTATCCCCTTAACCGAGGTTTCACCTCCCCACTTTTGACAGAATAACTCCTGTTCTTTGGAGAAAAACACATGAAATAAATGTAAAACCCGAGAGGGAAATCATCTAATATGTACACCACCTGCCTAATAAAATGAGAATAAATTTGGTTTTTTGGCTAAGTAGATTTGCTTATGTTTTAACTTAGTTAGAGGCACACGCCATCTAAATTACATATTTATTTTCATTTCAAAAGCACAATACAAAGGGACAAAAAACAATTTTATAATGTTTAAGTGGTTTTGCCTTCAAAAACAGACATCCTATGATAGAATTTCTATTTATAAAATAAGACCCAATCAGTTCTTAGGTTAGCATACAATCAAGTCTATTTATTCATTGTGCTAATGAGATCCTGAAACATCACAGTTTGGCCTCCAGCTCGGCCCTGGGATCTCAGGCCTGTGGTGCTGAGTTACAGGAGTACACAGATCCGTTTACCCCAGAGATTGCCAGCGCTTTAGTCACCAAGCTAATGGCTGCAGGTACCAAACAATGACCTCTCAAAAATAAACATATCTGCTCTTTTAAAACTCTTTCTCCCAAATCCTAGAAGGCAGCAGGCCTCACGAAGAGCTACCTGCAAAATCCTTCCTTTGAAGAAATACACAAATGAGTCAATCCCCCGTTAAGGGATTTGCTAAAAACAAAGGTCCAGGAAGCCACATAAAAATGATTTGTGAGGCCGCTTGACGCCTGACATTTTTTTTTAAACCCTTTCTATGCTCCATTTCAAAAAACAATGCCTCTGCAGGCAACTCGACTGCTATTTAAGGCAAAATGCTGGTCTCAGATGTACATTTGAGGCATCTATTCAATCTGGAGTTTACTATAGCCAAGACCTAAACCATAAAAATGGAGTTGGTAATGAAAACACGGAGAACTTTTACTAGAGTCAGGGCCAGATTGCCATTCTGTCTCTTCCAGCACCTTCTACTTACAAGAAGTTACTGCCAAACGGAGCACTGGCAAGTTGCAGAGTGAGTCCCCGTTCATATGGGCTGATGTGACTCTCACTCTAATGGGACGCGGTAGTGCCTGGGAGCTGCTGGTTGGTGCAGTTGTGGTGGGAAGATATGAAGCTAGAACTTCAGAGGCCCACTCTGAGAGTATCGCTTTGGCCCTATTCCATGTGTTATATTGGATGGTAGGAGCAGACACGTATTTTTCAATGGTCTGTATTCCATACAAAAGAAAGAATGGCCAGTGTTAGTCTAGTACTATATTTTGATTATGGGGAAGAAAAATTACAAGAAATTTAATTCAACAAGCATTCACTATGAATAATAATAATGATAACCATGATTTTTGAGGCATTACAAGTTAGCCTTCTGCCAAGGACTTTTCAGACATTGAATTGTGTAATCCTCTTAATATTCCTAAAGATATGACTATTATCTTTGTTTTATAAATGAGGAAACTGAGGGTCTGAGAGATTTAGTAACCTGATTCAAGTCACACTTTTACTAAGTGGCAGATTTGGGACTTGAGTCCACATCTAGTCAAACAATAAACTCCTTTTCAATACACTGTAATGCTTTTTCAGAGTTATTTTGTATGTGAACTGCTAAAGATGCTGTGAAATCAAAACATTTGAGTATGTTAAAACGCATTATGTCTCTCTGAATGATGTACTGTATAGTGGTAAGTACCAGAACTCCATTTTGTAGTGGGAATACTAAAATACGAAAAGGTTATTTAGTGTAATATAGCACTTTAAGGAAGATCCATGGTCTTGACCTGACCCTTTTGACTATACGGCTGTAAGAAAGTTATAAAACATTCAGTATCTGACTCCTCTTCTTCTACTACTGTGTTTAATCTGACAGTAGAAGTTTACAAAACCCCCTTTGTTCCCAGAGAATGTTAAATAATGGTCATTTTCCCCCCAAAGTTACTCACAAATAAGTTGGCTAAAAATTCAAAAGATGTATGAGCTCTTTTTGGAATTAATTCATTGAAAAGAACCATTACAGTATCTATATCCCTTCCCATCTGGAATTTATTTTTTAAGACGCTCATTGCTTCTCACAGGTTCAATGTTACCCATTTCACACCATTTAACTATTGAAAGCACTTGAAATTCCGGACCATAGGAGCAGAACCAGGATCTTTCCTCGTGATGCAACTAATGTGTCAGACTTGTAAAATAGCTCTTAGTGGCGGGCCTCCATTTAGAGAAAGACGGAAACTAGCTTTAAATACTTAGAGCTTTAATATCTAGTCCATTACACTAAAGCAGGGTCTTGTAAAGAGTCAATTATGGGATACTTCTGATTTGATCCACATGCAAGGGAAATCCGCTTCTTTGCCTTTAAATCCCCGTTGTAAGTGTCTTGTTTAAATAATTAGTGACACTTTTTCTTTGATCAAATTGATTCATATTGTTATTCTTCTATGTTAATTTAAAACTTAATCCACATAAAACTCTAAAACAGATTTGAATCTTGCATAAAGAAAGCTTTCTCTCAAAGAATGGAGTTTTCCAGAAAACATTTTAATTTTTAAAACATCATTAATTGATTGAAAATAAATTTATTTTTCTGTAAGGAAATATGAGAGTCTATCACAAGCCAAAATCGTAATGTTATTTTTGGTATGTAGTGTGATGCTTTTCAGACACACACACAACATATAAACTATGTGCTTAATATCATGTCTAAGCAACTAAATAACCGAGACCTCTAAAGACAATCAAATGTAATCTCTGTTTATGGTTTGGGGGCTAAGAAGTTTACATATATTTGAAACATATTGTCAAAGGGTTAAAATCCCTCATTTAAACTTTATTTAGAATCTAAGAATTGATAAATAGAAATAAAAGCAAAATGCCAGGTTTTACTTATCAAATTCAAACTTTAAAAAATTCTAATATCTAATATTGTTCAGGGCACTGGCAAACTGGTACTCTCATGCACTGCCGGTGGGTATTAAATACTAGTCCTCTGAAGGGCTTTTGGAAAGATTTATCAAAAGCCTAGAAAATGCACATTATCTCTGATCCAGCAATAACAGTTCTAGCAATTTAGGAGTCTAGTCTCAGGAAACAATCATAGTAAGGATTTAGTTATGGAGATACTTCAACACTGATTCTAACAGTGAAATATTGGGAAAAAAACTAAAAGTACCTCAACAAAGGATTGGTTATATACACTGTACTTGTACTCACAGTTGTATCCCTCATACCTATTGAACAAATAAAGAATATCTATATCCCTTTTAAAAGGATAGTGTACACAAATATCATGTTATGTATATTTGAAACATATTGTCAATGGGTTAATATCCCTAATTTAAACTTTACTCATAATCAAATGTGTTAGGGAAAATGGTCTTAATATATAATACCAATTTTTAAAAATTATTTATTTATTTGTTTATTTTTGAGATGGAGTCTTGCTCTGTCACCCAGGTTGGAGGGTAGTGGTGCAATCTCAGCTCACCGCAACCTCTGCCTCCCAGGTTCAAGCGATTCTCCTGCCTCAGCCTCCTGAGCAGCTGGGATTACAGACACCCGCCACCATGCCTGGCTAATTTTTGCATTTTTAGTAGAGATGGGGTTTCACAATATTGGCCAGGCTGGTCTCGAACTCATGACCTCAAGTGATCCACCTACCTCCCCCTCTCAAAGTGCTGGGATAGTACAGGAGTGAGCCACTGCTCCCGGCCACTATTTTTATTTTTAAAATGCAAAGATGTGGAGAAAAATTGGTAGGCTATACAGATACTCCTAGATTTATGAACATCATAGCTTAGCCTTAGCCTATCTTAAGCATGCTCAGAACATTGACATTAGCCTATTGTTGGGAAAAATAATCTAATGCAAAGCCTATGTTCTAATAAAGTGCTGAATATCTCATGCAATTTACTGAATACTGTACTGAAAGTGAAAGCTAGAGTGGGTGTGTTGGTTGTTCACTTTCATTGCCGCTGCCCAGCATCATGAGAGAGTGTCATACTACATATCCTTATCCTGGGGAAAGATCCAAATTCAAAATTCGAACTATGGTTTCTACTGAATGGATATTGCTTTTGCACCATCATAAAGGTGAAATATCAAAAGTCTAGCTGTTATAAGTCAGGGACCATCTGTACATCAAAATGCTAATAGAGGCTATTTCTGGGTTATAGGCTAATGTTTATTTTCATATTTTCATCTCTTAATTTTCTAAATTTTCTAAAATAAACATGTTTTGCTTTCATAATAAGGGTATGATTTCAAGTACTTGTGCAATTTTGAATTATTCATACAAGAAATATATTCTCCAAGTTTTAAAAAATATCTAAGTAGGGAGCATAAATATTGAAAGTACTTCCTTCCCATCTCTATTCCCAATTTCACACCCTTTCCAAGATGTGACTGCTATTAATAGTTTGGTTTATCCTTTCTGATAATTTTTCTGTATATTTTGTGTGTGTATATATATGTACACATAAATATATTTCCATTTTGATTTCAAAATGTTGTTTAATCCAAAGAATGATAGTCTACTTAGCTCCATGAATATTTATGTTATTTATCTTTTTTTTTTTTTTGCTATTATAAACAATGCTGGACTAAACATCTTCATATGTATGTCAGTGTATACAGGTGTAAGTATTTATCTAGGATAAAACCCAAGAAACTTAAGTAATAGGCTGATGACAGTGGGTGTTTCGAATTGCCTTTCAAAAAGTCTTTTAACATCCCCTGCCTGCATGGCACATCTATTATAACTGATGAGCCCACACTGACACATCAATACGCCTAGAGTCCCTAGTTTACATTAGTGTTCACTCTTGGTGTTGTGCGTTCTATGCATCTGGACAAACATAAGGACATGTATCCACCATTATAGTACCATACAGAGTAGTTTCCCTGCCCCCAAATTCCCCTGTGCTCCACCTATTTGTTCCTCCCTCCCCCTCCACTCCTGGCAACAACTTATCGATTTACTCTCTCCATAGTTTTGCCTTTTCCAGAATGTTGTATGGTTAAAATCATATACAGGCATACTTCTTTTAGTTACACTTCACCAAGATTGCGGTTTTTAGAAATGGAAGGTTTGTGGCAACTCTGCATCACAGAAGTCCATCGGCACCATTTTTCCAGCAGCTTGTGCTCACTTCGTGTCTCTGGGTCACGTTTTGGTAATTCTCACAGTATTTCTAACTTTTGCATTATTATTTTATCAGTTATGGTGATCTGTGATCAGTGTTCTTTGATGTTACTATTGTAATTGTTTTGGGGAACCAAAACCATGCCCATTTAATAGAGCAAATTTAATCAATAAATGTTGTATGTGTTCTGATTGCTCCACTGACCAGTCATTCCCGTCTCTCTCCTTCTCCTCAGGCAAAGGAAAAGTTTTTGAAGATAATTAAAAGTGCTACTCCTGAAAATGTATGAATAATAAGAAAGTGGGAGGCCAAGGTGAGTGGATCACCTGAGGTCAGGAGTTCGAGACCAGCCTGGCCAACAAGGTGAAACCCCTTCTCTACTAAAAATACAAAAATTAGCTGGGCATGGTGGCGGGGGCCTGTAATCCCAGCTACTCAAGAGGCTGAGGCAGGAGAATCACTTGAACCCGGGAGGCGGAGGTTGCAGTGAGCCGAGATTGCGCCACTGCACTCCAGCCTGGGTGACAGAGTGAGACTCTGCCTCAAAAAAAAAAAAAAAAAAAAAGAAAAAGAAAAATTAAAAGAAGAAAGCAAAGCACCCTTATTGCTGATATGGAGAGTTTTAATGGTCTGGACAGAAGATCAAACCAGCCACAACATTCCTTTAAGCCAAAGCCTAATCCAGAGCAAAGCCCTAATTCTCTTTTATGAAGGCTGAAGGAGGTGAGGAAGCTGCAGAAGAAAAGTTTGAAGCTATAGGAGGTTGGTTCGTGAAGTTTCAAGAGAGAAGTCTCTATAACATAAAAGTGCAAGTGAAGCAGCAAGTGCTGATGTAGAAGCTACAGCAAGTTATCTGGAAGTCGAGCTAAGATCATTGATGAAAGTGGCTACACTACAACAGATTTTCACTGTAGACAAAACAGCCTTCTGTTGGAAGAAGATGCCATCTGAGACTTTCATGGCTAGAGAGGAGAAGTCAATGACTGCACTACAGCTTCACAGGACAGGCTGACTCTCTTGTTACAGGCTAATGTCACTGTTGACTTTTTTTTTTTTTTTTTTTTTTTTAGAAGGAGTCTCGCTCTGTCACCCCGGCTGGAGTGCAGTGGCACGACTGGCTCACTGCAACCTCCGCTCCGGGTTCAAGCCATTCTCCTGCTTCAGCCTCCTGAGTAGCTGGGATTACAGGCGCCCACCACTATGCCCAGCTAATTTTTGTATTTTTAGTAGAGACAGGGTTTCACCATGTTAGTCAGGCTGGTCTTGAACTCCTGACCTCAGGTGATCCACTCACCTCGGCCTCCCAAAGTGCTGGGATTATAGGCGTGAGCCACCGCGCCCTGCCCGCTGGTGATTTTAAGTTGAGGCCAATGCTCTTTTACCATTCTGGAAATCCTGGGGCCCTTAAGAACTGTGTTTAATCGACCCTGCCTGTGTACTATAGGTGGAATAATTAAGCGCACATCTATTTACAACATTGTTTAGATTGTTTAGTGAATTTCTTTTTTTTTTTTTGAGACAGAATTTCACTCTTGTTGCCCAGGCTGGAGTGCAGTGGCATGATCTCGGCTCACTGCAACTTCCACCTCCCGGGTTCAAGCGATTCTCCTGCCTCAGCCTCTCAAGTAGCTGGGATTACAAGCATGTGCCACCACACTGGGCTAATTTTGCATTTTTAGTGGAGACAGGGTTTCGTCATGTTGGCCAGGCTGGCCTCAAACTCCTCACGTGATCCACCCGCCTTGGCCTCCCAAAGTGCTGGGATTACAGGCGTGAGCCACTTTGCCTGGCCGAATTGTTTTTTTTTTGTTTTGTTTGTTTTAATAATTTCAACTTTTATTGTAGATTTGAGGGTACATACATGTGCAGGTTTGTTACATGGGTATGTTGCATAACACAGGTTTGGGGTATGAATGATCCCATCACCCAGGTAGTGAGCATAGTACCCAATAGGTAGTTTTTCAACCCCTTCCTCTCAACTCTCTCCCCGACCAGTAGTCCCCAGCATCTGTTGTTCCCATCTTTATATCCATGTGGACCCAGTATTTAGCCCCCACTTATAAATGAGAACATGTGGTGGTATTTGGTTTTCTGTTCTTGCATTAATTCACTTAGGATAATAGCCTCCATCCATGTTGATGCAAAGGACCTGATTTCATTCTTTTTTACGGCTGCATAGTATTCCATGATGTTTATGTAACACATTTTCTTTATTCAGTCCACTGTTGATGGGCATCTAGATTGATATCACATCTTTGCTATTGTGAATAGGCTGTGATGAACATACAAGTGCATGTGTCTTTTTGGTAGAATGATTTATTTTCCTTTGGATATTTTCCTTTGCCCAGTAATGGGATTGCTGGGTTGAACGGTAGTTCTGTTTTAAGTTCTTTGAGAAATCTCCAAACTGCTTTCCACAGTGGCTGCACTAATTTATATTCCCACCAATAGTGTATAAATGTTCCCTTTTCTTTGTAGCCTTGCCAGCATTTGTTATTTTTGACTTTTTAATAATAGCCATTCTGACTGCTGTGAGATAGGTATCTTATTGTGTTTTTGATTTGCATTTCCCTGATGATTAGTGATGTTGAGCATTTTTTCATACGTTTGTTGGCTGCATGTATGTCTTCTTTTGAAAAGTGTCTGTCCTTTGTTCACTTGTTAATGGTGCTATTTGGTTTTTTGCTTGTTAAATTGTTTTAAGTTCCTTACATATTCTGGATATTAGACCTTTGTTGAATGCATAGTTTGCAAATATTTTCTCCCATTCTGTAGGCTGTCTGTTTGCTCTGTTGATAGTTTATTTTGCTGTGCAGGAGCTCTCTAGTTTAATTAGGTCCCACTTGTCAATTTTCGTTGTCATTGCTTTTGAGGACTTAGTCATGAATTCTTTGGCAAGGCTGATGTCTAAAATGCTATTTCCTGGGTTTTCTTCTAGGATTTTTAGAGTTTGAGGTCTTACACTTATATCTTTAATCCATCTTGAGTTAATTTTTGTATATGATAAAAGGTAGGGGTTCAGTTTTATTCTTCCACACATAGCTAGCCAGTTACCCCAGCACCATTTATTGACTAGGGAGTCCTTTCCCCATTGGTTATTTTTGACAGCTTTATCAAAGATATGACGGTTGTAGGTGTGTGACTATACACTGGGTTCTCTATTCTGATCCATTCGTCTATGGTCTCTTTTTGCACCAGTACCATGCTGTTTTGGTTACTATAGCTTTACAGTATAGTTTGAAGACAGGTAATGTGATGCGTTTAGCTTTGTTCTTTTTGCTTAGGATTGTGTTGGTTATTCAGTTTCTTTTTTGGTTCCATGTGAAATTTAGAATAGTTTTTTCTAACTCTCTGAAAAATGACATAGGTAGTTTAATAGGAATAGAGTCGAATCTGTGGATTGCTTTGGGCAGTTTGGCCATTTTAACAATATCGATTCTTCTAATCCATAAGCATAAAATGTTTTTCTCTTTGTTTGTGTCATCTTTGATTTCTTTCAGCAGTGTTTTGTGGTTCTTCTTGTAGAAATCTTTCATCTCTTTGTTTTGATGTATTCCTGGGTGTTTGTGTGTGTGTGTGTCTATTGTAAATGGGATTGCATTCTTGATTTGGCTCTCAGCTTGAATGTTATTGGTGTATAGAAATGTTACTCACTTTTATACATGGTTTATTGACTGTTTTAAGCCCACTGTTGAGACCTACTGCTCATTAAAAAAAGTTCCTTTCAAAATATTCCTGCTCATTGACAATTAACCTAGTTGTCAAGAACTCTGATAGAGATGTACAAGGAGATTATTGTTATTTTTATGCCTGCTAAAACAACATCCATTCTATACTTCATGGATCAAGGAATAATTTCAACTTTCAAGTCATTTTTTATGAAGTAAATTTTGTAAGTCTATGGCTGCTATAGACAGTGATTTCTGTGATGGATCTGAGCACAGCACGTTGAAAACTTTCTGGAGAGGACCCACCCTTCTAGATGCAATCATATTTGTGGTTCATGTGAGGAAATAAAAACATCAATATTAACAGGAGTTTGGAAGAAGTTAATTTCAACCCTCACTGGATGACTTGCTGAAGTCTTGGATGATTATTAGCACTTTTAGCATTAAAGTTTTTGTTTTTTTGGTTTTTTTCTGAGATGGAGTCTTCCTCTGTCACCCAGGCTGGAGTGCAATGGCTTGATCTCAGCTCATGCAACCTCTGCCTCCTGGGCTCAAGCGATTCTCACGTCTCAGCCTCCCAAGTGGCTGGGACCACAAGTAATTTTTGTAGAGACAGGGTTTCACCATGTTGGACAGGCTGGTCTCAAACTCCTGGCCTCAAGTGATCCGCCCACCTCAGTGTCCCAAACTGCTGGGATTACAAGCGTGAGCCACTGCACCTAGCCAGCAATAAAATATTTTTAATTAAGGTGTGTACATTGTTTTGTGTTGTTTTGTTTTGTTTTTGAGACAGTGTCTCACTCTGTCACCCAGGCTGGAGTGCAATGGCGTGATCTCGGCTCACTGCAACCTCCACCTCCCGGGTTCAAGCAATTCTCCTGCCTCAGACTCCCGAGTAGCTGGGACTACAGGCACCCGCCATCACACCCAGCTAATTTTTATATTTTTAATAGAGACAGGATTTCACGACGTTGGCCAGGATGCTCTCCATCTCTTTACCTCATGATCTGCCTGCCTCGGCCTCCCAGTGCTGGGATTACAGGCGTGAGCCCCTGCACTCCAGCCTGGGCAACAGAGCTCCCCTCTGTGTCTAATTTACTGAGAGTTTTTATCATTAATGGACATTACCTTTTGTCAAATACTGTTTTCTGCATTTATTGATACAATAAAGTGATTTTTCTTCTTTAGCCTTCTTTTGATGTGATGAATTACATTAATTGATTTTTAAATTACAAATCAACTTTGCATGCCTGAGGTAAATCTCACTTGGTAATGGTGTAGAATTTTTTATACATTCTTGGATTCAATTTGCTAATACTTTGTTCAAGATTTTTATATCTGTGTTCATAAACAATATTGGTCTGTAGTTTTCTTTCTTTGTAATGTCTTTGTCTGGCATTGACATTAGGGTAATGCTTTTATCTTCTGAAAGTAAATATGGTAGAATTCACCTATGAACCCATTTGGGCTTGGTGCTTTCTATTTTGTAAAGTCATTCATTACTAATTCAATTTCTTTAATAGATATAGGCAAGAGCATTTCTTCTTATGTGACTTTTGGCAGATTGCATCTTTCAAGGAGTTGGTCCATTCCATCTAAGTTATCAAATTTGTGGGCAGAAAATAGTTTATAGTATTCCTATATTATCTTTGTAATGTCCATAGGGTCTGTAGTGATGTTTCCTCTTTCATTTCTGATATTAGTAATTTGTGTCCTTTCTCTTTTTTCTTGGTTAGCTTGGCCAGGGACTTATCAATTTTATTGATCTTTTCAAAGAACCAGCTTTTGGTTTCATTGATTTTTCTTTATTGATAACTATTTTCAATTTCACTGATTTCTGTTCCAGATTTTATTATTTCTTTTCTTTTACTTACTTCAGATTTAAGTTGCTCTTCTTCTTCTGACTTCCTAAAGTGGAAACTTAGATGACTGATTTTAAATCTTTGTTTTCCAATATATGCATACAGTGTTATAGATTTTCCTCTAAGCACTGGTTTTGCCACATTCCACAAATTTTAATAAGTTGTATTTTTATTTTTATTTAATTCAAAAATATTTTAAATTTTCTCTTGAGATATCTTCTTTGTCACATATGTTATTTAGAAGTGTATAGTTTAATCTCCAAGTATTTTTGTATTTTCCAGCTATCTTTCTGTTACTGATTTCTTGTTTAATTCTGTTGAAGTCTTAGAGCAGACATTGCATGGTTTCTATTCTTTTAAACAATACTTTAATTATTATATCTTTATAGCAAGTTTTTGGAGATGGTAAGGTAATTGCTCCCTCATTGTTCTTTATTAAGTAGTTCTGTTACGGTTTTATTCAGTTTCCTTCTAGTAAATAATTGAGAATCAGCTTGTCAAGTTCCATGAAAATACTTATCAGGATTTTGTTTGAGATTGCATTAAATTTATGAATAATTTGAGGAGAATTGTCATCTTTACAATATTGGGTCTTCCAATCCAATAACATGGTATTTATCTCCATTGATTCTTCTTTTATAACTTGCACTGAGGTTCAATAGTTTATTTTATGTAGTTCATACACATTTCTTGTTAAGTTTATTCCTAGGAATTTATTTATTTCCTGTAATTGCTGGGATATAAGAAATCTATTGATGTTTCTACACTGATCTTTAGTTACTTTGCAACATTCTCTTACAAGTTCTTAGAGCTGTTGATTTTTCTAATTAGACTAGCACATGGTTTGCAAACAATGATACTTTTGTCTGTTTCTAATATTTATTATTCTCATTTACTTTCCTTTTCACATTGCATTGGCTTTCAGTATAACATTAAACAGTGGTTATAAAGGACATCCTATCTGGTTCCAGATTTTTAAAGAAATGCTTATATATTTGCTATAGATTTCTAATAGATAAACTTTGTCAAGTTAAGGAAGTTTACCTTTATCTCTAATTTACTAAAAATGGTTGTCTGTTTATTTAATAAGGAATGGGTGCTGAGTTTTATTAAATTTTTTAAAAAGTGGAGGCTATTGAGATTATCTTTTTTCTCTGTTAATTAAATAATTTATAGACTATTAAATCATCTTTGCATTTCTGACATATATCCTAGTTTAATACATTTATTTAATATATCACTGGACTTGATTTGTGAATATATTATTTAAATTTTTGATCTTTCATAAATGACATTAGTCTATATCTAAGTGTAGTCTGCCCTTGTCTAGATTTGGTTTCTACCTATGAGGCTGAGATAGAAAGTTTTAGCTCACTGTGTTCTAGAACATTTTATCTAGTAAAAGAAACAATTATTCCTTGAGATTTTGTAGATTTTGTAGAGGGAGACTTCTCACTTAACATGTTTTTAAATATATTAAATTGTTTATCTTATGGAATAGATTTTGTTAAGTTATATTTTTCTAGAAGGTCTTCCATTTTATTTAGATTTTAAAATTTATTGGTATGTAGATAAAGTTTAAATGTATTTATTTGTGCTTTCTTTGTTCTTAATCAGATTTGCAAGAACTTTGTATATTTTACTGATTGTTTTAACTGCAATTTTTTGTTTTATTCATTGGTTCAAATAGTTTGAGTTTTGCATTAGTTTCTGCTTTCATCTTGATTAATTCATTACTCCTTGGGGGGCTTATTTTATTGTTTTTTTCCCTAATTATTTGAGTCAAATGCTTAATTAGTTCATTTGAATCTTTCTAGATTCTATTAGTACTCTAAAAGTATCCTCCAAATATCACTTTGTTTGCATCCAGTAGATTTTGGTATATTGTGCTTTTCTTGATTTTCATTTCCAAATAGCTTGTAATTTGATAGAATAACATTAAAGAAGTTTAATTTTTTTCTAATAGAGAGATTTTTGGGGAAATATCTTTTATTAATTACTAATCACTAATTTTATTGAATTGTGATTGGAAATTCATGTCACATAAGATTTCTGTTTTTCTGATATTTGTTAAAATTTCCCTTATAATTTAATATGTGGCTGAATTTTCAGAATCTTCCATGGATGTTTGAAGATAAACGTATTGTGCTTTTCTTCGGTATAATGTTCTATGTGTATCGTTTAGATTTGTTTGTTTGTTTGATTGTTAGTTTAAATCTATTATGTCTTTACTTTGTCTGTATACATGAGCATCTGATTTATCAGAGTTGTTAGACTCTTCCACTTTAATTGTGGATTTGTGAATTTCTTTTTGTATTTCTATCAGTTGTTACTGAATAATGTATATTTTAAAGCTATGTTCTAGTTCATAAAAGTTCAAAATTCTTATTTCTTCTTGATGGATTGTATTTTTATCAAAATGAAAAATCTTTGTCCCTTTTGTCGTTTTTAATCTTTTACACTAAAACTAGTGTTTTGTCTGAAATTAATATTGCTATATCTGCTTCCTTATTTTAACATTTATCTGGGATAGATTTTTTCAATTTCTTCACTTTAAACTTTTCTTCATCATTTTATATTATATATGTCTCTTGCAAATAACATAGACAAGATTTTTTAAAAACCTAATTGGATATTCTATCTTTTCATTGGAAAATTTAACCGGCTTACATTTATTAAGAATACTGGTATATTTTGACTTAATCTTGCTATCTCACTTTATGTTTTCTATTTACTATTATTTCTTTTTTTATTGCCTTTTGTTGGATTGATTTATTTCTTCTTTTTCCCTTTATTTATTGTTTTGGAAACTATATATTCCATTTTCTTAATGGATTCTTTTACATTTTAACATTAAGTTTTCTAATTTTTCTCTTTTAAAATCATTTGTGTATATATCTGGACACCTCTTGGCCCTAACATGAGTCTTAGCAAACATTCATTTTCTTTCTTGTACTTTTGTCTTTCTTTTTCTACCTCACACATTGAAGTCATCTGGTACCTTAGTTCCAGGTTGTTGTTAACTATTTGTCATTATGACCTTAGTTCCAGGTTGTTGTTAACTATTTTTCATTATGTATGAATATCATCATACTTATTTTAGGTTTTACTTCTTTGCTTATCATTTGTTTCTGATATCTCTTATATTCCTCTGAATTCCTTTTTTGACAGGTTTTGGGGTGGGTTATGTCTTTTAGTAATTCTCTAAAGAGAAAATTTGTGGGTGATAAACTTCTAAGTCTTACTGTGTCTGAACATGTCTTAATTTTTGTCCCACTATGTAAATATTAATTAACTAGGAATAAGATTTTAGTTTTAAAATAATGTTCCCTCATTATATTGAGATATTATTTCATCTCAATATAATTTTGGTATCTAGTCCCAGTAATTAGACATGAAATGCCAATGTGATATCTATCCTTTTGTAGATGGTTTTTCCTCTCTTTATTCTTGGTATTTTGATATAAGCACATGATGCAGGCCCTTTTAATCTTCCTTTAGACCTGGGAAATTTTCTTCTATTATTTCTTTGATTATTTCCTCCCTTCCATCAGCTATGGTCTCTTTCAGGAGTTCTTCAAAATATCTAATCTGATGGACTTTTTCTTGTTTTTTGACATTTTATGACATTTTTGGGAGGAGCAGGCATATAATCAGATCAAAATTTTAATCTAGTCTTTCTATGCATTATTAAGGAAATTTTAAGATAAATGTCAAATTATACTTTTGAATGTGATTGAATTTGGGCTCTCGTTATTTTTCCAAATAATATATATTTTTAAATCCTTGAATGGATTCCCTTTAGATAACCCTATGGAAGTTTTCACTCCTTCAACCAATATTTATTTAGTGCCTAATTTTTGCTTAGCATTGTTCTAGGTTCTAAAGATTCAAAGTTTTTTCTAAAGATGCAAATTTATAGTCTGACACACAGTTTCTCAACCTTGGTACTACTCACATTTGACTAGATAATTCTTTGTTGTGGGAGGTTGTCCTGGCCATTAGAAGATGTTTAGCAGCATCTCTGTCCTCTACCCAATAGATGCCAGTAGCACCACCACCACCCCATTGCTGTTATAATAAAAAATAGAACCAGTAATTGCCAAATGTCCTCTGATGGGCAAAATTGCACTGGCCCCAACACACTCTCTGTCACCACTGAGAATCATTGGTTTAGCAGGAGAAATAGCTAGTATACTACTGGGTCTATGGGAGTGGAAGAGTATACAGAATGTTGGTACAAAGAAGGTAACTGTTAACCTAGCCTGAGGTTCAGGAAATGTTTTACAATGCAAAAGATACTTGGCCTGGATCTTAAAGGAAGAGTTAGGTATTGGTCAGGTAAACAAGGAATGAGAGAAGAAAGAATGGTAATATTCAGGAGAAAAACAGCATGCGAAGACAGAAAGGTTGAAACAGTTTGATGCATCTGAGAAACTCTTAGTAGTTCAGTGTGTGGTTGGAACATAGATTTGAGGGCTATGGTAAAAAGGGAAGGAAACAAAGCTGGAGAGGTAGTTAGGGACAAGGTTATAAAGGAACTGGCAGGCTATGCTAGGAAATTTGTGCTTTGTTCAGTAGTGATGGAAAACCACTGGAAGTGTTAAGCAGGGAAATGGCATTTTAGAAAGGCAATTTTATAAATATGCAATGAATGGTTTAAAAAGATATGAAACTAGAAATAGGAAGACTGGATAGAAGAGAATTATAACAACCAAGTTAAGGACCCAAACTAGGGCAATGGGGGCCAGAGAGATGGAAAATGGGACACGCAATATATAGGAGGTAGAACTGATAAGATTTCCTGATTGTTATATGGAGAATAAAGAATTGGGAAGATTAAAGACAATGTCAAATTTTGGTGAAAAGAAAGGGTAAATGGAGCTGTTCTTAGTGAATTGTGTTTACAGGTAGAAAATTCAAATAAAAATCCCTGGGACAAAAACAAAAAACGAAGAAAACAAACAAAACACCCTAAGTATCTTATAGCTCTATAGTTCTAGACACAATAGACAAGACATAAATTGACAGTTTTTAGAAAAACAGAACCAACACCCCCATCCTTCCCCAAAAATCACTGTTTTCTTTCATCACGATAAATTTTAACATCTTCTCCAAACATTTTCTCATGGTCTTTTTATCCCAAAACTTTAAGAGAATGCTTTATGTATTTTTTTTCCAATTATTTCACTTGTTGAGTCAACTCATTTTTGACGCATGATTTCAGTTGTTACAAAAGACTGGGAAATTTTAAGCCAAGATCAGACCATGAAGACTACATTTTTTGTTTATTAATGACATAAAAAATAGACAATTGTATCCATAAAATGACTTAAGTTCCATAAGCAACCATAAATGCCAAATAATCTGGCAGTTGAGAATTTTCACCTTCACAAGGACCTATGGTACTGAGGACTCCTCTTCTACGTTAGGAGAATAGTGAATACTACTGCTAGGATTAAATTTTCAGAATAAACATCAACCAGGCATGGGCAATCTATAGCCTGCCCAAAGTAAGCATTATTTCTAGAGGTACATGGAGAAGTTGTGTCAATGGGAAATCCGCGATCTGATTCGCCTGATCTCGATCCATCTCGACGGTCTGATCGGATCTCCGGATCTGGCGCGGCGTTCGTTCGCTGGCAGTTGATCTGCCAACAGCGGGCGCCAGCGCCAGCGTTGCCAAAGCTTTCTTTTCTTTTCTTTTCTCCCTTCCCTCCCTCTCTCCCATCTTTTTTTTTTCAGAGCTGCCAGACCTCTCTGTGCTCTCACCAGGCTGGAATGCAGGGTGGGACTGCTCAGTGCACCTCTCTGCCCTCCCTGGATCTGGGAGTTTCATTCCTGTCTGCCTCTGAGTAGCTGGGACTACTGGTTTGTACTCACCATGCCCAGCTAATTTTTAATTTTTAGTAGAGAGAGCCTACCTGGCTGTTGGCCAGGGTTGGTCTTGATCTCTTGATCTCATGATCTGCTCCTACTCGGCCTCCCAAAGCACTGATTACAGGCATGAGCCACTGTGCCTGGCTTTTTGATTTGATCTTGTTTCCTTCTCGGCCCAGGCTGGAATGCAGTAAATCCGGGATCTTTAGCTCACTGCAGCCTACCGGCCCAAGCCGCATTCCTCCTGCCTCAGCCTCCTGAGTAGATGGGACTACAGCCCACCACCAAGCCTCCCAGCTGATTTTAGAAGTAGTAAAGATGGATTTCGTACTCATGTTGGCCAGGATGGTCTCAATCTCCTGACCTCGTGATTCGACCACCTCAGCCTCCCAAAATGCTGGGATTATAGATGTAATCTGAAATGCCACAAGCTATAGGATTGGAAGAGATTTCTTTTTTGTTTATATTTAGTATCTGGATGGCCATGGCTGTGTATGTAGTGCACTTGATCCTTAAGTGAGATTTAATTCCTGTATTTCCATGACACTCATTATCAGTGTTTAAATTGACCCAAGGGCCTCTCCCGTACGGTTTGGCCAGTAACTGTCCCGCATGCTAGGACTTGAATTTAGGTCCTGCTATTTATTAGTTTATTACCAAGGAACTTGTTCAAGTTACTTGACCTCTCACTCAATTTTCTCCTCTGTTCAAATGGGAGAAATAACTTTTTTTTCTTTTTAATGTTTGAACAAGTTAGATTTGTGAAAACATGTAAGACAGAGACGGATACAAAAATGAATGTTCAATGTTCCTAATGTCCCTTCTCTCCCTTTCCCTTCGCTTTATAAAAAATCAATTCAGAATGAGAAATATCTGCGTTTAAAAATACACTTAAGGCGGATCCTTTATCAACAACATGTTTCCAAGCCAAATGTGAATCAGACCAAATTGGTGTCTTCATCCGATTGTGTTTTTACCACAAGAAAGGTTCTCAAATTAGGGTTTAAGCTGACAAAAGGAATTGGGTGTTAGAGGGCTTGGTCGTACACAAAGCGCCAAAGCCGTAATCTGCTTTGCATAAGGAATTCTAAAGAATTACAAAGAGTTTAGTCAACTCCCACAGTCATATGTGAGTTGTGAGGTTTGGTGCAGGGACAAGTGAAGGAAAGGATTCTATGAAAGTTGACAACAAGAGAAAGCGAAGCCCTGACTGTAAAGAAGGCTCACATCATCTCTACACTATCCAATCACATTCGCAACATAGCAGCATTGTGCATTTGGGCTTCCATACGAATAAAATTCAGCAGCTCCTGTGCCTTACCTTCCAAGACTCAGAGTGAGGCCATCCTGTCACACGCCGTTTTGTTAAAAAGATATGCCAAACTGGCTAGGAGCAGTGGCCCGCGCCTATAATCCCAGCACTTTGGAATGCTGAGGCGAGTGGATCACTTGAGGTCAGGAGTTCAAGACCAACCTGGGCAACATGGTGAAACCCAATCTCTACTAAAAATATAAAAATTAGTAGGGCCTGGTTTTGGGCGCCTGTAATCCAAGCTACTCTAGAGGCTGACGCAGGAGAATCGCTTGAACCTGGGAGGTGGAGGTTGCAGTGAGCCAAGATCGTGCCACCTCACTCCAGCCTGGGTGACACAGCAAGACTCTGTCACAAAAAATAAATAAATAAATAAAATAAAGTCAAACCATATGCAGAGACCCATATGCTATGATACAAATGCAAGCCGGTACACATAAATGCCTTTTCCCACTGTCCAGAGATTTTGTTGTTGCAAAAAACAAAATCTTGGAGTGAAATGTAAGAGCTAATGACTCCTATTCACTGTGAAAAAAGAAGAGGAAATGATAATCGGGTTGAAGAAATAGCAGGTTAGCAATTGGGAGATCAGAGACCCAAAATACCTCCCACCGTGTATCTGTGGGACAGAGGTGAAGTCCTCTCCTCGAAATAGTGTTTCAGTTTCCCCACCAGAATGCTCTAAAGTACAATCCTGGCTTGTGCTTCAAGGGGAGGAGATAATAAGCATAGCAATCTTCCTTAAGACAGTGTTACCTAAATCCCAGTCATTACTACACTAATACACTAAGATGATAGTACCTGCAGGAAGGCAGGCATCACCTTGAACACAGAGAGCTGTTAATCACCTCAAATCCCTCAAGTGTGTCAAGTAAAGGGCAAGGGAAAGATATGCAAACTATAGTACTGGTGTCATGGTGGTTTTGTGTGTGTGTGTGTGTGTTTGAGATGGAGTCTTGCTCTATCCCCCAGTGTGTGTGTGTGTGTGTGTGTGTGTGTGTGTGTGTGTGTGTGTTTGAGACGGAGTCTCACTCTATCCCCCAGGCTGGAGTGTGGTGGTGCAATCTCAGTTTACTGCAACCTCTGCCTCCTGGGTTCAAGCAATCCTCCCAGGTCCCACCTCAGCCTCCCAAGTAGTTGAGATTACAGATGCATGCCACCACACCCAGCTAATGTTTGTAGTTTTTGTAGAGACGGAGTTTCATCATGTTGGCAAGACTGGTCTCGAACTCCTCCCAACCTCAAGCCATCCACCTGCCTTGCTCTCTCCAAGTGCTGGGATTACAAGTGTGATCCACTGCCCCCAAACCACCTCAGAGTGATTTTGTGTAAGCCTTGAGCCTTCACTGTGAACATTTTGCTTCCAAGCATAAATGATTCTGAATTCCAAGTAACCTCATTACTGCAAGATGAGATGGTCTTGACCAGTTTACCACTCTTGAGGCCTTAAATCTTGCCAGCACTGCTATGATTCCCACCAAAGCCGAAGCGCATGTGCAGGACTGTGGGGTCAATGTAATCAGAAAGAAAGATGCTTACTTTAACCAAGGAAACTACTTGCAACCTGGGATTGTAAAACGCCTACCTAAATCCAAACTGCAACTTTTATCTTAGACCTCTCCTCCAACTAATGCGGTCAGTGCAGATCAAATGTTTAGATTGATAAATGCGGCTTACTGATGTGAGGGACTCACTCATTGACAGAGCCCAGAATCCAAAGGTGATTAGTTGACTAAAGAGGGAAGACGAGCACCAGACAGCCTTGTTTGTCATTTTGCACACTTAATCGCATAAATCTCATAACACCAACTGCAGCTGCATGGCAGGAAATTAAATACTGACAAAAATAAAACCAAAGCTCCCAAATCAGTTCAGACACCTGTTTCGCAAGAACCAGTGCGATAAGATCATCTGTGGGTGGCGATTATTTTTTCTGTACCATTACTTGACAACTGTTTTGCTCCCTGTTCCATTTTTTAGTTAAAAACACAGATAGAAAAACATGTGGACATCCTTCATAGTTGAATATTGACACACATACTTTAGGATTCATTTTCATAAAAGTGGCTGATTTTTGTATAATGTAGATGAATGTTATATTCCAGATAAAAAGCAGACCCAATTCTAATTGAAAACAAATAGAGTATCCTCTAACTGTGGTTACTAATTATACACAATACATTTACTCTTCAGAAAGAAACTGGCTTAGGAATTTCCTTTAACTCTACCCCAAAATGCTAAAAATGACATATATTTCCTTATACACACTTGTCTAATTTGATTCTAATCAAGGTTTCCCTCTCAAACCGTATATTGGTTTTTAAAATTTTTTTAATTTCTATATTACTTGGACTGTACCTACATTGTTTAAATGAATAGCTTGTAAGGCAGATTCTAACCTTTTAAAAATCCTAGTATGTGAGAATAGTATTTCAAGATTTTTTTATCTAAATGAAAAATATCAATTTAAAGACTATAAAATTTGCTTTGCTTAAAAGAAAAAGAAAGGTAGCCACAGTCTTGCACCATCATTTGATAACTATTTTTCTCCTCTGTTCTATTTAGTTACAACCACAGATAGAAAAACATGTGCAAATCAGTTAAACATTTGAGAAAATGTTAGTGAAAAAGGAAAGAAGAAAAGACGCTCTTCTGGGAAAAACCTACTATTTACAGGTAACGCTAATTTTAAAATGTTTTTTCATTTTAAAATAATTTTTAAATAGAAAACTTTTCATCAGATTTAACTTTAAGCAAAGGAACAGGGTTGAGTTTCGCTTTCACAGCGCAACTATACAGAAAATTCCAGAGATGTTCAAATGCATCAGGCACCTACAAGAGCAACCTCCAAGCGGGTGAAACTCAGGGACGCTCTGTGGAGGAGGGTTTTCATGGTTTTTGGAGCGAGTCAGCTCGGAGCACCACAACTCTTTGCAAAACATAGCAACGTATGGAGAATAAAGCATTCCAAGCACAAAATGAGCACCCAACAAGAGCTGCAAAAGAATCTTTTACCTAATTAAAAGCTTAAATGTACAGAACTTCAGAGCATTGCCGTTTCAGCTTGACTTTGCCAAAATAATCAAGCAGGATGAAGCAAAACAAATACAGGAACAACAAGCCTACCACTCTGGTTTTGATTTGCTGCCCATTACATTGGAGTGGTTTGGCCTGCTCGGGCTGGGCGCTTTCAAACATCTTCCAAATGCCCTATAATGACACCTAATTTTACATTTAACTCTTGGAGGAAAATGTTGTTTTCCTTGTGGTAGTATTTGTTCTATTTGAACGTTGTCAAACTGTTTGTTCTAATCCATTAGGAAAAACCATAATAAGGCTCATCTAGAGGCTGTTCCTAGTTAGGAAGGTGACTGAAAAGATTTAGATCTTGAGTCTGTCTTTAAATCTTCTAAATGAAAGATGATTTACAATTGAGCTACGAAAATGTGAACACTCTCAAGTCTGGAAAGTTTCAGTCTGAATCTAGATATCTTAAATCAATGCAAAAGACTCTGTTTCACAGGACCGAATTTTACAAAAATCAGGCTCTATGCTCAAATCTCGTTAATAAATTATAAAGGGTTCACATACTATGTTTTAAGTTCAGGTAGTTTCAGCGGAGGCGCTATCATTATTTCCCTATAATGTACAAAGAAATGAATAATAGGGCTTACATTTAGAGATAGAATAGCATAGAGGGCTAGAAAATGGTCACATAATGATCACTTTTCATTCAGATATAATATGTATTTCTAATAGTTTGATAAATTGGAATAGGGAGATAAGGTTTCCCAGGCTGCTCAGAAGACTCCTCCAGGTTTAGCTACAAATTAAGGTCAATTTTTATAAACAGAAATTTCAAATTATTTAAAGTTTTGACCAGTTTAGGAGTGTCTGATTTGGGGACCTCATCACTGCACTCCAGTCTGGGTGACAGAGTGAGACTCTGTCTCATAAAAACAAAACAGGCAGGGCACAGTGGCCCACGCCTGTAATCCCAGCACTGTGGAGGCTGAGGCGGGCACATCACCTGAAGTCAGGAGTTCGAGACCAGTCTGGCCAACATGGTGAAACCCCATCTCTACTAAAAATACAAAAATTAGCTGGGCGATGTGGCATGCACCTGAAATCCCAGCTACTTGGGAGGCTGAGGCAGAATTGCTTGAATCTGGGAGGCAAAGGTTGCAGTGTGCCACTGCTCTCCAACCTGGGTGACAGAGCGAGACTCCATCTCAACACAACAACAACAACAACAACAAAACCACTTTCACAGCCATCATTTCATCAAATCTTCTCAATATGTATGAAGTGGATATTATTATGATATCAAGTTAAATGCTTTGGCTTCCCTTTTCTGTACTCAGCCAATGCCCTTGCCCTTGTCCAGAGATCTTATTTCCAGGCAAGAAGCAGTACAATGTGGTGGAAAGACTGTGGTTAGAATCCTGGATTTTGATCAAGAATCCAAGTCACTTTAGGCAAGTTTCTTTTCACTGGAGATCATTTTCCTCATCTGTCAGACAATGGAATTAGACCATGTATCTTCAAGAATTCATTCCAGTTTAAAATTCTCTGAATCCTCGGGAAAGGAGGTGTACTGGACGACAAAGCTCACATGATCATGTTACTCAGGACTCTCATTAGACCTCTCATTAGTTATTAAACTATCCAATAACTATTTGAATATTCAAAACAAGAAGTAAACGTTAAGAAATTAGAAAAAATGAAGGTTAGTGAGCTAGATAGATGCAATCTTCCAGAACGAAAAAATTACATGGTAAAAGTTGTGTGCATGGTGTAGGTATGCGTAAGTTTTACTACAGATAGTGAAGGCAAAAGAGAAAACAAGAATACAAATCAGGAAGAAGACAATGACAAGAACAAGAGATTTGCAAAATGGTGTCAGAACTGACCCTTCTGAAAAGTGAATAAATAGAATTCCTCAAAAATGAGGGTGATGGTTACTCACACTTTTTGTCCTAGAGGCACTACAGGTAGTGGCTAGAATATCAAACTAGGACTCAGAAGGCGGATTCTATTACAACTTAAACTCTGACATTTATTAAGAATATGTCACAGCTTAAGTCAGTTCGCCAGTCCAGATCTCATTTTAGTCATCTGTTAAGGTGAGACTGTCTCTGTTTATTTATCTGTAAAAGGAAGGCATAGGACTCAATGATCTTTATGGTCCCTTAGAGATCTTATATTTTATGATTCAACATGGTAAAATGAAAGCATTTTTCAGTAAAATTAGCTGAGAATCTAAGAAATGCCTTAAAAGTTGACATAATAATAATATCCACTTCACACATATTGAAAAGATTTGATGAAATGATGGCTGTGAAAGTGGTTTTGTTGTTGTTTTGTGTTTTTGAGACAGGGTCTCACTCTATCACCCAGGCTGGAGTGCAGTGGAGAGATCACAGCTCATGGCAGCCTCGGCCTCCCAGGCTTAAGCGATCCTCCCACCTCAACCTCCCAAGTAACTGGGACTACAGGCATGCGCCACCATACCTGGCTCATTTTTGTACTTTTTTAGTAAAGACAGGGTTTCACCATGTTGCCCAGGCTGGTCTTGAACTCCTGAACTCAAGAGATCGGCCCACCTCAGCCTCCCAAAGTTCTGGGATTATACACATGAGCCACCACGCCTGGCTGAAAGTGTTTTATAAGCTATAAAATGCCATGCAATTGATGGTAGTAATAGATATTATTTATCAACATTTTTAGAAAACGAAGAGTTAATGTTGATGAAAATTTCAGCACGCCATAGTAGATGGTCAACACATACTTCTTAAATAGGTAAATGGATTCAAAGGAACATGTCCAATTCCACAATGAGAAAACTGATAAACAGATTTGCAGATATAAAGGGGGAAGCTCATATCCACATTGTTGGGGAACATGGGCAAATAGGAAGCCCAGTTCAATAACAGAGCAAGAGAATGTGTGGAAAAATGCTTCTTCCCCTCAGAGAAAGATTTCTATTTTTGATTCTTTGGTTTCAAAAAAAAAAAAAAAAAAATTTAAGTGCCAACCACGTGTAAGACTTTAGGTTAATTTCTTTTTTCTTTTTTTCTTTTTTGTTTGTTTGTTTGTTTTGAGACAGGGTCTGTCTCTGTCACCAAGGCTGGAGTGCAGAGGCACGATCTTGGCTCACTGAAACCTCCACCTCCCAGGTTCAAGCGATCCTCCCACCTCTGCCACCAGAGTAGCTGAGACTACTACAGGCACGCACCACCACGCCCAGCTAATTTTTGTATATTTTTGGAGAGACAGGGTTTCGCCATGCTGGTCAGGCTGGTCTTGAACTCCTGGCCTCAAGTGATTCGCCCTCCTTGGCCTCC
Organism: Papio anubis; assembly: GCF_008728515.1. Lineage (NCBI taxonomy): Eukaryota > Metazoa > Chordata > Mammalia > Primates > Cercopithecidae > Papio > Papio anubis. The sequence continues at coordinate 31,868,517 of NC_044992.1, forward strand.
CAAAATGCTGGGATTACAGGCGTGAGCCACTGTACTCAGCCTTTATGCTGGTTCCTTGAGCATGGGGAGTAGGTGTTCCAGGAAAAAGAAGACAATTCTTGTACTCAAGAAGTTTACAATTAATTTGAAAGAATCATAAAAACATGCTAACCATGATATAATGTGACAAGTATGGTTAGTAGATACAGTACTAGGTCCTATAGAACCATGAAATAGGGGGAATAATTTTGCTTGGGAAGAATAGAGGATGGAGAATGGAGATTTTCGGTAGGAGATCTTTTGTAAGTTATACCTTAAAAGATGAATAAGATTTCATTAAGCTCAAAAGGCAAGAAAAGCTCCAGGCAGAAGACTGAAAGAAAGTGTTTGAGAATAGAAATAAAAGTGAGAACCAAAATCCCATAGATTAAAAATTGAGTAGGAGGGTGACCGAGCAATGGTTGAAATCTTGATTGTTTGAGAAACCACCGTCTTCACAATCACATTAACAATCACAATGTATTTTTTAAGAGTGATATCCTTGGACAGATTGTTTATACAATAACTAATTCCAAAAGTGTCAGCATGCAGACATGTGTTTTGTGGGGTATTTTACAAAGGAAATTAAAAAGATACAAAACTGATCCTTTCAGAGCTTAAATGTAGACTAATGTAGTATTAGGGACATCATAGGGCTTTTTTTTCTTTTTTTTCTAAATTAAAAAAAACCAGATTTTAATTCTTAGTTGGTAGTCAAAAATGGGCTTAAAGGCAACATTACCTATAATAAATTGCCCCCAAATTATATGACTAAATACTTACATTTAAGGCTTGGACTTTTTAACTCAGATAACTTTTAAGAACATGTATTGATTTATTTTTTCATCTTTTTTCAGGGCATTCTTTTAGCTCCCTTCCAGAGAGGGGGCAGGTATTTTACCCATGCTCCTCTCCCATCTGACCATTTTCTAATCAGTCTGGTTGAAATACCTCTCCAAACCTATCCTCGCCGCTAGTTAATCACCCTAAGTAGTCACTTTTGAGTGCTGCAATGTAAGGCATACCATCCTTGCCACATTCCCAGATCCTACTGGCTTAGGTCCAGATTTGGGGACTGGAAATTCAATCAGAACCATGCTTTCCTATGGAATTTGACCTTATATTATTTTTAACACAAGCAGTCCAACAGAAACAAACAGTCATGAAAAGGAACTTCACATATTAAGCACACAGCAAGCTGTTAGGTAAACATGCCAGATTATGCCAAGTACATAGCCGCTAAGGACACAATTATCCTGCAGTTCCCTCATTTAGCATTTTTGCTGTTAGAAGATATAAGCCCATCCATCTGAGTAATACTAAAACAGGTGGTCTGTTCTAAGGACTTTTGGAGAAGATGGTTCTGGAAGGGTGAGAAAGAACCCCTGGGTCTTTTTTTCAGTCCCTTCACATTTCCCGTGTTCCACAAAGGTCAAACTACTTTTATAAAAGGAAATGAAATGTTACAAACCAGCATTAAAATGAAATCACTCTATTTTCTCACCTAACCTCACCACAGTCAGGGTGTTTGGAACTCATATCTCTCTATTTCCGCTAAGCTGTGGTTCCCAATTTAAGATTTTAAAAAATATCTCTGGCTGTAATTCACATGCCGTAATTCTTCAGAAGAGGATGTAATTCTGGGGTTTCTTATTTTAAAAAGTAATGAATTAATAAGAAACTGGATGCTTCAACTTCTAAATCACAATCAATTTTTTCATTGGTGTTTTATACTGATTACAGCATTCATGTACGTACACATGTACCCTCAGTATATGTGTGTGCTTCTATTGTTAAACACATGCATATTAAGGAGGCTACCAGGTTATTTATAGGTGCCAATCCTGAACATCCTCACTTGCATGACAGGTATATTTTGCTTTGTAACACTTTCCTTTGGTTCCAACTGGAATAAACTCACTTTGTTTTTTTGTTTGTTTGTTTGTTTTTGTGGTGGGAGAAGTTGTTTCCCTCTCCTTCTCTCTCTTTGAGCCAGGTCTTGCTGTGTTGCCCAGGCTGAAGTACACGGGTGCAATCATAAGTTACTGTAGCCTCATTCTCCCAGCCTCAAGTGAGCCTTTCTACCTCAGACTGCTGAGTAGCTGGGACCACAGGCACATGCCACCATGCCCAGCTGGTTTTTACTTTTTGTAAAAATGGGGTCTCCCTATGTTGTCCAGGCTGTTCTTGAACTTCTGGTGTCAAGTGATCCTCCTTCCTCGGCCTCCCAAAGTGCTGGGATTACAGGTGTGAGCCACAGTGCCCAGCCAATAAACCCACTTTGACTAAGCCAAATACAGTTTCAGACACAAATGATGTAAGTGGGAAGGTTTTTGTGACAAAATTCACCTCTAGCGAGGACATAGAAACAATATTTTTTTGTTTGTTTTGAGACGGAGTCTTGCTCTGTCACCCAGGCTCTCGGCTCACTGCAATTTCTGCCTGCCAAGTTCAAGGGATTCTCCTGCCTCAGCCTCCTGAGTAGCTGGGATTACAGGCACCCACCACCATGCCCAGCTAATTTTTGTGTTTTTAGTAAAGACAGGGTTTCATCATGATGGCCAGGCTGGTCTCGAACTCTTGACCTTGCGATCAGCCCGTCTTGGCCTCTCAAAGTGCTGGGATTACAGGCATGAACCACTGTGCCCGGCCACAATATGTATAATAATATTTGAGAGGCAGCATAGCATCGTGGTTAGGTTTATAGAAAAACTGTTCAGAGTCCCGTATACCACCACCACCCCTTGCCTCAGGTGCACAAAGCTTCTCCTATTATTAACATTTTGCACCCAGTGTGGTACATTGTTAAAACTGATGAATCAATATTGACCATTATTACCAAAATTCATAGTTTGCATTAGGGCTCACTCTTTCTGTTGTACAGTTCTCTGGGTTTTGACAAATGCGTAGTGTCATGCATTTACCATTACAGTATCACACACAATAGTTTCACTAACCTAAACATCCTCTGTGTTCCATCTGTGAACCCCTTCCTCCCTCAACTGAAGCCAATGATCTTTTTACCATCTTACGGTTTTGCCTTCCCAGATGTGATATAGTGGGAAGTCATACAGCTGGCTGAATCACACGTTCAGCTGGCTTCCTGCACTTAGCAATACGCATTTAAGATACCCCCAAGTCTTTTGGTGGCTTGATAGCTCTTTTCTTTTCTTTCTTTCTTTTTTTTTTTTAACAGAGTTTGTTTTTTACAGTAGTTTTAGTTTCACAGTAAGATTGAGTGGAAGATACATATATCTCCTGGTTCTTTTTCAGTAATTGCTGAATAATATTCCTCTCTGTGGATGTCCCAGTTTATCCATTCCCCCATTGAAAGTCTTGCTTACTTTCAATTTTTGGCACTTATGAATAATGCTCCTATAAACATTCAGAGCATTGTTGCGTGCACGTGCAAAGTACTTAGAAGAATACTTTACTGCTATAGTATTCTAACTAATGAATGTTAGATATTATTATTACCTTTATTTTATTATTATTATTTTTTTGAAATGGAGTTTTGCTTGTTACCCAGGCTGTAGTGCAATGGCACAATCTCGGCTCACTGCAACCTTCACTTCCTGGGTTCAAGCAATTTTCCTGCCTCAACCTCCCGTGTAGCTGGGATTAGAGGCATGCGCCACCACGCCCGGCTAATTTTGCATTTTTAGTAGAGACGGGGTTTCACCATGTTGGTCAGGCTGGTCTCAAACTCCTGACCTCAGGTGATCCACCCACCTTGACCTCCCAAAGTGCCTTTACCTTCATTTTAAAGATGAAAAAAGACCGGGCGTAGTGGCTCACGCCTGTAATCCCAGCACTTTGGGAGGCCAAGGCGGGCAGATTACCTGAGGTCAGGAGTTCAAAACCAGCCTGGCCAACATGGTGAAACCCAATCTCTACTAAAATACAAAAATTAGCCGGTCATGGTGGCGGGTGCCTGTAATCCCAGCTACTTGAGAGGCTGAGGCAGGAGAATCCCTTGAACCTGGGAGGCGGAAGTGGCAGCGAGCCAAGATTGCACCACTGCACTCCAGACTCCAGCCTGGGCAGCAGAGCAAGACTCCGTCTCAAAAAAAAAGATTTAAGAAACGGTTTCAAAGATTTGCCCAATGGCTCTCCACTAAAAAGTAGTAACGTTGTAAACAGGAAAATATACCTACCCAACTATGTATGTTTACTCAAAAATACCTACCAATGCACGCTTTCTGTTCAGTTCCACTAATGATACAAAAATGAAGATATGTCCTCTATTTACACATGCATAATCTCAATAGAGAGTTTTTTTGGAGACAGAGTCTCACTCTTGTTGCCCAGGCTGGAGTGCAATGGCACGATCTTGGCTCACTGCAACCTCTGCCTTCCCAGATTCAAGTGATTCTCCTGCCTCATCCTCCTGAGTAGCTGGGATTACAGACGCCCGCCACCACGCCCGGCTAATTTTTTGTATTGTTAGTAGACACAGGGTTTCATCATGTTGGTGGGGCTGGTCTCCAACTCCTGACCTCAAGCGATCCACCTGCCTCGGCCTCCCAAAGGTCTGGTATTACAGGCATGAGCCACCGCGCCTGGCCGGGACTTTTAACTTCAACCTAGAACCTCTAGAGAAAATGATGCCTGAATTGGTCTTAAAGAATGAGGAAGAATTAGCCAGGCAAAGATGGGAAGGCCACACTGGCAGAGGGAACACATGAGGAAAAAAGACACCAAAGGTATGAAACAGCATGTCGTGGGTATGTTACAGTCTTTTTAAAAAAAATCCAATACTGCTAGAGCATCAAATTCTATAGCAGATGGAGAGATGCAGAAGATAAGATTGAGCAAGGCGCGGGAGTGGGAGGGGGAGAGCTCTTACATGCACATTAAGGAGCTTGGACTTTATTCAGTTAGTAATGACAAGCCACCAAGACTTTTTAGCGGGAAGTGTTAGGCAGATTGTTTTCTGGGACACTGTGGGTAACAGAGGTAAGAGAAGGCAAGGTTAGAGACCGGCAGGAAGCCCAGCTGGGAGGCAGACTAGAATGCACGTTTGAATTAGCATTAGTAGTAGGGACGGTGAGGTTTGCCCTTAGGCTATGTCTACAGGGCATTGAAACCTGGTGAAAAGTGAAACTGTTAAAAACAGTTTGCATAGTATTCCATGGTGTATATGTGTGGCATGTCCTTTGCAGGGACATGGATGAAGCTGGAAGCCATCATTCTCAGCAAACTAACACAGGAACAGAAAACCAAACACTGCATGTTCTCACTCATAAGTGGGAGTTGAACAATGAGAATATATGGATACAGGGAGGGGAACATCACACACCAGGGCTTGTCAGGCTGTAGGGGGAAAAGGGAGGGAGAGCATCAGGACAAATACCTAATGCATGCAAGGCTTAAAACCTAGATGACGGGTCAATAGGTGCAGCAAACCACCATGGCACATGTATACCTATGTAACAAACCTGCACATTCTGCACGTGTGTCCCGGAACCTGAAGTAAAATTAAAAAAAAAAATACACACACACACACACACACACACACACACACACACAGTTTGCAATGATAATACACAGTAATATATCACCAATTTAATAGCTTTTTTAAAAACTAACTTTTTCAATTGCAGACAATTTACCTGGCTATTATTTTGGCATCAAACACATGTATAATCCTAATACTATATTAATAGATGCAAATATTAACTCAAATCAACTGTAAGCTCCTTGAAGGCAGTACCTTTTCTTATATTTATGTAACACAGTACATGGCGCAGTCTTGAGTATGTAATAGGCATACTATAAATATTTGTTGATTAGTGAAGCTTAATTGTTATATTAATATCTTATAAGAAAAAGTATAATTCTGACTATAATAAAGCTTAATCTTAGTGTATGATATAGTTAATAACAGATGTTAGTAAATGTATCTAAACAGGAGAAATTCTAAAAGCAAAACAATTATTCTCACAGTGGCAAATAATTACTTTCCAAATTACTTTTATGGAATTTTTTAAACAGCAAAAACTAACAAAGATATCAAGAAATTTCCAGAAAGTGAAGCTATACCTTTAAGAAAAGTTGCTGCAACATTTCTGGGAAAGAAAACCTTTTCAGAGACATGATCAAAGGATTACTGTGTTCAGTTTTAAAAGCAACACGCACACCTGCTGAAATATTAGTTTTCTATTCATGTTTACACGGTATTAGACTCTTTAGTATTTTTCTTACAGCTCTTCTATAGGATGAGAAGTTGACAAAAAGTTATCTCTTTGTGCCTTTTGAAAATTCTACATCTGTCTAGAGGCTGAAACTTCTTTTGCGTCTTTCTTTTGTTCTATTGTACACACTGGTGAATTTTTATTTAAGTGACTCACTATTGATGCAACTTGTGAAAAGTTCAGCATAGCTGGCAATTAAATGAAGGCATTTTAGAAAACATTACAACTTTTGTGTTAATGGGTGTAACCCAAAAGATGGGTCTAGTGAATATTCTCTTTTATGTATTGTGACTCTACCACATTAAAACCAGATGATAAATAAACACTAAAAACACTTTTAAGTACAAAGTATTATCAAGCAAAAATCATTGATCTAATACCTAACATGTAAACAATGATCAAACAACATCACTTATGAGTAAGAGTACAGAATGAACAACACTGCATTCTATATAAATTGTAAATCACTTGAGCTCATTCAAAAAATATTTTCAATTTGCCTTGAACTTCTTTTCACTGGAAACAATTGTTACTAGGAACTATTTTGTCTATACAATTTGACAAAAAAATGAATATGAAGTGCAAACAAGATGAAAAGTTCCTTAACAAACATCTGTTTCTCTATAGATCTGATAGGTTGGATACTTTGAAGCATTTTAAAGCTAAAAAGAATTTCAAACACCCTAGATTAACATTGAAATTGACTCCTCTACCTGGTTTTTAAACGTGTTGATCTCTGACACAAGAAGCCACACACTAATTAAGTCAGGTTTCATTTCAATTAGAAGTTCAAAGAAGAAACACATTTTGGAAGGTATTACAAAGTTACGGTTGCTAATCTACCTGAGAACTATCTTTGAGGGTAACTTTGTTTTCTTTTAGGTGTTTCATGTGCATTTTTGTTACTCAAAAGCAAATCTATACTTGAGATGTCTTTTTTTCTTTTTTTTTTTTTTTCAAGACAGGGTCTGGTTCTGTTGTCCAGGCTGGAGTGCAGTGGTACCATCACTGCTCACTGCAGCCTTCAACTCCTGGGCTCAAGCTATCCTCCTACTCCAGCCTCCCAAGTAGCTGGGACTACAAGCACATGCCACTATACCCCGTTAATTTATTTATTTATTTTTTGGTAGAGATGGGGGTCTCACTATGATGCCCAGGCTGGTCTCGAACTCCTAGGCTCAAGCAATCTTCCTGCCTGGACCTCCCAAAGAGCTAGGAAGACAGGGTTCACCCACCATGTCAGGCCTTTAGATGACTTGATCTGTTGGTGGGAAGTGTTCCTCACCAACCTCCACCTATCTCCATTTTTTTTTTCTTCCATACTCAATACCCACCACAAAAAGATGCCAGAAAGAGATATTACAAATGTGCAAGTCATTACTGCAACCACTGAAAATAGAATGTTTCTACAGGTTCAGCTTTAGATCATGTATCTCCTCTGTGTTTACCTAACTAACCACACCTATGTGGACATAGTGATTCACAGAGAAAAATAATAACCCATATTTAAGCATAAAGATCAACAACAGAAATACCACCCAGGGAAATACTGTTACGAGTGAGGTCATGAGGCGCATTTAGCTTGAAAGATGCATAAACGAATTGCTAACCTAATGGCTCAGGTGCCAGCAAATACTAATTGAAGCCAGACCTCAAATCCATCTTGAGGCCTTGTAAATGACAATGTCGAGCACTAAAAGTGGGAATGTAGGAAAGGAGAGGATCAGGGACATGCATCATGCTCGAGGACAGAACAAATGTCCATCCTGCATCAAAAGAGAGGTTGCCTTTGTGAAGTCCACAGGTTATGAAAAGTAGCTATACTGGGGTGGGGAATGGGGGTACCTGAAGGATGTATAAAACTGTCAAATACCTACTCTTACCCTTGATAAAATTAGTTTCTCAAGCAAATATTGTTGAAGGCTAAGGACCGGTCTGAGAATACAACTGTTGTAAGTTCTGACCTAATGATACTAAATATCTACAGATTTAGTGTGTACATACTAAATATGTTTATGATCCTGCCCATACTTTTTAATGCTTTGTGTCTTACAGCTTAAATTCTGTAATCCTAGTTGTAACAGAAAAACATGTAGAAGGCATTATGACTATGTTTTTTAACTATGTCATATATGATCTTGATTATTAGAATTTTCAACTGCTCAAACAGTTAAACAGGAGATGGCAGGGCAATCAAGGGAGGGAGACCAAGTTAGGAGACATTTGTGAAAGTCTTTTGATGGCTTATAATTACATAACAATTTTACAATATATATAAAATATTGAGGGAAGAAAGCAAAATACAGTGAGATAGTGTGATAGGTATGATGTCTTTCATACAATTTTTTTTGTTTGTTTGTTTGAGACAGGGTCTTGCTCTATCACCCAGTCTGGAATGCAGTGGTGCAATCATGCCCACTGCATCCTTGACTTCCTGGGCTCCAGTGATCCTCCCACCTCAGCCTCCTGAGTAACCAGGATCACAGGAACGAGCCACCACACCTGGCTAATTTTTGTATTTTTTGTAAAGACGGAGTTTCACCATGTTGCCCAGTCTGGTCTCAAACTCCTGACCTCAGGTGATCAGCCTGCCTCGGTCTGCCAAAGTGCTGGGATTACAGGCATGAGCCACTGCACTCAGTCAAAAATTTTAAAATTATGTAAAGCAATATTAAATATTTTTTATAAATTCACACATATTATAAATATATAAAAATAAACGGGACAGATTCATACACACCAAATTCGCTGAAGCCAGTATACCCAAATGTTAACATCTGTAAAATCCACTCATTGGTTGATTGACATTTGAGTTGTTTTCACCTTTTGGCTATTATGAATAATGTTGCTATGAACTTCTGTGTACAATTTTTTTGTTTGATTACATATTTTCAATTCTTTTGGGTAGGTACTTAGGAGCAGAATTGCTGGATCACATGGAAGTTCTATAACTTTCTGAGGAAATGCCAAACTGCTGTCCCCAGTGGCTGCACTGTTTTATATTCCCAGCAGCAATGCACAAGAGTTCCAACTTCTCCACACCCTCACTAGCCCTTGTATTCTCTGTTTTTTAAAAATCATACCTGTGAAGTGGTACCTCCTTGTGGTTTTGCTTTGCGTTTCCATAGTGACAAGTGATGCTGAGTATTTTTCATGTGCTTATTGGCTACTGCCTATTCAAGTCCTTTGCCTGTTTTTAAATTGGGTTTATTGTTGTTGTTGAGTGTTAAGACTTTTAAAAATATATATTCTAAATACTAGATCCTTATCAGATACATGATTTGCGATTATTTCCTTTCATTATTTAGGTTGCCTTTTCACTTTTTTCTTTTTTTCTTTCTTTTTTTCTCTCTCTTTTGTTGTTGTTGTTGTCGTTTTGTGTGTGAGAGACAAGGTCTTGCTCTGTTGCTCAGGCTGGAATGCAGTGGTGTGATCATGGCTTACTGCAGCCTTGACCTACCTGGCTCAAGTGATCCTCCTGCCTCAGCCTCCCAAGTAGCTAGAACTGCAGGCATGTGTTACCACAACACCCAGCTAATTTATTTCTTAGTTTTTGTAGAAATGGGGGCTCCCTATGTTGCCCAGGTTGTGGTCTCCCAAAGTGTTGGGATTACAAGCATAAGCCACTATGCCCAGACTTTTCACTTTCTTAATTGTGTCCTTTGATGTACAAAGTTTTTGAATTTTGATAAAGCCCAATTTATCTATTTTTTGTTTGTTTGTTGTTTGTGCTTTTGGTGTCATATCTAAGAATCCATTGCCAAATCCAAAGTCATAAATATTGACTCCTAAGTTTTCTTCTAAGAGTTTTATAGTTTTAGATCCTACAATTAGGCCTTTGATCAATTTTGAGTTTGTTTCAATATATGGTGTGAGGTAGGGACCCAACTTCTCTTGCATGTGGATATCCAGTTGTCCCAGCACCATTTGTTGAAAAGGTTATTCTTTCCCCATTGGAGTGTTCTTGGCACCTTTTTCAAAAGTCCATTGACTATAGACACATGGGTTTATTTCTGTACTCTAAATTTTATTACATTGAGCTATAATCCTCATGCCACCATGAATAAGGATGTACACACCCTGTACAACAAATTGTAAATGCTTTCATAGTGATACTGGGTCATTACTGTTAGTATCAATTGTATTGTGCAGTAATAATGCCACCTCAGGGTCTACCAAAATAAATGGGTTATTTAACTTCAAAGCAAATAATACCAAACTGGTATAGAGTTTGATTATGTTTTATGTGGCTGTCTTTCTCTTGCTGAGAGTTGTATGTTGCCCTACAATCAGCATGCCTGTCATACTTGCAATCTCATTTTTCCCTTCCTAATTCATTATCTTTAATGCCTCTGTGAATTCAGATAACTGAATTTTATTCATTCAATAAGCACTTTGAGTGTCTACTATTTTGGCTTATGAGGAATTGCAAGTGACTTTCATACGGGATGGTGAGTATGACAGCACTCTCAATTCAACAGGTGTACATGTACACAGCTCATTGTAAAACAAAATGATAAATACACTAATAAAGATGGGAATCATGTCATGGGAGTATAAAGAAGGAAGCATTCATTTAATGTAAAGAGATAGGAGAAGGTTTCATAGAGGATATGAAATTTAAACTAGGCCTTGAAAGATTAATTGGATTTTGTCGGATCCTGTCAGGTTAAGAAGGATGGGAAATACATTTTAGGGAAAGCGAACATACCGTATTCAGGCAACAGTAAGTAGTCCAGTGTCACTACAGTCATAGTAATTCAGGCAACAGTAAGTAGCCTAGTGTCACTACAATCATAGTAAAAGGCAGTGGGATAAACAGGCATTGCGGCTCAGCCTATCATCCCAGTACCTTGGGAGGCCGAGGTGGGTGGATCGCTTGAGCTCAGGAATTCCAGACCAGCCTGGCCAACATGGTGAAACCCCGTCTCTACTAAAAATACAAAAATTAGCCGGGCCTGGCGGCACACGTCTATAATCCCAGCTACTCAGGAAGCTGAGGCAGGAGAATCACTTGAACCTGGGAGGCGGAGGTTGCAACTAGCCAAGATTGCACCACTGCACTGCCTGGGTGACAGAGCGAGACTCAGTCTCAACAAATAAAAAAATAAAAAATAAAAAGGAGAGAGACAGACAGACAGATGAGCTCAGGGTTAAGAAAACAGCCTTGAGCACAGTACTATGCTAAGAAGTTTGAGCTTTATTATGAAGGCAACTGGAAGTCAGTAAAGATTTTTATTTGGAAAATGATGTGATTAGTTCTATTTTAGGAAAAAACTGAACTGGTAGTGGTGAGACTGAGGCCAGAGGGAGTTGAAAGGTTAATGGTTTTTTTCTTGTTTTGAGACAGGGTCTCACTCTGTCACCCAGGCTGGAGTGCAGTGGTGTGATCACAGATTACTGCAGCCTCAACTTCCCAGGCTCCAGCAATCCTCCCACTGGATCCCAATCCTCCCACCTCAGCCTCCCAAGTAGCTGGGATCACAGGCACGCGCCACCATGCCCGGCTCATTTTTGTGTTTTTTGTAGAGACGGGGTTTCTACAATGTTGGCCAGGCTGGTCTCGAACTCCTGGGTTCAAGTGATCCACCTGCCTGGGCCTCCCAAAGTGCTGGGATTATAGGCATGAGCCACTTCCACTACATCCAGCTGGGAGGTTGATTTTTAATCAATATGTGAGATGACGAGTACTCGGCAATGGGAATAGATTTGTGATTTATAAAAGTAAAGCACCTGAGTTAGAGTTTGAGGCACTTTCTGATGCGTAAAGTGCATAAGAAAGTCATAGTACACAGATTTTGAGATGTTCATCTTGGGGGGTCCTATGAGGAAAGAAACCATTAAAAGAGCATGGGCTTTAGAGTCACCAGGGTCTCAACCCTGATCCTGCCATTTCTTAGTTTCTCAACTGTGAGCAAGTTCCTTAGCATTGTAAAGACCTATCATAGAACAAGTACATTGCAACTTCCGTCTCCTAGATTCATGCAGTTCTCCTCCCTAACATCCTCCTGAGTAGCTGGGATTACAGGTGTGTGCCACCACCCCCAGCTAATTTTTGTACTTTTAGTAGAGACGGGCTTTCACCATTTTGGCCAGGCTGATCTCGAACTCCTGACCTCAAGTGATCGCCCATTTCAGCCTTGCAAAGTGCTGGGATTTCAGGCGCAAGCCACAGCACCCGGCCAAAGTACATTAATATTAAGATCACAGGGTTAATGGGAATCAGTGATTGAGATAATATGAATGGTATTCAATAAATGTTAGTTTTTGTATTTTTCTCCCCCTCCCAGATTCTTCACTATACTTTTGGTGGTTGAGGGTGCCGTGTAATTGACCTTGAGATTTAGCATTATTATAACAGTTTTTAGGTTAATTAAGGGGTTGATGAGAATAGTGACTCTGATGCTTCCCTTTGAACTTGACACAATTATTTTCTATATTGTGCACTTTAGTGTGGCAGCTGGTTGACATTTAAGGTGCATGCCTTGCTGTCTTTGGTTTCTGCTGCTCCTCTGTTTGGAATGCTCTTACTCCATCCCTTCCAATAGGCCAGGTTAGCTCACCAGGCTCAACTGAAGCCTCATCTCCTTTAGGAAGCCTCTTTTCTCCTCTACCCCAGGTAAGGTCTGCCTTCTCTGGGTCCTCGTGTTGTTGTGTAATACAATGTACTAAATGCAGTGACAGAGTGCACCGTATTTCAGTGATCTGTATGTGTGCTGGGTTCCCCTTGTGGATGACAAAGGATCAAGAACTGTGTATTACAGATGATCTTGGTGTTTCTTCCATTCCTATCCTGGGCCTGGTACATACAAAACATTTGATAAATCTGTTGAATAAAGAAACAAATTTTAAAAATCACCCACCCATTTCAAGTGCTTACAAGTCACATCCACTTTCCCAGCTTGAAGCTCTCCTGCCCTACTTACTAGCCTGTCTTTCTCCTCAGAGAAGAAGCTGGCATGGCTCTGAAGGAACTGATCTTATCATGAAAACTCCTGAGTTTCAGCCTGGCTCCACCGTCACGAGATGTGAGATCTTGGGCAAGTCATTGATTCTCTTTACCTTTGCTTCCTCAGATGCAAAGTGAGAATAATTATGGATCTGTAGCAAGAGTTAAATGAAATAGGACATAATGTAATCTTACATAGTATCTGTCACATAATGACTTCTCATAATTTATTGATTACATATCACTTTCATTATAAATTTAAGTTAGAATATAGCTGGAAATGAAAATATTCTCTTGAAAAATTTGGATCCGTCATGCAATTAACTCAGACTATTCCAATCATCCAGGGAACTCTGTTAAATCGCTTTTATTTCTACTGTTATCCCTAGAACCAGAATGAACTTCTTAATAAAAATAAAACAAAGTAAAACACCCCAGCCTCAAAGTCCTTGCCAGTCATAAATAACTTGAAAGTTATTTAAATGAAGATATATTGCCTCTATAATGGGGTGCTGTCTATAAATCAGGAAGAAAAACAAACAAATAAAAAGCCTATTAATGTGAAACGCTGACAAATCTGTGTTTTCAAGGGCCCTACAATTGGTATTTTCAGAAGCTCTAATAAAATACACATTCATCGTGTCTGTCTCCCAAGCCCCACAAATAAGTCTGATCACAGTGACTTTAGAAATGGATGCTTGCAGAGTCGAGGAAAGTTTTTACTCCCAACAAAGAAAAATTCTGGCTATTTTTTAAAGTGAGTGAACTGTAGTCCTTGGGGCACCAAAGAGCTTTTATAGCTCTTTCTCACGACTCAGCCCTGGGAGGCTTTGGAAAGGATGCATTAGTGTGATGCTGCCATCTGCAGCCAGGACTTTCCAAATGCTTTGATAACATGAACAAATACTGATCCAGGCCCGGCCGGCTAGCATACATTTTGAATGGTCTTTCAAGTTGCTTCCCTGAGGATGGACGTACTCATGAGCTCCAAAAGAATTTTTGGCAGACATTTCTCCCAGTTACCAAAGGAACCCATTTTCGTTTCACTTCAAGAGGAATTTCATACAGAAGCTGCTTCCACTTGATATGAGTTTTCCTGAGGTTCCATGGCACGCATTTCCATAACATGGTATTACTACAGGAACTTTTTCAGAAGAATGATGTTCGTGTACTTGGATGATGCTACGCACTCACTTCAGAGGGCGGTTGGGTGAAGCTGTGGCACAGTCATTCATAGGCAGGTAATTCAGCCCCTGGGGGTGCTGGCTCCAAATGTCACTCACAGGATTGCCCCCTGACCACTTTGCCTTGGGTTTTGCCCTTTCCCTCTGTTCTGACAGAGGCACAAGGAAATAAGATAACACCAGAGGGCATCGATCTTTTTTCTAGAAGACAATTTTTTTTCCAGTTGGACAATTAGCATCCAACTAATATATAAACTGCATTTATAAAACACGTAACACTTCCAGAAATAACCAACCAATTTTACAAAAATGAAACTCATGCCTACCATTTCCATCTTTAACTTGTTTCCAAATGTGTTTTCTTTCAGCTAAGTATCTAATCTCTTCTGTCCCACATTTAAAAAAAAATGTTTCTTGTCTCATTATGAGTCTTATGTTCCACAAGGTAAGTTTGCTCCTCCTATATCTCAATGCTCATCAAAGAACAAAATAATAAAAATCAATGTTCATAATCTCCTTAAAATATCATCATCTGAATTATCTTATTTATACCTTCATAGCATCTCAGTGTATTTTACATTGAGTTTGACTAGTTTCCCAAATGTGAATAAAAATACCACAGAAAATGTATAGGTTATATTAAAACTATTAGTATGTTGATATCCTTCCCAGCAACAAACATACACAATTACTTGATGTTATACAACTACTTTCAGTCATCATAAGCCATATAACTAAACCACTCTTTTCTCTCATTTGGCAGATGAGAAAAATAAGGTATGTAAGGGTTAAGTGACTTATTCGAAATCATCTCAAGTAATCTGTGCAGACACTTAGAGATTCTTATTGTTCAGATCTGTACTGAGGTCCTTGCAAGAACATTAGTCTCCTCTTTTTACCTCTCTAGTGAGAGGTGTACTTCAAATTTTTCATCTGTAAAATGGGTCTCAATTTCTCAAATTGAATAGTAGGAGAATAATTTGTGACAACCCATTTAGCTGCTAAGAGATGGACTAGAGAAGAAAAATGAGATGTCAAATTGGAAAGCTTACTTAGCGTTAAGGAGAAAATCTAAATTTAAAATGGTAGCTTTATGTTTTTGTAGCTTTGGTGGTACATATTACTAGAAAGTCATTCAGTACAGAAGCAAGTTATTCAGCTTGTTTATAAAATAGTTAAGAAAAAATTGGTAGCAATTTTATTGCAAAGCAAAAGGTTAAGTAGAAAAATCTGGTTAACTCATAATCAATCATTTGAAATACTCAGGATAAAACAGAAATATCTTAATGATTATTACTTATTGCTTTGAATCAAACCTATGCTTTCTCAAGATACAAGCAGGTTTTTTTCCTTGCTTTGAAAAGAATAGACAACTATTATCCTTCTATCACCTTCAGGTATTTTTCTCTAGGCATGATATTTTTAACCATCCATTAGAATTATGTGTATAGAGGGAAGCGTAAATTTCAAATAACTCTAAATACTTAAAATACATTCAGAAACATATAAACTTTTGCAAGCATCTTACTTATCTTTTCACTGTATTATAAAACCACCAAACACACATTTTTAAATTATTTTTGTCATGTAAACAAAATATTTCCAAGTAGGATTTGGTAGATGGTAGATTTCAAATTAAATAAAAACTGTGCCCATAACATATATCCAGTTCTTTTATTAGCTCTGAATGGTTTAAATGTTTACAATCAAACAAGGTCTTGAATAGAAAAAAGGGACCTATACATAATACCAGATCCAAAAACAGAAACAAGCACTAGTTAAACTGTCCAGATATTTTCATTTTATGTATTTAACACATATCTCTAGTAATGGTGGTAGAGATATTCAGTAATAATCTCTGAACATGCTAAAAACCACTGAACTGTATACCTTTTTTGGTATATGAATAATATCTCAATAAAACTTATTTTATTTATTTATTTATTTATTTATTTATTTATCTATTTATTTTTGAGACAGAGTCTCGCTCTGTTACCCAGGTTGGAGTGCAGTGGCGTGATCTGGGCTCATTGCAATCTCCACTTTCTGGGTTCAAGCAATTCTCCTGCCTCAGCCTCCCAAGTAGCTGGGACTACAGGTGTCCATCACCACGCCTGGCTAATTTTTTGTATTTTTAGTAGAGACAGGGTTTCACCGTGTTAGCCAGGATGGTCTTGACCTCCTGACCTCGTGATCTGCCCGCCTTAGTCTCCCAAAGTGTTGGGATTACAGGTGTGAGTCACTGTACTCAGTCACAAAACTTATTTTAAAGAACACATCTAGCTAAATATTCTGTAGGAAATAATACATGATTTTTTTCCTTTCTAGCACTGTATTTTAGAGTAGACACAAAAGTGAAATAAACAAAGTGTTCATTGCAGCCCAGATAAAGTGATGCTATCTGTTCAGAGTAGGATATCTTTTGTGCTGTATTTACAAGCCTCAAATTCTGATTTCAATGATTTGTGTGAAATTCCCACTGAAACCAGTGACCATTACACTACATAGCTTAGGGTATAATTTGGCACTTTCTGCAGTATATTTGTATTTTTAAAGGATTCTTTGTTATAACGTTCATCTGTTTTTGTTTAACTGACAAAAAGATTGGGTGAAGGTCATGATATTTCTTTAAAAAAAAAGTCTGGATAGAAACATGAAAGGTACCCCAGTACAGCAATACAGATTTGCACTCACCGAAAATTTTCAGAAATAAACATTGTATGCACTCTCCATTTGGATTTTGAAAGAAGGAGTAGTTAGAAGATTCATTCTTTTCTGGAAAAATGGTTCCGATCGTATCAAAGAATCTTAGAGTCAGAAGCACTTTAGTGATACTCTGGTTAAATCCAATGCTGTCCTTGATGAAGTAATAGAGACCCAAAGAAGTTAAGTAATTTACCCAAGGTCACACAGCAAGTTAGTGAAAGAGCCAGATTGAGAATACATCTCCTAATTCCCTAACCAAAACTTTTCATCCTCTCATTCCCTAGACAACTATCATTTGGGGAAAATTAAAATTTGTTAGGTGTCCCCAATCAAAAGAAAATTGTATTCTTCATAATCCCACATACAGCAGGTGCTTAAGAAGTATTTTTAAATTGTGAATGATCTTCCATCTATTTTTACTGGGTTTTTTTACACAACAGTTTTGCGAGATATTTTGTAATTAATCTCATAATGAAGAAAATTGGACAGGGAAGGGTTAAGGGGAGTTATGGAAAAGGTCAAACAGCAGCCACATCTCCTTCCAAATTCCACTGTACCTCATGAAATCTCAAGAGAGTTTCAAAAATCAGCCATGTGATTGAGCCATGAAATGAACACGATCGTGCTCTGTTAGAGAGTGTAAACTGAAACAATCGTCCTGGAAAATGCACAGTTTCTATCAAAAGCCTTTAAAATATTCTTATAAAATAATCTAATAATTCTACGTCTGGTAGCCAATTATATAAATGTAAACCAAGATGCAGAGATATAAGTTTGCCAAGAAATGGTCATTGCAATAGTACTCATGATACAGTGATAAACATCAACAAGGGAATAGCTAACAATACCACAATATATTCGTTTGATAATTACCACTGTAGGCTAACAAAAGGAAATTGAGAAGAATTTAACACAAAACATTTTTTATGTGACAGTGTGAAGTTTAAAAAGCAGAATGTAGAATTGTATATGTGGTATGTTTTTTAAAAATATAAAAACCCATGCACAGAAAAATTTCTTGGTTGTCTTTGGGGTGTAAAAATATGGGTGGTTTTTGTTATATTATCCATGCATTTAATGAAAAATATGTATGCTTTTATAGTAGAAAAATACCTAATAAATATTATTTAAAATGATACATATTGTTAAAACAAACATAATATGAGCTAATTGATCAAAAATAAATCCAGAAAATATAATTAGAATCTATCATTGGAATAAAGTATGTAAGGGCTTTGGCTTCCGATGCCTTAACTCTGCATCATGTTATCCAATGCCATAATTTCCGATGTTGTTGCCAAGTGCTTTTTTTTTTTTTTTTACAGAATCACACACAATTAGTAGCTAACAATATATATATCATTCTTTGAGATTCTAAAGAATATCATTCACTCTAGAGCTTATAAATATTTCATTCAATTGGTTTGCTTGATCAGACCACACCCATTAAAAGCAAACTGCATATGTCTCCCCAACTTAGTTCAGGGGAAGGGGCTCTTCTAGCTGCCTCCTGCGAGGTTTCCTAATTTAAGTCCCTGTTTTACTACACATGGTGAAGTTGTGTTATCTCTTTGGACTATGTAATCATCTAAACTCACACAAAAGCACAAGGGGCTGTAATCCCTCATTCCACAAAACCCCAAGTTAACCAAAGTTGTCACACATAGATCTGGAAAGATGGCAACTCTTTAAAGATAATAGCAACTGTCTAAAAGGATAATAAAACATTGTTTTGAGCAAAACAAAACAAACCAAAAAGAAAACAACAGGTCCTAGTGAACTATTAAGAGGAAATTTTCATTTAAAGATGAGACTTTGTGAAGGGGGATTTCAAAATTCCTGGGGATTTCAAAATTCCAGTCTCACCTTTAGAGAAATTTCCGCCTGTTGCTTACACTTGGAAATAAAAAGGCCAGCTAGAAGAACCCTGTCGTCCTCTGTCAGCGTGATTCACGTTCCAGCATTTGAAACGAAGATGAGCCTTTCCTGACTAGATTTCAGGAAGACAACCATGAAGGCAAACTGACAACCTGTGCTTCTGCTGTCAGAGATCTGCACATCAATCAAGAAGACTCCATATGGCATCTGTTTTCAGCGATCATGTCACTTACCATCAACATCACATTAAATCCTTGCGGTAAAAATGGGTTCTTTCCCCCATATTCACAAGCGAGTGATCTCTGATTTCATCCCCAGGCCTCTCGCCTGGGGAAGAGAGCACAGTGCAACAGTGTCTCCTGCCGCCTGTTAGCGTGGTGACACGCGTGCGTAGGAGGGGCTCTCCCTCCTGAAAAGGAATGAAGACTTAATCCTCCGCCAGACTTGACTTCATTCCAGTGTGTGCTTTCTCTACATTCAATTAAAATGGGCTTTGAGTTTCACATTGCTCATTTCTAAGTGTAAGAATATCATTATCTCTAGTTTGAGAGCTCTTCTATTATTTAGCAACTTCTCACATCCTTTTGATGTTTCACGTGTTCACTCCCATACTGGCCCGCTCATCACTCCTGCCCTCCCCTCAAAAAAGCAATACAAGATAGCTAGTTAAACCTGGAGTACAGTTATATCAACAGAAGAGTCCCAATTTAAATGCCAGAGAGAAAATGACTGGTGTCAGGATATAACCTCACGGTTTTACAGGTTTTGGCATAGTGTTTGGGGGAAGTCACGCTGGAGGGGTGCCACCAAGACCCACATGAGTGCAAGCTGGCCTTTTAGTATTATTTCAGATCCTCAATGGAAGAAAAATGCATGTCTGGGAGCAATCACACTCAAGCATATATCTTCCTGTGATGCAATTTTGTGAATCCAAAGTGATAAAAAGAAGTTGTGACTTTTGACATTACTGAATACATTCCGAGGTACTGTTTGAATCAATCAGGTTACTTCTTCCTCTGAAATAAATTCAGTATGTTTACACTCTTACCATATGTCAAAAGAATGCATTTGGAAATCTCATGAATTAGCTCATTTATTGGGGGGGGGGTGGGAAAAAAAAGGCAGGGTAGAGAGAATTCATGGAGAAAAGTGCATCATGTTTGCCCACCCTCCGCATTCCTGGTCATTCTCTAAGATTTGCTCCTGGAGAATGCCTGGTTTTTATTGCCTCTTGTTTTGGGAATATTTGACAAGCAAGATTGCACTCATCTTAGATGCTGATGAAACGGCCTTTGAGTGCAGGGATAGTTAATGTTACATATGTGTTCAGAGTTAGCTGAGGAAGAGCAACTCCTCCCCTCATCTCAAACCAGCTACAGTGCTGAAGTCGTATGGATGTAAGATGAAATCATAGTCTGTTAAGGCCTCCCATTTCTTAAGACGCAAAATAGCTCATTGCTCTAAGATTGATCTGGCTTTTTACCTCTCTACTCTGATCTGTAGCAATTATTGTTTATTTTGGCCTGTAATCACGTCCAATCTTGAATTCTTCCCTCATTTTTCCAGAAGTACCTCTCTTGCCTCTGGAACAGGACTAACTTATTTAATGATAACTTAAACTTGCCACAGTCCTTCCAGCCCAGTGTACCCTCACTGAAATGACTTGAAATTTCTCTCTTTGTCTTAGAAATCTCAATGACAACACAGACATTTTTAAAAGTGTTGTAAGAATCAATTCATTAATATTTGCGCAGCACTTCAGAGATTTAAAGCCCCAAGCATTGTAGTTGGAGAGCAACCTAGTAAGATAATTAGCCAACCACTTCTAACTTGAAACTGTGTACGTATGGACATGTTTTACTTCTGAGTATTTTATTCTTTCTTCCTTTTATTGGCTTAAGCATAATACTACACACTCTGATGACTCAATTTGAGTGAAAGAAAAAGAGATGTTTTTAGTTTGAATAAGAATTACCTTACCATTTAGCAGTATTTTTTTCTCTCCATATACAGAATGTTTTTCATTTTAATCCACCATTTTTAATGCCTTGAGCAGAAAGACTATTAAAGGTAAACACCTGAACTTATCCTCTATTTTGGGAAGGCATTTGATCACGAGTTTTGTTTTGCATTTGAACCAGGACACTCTTTAACATGACAGTCAGCCCCTCCTAGAGTGGAAAGAGACTATTGATTTCTCTTATACACAGTTAAACTTTCCATTATGTGTCCTATTAATAATTATATTTGCTTTTGTGGTGTGTACTGGCTCCTGATCTCTGAGCTCAGACCTATTATAATCCTCTCTAAATACATAACCTTCGAGATCCATTCCCCAAAGACCTGCTGGGAGAGATTTCCCGCCATTTTTCTAACATTCCAGGACCCAAGCATATAATGAAAATATAAATTTGTTTTAAAGCAAAAATTAGAATCAAATAATAATTAGAAGCCCGCTAAAATTCATAAAATGTTTAAATGCATTTACTTATTTTTTTTTTTTTTTTTT
The DNA here is from genome assembly GCF_008728515.1 of Papio anubis. Classification (NCBI taxonomy): domain Eukaryota; kingdom Metazoa; phylum Chordata; class Mammalia; order Primates; family Cercopithecidae; genus Papio; species Papio anubis. The sequence continues at coordinate 31,889,958 of NC_044992.1, forward strand.
CTGGCAAGATGTGGTGTTAAAGCCATACATAACTCTTAGCCTAAACTGTTTTGAAGACAAGAAAGCAACAAATAAGTGAAATAATAACTTCAAATCAATAATAGAAAACAATAGAGAAAATCACTTGAAATAAAGGATTATTTTTTAAATAAAAAGTTATTAAATTTCATTCACTTTGCTGAATATTAGCTTTAATGATATCATTAATATTACTCTTAGGGGAGAGTTCATTCCATTTTTGCATCCTCAATGCTTAACACAATGCCTACAACAATGAAGGCACTCAATAAATATTTAACAAATGAGCGAGAGAATAAATGAATGAATGGCTAAATGGCCAACATTTGCTTACCACTGATGTTCAGTTTACAGATGTATTTGAAACAAATATCTAGAAGGCAAACAAATAATCAGAAGTCAAACATCTTTAACCTGGATTCCTTGAAACTAACCTTAGAATTCATTTCAGAGTAAGTATTTAAGAGCAGGCTCAGTTGAAGAAGTTATTGTGGAAGAGAGACAAAGGCAGAATCCCAGGTTTTTGGATGTCCCTAAGTAGATCCTTAGAGAGTTTAAAGTTGGTGGACTTTATTGCCAATAATCCTTAACTTTTTGTTCTGAATAACTTCTAATATTATTTCACAAACTTCATTCAGGTCTATATTTATGCAAATAATATTTACAGGTAAAGGATCATATTATTTCTCTAAAGTGTATTTAATTTTTGAAATCACAGCCACAGGGGAAAAAAACACAGGAGAAGCTGATCTTGCTGCGAGAGAATACATTTGGACTTCCCATTGGGATCAGGGTCAAGAATATGCCCAGAAGTGTGTTTATTGAGGGCAATGCAGAAAATATTGGCAAATGTTATCCATTCAGGAACAACTATACATATCTGCATTGACATCGGGCAATTTGTTAGACCCAGAGGCAAGATTCTAAATGATGTACTACAAACAAGGCAAAAATAAGAAAACGGTTGGAAAAGCACATCATTAGATTCAGAATACAAAAACTACACCCAACTAGTTTAAACAGAAAACACACCACCTTGTCGAATGAAAGATAAATGCTTTACAATGTTCTGCCACGTATGAATGATGTCATTACTGTGATTACATGAAGAAGAAACTTCTTAGCTCCAGATGGTCACCATTCCCCGTCTCTGGTAACCCTGGTATTCATAAGTAAGTATAATTTTTGTTGAATTCAATTGTATGAAAACACACTGCCTTTCTTCACTGATATGAGTGGATGAGCACACTGTTTTATTACTCTCTCAGCCTTCGTTAATGGGTTTTCTATAGAATTTATTGTTTTAGGATAGTAATCACTAGCTTTGCCTAGATAAGAAGAATGGGCTTTTAAATTTTTTTTAGAGAGAGACAGGCTCTTGCTCTGTTGCCCAGGCTGGAGTGCAGTGACATGTTCACAGCTCATTGCACCCTTGAACTCCTGGGCTCAAGTGATCCTCCTGCCAAAGTCTCCCAAGTAGCTGGGACTACAGGCACGTGCTACCAGTCCCCATCTCCAACAATGGGGAATACATTTCAACATGAGATTTGGCAGGGACAAACATCCAAACCACGTCACCCAGATAATTTTTTTATTTTTATTTTTTGTAACAATGGGGTCTCGCTATGTTGCCCAGGCTGCTCTTGAACTCCTGGCCTCAAGTGATCCTCCCACCTCGGCCTCCCAAAGTGCTAGGATCACAGGCTTGAGCCACTGTGCATGACCCAGAATAGACTTTTAGAAAACTCTTTTCTATTAGTTTCCAAGAGGGGTCAGAGATTTTTTTTTTTAATGTTTATTAAACTTTATGGCATTCAAACAAAGACACTGTTTTACTTCCTACATGTGTGATGTTAGGTACCAACTAATTAATGTGGAAAGAAAAGAGTCGTAATTCTTGTCTGTTAATGTTCATATACTAAATACATAACTCAACCCTAACTATTCCCAAGATACTACAGAGTTTAGAAATCATGTGGTTCAACACCTTCATTTTTAAAATTAGGAAATTGAGGCCTAGAAAGGTTAAGCAAATGATCTAAAATTACACTATCAGTAAATGGTTAAGCCCAGATCCCAGGCCTTCTGTACAGCCTCATGCATTTTCTACTGTATGATACAATATTGCTTAGAAGTAGAGTGAATTTTAAATGAACTTTCCAGACAGTAAAATTCATTGTGTTTAGCAACTATGCTACTTACTCAAAAGCTACCAATCTCTCATTATTTTTACATTTCACATCTTAAAAATGATGCTAAAGTTTCACTCTGATGAAAAAGAAAGCTATTTTATCCACTTCCTAAATGTGATATTTTAAAAACATGCATTTTACTTTGAGATTTGCTTTGTTGTATATATATTTTTAAAACTAAGATAACGGAAACACTTCTGATTTTTCCATTAGCTATAAAAGCAATGTATTTGCTTCAAGATGAGAACACAATGTAGGTATTTAATCTGTTGCACACATGAATTCTGCAGACACTTGGCTGGTCCACGTTACATGAGTTTGATGACAGCTATCTTGCAATTTCTAATTGAGAGAGCTTTAAGTAATTGTGCTAAAGCCATCTTCAGCATGTGTAGCAATGAAGAAGCCCAGATACCAGAGAGAAATCGTTCACTGGAGCTGTTAATAGAACCCAAATTCCAGTTTGTGAGGCTGCCAGCTGCAACCCACTTGTGATAAACCATATGAAAAGGAACAGATGAATCTGATATAAATGATTTATTTGAGAATGCAGAAATCTGCTGTTGAAAGTTCACACTAGTTGATTTAAAACAAAAACAACAAATACACCCATCTATTCTTTTTGGACTATTACATTAAAATAAGAACAGGCAACCTAAGCAAAAACTCATCAATATCCTAAAAATATGTAATGTTGAACACATTTATTAATAACTTCCTTCTTTTGAAAGTTTTAAAAATGGAATTAGAATACCATTTGTATCATTTCCTTTATTTAAAAAATGGGTGCAAAATTCAGTAAAAGCATTTCTTGTAATGATTCATAGAAGACAAACAAAATGTTCTACATTCCCAGATGAGTCTTATAAGAAAATATTAGACCAGGCACGGTGACTCATGCCTGTAATCCCAGCACGTTGGGGGGCCAAGGCAGGCAGATCACCTGAGGTCAGGAGTTCAAGACCAGCCTGACCAATATGGAGAAACCCCATCTCTACTAAAAATACAAAATTAGCCAGGTGTGGTGGTGCATGCCTGTAATCCCAGCTACTCGGGAGGCTGAGGCAGGAGTATCACTTGAACCCAGGAGGCGGAGGTTGTGGTGAGCCAAGATCACACCATTGCACTCCAGCTTGGGCAACAAGAGTGAAACTCCATTTCAAAAAAAAAAATAAATAAAAAGAAAGAAAGAAAAAAGAAAAAAATAATTCAAGCACACTAGCTTTCTCTGTTTTTTAAAGTATATATTTGTCAGTGAGGAAAAGAATTGATCATGTCAAGTTACTAAAGTTGGCTTGGACTAACCTATATTGTCATTTAACTCACTTTTTTTTTTTTTTTTTTTTTTTTTAGCTGTGGACAATTTAAAGCAAGAATTTTCAATCTATGGATTTTGACCCATTTATTGGGTCCTGACCAGAATTTTAAAAATTGAAATAGACATAACGGCAAAGGTACATTTTACACAGTGAAGATAGCAACTTTGAGTCTTAAGATCAAATGTATGTATTAATGTGAGTCATGGTTAAAAGTTCAAAAAATGATTTAGAGTAAAACAAGTATAAAAATCATTGCTAGTTTTTTTCAACATTTTGTGCATGTTTCTCTTCTTGGGTTTCTTTCTTGATAATCCTTAGCCCTTTTATCACTAATTATCACATCCTGGAATTTGTTTTCCACACTTAAAGCTTTACAGATGTAAGGAAGAAATGTGTAGACTAACAGATAATGAAGAAACATGTGGCCAAATCTCCCTAGAAATCTATTTATTTTTAGTAAATTGCTAGGAGTCAAGACATCTAAATATCTTTTCTATAATTGTCATGAGACCTTGTACAAATCCTGTTCTGATTATTTCCCTTGTGTATTTGATGAGAATAATTATTCCTGCTACTAAATCACTTTGCAGAAACCTTGGAAAATTAGTACTAGTAGACTAACAATAGTGTAAGCTGCTCTGAGCAAAATGTTAGATAAATACATGGATAAAAAGAGGTCTGCTAAAATAACAATTTGAGGCTCCTAATAATTCTCTTCTTTGCATGTTTTCTTTATTTTTATTTTTACTTTATTTTATTATTTTTTTTAAAACCCAGGTTGGAGTGCAGCTGAATCACAGCTCACTGCAGCCTCGACCTCCCAGGCTCAAGGAGTCCTCCTATTTCAGCCTCCCGAGTAGCTGAGACTACAGGTGCATGCCACCACCCCCAGCTAACTTTCATATTTTTTGTAGAGATGGGTTTTTGCCATGCTGCCCAGGCTTGTCTCAAACTCCTGGGCTCATCTGATCCTCCCACCTAGCCTCTCAAAGAGCTGGGATTAGAGGTGTGAGCCACCACACCCGGATGTTTTCTTTCTAATTATTTCTTATATCCTTTGAAATATTTATCTTAGGTACTTTTTTTTTTTTCATGTGTTTACCCTCCTCATTACAATATAAGAGGATCTTTGAGAATAGAGGATGGCTTGTAAAATTCTATATTATTTTTTGGGCCCAAAAAAGATCTGTATGAGCAGAGGTGACTCAAGAGATGCTTATAATACATAATTAAATAAATCACGATGAATGGCAAGGGATAGACGAAGGATTAAAATTAATGATGAGCTAGAAACAGACTCTACGGACCTTAAAATAAACTCTATGAAGTCCAACGCACAAGGAGATGAGGTTAAAGCATGCTAACTTGTCAACAGGTAGAAAAAATGGATTCACAGAGTTTCATGACACAAGGTCTTACTAATTTCTTTAGCTGGATGCTTCCCTATCACTGGGCACTGAAGACTCTTGCATCATAGTTTTTTGCTACTATTAAGCCGGAAAACAGAGATAATGTGCCAGCCTACCTACACAAGACGAATCATGTTTCTCTCCAAGAACCTCATCGAGGGCACCTAGTTAAAAGTGGTAACTGAATTTGGTTCCATCTACATAATGGCATAATCAAGACAGAGAAATGATAAAAATGTTATGGCAGCTGATGCCTTCCCTAGAGACTGACAGAGTCCAGTAGCAAGGTCCAGATCCACACTGGAGTCTGTACTTGAACAAGATACAGATATCAGATTTAGTAACTAGAAATATTCCATCGACCCTCATCCCCACCCCACCTTTCCCCATAACAGACTCAATTATTAAGTGGCAAGAAAAATTCCCCATAGGGAAGGCTTGGTGCCTTCCTTCAAGAATGTGCCTGCCATTCTACAAGAAGTAAAGATCATGGAAAATCAGTTTCCATGGGGAAGATCATCTGAGAAGGATGGGGAGTAACAACTTTGGGGGCAATGAAGTTAGAAGGTTGGCATAGCTCTTCAAGGAAAGTCAAGAACATGGCCAGAAAATGCTCAACATTATAGTAAAAAGTTGAGAAAAAGGTACCCAACAGAAAACTTTGATGCTCATTTTGAAGAAGGTAAAGCTGCCAGAAGACTGAGACACTGCTGAAAAAATGGGCACAAAAAGAAATACAGTGATAGAGGTGGGATCTAAAAATGTACCACTTTTGCATATGAGAGTGTCCTCGTTCCAGTTCATTACATAATTTGAGTGAAGTGGAAAGAACATGGGCTTTGGAATCATGTAGACCATGGGTTCTCAGTCTAGCTCTTCTAATTGAGAGATGTATGATAATGAGTTTCATCAACCTCTCTTAGCTTTGCGTTCTAAAATGAAAAATAACACCTGCATATTAAGTGCTTAGCTTAGCATAATTTCTCGCTCATAGTGGGGGATCTAAATGAGATCTATTATTGCTGCTTTTAGTAGATTTATTTCTCTAGTTCTGTTCTTGCCCATGATTTCCCTTATGACCATTAATACATTATTTCGAGGCTTCTGACCAGAGTGTGAGGGCATCATCAGTGCTGTGAACCTTGGACTCACTCATTAACTACAGTGAACAGTGCCAACCCAATCTCACAGTGGTTGGTACCCTGGAGAACTATCTTAGTTGGCACAGGATTATCTAAATTTCATAACATTTAGTTGGAGGTATTTGAAGTAGGTGGGCTAAAGTAACTTTGTTTTGTGGTGACCTGTGGCCAAATTTTGATGATCAATAATTTGCATATTATTGTAAGAATTCACAATAATGAGGATGATAAGTAACATTTGCTTCTAATTTATGGGCTCTACCATATTATGCTTTTGCTGGAGCTTGGAGAAAGCTCATATGTACATAAAAGTGTGTCTAAAAGAAACAAGATTTTTGAAAAATGTCTGACTGTATACATCAAATGAGCAATACCCCCTACAAAGGAGTTCCCTTAGGAAGCTGTACAAACATTGTAACAATCCTGCATTAGATCAAAACACTTTGGGAACTTCTCTATTGGAATTGCCTTATGACCTAGTTTATGAGCCATATAGAAAACTCAGACTCATTAATTTATAGTCACACATAATTAATTTTTCACCTCTGGTGGAGTTACCCAGCTTGATCACCCATTTTGGCTCTGAATGATTTTGCTGCTTCCAAAATAAAATCCAATCTCAAAGTGTGAATATTTGCCACTATCTAGAGTATTTAGGAGAACATATCACATGTTATGAAGGCAATTCCAAAAAGAACTCTAGAATTTCAGATTCTGGAATAACATATCTCATGGCAGTGAGTTTGCTGAGGGCAACTCTCCTCTGGACAGCAGGTTATATTTAATAGTATATTTGTTTTTAAGACTATTCATCCAACAAACAATTATTGAGGGCTAGCTATTGTCGATTTGTTCTTTCATTCATTTGCTCAACAATTATTGAGTCCCTATTACTCGATAGGAACTGGGCTAGGAATCCAGCAGTGAATAGGAAAGACATGGCCACTATTCTCGTAGAGACTTCATCCAATTAAGAAGACAAATACTAAACAAGCAATTGCAGCAAAGAGAGGCATAATGAGAACATATTTCAGAGAGACCTAACCTAGTCTAGGGATTAGGGTAAACTTTCCTGAGGAAATGATTTTGAAGCTGAGATTTGAAAGATGACTAGGAGGCCGGGCGCGGTGGCTCAAGCCTGTAATCCCAGCACTTTGGGAGGCCGAGACGGGCGGATCACGAGGTCAGGAGATCGAGACCATCCTGGCTAACACGGTGAAACCCCGTCTCTATTAAGAAATACAAAAAACTAGCCGGGCGAGGTGGCGGGTGACTGTAGTCCCAGCTACTCGGGAGGCTGAGGCAGGAGAATGGCGTAAACCCGGGAGGCGGAGCTTGCAGTGAGCTGAGATCCGGCCACTGCACTCCAGCCTGGGTGACAGAGCGAGACTCCGTCTCAAAAAAAAAAAAAATACATATATATATATATTTTTTTTTGAAAAAAATATTATTAGTTCAAAAGCTAGTATTACTGTAACTTTGGTTTGCAATTTCACACTTCATTTTCTATATAATTTAAGAAAATAATGCATTTAAAGTATTCATGATAAAAGCATTCAACAAACTAGGAATATAAGAACATCAACTCAGCTGGGTGGGGTGGCTGGTGCCTGTAATTCCAGCACTTTAGGAGACCTAGGCAGACAGATCACCTGAGGTCAGGAGTTCGAGACCAGCCTTGCCAACGGTGAAACCCCGTCTCTACTAAAAAGTACAAAAAACTAGCCGGGCGAGGTGGTGAGCGCCTGTAGTCCCAGCTACTCGGGAGGCTGAGGCAGGAGAATGGCGTAAACCCGGGAGGCGGAGCTTGCAGTGAGC